>NC_137159.1:76293482-76979787 GCF_951394435.1 Stenella coeruleoalba | reverse complement strand
CATTTTGCAAGGGCACATGGAAGTGAGACGATCAACAAGCTCATTAGAACGGCAGCCTATGGAGAGGGGTGACAATGCAAGTGTGGAATGGGGAATAAAGGCAAAAGAAACATTCAGTGTGTGCTAATGATGATAATATGCTATTACTGAAGAGTATAAGTAGCCTTCTGCAGCCAAGGGAAGGAAAGATAAAGGAAAGAAAGATGACTCAGTCAGTCAGCTGACCCACACGCATAGGTCACTGAAACTGCATTTAAAGAGGAAGAGTGGATGCATGCAAGAGTGACCTGCTACTTACTGCCAGCAGAGCAGGGCACTTCTTCCCCATCTCACTCCTCCAGAAAGATCTTTTGGTTCCTTCTCTCCACCATATCTTGATAGGGCAGAACTGCCTCCAAATTATTGTGATAAGAAGCTATGATTTTTTTTTCAAAAGAAATTTTAATAGAAAAGTTCTCCTGTTCCAGCAACTGAACGGGTCACTTCCACTGACATCCCATTGGAAAGACCTCAGTCGTATGCTCTCCCCTAGTGACATGGGAAGCTTGGACATGTAGACTTTATCCTGGGCAGCAAAGTATCTTGTAGGATGACCAACTGTCCTGGTTCGCCTGGACAGAGGAGGTTCTTAGGACACTGGACTTTCAGTTTTAAAACTGAGACAATCCCAGGAAAACCAGGAAGAGTAGTTCACCCTACCACCTAGGTAACCATTGGAGGTACTATCACTGAGGAAGTAGAAGAGAAAAGATCATGGGGTCGTTCCTAGCAATCTCTGTCATGGAGAAACTCTCTACTCTTCTAGCTGTAAATAAAGACTGGACCCTAAGTTCCATCATACAAATGAAGGATTATTCAAACAGGTGCAGAATTCCCCCAGAGGAAAACCCACCAGGTTGACATATCCGACCTTTGGTGCCTCTGAATTTGCTTTCCTGCCCCTTCCCTGAAGTGTGAAGCCCTGTCATCCATCCATCCATCCATCCATCCAATTACCCACCTTTTTATTCTTTTTTTTTTTTTTTTTTTTGCGGTACGTGGGCCTCTCCCGTTGCAGAGCACTCCCGTTGCAGTTGCGGGCCCAGCCACTCTGCGGCATGTGGGATCTTCCCGGACCGGGGCATGAACCCGCGTCCCCTGGATCGGCAGGCGGACTCTCAACCACTGCGCCACCAGAGAAGCCTCACCTTTTTATTCTTAAAGCAGTCACAGAACATCTGTTATGGGCCAGGCTTTGAAGGTACTGAGCTGAATAATACCACATAATATCAGCCTTCAAGGAGCTCACAGTTTAATAGAAGAGACTCATTCCAAGCAGGAAACACTACTACAGGAGTATAACTGTACAAAGTATAATGAACCCAGTGGAAGGAGCAACTAAACATGATTTGCGGGTTAAGGGAAAGTGTCACAGAATGGGTGATAATGATATTGGAGGTTGAGCTGGCATTTGCCAGGGAAAGAAGGGGGCATTATAGCAATAGAGTGTAGGTAGGGCCAAGGCTCAGAGAGCACACAGCACAGGGGAGAGAAGGAGCTGACGTGTCAGGTTGGAATGTGAGCGGAGAGTGTGTGTGTTGGGGTGGCGGCAGTGTAGGAATGCGTAAGACGGAAAGAAAATTGTGAAGAGCTTGACGTTGGCTAAAATGATAAGTTTGGGCCAGATTATGAGCGATTTGGAAGTCCATCCCTTGGAGTATTTTTATGACCTGACTTCTCAGACAGAGCCTTTACTGTGCAAAAATGTATTGACAAGTGGAATGCAGTATGTGTGTGCCCAGAGCCTTTGACCACGGCACAGGTGTTCCATGGAACTCACCTGGGGAGTCCTCAGAGGATACCTCCAAGTACCTAGGAGAGTGTTCCTTTGTGCCTGGAGACTTAAGCCATATTCTGTCACAGGGTTTTTTTTTTTTTTTCTTTAATAATGTGTAAATGGTGTCCTTTTATCTGTAGAATTGTAAAAATTTTAGAAGTGGCAAGGGCTTTGGAGATCATCTAGTCCAAACCCAAACAGAACTGGAGAGGAGATATCACTGAGATGTTCAGAGGCAGAGGTGGATTAGAATTCAAGTCTTTGAACGTGATAAATATTTAAGGCACTTTCAAAATAAAAATAATATAACAGGGCATTTAAAGTAAGCATACAAATGATTTTGTGAATGAAGAGTGATCATTGTAGCCATAATCTGGAAGGAAAGAATTCTAGATTTGGTCTTGAGCTGCCTGGTATCCAAGCAAAGAGATCAACGTGATAGCTTATATGTTTCTTTTTACCTGATAGACGGTAACAGGGAAGTAAAGGAGGACGGTCCCCACAGGAGCAGGGGCTGAGCGGCCCGGTAACCGAGCCTTCAGCCATTCACTGCATAAACGTGCAGACCCTGCAGAAGGGCCCGGAAGTTCCGACTTCAGAGCGCTCATTGCCTGGTCGCACATAAACAATTCAATTCAATATGGCAGTTGCTATGGCAGTTGCAAAGGGAGAGGAGACACGGAACTCAGGACAGGAAGGGGGTCTTTCCAGAGGGTAGTAATTATCGGTTGAATGGCATCCCAATACAAAGGGAGTCTGTTGAATAAAGAAGGGTTTGGCGGAGGGTGTTCTAAGCAGAAGGCGGGGAAACATGGAAAAGCCTGGCGGGCTGGGGGAATTGCAAGTGTTTAATGTACTCATATTGGCTGGGTAAAGACTAGCGAATAAAAGGCAGCAACTGAATAAATGTTGACCATCATTACTGACACCCCTTCACTCTCCAACTTCCCACCAGAGATGAGAGCCTCTTCATATCCACGTGGAGACCTGTCCCCCATTTCAAAAGCAAATTAGTACTTCCCTTGCCTCCAGGGGTGACGCCCAGCTCTTTTCTGTCATTTGGACTTGAGTGAGAATGAGAGGTCAAGGACTGCTTTGGGTGGGGAGAGGGAAGGGAGTACAGGGACCTGTGGGTAAGTGGGTGAGAGAGGGAGACCCTGAAAATGAGATGTGTCCAGAGCAAGGAGAATATGGAGCCCTGGAAGACAGGCTGCACAAAGCCCACATCTGCTTGAGACGCCTCCACTGACTCTGGGAATCTTCTCTGAAACCGTGGGGGTGAGCACTGCCCTCAGCTGGTGATTAACCCCTTACAGCCCAGTGCATGGCTTGCCCAGACGCTTCCCTGTGGGCAGGGTTAGTGAAAAGAAGACGGGGTGTTGTATCATGCGGCAAAAAGACATTTTGATGGGGTGGGAGGTGGATGTGTGGAAGGAGGGAGATCAGAGCATGTCAGTCAGACAGATCCGTGCATGCACCGTGGTGATGGAGACTGAGGCCAGAGGAAGGGGCTCTAGACACAGGCGGTGAGAGTGTGGCTGTGTGTGTGTGTGTATAGGAGTGCATTCACCACTTGGCCTGGCTCAACCTTAGTAAACTTTCAGGGGACAGACACGCTTTTTATGGCCCACGCAATGCTTTTCTGTTTCTTATTTCATTGGCTTCACATGATCACCCTTTGAGGGAGAAACTTTTCTTGTAGATGAAGAAACCAGGGCTGAAAAGCTAAGTGACTTGCTTGCAGGGCTCCCCACAGGGTACAGCAGGATGAGAACCCAGTTTGTCTGACTCTCAAATCTGTGCCCCTTCTACCCCATCCCCCAAATATGCCCAGAGTGGAGGCCTGACCTTTCTGTGCTCAGCTTTCACAGATGCCAAGTGGGGGCCCTTTCCGAGCCCCCTTGTGCGCCTTTCCTCCAGTTCACATGTGCCATCCAGACCCTGTGAGAAGGACCTCACTCCAGACTCTTCTGCACTGCAGATGCCTTCTGCAGTGCTTAGAGATTCGGAACATAGTTCATTCTCAAGTAAACAACGCCGGACTTTTGGGATAAGCTTGGCGACTTAAAAATGATTTAACAGCTAACTGCTGGAAGAGACCTGGAAGCATTCTTCTCAGGTGCTGACACAATGTAAACATATTTTTAGAATAATCTTAGATTTGATGCTAAAGGTGATGAAATGGTACATGAAAATTTACCTTTCCAGCTGCTTGCTTACAGCAGTGTAGACAAATGCTTTGGCCCCTCTTCCACAGAAGAGCGTGCAGGCTTGGGGGAGCTAAAGAACCATGGGATCAGGGTCAGAGGGCCCCCAAACACCTGTTCTCCATTCACCTGAGCCCCCCACCTCACCCTCCATGAGCCAAATGAAAATGTTGGAGGCTGAGGGAAGGCAGGTTTTCTCTCCTCCTCTGCCATTCCTGCCTGCTGCTACCCTCTCCTCTAGCCAAACCTCCCTGTACGGTGCAGGTTTGACCTTCTAGAAGCCTACCAGATATTGCTCCCTTACCTCTGACTCCCACTGTGGGCTTTGATCGAACAAAAATGATGAGAAAAACCCAAAGACACCATCGGGTACTTCGATGAGGTCAGAGAAAGTGTCTTTTACCTTTTCCATGCATCTCTTGGCCCCCATCCCCTCCCCCCGTGGGCCTGACTCAGGCTCTGGAACCTAACTATGTGTGGTCTTGCTAGGTGCTGGTCTGAGGCCAGCGATCAGAGGATGCTGGGTTGGGGGCAGCTGGCAGACTGCCTGATGTGGGGCGGGAACCCAAGGAACAGTGGGCACCTACAGCTTGGCGCAGCTGGCTCTGAGGAATTATTGCCAAGTCTGCACAACTTAAAAATCTGCAGTTTGGGGGCGGGCGGGGGAGCGCGGGGGTGGGTCCCCGAGCGAGCGTCCCATTTCTCCTCCGGGCGGTTCACTGAGCCTTCTCGCTCACTGCAGAGGGGCGGGCGATGCCTTTGGACCACACGCCGGCCTTGCTGAAGTCCTGGTTCGTTCCTCAACCTCGGCAGAAGGCATCTTCCTCTGACCTTCGGGAAGGGGACCGGACTCGTCCTCCTTGCTCAGTGCATACGTCCGCCACCTCTTCTGATCTGGTAAGTCGAGGAATGGAGCGTGTGAAACAATCTTGTTCTGCACTGTGCTTGAGTCTTCAGGCAGCCGAGCTGGTGGTAAACAGGCAGGACCTGAGTCTGTTTCCTCCTTCGCACTTTGTTTTAAAACAAGTTGGGGGCCGCGATACTTACTAAGAAAATCCCGGCAAATTCGCAGGGCTTTGCTTGGGAGGAGAGGCGGTTGCCGGAGCCGCCGGGGCCGCAGAGGAGGTCATCTGTCTCCCACAGGTTCAAGGTACTCCCAGCCGCGGAGGGCTCGCAGGTGGGAGGCGCGGGGCGCGCTCCGGCATCCCCCCGGCCTGGGCGCGCAGCTCCACGGGTGACTCTGCACTTGGGTCTGGGCGGGGGCGCGCGCCCCGCGGGGCCGCCTCTCAGTCCATCCAACAGTTCGCCTGTCGCGCGGCCCGATCCCGGCAGCCAGCAACCGCCCGCGGCACAGCGCTGCGCCCTCGGCCGGGGGAGCGCCGACTGGGAGCCCGAGGCGAGGCGGCGTGCGGAGCTGGGACCAATGGGGCGGCGGCCCAGCGGCCGGCCCCGCCCCGCCCCTCCGGCGGCTCCCGGGCGCCGCGCGCCTGCCGGGCGGGACAGACAGACTGACCGACGCGGGCCGCCCGGCTCTCCTCGCCGCAGCCGCGGCGGGCGCAGGGCCGCGCGGAGACGCCTGATCCCTGCAGCGCCGGCGGGCGGCGTCGCAGAGCGGAGCCAGCCAGAGACGCCGGGACTCCTGCAGGTACCTGCTTGTGTCCCCTCCTCTCCCTGCGCTCGGGAGACTTCTCCGTGCGACCCCGCAACTTTCCCCGCCTTTTTGCGCCCAGCCCCGCCGTTGCCTAGGTCACGGGTGCACGACCCCGCAGATCTACACCCGCAGGGGGACTTCGCATCCTGCTGGGCGCCTGTCTCCGGCGCTGTCCATCCTCCAGTCCCCAGACCCGTCGTTGCTGGAGTCCTAAGGATCCGCCTGTTGCGCGGGCTGTCGGCAGCCGAGGCAGTGTCTGGGTGCCTCGGAAAGCCGCAGGGAGGGTGTCTAGAATCCGCTCTTGAGCGCGGGGTGGAGGACGGATGGAGGCGGGAGAATCGAGGAGCCGGGGAAAGGCGGCACTTCGCGGAGGGGCATCCCTGGGGCGTTTCCTTAGCCGGGAAGCCGTTCCTTCTCTTCCTCGAGAGGAGGCGCTTTCCTGACGAACGTAAGTGCTTCCCAGGCCGCCTGCTCCGCCTTCTTCCCTGTCATTCTCCCCTCCCCTTTGCCCTGCAGCGGTGCGAGGCGCCCCGCGACAGTTGCTGGGAAGAGCGCAGCCAGGGCCCTTGCTCTGGTGCCGCGCTGCGCCCAGGGACTGCCGGCGCGCTCCGGGTGCGAGCGGCTTGTGGCTTGCAGGGCCCGTGTTGAGTCTCCCGCAGACTGCGTTCGGATCAGTGGTAGCGATGGGAGTGGGAGCCTCGGGGTCGGGAACTTTCCTTTCCCGCGCCTCTCTGGGTGGCTGCCCGACTTCTGCAGGTGGATGGGCTGGCGAGCGAAGCAGACCTGCCGGCAGGGGCCGCGGCGAGGCGGGCTGGGCGCCTTTCGCATTGCAGGGATCACTCCGAACCGCCACCCGCGCCGCTTCCCCGGCTCTGCCTCTTGTCGTTTGTGCCCTTGGTGTCTCCAGCGTCTCGGCGGGGGACACTGAGCCGGTAGTCTAACTGAGGCAGCCCACGACTGGGGTGGACGGCAGCCAAGACCTACCTCCACCCGCGGAAATGGCCCTGGGGCCCTAGTCTGATGCTGGGGCGCGGTCGTGGGGTGTTTCTCCTCGCCCTCCTGGAGAGTAGGCTCTTGATTTTTGTCTTTCATGTCACCCTCCGAGAGAGGAGCAGGTGAGAAAAACCGGATGGGAAACCTTCCCCTCCCTTTTCATGTATTTGCTTAAGTGATTTGCATAAGCGCTGGCTTAGAACTGTGTAAGTTACCCCTAGTTGCTCCCCTTTCTAGACTACTTGCAAATACCTGCCCAGGTAAACAGGCAGCAAGCATTTTCCTGAGCACCTGCCCGCTTGCTAAAGTCAGATGCCCTGGTGCCTCCCTCCCCACATGTCTCAGGCTGAGAGAGGGTGGCATTGATTCTGTGGTTGAACTTGGGGTACTGGGCAGGCCTCATTCTACCTCTGTTGTAAACTGCTTGAAGGCACTGATTCACTCAGAGTGTATCTACAGCCAGCCCACAGTGGCTGGGCCAGTCCTTGGTCATACCCAGAGCATGGTGAAGTTTCTGCCTCCCAGTCTATTCCGTTTTTCCTCACCAGATTCGTTCCTTCTCCTGTTCTAATCTTAAATTAGCCATTTCAGAACTAGGAATTGTCAATATTAGGGTAGGGAGGAGATGATACTGAAGTACTCAAGAATCCTGAAGCCAGAGCATGTTGTGAATATTTTAAGGAGACTTGCAGAACCTGTGTGGACTCAGGCTTGTGTCTGAGCCATCATTACCTGGAAAATCAGCCTGAACCAAAAAGCCATTAATGAATACAGCAAAGCTAAGGTTTTGCTGGTTAAAGTGTGCGAGAGCAAATTGGGAGGTTGGAAGCAACCTTTGTTCTGTTCAGAAATATTAAAATATTAAAAAGCCAATGCTCTGACACTTGAGTTTGCCAGCAAAGCACTAGTTAAGGTTTTTCTTCTTCCTTATTATTATTATTTTTTTAAAGTAGGGGAAAAGTGGGCACTTCAGCCACCTCCTCTGTCTTCAGTGGATTTTGCCCTTCGCTGTAATCCTTCACAGACCCTGCCTCCCTCTGTGCTACCAGAGATCTCCATCTGCCCTGTGTCTGGCATTTGGGGCTGGGATGTGCGTCAGCTCCGAGAGACCGCAGGCATCACAAGGGTTTTCCTCCACTTCTTTTTTTTTTTCTGGCCTCTCCATGAGAGGCATGAGGGATCTTAGTTCCCCAGTTCCCCAGACCAGGGATTGGACCCAGGTCCCCTGCAGTGGAAGCGTGGAGTCTTAACCACTGGATGGCCAGGGAAGCCTTCTTTCTTTTTTTTTTTTTCTTCTTTTTTTATAGATGATATTTATTGTCTGGATACCATATGCCAGCTATGCTGCTTGGCACTTTTCCAGGCATTATCTCATTTAATCCTCAGGACACCCCCATTGGGAAGTGAGGTTTCCCTTCTTGGTCACAGTGTTTCAGGGGGAGCCAGCAGTAGATGGAGCCGCTGCAGGGCATTCGGAGCCTGATGGGAGACCGCAGGGTGGGACTGAGCCTGAGGTCTCACTGGCAGGCGAGGACAGCTATCCAGGATGGGGTGAGGCAGAGGGGCAGGTGGGCGTGTTTATTGTCTCTGCTGATCAGGTGTCAGGAAGGTAGATCTGCCTGGGTGCCACTTGTGTGAAAAACCTACTAGGACTGGGGACCTGGGCTCTAGCCTGATTTCTACCTGCTTATGGCTCCTTGACTCAACATAAGTCACTTGGCTTCTCTGAGCCTCAGTCTCTTTAGCTGCAAGGATGTAGACATCTGACATTGTTGTTACCCCGTACTAGGCACTATGCTGAAAGCTCTCCACGTATTAATTCACTTCATCCTGATGACAACCCTAGGAGGTAGGCTCTTTTATTATCCCATTTTAATTTAATTTTATTGGCTTAAAACAACAGAAAAATGTTCTCTCACAGTTCTGGAGGCTGGAAGTCCCAAATCAAGGTTACCCACAGGGGTACCCTCCCTCCAGAGGTTCTGTGGGCAATCTGTTCGTTGCCTGTTCTAGCTTTTGGTAGCTCCAGGCATTCCTTGGCTTATGGCTACATAACTCTGACCTCTGCCTCCGTGAATTAACCTATTGTAGATGAGAAAAAAGAGACAAATGAGTATCGTGTGCAAAGTCACATAATGAGGATATTGTAAAGCCAGGATTCTATCCCTGGCAATCTGGCTGTGGAGCCACTGTGAGATTCTGTCCTTTTTGTTTGTCCCTATAGCCCTGATGCTGTGCCCTGCACTTAATAGGACTCAGACTGGGCTTGTTGAATGGTGACAGGGAGAGGTGGCTTGCTGTTACCAGGCGACTTTTTGGCCCCCTGTCTCCCCTTGGAAAGAAACTTGAAAACGATGCAAGAAAAATGTTCTTTTTTCTTTTGCCAAAGTTATCCTCTTTCCAATGGAATTCTGCCCAGCTAGTTGGGAAGAAAGGAGACAGATCATAAAGACTGTGGGCCAAGTCCACCATCTTTGTGTCTCACAAAGGAGGGCAGTGGATGTGGAGGGTGCTTGGAGGTGGTGGAGTTTGAATTTCATCCTGAAGCTGGCTTTTGGTTATTGCTCTTGGCTAGTCAGGGTGCTTAGCTGGAGCAGGGGAGGAGGAGAAAGTACTTTTTACTGTTGTTATTTTATTTTGCATTCAGTGACATGGTAGGTGAAACTTGGAGAGAAATCCCAATTGCGATGAGCACATCAATGACGTTTAGAATGTGCAGTCAAATGTAGAAGCTGATTTAGAAGAACTCCCATCCTTGTTTTCCTTTATCATTTCTTTAGATCGCCCTTTGCAACTTTGCAACACACACACCTACCCCTTATAAAAGTAAACTATTCTTGCTAAGCTATAAGTAGTTCCTAGATTAGGTTGTAGTGTTTTTCTTTGTGGGCAACGGGGTCTTGCTGTTTCTGGAATGCTGAGGAGCCTTGCATCATGGTGGGTTTTTTTTTTTTTTTTCAGAAGCTTTTCCAGCATATTTCTGCTTACTTTCTATTGGTCAGAATTGTGTAAGAGGCAGAGAAAGCAAGCAGCTTTAAAATATATATATATATACATATATATATATATATTTAACTTTTTATTTTATACTGGAGTATAGCTGATTAACAATGTTGTGTTGGTTTCAGGTGTACAGCAAAGTGATTCAGTTATACATATACATGTATCTATTCTTTTTCAAATTCTTTTCCCATTTAGGTTGCTACATAATATTGAGCAGAGTTCCCTGTTGCACCATAGTTTGCTTGGAGTAGATACCTTATAAAATTGTCTTTAACTGCACAAGCGTTGGATGATAAAGGCCCAAGACCCCCTTTTAGGCGGTAACGTTACAGATGTTAATGTTGACAGCAGCTGGCTACAGTGTGCTTGCCGAAGTTCCCAACGAATGAAGCATCCTGCTGGGGTCCTGAGCAGATCAGCTGAGCTCAACTGAGCGCCCAGCAGATGCTCACCAATGTTGACTTAATGATTAACTTCTGTGGTCTTGTATATATCCTCTTTACATATACAATTATGCACAAGCATTTATTCAACAAGTATTTGAGTACTTACCCCATATTATGTACAAGGCTGGGGCTGGGTAGGAGACAGACGTTAAACAAATAAATGCAAACATTTGAGCAGAGGCAAATGTTCTAAAGAACTTCATCCGGGAGAGTAGCAAGGGTGGGAGGGTGCTAGTTTAGACGGGGGAGCTGGGAAGACCTTTCTGAGGAAGAGACTTCTCCTTCTGAGGGATGGAGAAGAGTTTATCATGTGAAAAGGCAGAGAAAAAGATTTCTGGGCTGCACGGTGTGAGGATTCTAAGGCAGGAATGAGCATTGATGGTTGGAGGAGCTCCAGGAGAACTGGCCGGGGCACTGGGAGAAGGTTGGAGAGGAGGGCAAGGGCCAGATCACGCTGTGTGCTTTGAGCCAAGTTCAGGATCTTAGAGTTTATCCTGAGGGCTCTGAGAAAGAGATAATTGAATAGTGGCAAGGGAGTGTCAGCTTATGTTTCTCGAAGATCACCTGTGAAGGCTGTGAAAACGATATTAAAGAAGAAGAGATTAGAGAGGTTCCAGCGTGGCAGTTGGGAGCCTAGTTAGAGGCGTGCTGGGGATGTGGAACCTCAAGCCAGCTTGGACTGAGTGAGAACGAATGGGCGGTGAGGAAGTGGTACAGGTACAGGTTGATTATGAAACAAAACAGAGACAGGGTGAGTGCAGGGCAGGGTTTGCATTTATGTCCGTCTATGTGGAAGGCGACCGCGGCTGATGTTAGGGAGCTGAGTCCAGCTCCTCAGTAAACCAACACATACCCATCTCTGTGTGTGGGGTTACGTGGTACGTACTAGCACTTCTAGAAGGTTAGACATTTGTCTGACTCTGTCTCCAATCGCTGGGTAAGTTTAAGCGTATCACTTGTCCTTCCCTGTTTTTTTCCCCACAGCCTGGAAATGTTATGATTAAAAAACTAGATAATCTTTCTATGAGTATTCTTCTTCCATAATGTCATTTATATGTGTTAATTTGGATTGTTTATATAAATTGAATTAGGAGAACTAGGAGTGGGTATGTGGGAACATTTGTGGCGAGATTCTAAGCACTTGGTCCTTGATGATCACCAGTAAGCTGCTTTCGAATTGGCTTAAATGGAGAGAAATCAGTGATCAGCGTGGTGGTGGTGAGGAGGTGCCAAGCCTTTCCAAGATGTATGGGGGCGAGGCCCAATGGGGAGCCTGAGGCATGGCTAGAGGCCAGTTTTCTGTGTTTCAGTGGAATCCTCCTTTACCAGGTCTTCCTCGTCACATGAGACTCTTCCTCTTTACTCACTGGTATCTTGTAAAAAGATTCAAGAGAGCAACATATGGTCCGTCATCTGGGAACCCATGTTTAGTGGAATATGTTGGCCTAAAGATCAATAAGGAACATCACAGATAGCCTGATGGAGTCTTGAAGAAGCGGTGGGTGAGTTCCCAGTGACCAATTTATAGTTGTAAGGAGAGCATAAAAAGGACCATATAATTGAAAACTACTCCAAACATTGGTTCAGAGGCCTTTTGAAGACTTCTTTCAGTAATGGTGACTTATATCCTGACAAATAATTAGTGTGTTGAGATAAAAGGATATCAGCAGACTAGCATTTTGGGCTTGAACATGTTTACATTTTTTTACTTACATTCTTCTATGAACTGGTTTGGCTTTTCCTGAGCCCTGAGTGGCCTGCCAAAGTGAACCTAAAATCATCTCCTGTGATTTACTTAAGGTAAAGAGTTTATTTGGTTAAAGGGATGGGAGATCTCCGTGGTTAAAGATCGTGGTTTGCAGATTTGGATACGCCTGGCAAAAGTATTTCAGCACTTTTGTCATTGAGGTCAGTAAATCATACCTTCTGGGTAGTGTTTTCTTGTAGGTTTTTAAGATCCCAGTTTTCTAAGCGTGGTACCGTCCTGAGGCCACTGACATAAGACCTCTGCCCGGCCTCCACCTCTTGGTCATGAGCTGTTGCCTGGCCAAGATTTAGCCCCTAGGCTTTTTCAAGTTTGAGCCTTCTTGGTGAAGCTTGTCTCCTCTGTGCTAAATGTGTAAATAAAAAGTGTCATTATGTGACAATGTTTATCTATCTATCTATCTATCATCTATGCTGAGGTGCAAAACGATATCAATATCCCCATACATTATCATCTCCTTAAATCACAAATCCTACAGTGTAGGCTCTCCAAATAGGCAAAAATAGGAATCTTATGAAAGTTCATATGGGGCCTGAGAGCTTCACCTTTAAGCAGTTTCCACAGGCTTCTGGACCTAAATAGAAATCAAATGTCAGAATGGTGCCTCTTTTTGGCGATGAGCACTGAGTTCTCTTTTCCCAGCTCCTCCAGACTTAAAATGTGGAAGGTGCAGCACGCTTTGCCTTCTCATCTTGTGTCTTCTATACAGCACTTTGAAGCAGAGAGTACCCAGTAGGATGTACAGTCATATAATGTGGCCCTAAACTCCCCTGGCTTTGCTTTTTTACCAGTTGCTCCTATCACCCATATCAACAGTTGCACGCCAGCAAGGCCTGTTTTACAATCCTTCATTTGTAAGTTAGTGTCAGCACTTCGGAAATAATTCCCACTTAAGCGTTAGTAGGCATCAGGGTTAGGTTTCAGAGTGCCCCACGAATGCAGAATTAAGTCCTAAGGAGTGGGGCGGTAGATGGCTTTGAGTAGTGGACGTGCAAGACTGTGTGGTGTAGACGGGAGGGGATGGAGCCCTCTCTCCTGGGGACAGGGTCCTGCCGCACACACCCATCTTCTCAGACGCAAGCCTCGAGGAGGAAGGGCGCCCATTAGTGTGGGCTGCTTAGCTGATTGGGCAGAATAGACAAATCCACAAAAAAGTACCGTATCGGGTAGAGAGTTTCAGTTTTGCAAGGTGAATGGTTGCACAGCATCATGAATGCATTTAATACCATTGAACTGTACACTTCAAAATGGTTGAGATGGTAAATTTTAGGTATTTTACCACAATAAAAAATTTGGAAGAAGGAGAAATTGAGATTCCAGTGCTATGAAATAACGTTTTCAAGTGTTTTTCTCTCAGGACTTTACATGCTTAAAAATTATTGAGAACCCCCCAAGAGCTTTTGTCAATGTGGGTTATATCTGTCAATATTTATATTAGAAATGAAAACAGATGCATTTCAAAGTATTTAATTATTAATTCATTAAAAATAACAGTAATCATCTCATAACATGTTAACATAAATGGCATATTTTAATGAAAAGTAACTAGCTTTTTTTTTTTTTTTTTTTGCGGTACGCGGGCCTCTCACTGTTGTGGCCTCTCCCGTTGCGGAGCACAGGCTCCAGATGCACAGGCTCACGGCCATGGCTCACGGGCGCAGCCGCTTTGCGGCATGTGGGATCTTCCCGGACCGGGGCACGAACCCACGTCCCCTGCATCGGCAGGCGGACTCTCAACCACTGCGCCGACAGGGAAGCCCAGTAACTAGCTTTTTTAAACAAAAAAATTATGAGTGACATTGTTTTACACTTTTACAAATTTATTTACTGTCCGGTTTAATAGAACACAATGGAATTCTTAGAGTTGCTTCTCTATTAAGTCTGTTATGTTTTCAAACATCATACATCCTCTGGAAAACTCCATAGGACACTTGTGAGAGAATGAGAGGGAAACGGGAAGATAACATCTTAGTTTATTATGAAAATAGTTTTGACCTCATGAATACTTTAAAGGATCTTAGGAACCTCAGAGTTTCCTAACCACACTTTGAGAACTACTGCTATAGAATAAATCTCCAGCCAAGTTAATTTTTGGTTGTGTTATATGTTTTAGTCTCTTTTCCTCTAATTTATCTGAATTTGAACTTTAGCAATTCCATATATTGCTTATCTATGATTTCAAATGAAAGAACTAGGTGGCTCATTAAAAAAAAGAACTATCGTATCACTTGTTTTTCTCAAGCATGCATTTTCATTTACTATGGAATGAGGACTTCCTTTCAACATCTCAGAAGGAAAGTCTGCACCCCTCCAGAGGCTGTACTGAAAGCTGTCCCTGGGGCTCTGTCCTACTGTCACATGTTACTGCTGCGCTCACTGGAGGGCTTGGGGGCTCTCCTTTTCTTCCTTCCTGTTCTTTCCCACCTCATTCTTCATTGTATGGAGAACTTGGAAACTCAGAGAGAGGTGAGCACACATAGGACATAGATTGGAGAAAGGAGAGGTGTGAAAATATATTTTAACACGTCAAATTGAAAACTTTCTGACTTGCATCACTGGGGATCTCATTATTTTATAAGTTTTTCATATTGATAAAGTATGGAATTAGTCATAGCGGATAGTTCTGAGCAAAGCATTAAAAAAATCCTCTCAGGATGGTTTTCAGGAGCTGGATGTTGGTGAAGCATACAAACATTTTTCCTCCCTTCCAAATAATGGATTCGGTGTTCTATAAACCATCATATTTATTAGGTGCTATATGAGCCGTCATATTTAGAATGTTAAGGGAACTTCTTTTTGCGCCCCGTGAAATAAATCGTCACTGTGGCAACTTACTACAGCAACAGACATTTGGCTGCTTCAGAGTTTTGTTGTAAGTGTGCTGAGGATTTATGATTTGGCAAATCTGTGACTCCTAGCAGCAATAAATACTTTCCTACAATCCTTTGGAAAGACCATAATGTGTCAGGTGTGCAGACTAGGCAGAAACAATAGCTCGGTCAGGCGTTCTCATCCTGTTGTCCTGGAGTCTCCAGGAAGGACTGTATGATGTGAAGACCCCTTCCAAACAGCCTTGTCCACTCTTTTGAGCAGGAAAATCCTTGTCTTTACTCTCATGCAGAGCATTAATTTAGTTATGCTTCCACCAAACATCTCTCCCACTTCTCTGCTGTATATCAGATGCTGATACCACTGTGTATTGGTGATATTGCTTACAAATATGGTTCGGTTCTGCAAGCATGGAGGGTGGTGCCTATGTAGCGTGAGATGTGTACGTGGGCGCGTGTGCACGTGCGCACACGTGTAGTACATCAAAGGGGAGTGTCCTGGAAGAGGTGACATTGGAGCTGACTTCTTGAAGACAGAACTGGAACTAACTGGAAAAGAAGGGAACAGGGAACAGCTTCAATGAGGAGAGTGAGCTGTAAGGTCGGGGATGGGAAAGAATCTGATGGGGCTGAGGCAGAGGGGTTGGAAGTAGATTGGGGGACACAGCCGTCAGAGAGGCAGGCAGGGATGTTCTTGCTTTGACATCAGTGGAGGAGTTTGAACTCTATCCCAAACACACTGGGGAGCCACTGAAGCTTTACCTAAACGACACGTTCTGACTTGTGGTTTAGAAAAGTCTCTCTGGCTGCCTGCGGAGGTGGAAGGGGTGTCAGTGAGAAGGGGGGGCAAGATGCTGTCACTGACTCGTCTACTAGTGGGATTTGGGTGCATTAGAGCGGGGCCTCTATCACCCAGGTAGTTAGTTTGACCTGTTCCTTAGACTTCTACATTCTTTATCTTTATATTTTAAGGTCAAGAATAGAGACCTCTCTGGGAAGATTGAATGGAATTTTTGGCCACACATCTGCTTCCACTTCCTGCAGCCCCATAATTTCCTTTGGGTAATTATTCCTCCCCATTTGAACGTTGTCTTGGTGGGATGGTAAGCGTTAAGGATTTCCCCGAGGTTCCTTCTGCCCCAGTCCAACCATTGGGTGGGCAGGTGACGTTGCCCAGCCTATCAGGCGCTCTGTCAGTGGAGGGACTGGAGGACGGAAAAGTCCACTGGCGTGTTCCTTGCTCTGCCTAACCAGACATCTTCTTCTATCAGTTAGTTATTTCTGTTTCCATGTCCTTCAGAAGTGCCCTGGCTCCCGTCTGTTGCCAGGTGTGGTTTTTCAGACTTCTCTTTGGTCCTGAGAGCTTCAGATAGCCTCTGACTGACGCACACTGGATTTGCTAGTGAGCCCCCTGGTTGTTGCTTGTATCCAAAGGGCCTCCGGTGACGTGGGAAGTGCCCAAAGGCCTTACTTCACACCAGAGCATGAAGACTAATCTCATGGCCTTTTCTACTGGTTTTGAAAGGGGAACAGGGCAAACGCAGGACAGTGTTTGCTGAAAGGGAACGAGGGAAGTACTGAAAGGGACACAGGAGACGAAGGCCCTGCCAGTGAACGTTGCGGGCCTCCAACTGTTGCCGCAGGTGATCCTGACTGCAGGTGTGTCTACCTGGGTGCGTGTGTGTGCATGTGTGTGTGAAAATAGCATCAAAGAGATGGGGCAATCGCTGTGTATTTAGAATTTCAGTTCTTACTCAGACGACACTCAGGGCTCTGGCAATATTTATGTAGTACTTATATAAATAAAGTATTGGGTACTGCTCGAAATGTGATATACATAATAACTCACTTGTTTCTCATCATAATACCTCGAGGTAGGTATTATCATTTTATCTTATATTACTTGTTCATCTATCTATTTATCTATCTATCTATCTATCTAATCTATGTATCTACCAACAGATGAAGAAACATCAATGAGAGATTTTAATAACTTACCTAAGTCATAGAACTAGAAAGTGGCAGAATTGGAATTCAAATCAGGTCAGGCTAAGTACAGAGTCTGTGCTCTTGCCTATGAACGTGAACCTTAGCTTTAGATACTGTCTACAGTCAGGAAGACTGACTGTACATACTTTGTTGAGAAAAGTGCACAAAAAAATTGTGACCCTTGTATTGAACACCTGTGCTCTATACAATGACCTTTGAAGATGTTTTGTAGCTTTTCATAGAAAGAACATGAGATGATAAAGGTTACGTGTATTCTTCCCACACTTATCTAGGGATATAGGATAAAAGTGAAGTTTGCTGTAAGTACATGAGCCTGGTGTGTGAGGACAGACAGCCAACAGGAGCAGAGTATGACCAGCTCACCCACATGGGCCTTGCTCGGGGAGCTGGGCTTGGGCCCAGGGCTTGCCGTCTCCCATGTGGACTTAACCATTCTGAACCTCACTTTCCTCATCCGTAAATGATGGATTATAATAATGCCTGCCTCTCTGGGTGGATCTGGGGATGAAAGAAGATCATTCATTCATCCATTGTTTCTTGCTGGGCATCAAGGATGCAAAAATTAAGAAAAAATAGGCCCTGCCTTTGAAGAGGTCACAGGGTCATGGTGGAGGCTTCGAGGAAATTGTTCTACTGCAGCTCAGCAAGTTACATACTCAGATGGAGGCAGATACTGGCGGATGGGGGATGGGGGGACCTGGTTTTGGGGTAGGGAGAGGTCAGGGGTCAGGGCTTGGTTTTGAAGAATATGATAGAGAATATGAGTCTTGAAGGGCATTCTGAGCAAACAAGTGAGAAGTTAGGGGCACTTGTGGAGAATTTCAAGTAATTCTTTACAGTTCTAGAGTTTGAGTTGGGTTGTGACAGGTGAGGATAATGGATGAGGAATGATGATAATACTGACAGCTAACATTTAATTGAGCATTAACTACGTACCAAGCACAGAGAGCTTTATTTGTATTATCTCATTTTTAGGCCTTGTCACTGCCCGATGTGCTATGTGATATTTTGTAGCCATGTTTCACAAATGAGGAAGGTGAGGCTCAGAGAACTTAAATGACTTGCCCAAGTCACATGGTTAGTGAGTGGCGGAGCTGGGATTGAGACTCAAGCCGTCTGGATCCAGAGTTTATCCTGAAGGCCAAGGGAGCCATCAAGCACATTAAGGTTGTGCATTTTAGAAGGTAACTTTAGCTTGGATTGAAGAATGAATTTGAGAGTAGGGAATGGGGACAGGCCTAAGGCAGGGAGGACGGTCAGAAGTCTATGGAGTAAACCATGGAAAAATACCAAGCGTCTGAATGAAAGCAGAGGCAGGAGAGAGAGAGGGGAAGGAAAGGGACTTGAGAGATATTTGGGAGCAGAGGATGAAAGGAAAGTGTGGACGTGTTTATTTCAAGGTCCCGTTAGGACAGTTGAATGGATACATCCAGTAGGCAGTTCCATGAGTGCACAATGTAGGAGGAAGCTTAGGGCTGGAGATCCACACCTGACCTCTGGAGTTGGGTGAAATTTTCAGGGAGAAGAACTGTGGGATGAGGAAGTACCCACGGGGTGGGGAGGTGACACAGACTTGAGACCTGCAGATTGTATCCAGGCTACAGATCTGTTTGATTTGGCTTTACAGTATTAAAACATTAACAACAAAGTTGATAACAGTGAAAAAGTTGGGAAAGTTTCCATAAAAATAAGATTTGTGGGCATTCTTGACAGTGTGGGGCAGCCTGGCCACCTGATGCTCACAGATAAGGGATAGCGGTCCTTTTTTGGCGGGGCTGGTGCTCTCCAGCTTCTCACAATGGCCAGGTGACCTCCTTTCTCATTTTGGGCACCTGCTGAGCCCCTGCAGGTATTTTATTTTGTGACCTCAGATTTAAGATTTGGGAAAAGGAAGCAGAGTTTCATAGGAAACCAAGAATAAGTAGCCAGACAAGCGGTGTCAGTGAATGGCAGGGGCCGCGAGGTCAGCAGTGGCAGATGCCTCGGACAGGTGAGTCACGCACAGCCGGGTTTGGTCACCTGAAGATGCCTTTAGCAAAAACACTTAGTGCGGCGTTAGGGTAGGTATTGTAGCAGAAGAAGGAAGGATGAGTGTAAAAAACGTTTTCAAGCAGCTGTGTTGCAAAGAGGAATTTGGGGTTGGGAGATTTTATTTTGTGTTATTTTTTGATATGTGAATGCCTTCAGCACATCTATATAAGGACGTATGTGATATAAAATAGTACTTTCTTCCTTTACCCTTGACTTACATTTTATAACTACAAGGAATCCAGTCTTGGCTTTGGTTGTTTAGCAGATTATCCTACAAGAAAAAGGTTGTTCTTATTAAAACTACCTGCTCCCAGGGTATAGGATGGCGTGAGGTGCTTTATATGCCTATGAAGACGGCCCTGTGAACTTCTGATTTTACCAGCATTCAATGCAGTTTTGCTATTCTGATATGTAAGCCGCAGTGCCTTTAGAGGGGTAATTCTACATTTTAGCAACAGCAAGTTAAGTCAAGCCGTGGCCATGTGGTGATTTATAACCTGCATTTACTTATGCCTTTGTAAGCTGTCCATTTCCTTTTTTATCATTTGCCAGGTGGAATCTGTGTGATGATCGTATCAACCAGCATCCCTTCTATTTCAGTCTGGGTTTGTGTGCTTTTATTGGTTTTATGCCATATGCCAATTTTTCCATTTACTTTTTTTGTATTTGTTATGCTATAGCTTGATCTAACTTATTGTGTGTGTGTGTGTGTGTGTGTGTGTGTGTGTGTGTGTGTGTTGGAACTATCTTGTCTTTGATGTAAAACTCTTTTTATTAAGGAAAAAAATGTATCTCCCTTCTGCAGTGGCTGATAAATAAGCTACTTTTCCTCTGTGGTGGCCACAATTTCAAACTCACATCTGCTATGATTTTTCTTTTCTGCCAGTAGTGCAGTGGGCAAGAAAGACTTTAAAATTCGACATGGGATGGAAGCAGCCAGTAGCCAAGCTATGTGATAAATGTAAACCAACTAACTGATTATCAGTCAACTCAACATGTAATTTTTAAGACCCTCATGTGTGTCATGTAAAGTTCAAGGCACTGGGGGATACAGTGACGCATAAGGCAAAAGTTTCTGCTTTCATGGAGCTCATATCCAAGTGGGGAAACAAACTATAAATAAAATAAAGAAACAAAGCATATGTCTCTACGTGTATTTTAGGGATTAACAAATGCTAAGGGGAAAAAATAAAGTAAGGAAGGGGGCTTGGAGTTTCATCGAGGGATATTTTAGATAGGGTAACCAAGGAAGGCATCACTGAGAAGCTATCATTTGACTAAAGACCTGAGAGAAGTGAGGAAGGAGCCATGCAATCACCTGGAGACAGAGCGTTCTAGGCACAGAGATCAGCCAGTGCAAAGGCCCTGAGGCAGGAATGTGCCTCACTTGGCATGATTAAGGACTGTTACAGGGACCAGTATGGGAATGAAAGAGAGTGAGAGGAGTAGAAGATGAACTCAGATGTCAGGCGGGGGAGGGGAGATTTTACTCTGAGTAACATGGAAGCCACTGCTGGCTTGAACACAGGAGCAAAGTGAAGTGACTTACATTTTGACAGGATCTCCAGCTAAGGCATTGTCAACTCTTTTTGTGCCACAGACCCCTTTGGTAGTCTGGGAAGCCTATGGACCACTTTTCAGAATAGCATTTTTAAATGCAAAAAAAAAAGTCACAAGATAAAAAAGAATCCAATTGTATGCAAATACAGTTATCAAAATACTGAAACCAACTTATGACTTAGCAATACAGGTATATCTTCTTCTTTATTAACTCATTAAAGATGATCTAGCCATTTCAGATCACTGCAGTTCCTGGTGCACTGCTCTACCTGGTGGCAGCCTCTAATTTTTCAGATGTTCTAGAACAGTGATAACTCCAAGAGGGTTTTTTTTTTCAATTTTTCTGACTGGTTCCTTGTGGCTGAATAGTTCAGGAGACCTGGGGTGTGGTCCCTCAGTTTCAGCAGATTCTCTGTATGGCCACATGCAATCCATTTCCCTTCCACAGAGACATCTCTCACTTGGGTAACTCCTGGCTCACAAAGGTGTGGACGGTACAGGCAGAATTCTTCGTATTGTAAGAAGAAAGAATCTATTTAAATATGCCCAGGGAATTCCCTGGCAGCCCAGTGGTTAGGACTCTGAGCTTCCACGGCAGGGGGCCTGGGTTTGATCCCTGGTTGGAGAACTAAGATCCCACAAGCCACATGGCATGGCCAAGAAAAAAAAAGTTAAATAAATAAATAAATAGCCCATGTCATAGGGCTGTATCTTGGCCAAACGCACCCATTTTCCGCTCTCCGTACCTACCACAAGCTTTTTAGCCTCCATGTCTTTGCACGTGTTCTTTCCTCTGCTTGGAGAACAGCCTTACGCTTACCTGTCTCCTTTACCTGTTCACATCTGACCTGACTCTCGGGGCTCAGCTCTGATACACCTGGTTATGTAGTTGTCCTTCCTTCCCTATCTGAGGAGGACCCTTTACTTCCTCTGAACTGCAGCACCTTTTTGGTACCTCCCCTAGTGTTCATATTCTGCCTTGGGTTGCAGTTGTTGATTTACCTGTTTACCGTCTTCCAAGCTCTTCTAAGCTGCTGTAAGCTCTGAGGGCAAGAGCCATGTTCTGTTTTGTTCTCCATAGTTCCCAGGACAGGGCCTGCCTTAAAGCAGACGGGAATGAACAGCAGAAGCTTATGATTCCTACAAATGACTCCACAGCACGTCGGCAGACGGTTCTCTTTCACTCAGATCTGGAAGTTCACTCAACGTCTACCCCACTCCCTCTCCTCCCTTCCCAAATACTGACCAAGGCTGCTTATGACCTTTTATGTTCTCAAGTAGAAACAACTCTTTTCCTAAGTGTTTTGTAATACTTGTAAAGAAATTTGCACAATGTTGGAGGTATAGAGTAGAAGGAAAAAAATCACCCAAATTCCGTCATCCAGAGAGAATACATTTCACATTTTGGTGTATATTCTTATAGATTTTCTTTTTTCATTTTAAATTTATTTATTTATGTATTTATGGCTGTGTTGGGTCTTTGTTTCTGTGCAAGGGCTTTCTCTAGTTGCGGCAAGCGGGGGCTACTCTTTATCACGGTGCGCGGGCCTCTCACTGTCGCGGCCTCTCTTGTTGCGGAGCACAGGCTCCAGACGCGCAGGCTCAGTAGTTGTGGCTCACGGGCCTAGTCGCTCCACGGCATGTGGGATCCTCTCAGACCAGGGCTTGAACCCGTGTCCCCTGCATTGGCAGGCGGACTCTCAACCACTGCGCCACCAGGGAAGCCCCTTTTTTTTTCATTTTATAAAGTCAGACATAGTTTATAAAGATCAGAATCATGACACTATTGTATTATAATTATTTTCTTCTTTTCCTTAGCATATTGTGACTATTCATGAATCTATGGGCAGTGGAGCACAGTGGGTAAGGGAAGAGCTTTAGAGCATTATTGTTTGAGTTCAAACCATGAAACTATCACTGAAGAGCTGTTGACCCTGGAGAGTTAGTTAACTTCTCTATTTACCAGTTTCTCTGTCTGTAAAATGAATCCAATAAAAATATTACTTGTACCAGTGTTGTGAGATTAAGTGGGTTCAGGCATGCAAACACTTAGAGCGGGGCCTGACTCGGTATGCGGAGCTGTTATTATCATGTGAGTGTTTTTAATGGCCACAGAGTATTCCATTGCATGGCTACCTCCTAATCTATTTAACCATTCCCTTACTGATGGACTTTTAGGTTGCCTTTGACTTTTTACTCTTATGAATAATTAATGATGCAGTGAACATCCTTATATCTACATCTTTGGACACATGTCTGATATCTTTCCTCAGGATACATTCCAAAATGTGAAACTGTGGGATTTTGTGACACACATTACTAGTGTCCTCCAGAAGGTTTCCTTTAACCGACTGCTACTGCTACTGTCATTGCATGATAGGTTTTCTTTCCCTGCACCTCCCAGAACTGTTTGCTTTCAGTTGCTTATTTTATCACTGTGTTAGTGGAGATGTCTGATGCATCAGCCATTGAAAACGTGGGGGACAGACAAGCTCAAGCACAGAGTCTAAAGCCCCCGGGGGAGCTGATTTGCCTGCTTCCTGGCTGCAGGCTGAGCCTCTGTTTTTGGCCAGCCACAAAGCAGGGGGACTCCTGCAAGGTGGAGGGAACCAGGGTATTCCTTCCCGGGACCAGTGGAATGGCGGCAGTCCCGGAGGACCACGCAAACGTCGGTGGCTGTGTGGTTCTGCTTTTTCTTCTGAGGTGCTCACCCTTCCACGGGGCTTTCTTTCTGTGCATTGTCTTTGGAGGTGACTCAGCAGCAGCTACTCCCTGCCTCTGTTCCCCAGGGGAGGTTGTCTAGGAATAGAACCCGAGAAGAGGCCAGTGGTGTTTAGTTACCTGTGCTTCCAGCCCTTGGGATTTCTGGGGATCGTGTTGCATTCACTCATTCTGGATGGCCAAGAGAAATAGAATTTAGATTAACCTTTCAAATGTCATTTAGAGGCCTTGCTTTAGAAAGCACTTACTGGTTTGCTCTCCGAAGACCAGAACCCCTATCAATTTATTTTTAATTCCTGAATATGTTAGACCCTGGGAAGTTGTCGTTTTCTTCTTGGGACAGAGCAAAATAAAGGGAAAAAAACATCTTTGTTAATTCAAGGATTTTTCATATTAACTTAAGGGACTTCTTGAAATTTGATAGTTTGGAAAAACTAAGTCGTTTGGAGATATTCTTAGTAATCTACTTTCTGAATCAACTAGACAGTGTTGTGTTATTCTGATTGCTTTGGATTATAGGATTTAAATATATACATAATTTACTGGCACATTAAATTCCATTATGGTGGCCTGATGGCGATATTTTAATTTTATTTAAGCAAAACCCTGGACCACACTTCTCACTAGTGCAGCAAGGTAGAGGTGAGGTCAAATTTCACCTTTTCTTATTATTTGTATTATCTCATTACTCTTTGATTGTGTTGAAAATTGGTCTGTGGATGATGAATAGGGGCGAGACTACAAAACTGATAGATATTTGTATCTTTTCCTGGAATGTCAATGAGTTTCCGCAAGATTGACAGATTTGGTTAGGAGTGGGTGTGGCCAGCCGGAGCACCATGCCCCACAGGAAGTAGAGCATGTGCCCTACACATCCCTGTAGATGTGCCCTACACATCTCTGTAGATGTGCCCCACACATCCCTGTAGATGTGCCCCACACATCTCTGTAGATGTGCCCCACACATCCCTGTAGATGTGCCCCACACATCCCTGTAGATGTGCCCCACACATCCCTGTAGATGTGCCCCTACACATCCCTGTAGATGTGCCCTACACATCCCTGTAGATGTGCCCTACACATCCCTGTAGATGTGCCCCACACATCCCTGTAGATGTGCCCTACACATCTCTGTAGATGTGCCCTACACATCCGTGTAGATGTGCCTCACACATCCCTGTAGATGTGCCCCACACATCCCTGTAGATGTGCCCCACACATCCCTGTAGATGTGCCCTACACATCTCTGTAGATGTGCCCTACACATCCGTGTAGATGTGCCTCACACATCCCTGTAGATGTGCCCCACACATCCCTGTAGATGTGCCCTACACATCCCTGTAGATGTGCCCCACACATCCCTGTAGATGTGCCCTACACATCTCTGTAGATGTGCCCTACACATCCGTGTAGATGTGCCCCACACATCCCTGTAGATGTGCCCTACACATCCCTGTCGATGTGCCCTACACATCCCTGTAGATGTGCCCCACACATCCCTGTAGATGTGCCCCACACATCCCTGTAGATGTGCCCCACACATCCCTGTCGATGTGCCCTACACATCCCTGTCGATGTGCCCTACACATCCCTGTAGATGTGCCCCACACATCCCTGTAGATGTGCCCCACACATCCCTGTAGATGCGCCCCACACATCCCTGTAGATGTGCCCCACACATCCCTGTAGATGTGCCCCTACACGTCTTTGAAACTATATTAGTGCACGGGCCCTGTGTGTTTTTCTGGCACCAAAAACATTAGCAAACATGAGACAGACTCTCAGAGAAAATCACTAACCTTTACTCCCGACTCACGTTGTGTGAAGCATGCTTTGAGTTTCAACAAAAGGTTAACCTTGCTTTTATCTTTCCTCATTTGCAAAGTTTTGCTTGTCTGATACCAGACATGCCAGGACTGAATTCTAAAAGAATAAGTGTTTGGGGGAAATTTCCCCAGCCCTTCTCAGCCGCTGAAGTACTAGTACTATCTGTCATTCTGACCTTTCTGAACTTCCAGATCCCAGATAGGTGTCTGAGGTTTTTTCACTCTGCCCGTTGAGTGAGAACCTAGCAGTGGTTCTAGCAGTGGTGGTGAACCTAGCAGTGGTTCACCACTGGGGATGATTTTGTTCTCGAGGGGACATTTGGCAATATCTAGAGACATTTTGGTTGTCACACCATGGGGGGTTGGGAGGAGGTGTACTGCTGTCATCTAGTGGGTAGAGTAGAGGCCAGAGATGCTGCTCAACAGTGCGTAGGACGGCCCCCAGGAAAAATAATTATCTGGCCTCAAAATGTCTATAGCGCTGAGGCCAAGGATCCCTGCTGTAGAAGTTTGCAAGGTCAGGATGTCTCCAGAGGAGCCAGCTGGTTGCCAGGAGGGTGCATCAAGGTGTCATTTACCTGGTAACCTTATCACGGATTGGGGTCAGCTCTCTCTCAGACTTGCAACTTCAGAAACTCACTTTCAGATGTCCCAGAGCTGATTAAACTCTAGGAGGCTGACTTGAATAGAAACCCCCAGGAAGGTGAGTAAATAACCTTCTTTTTGCCTTATTAAATTCCACTAATAAATAGAACTGGTGGACAGAGTGGACGCTTGTGTTGGCTGCATAGCTTATATGCTGTCTGTTGGCAAGGAGCCTGGGAAAGGAAATTGCTAGCAGGTACCTCAGGGAGCCTGGAATCAGAACAAGGGGAGATTTGGGGGTATCTAGCGATACCTGAAACTCTGAGGTCTTAAACCTCCACTCAAGATGTATCACATCAGTGTTGGAGATGCTGTGTCTTCAGGATAAGACTCTTCTCCTTTAGGAAGTGCTGGAATGGGTCTTGGCAACCCATCTTGATCTTTGACACTTTTCCTCCTCTGTTTCCATTGCTGACCCACTGCCTTTCATTATCCATATTGATTCTTTTAATTAATTTACTTTTTAGTCTTGTTGGCTTGGGGGAGAGGAATTGGTTCAATAAAAACGTGTCAAGCATCATTGGGTAACATCATTTGAAGATTGATATTAGGACTCTGTCCCTAAATGGAGGCTTCTCAGTCTACTGGGTGGCACTGGGGTGACAACATTTCAGAAGAATGTGAGCAGGGCCACGACAGGTGCTCTCAGGATTCTCTGCAAGTACAGAGGACACAGACCTAGGCTGCAGTGTCCCTTGGAGTGTCTGCTTTGAGCTCTCCGGCACTGATTTTAGAGTTTAATTTTGGGAGAGCGACCTTATCTCTGTGATTGTGAGTTCTGGGAGAGGGACTGAGGGCATCATTATCACTCCTGTGTACTGTCTGCTTGTTGGTTTGATTTTCCTCGTTCTGTTCCAAGATTGGATGTCAGGCCTCAGGATGATGAAAGAGTCCGATATGCCACTTAAGCTTCACCCTTTCCCCTCTCAGTATTGGAGGCAGTCATCTTGTTCGTTTTTGAAGGCTGTAGTCAACCCACCAAGAAATACAGCCAGGCTAGAGGGGAGTCCAAGGATGCCGCAGAGGGTCTCCCTTTGTCCTATGACGAGAGGAATTATGCAGAGGCTAGCAGTACTCGAGTGAGCACGATGTGTTTGGCCAGGATCCTGCTGAATCACTGAGCACAGTCAGAAACCTGCTTAAGTGCTAAATCACAGACAGTTGCACACGGATACGGACGATAGGAGCACAGAGAAACAGAACCATTTGGTGGGATTGTCAAGCAGGAAGGAGAGAACGTGTTGGATGTACACATTTTTCTTCCCCCCAGACCTGCTGGTTTGGGCCACGTTCTGCCACCTCTACCAATCCTTTCTTAACTTTCCCCAACAACTAAAAGAGGACCTTGATTTTCTACAGTAATTGAAATCAGGCAGACCTACCTGAACTTGACTCCTGTCTCTGGCACTCATGAGGTGTGGAACTTTGGGCAGACAGCTTCTCTGAGCCTCAGTGTCCCACCTAGAAAATGGGAATGTCAGCACTTACCCCTTACGGTGGTTGAGGAGGGAGGGGATGTGTGTGAAACACTCGGGAAGGTTCCTGGTGTGTTGTAGGGACTGGGAAAATGCTAGTTACCATTTTACGTGGCGAGGTCACACCTAGTATGTGAATGCCCTAAGCAGGGAGTAAACTGACATAAATTCACGTAGAGAGGTACTGACTCATTTTACATGTTTTCCAAAAATCCAGTTTTTTGGACAGAAATCACGGTGATGGGAAATGAGGGAAGGCACAAGAAGTCTGAGTTTTGGGGGAAGGAGAGAGAAAAAGACAGCCTGGGATGTTATTCGTGCATCAGCCATTCATGCCCCCTGGGCATCAGTTTTTGTAAAAAAGATATATTTGGCTAACCTCACAGTCTGTCCCTGGGCCAGCCCCGTCCTTCTGGGTGATGAGCCAGTGCCCAGCAGTGCTGGGGTTTCTTAGAAGTGCTGAATAGCCTAAGGACTTTGTTAATTTTTGTCTTCAGTAATTAATATAGTCATATCAAAGCTGCTTGCAGTTAATTAATTATCTCCTAGCCAGATTAATCTTACCTTTCTTTAAAATGTGCTACATTTGGAAAGGCGTCTGCTAGGGAAAGGAAGCCTATATATATGTGCTGTATCCTTTAAAAAAGGCACAACATTTCTGCATTTCAAGTGAAACACAAACGTCCGGGGCGAACCCTCTGAGGTGCTGCTGGGAGTCTGTGGAGGAGAAAGAAGAGGAAGGGGGAGGAGGGTGTTAGCTCCTGAATTGATCTTATTTATCCCTGTTGACATTTCTCTCCCTCTTTTGCCACGTGTCCCATCTCAGAAGTTCAGTTTGGGTAATGCTGCAGTTTTCTCCAGATCCTTCCTCATTATCATCTCTATTAGTGCTGGAAATTCACTGAAGGGTTGCTCTGGCCACTGTTGGGACCGGCTTGGAAACCGTTCCTGCTTTGCTCCCTCTCAAGGCCCCCTGGGTGTCGGTAGGCCGCCTCCACTTGTTTGTTGTTTGGTTTGGGGTCTGTGGGCTCCCGGGGTAGGTTGAGGGCAGGCACTGCGTCTTGTGATCCCAGTGCCCTGGATAAGGCTGGGCAGGGCTTCAAGTATAATGAAAGTTTGTAATAACTGACATAGCTGGAGGCACTGCCTTCAGTTCTTTCTGCAGCTCAGAATCAATCTTTTCTTCTTTATCTTCTCCTCCTCCCCTTTGAACCTAGCATTGATTGGAAAACGTGAAAATCAATGGATAGATGCTTAGATACTAGTATAAATCTATGAGAATGCGCCACCGGGAGGCAAGGCTTACCTTGTTGGGAATTGAAGGTTTTTTTTTACTTTCTTTAACTTTTTTCAGAGCGAAAAATTGAAATTTGTCCTTATATTTGTTTTGATACAAACTTAATTCTCCCCCATACATCACACACACACACACACACACACACACACACACACACACACACACACAACTAGAGAACTTTGATCTAACACCTGTAGTCATTTCTGGTCTGTGAAATATGACAATGGCCAAATGAAGCAAAATGGAATTTGGCCAGCCTTCGAAACCTATTGATTTCAAATTAGAGCGGCAGTATTCATTCTGTCAGCACAGTCACACTCAGAACTTGGTCTCTAATGTGGATTAAAGGTACTCATTTAGAGGTTTATAAGTATATCCTTGATGAATTAGCTAATATTATGAATTAGCTAAAATAATGCTCCTAGAAGAAGCTGCGTGGGAGGTGACTGCAGTCCTAATTCTAGTGCCTTGTTTTATCCTTGGATATTTTCTCGGCCTTGGGGTCAGTGGAGATGTCCCACGTGTCCCCTCCAGTCAAGGTCTGAGAGTCCTGGGGCCTGAAAGTGGTTGTGAATCCCTTCCTGATGTCTCTGTAGCCACGTGTCCAGTGGGAGTGATGGGTTCCTGAGAGTTAGATGGGGCTCTAAGATATGGGTCTAATCAGTAAAACACCCAGAACAATGAGTCTGAGATAAAACTTCTTGTATGTGTTTTCCCCTTGGAGTTACAACTTGACTCATGCTTTCTTCTGCAGGTGAGAGTGATTTCCCAGCGACCGCCTTGGCCAGTACAACCAGAGAACAGGATTCTTCTCTTCTTTTTGGCCACTAAATGCCTCTGTGCACCACACTTTCCAGTGAAGGAAGAAGGGCGGAGCTTCTTGGATGACGATGGACATTCCACCGGGCAGGATGAGGGCAGAGTGTGTGACATCAACACCACAAGGGTAAGCGCTGCCTCTCTGACGTTTTCTCTGACACCATTACTTATCAGAGGAAGGGGAGAACAAACCTTACAGTGCAGTGACAGAAATGAAAGTCAGACATCAGGGAGACTCTTCCGACTGTAAAATCCACTGGGCAGTTGGGGCAGATGACTAAGGGAGGAAGGGAGAGTGCCAGCCTGGAAGGATGGGGCTGCAGTTGTCCTGGGGGACATGGCAGGTCAACTATGGAAGATTCTGTTGTCTTTGTGGCTCACCCCCTTCTGTTGTTTGTAGTTCAGACTTGAGGGAGTGACACTACTGTTATTGTGACAAGGTTCCATTTGTGTCCATTTGAGTCAGTCTGGCTTGAAATCGGTGCGTAGACCTGGGGTTGGTAAGAATATCACTCAGGTCACAGATTGAGGGCTTATTGGCAGTGCCTGGCCCGGGGGTACATTTTTGTTTGAGCCACATAATGTTAAAAACTTTTTGGATCAATTCTAATTACAGTTGAGATATACCACGTAAAAAGCAGGATTTCTGGGTTTTCCGGGAACACTGTAAGATACAGCTGGACTGGCCCTCTGTTCCCACAAAGGACTCTGGTGCTGAGTAGCCTTTGCCACTTAGACAAGCATGGGTGGTTCACCACAGTCCCCAGCCTGACCACTTCACTTGTGTAACTTACTTGTTTGGCCACTGGAAGCATTTCATTTCACCATGCCTGATCTAGATCCTTTCACAAAAACAGTGATAGTTTTTGCTAATTCTTCCAGATAAAAGTGTCTTTCGCTAGACGGTGGACAGCAATTAGCATAAGGGGCTGTGGAGATGACGAGACATGGTCCCCTCTGCAGAAGAGCTTGGAGTCTAGTGACAGCCGTGGTCAGACTTGTGGAGGACAGAGAACTGTAAAAACACTATAATCCCTTGTGGTAGGGGCTCAAATAAAAATGCACCTGCAGGGCTGTGGGAAAAGGTGAGCAGAGCCGGCAAGCAGGGGCAGGGGTGAACTATTAATTTGGCGTAGGTGCGTTCAAAGGCTCCAGTACTCCCTCTTCTGGACACCAGAATGTCACTCTGACAGCCGTTTGTATGTGCGTCCCTCCATGTAACATGACTCAGGTGGAGCTGTGACTCAGATGGAGCTACTGCAGAGTTAAGGCTCCCCTCTTGGGGCAAAGTCCACATTTTTCCTGTTTCTGGTTGAAAATCTTTCACCTGGGGTTCTTTGCTTTTTACAAATAGGAGAGATTTCTGGCTTTTTGTCTCACGGAATCAGCCCTCCGAGCAGCCTTCCTGCTTGGAGATGAGCTGCGTGGATTACAGGGCTCCCTGGAGTTTCCAGAGGGGATTGGCCACACTAAATAGAGTCCAGAGGGAATAAGTACCACTCTAATATGACTGGTCCAGGTGGAGGGGGCAAGAGAGGGAAGGGAGTAAGTAGGGGCAGGAAAGGGGAGGTAGGGATACTGTTACCTTAATGTCTTATTTTTGGAATAAGGTTTTACATGTATCTTATGCTTTGTGTTTTCAAAAGACGTTTGCATTTGTTATTGTATCATCAAGGCGTGTACATCATCTTTTGTCGATCAAGAATCTCCCACCCAAGGTCATGTAGCTGGGGAGTGGCAACTCAAGCACAAGTTTTCAAAATCTTGACGTTTTTCTCTATTCTTTCGTTGCTTCTATAGTTCAGCACAGATAAGTGGACCTGGTGGGTTCATTTCTTTCAATTCAACATTTAAAAGTTGGGTTTAGGTGATGAATGTTCTGAATTAGGGCGACCTGGGACCTATGCCACTGGTGTGTTGTCAGCTGCACTTAATGCTGTTGGAACATGTCAGGTGTGGAATAAACCAGGAGGGAGTTTCCTTGCCGTTTATTTGGCCAGTGGGAATCACACTTTATATCCAGGCTTCCTCACTGGGCTGGGAAGAACCGTTTGGAAGGCTCCTGGGGGGATAGGCTCCATGTAGAAGGCTCAGGATGCCCAGGAAACGCTGATCTCTGGAAACAAAGACTAAAATCCAGCAAGCTCTTTGAAGTTTTGTGTGTCCTGTACTCTGGCTCTGGACGTGTCCTCCTAAATGTCTCATAAACAGCTGTTTCTTTCTCAGGATTGTGCTGTTTTAGCTGCTGTAAAAACGCTCTGATTCACAAAGGCCTGAATCAAGGACCACTAGCATTTCCATTTCCAAATTCACAGTCAGGGTGGACCGTGCAATGCCATTGACATTTCATTATACTCTCTGCTCCTCTATGGCCCCACATTGACTTCTGATTTTCTTTTCCTTACACGTTACCCACCCCAGTGCACGGGGAGCTTGCTGTAGGAGAAAATCATCACCAGGGAAGGTTCCTGGTGAGAGGATGCTCAATACTTGGGTGTGGATTGAATTTAGATTTTCAAGTCTGTTTACATTTGTTTAGTTTTACTTGGAATATTCTCATATGGCATGGCCAGAAATACAATTTAGTATGACCTACCCTTTTTAAAAACATAAATTATTTTTCTTTTAAATTTAATAGAATGAAATACAGCTCTTTCAGAAGAACGTTCCAAAAAGATGGCAGCATTAATGCAGAAAAATGCCCCCCCCCCCTTTTTTTTTGGATTTCATGATAGGACTAATGTAGATTTTGGACAAGTGGGAAGGAAAAAAGAATCAAGGTTTTCTGTTTACTTTTATGGAATTGATTTTAAAAAGTGGTTCTGCCCAATAAAGCAAGTACAAGTGGCTTGTATTTGTTTTGCTTTTGTTACTTTTCTGAGCAAATCAAGTGCATTATCAAAGCCACTCACGCACATGTGTGCATGTATATGTCTCACCCTTGAAAAGACACAGTTCTGAGAGTATTTTTAAAATGATTTTGAAAGCATGAGGCAAGGAGAGCGGTAAGAGGTTAATGGCTTTGGAAAGGCTTTATGGGTGCCACTTGGAGAGAAGTGGATCAATGTGGGTTTTCTTTTAAGCTGCCAGAGAATATCTTGGATTTTTGACATCTGTTCTTTCTTTTCAGTCTTACAAATACCAAGAGGAACAAGGTGGCCACATACAGTATATGGTGTTCTCACCATGAGTGATTTGGGTTGATAGCAGGCAGGAGGATTGATACAATGAACCGAAGCTCTTCTTGGGGAAGAGAATGAAAATAGCATTTGATTTTCCTACCTTGCGGCCAGATGCCTTTGGGACCCACAGATGTGCCTGATTTGAGACCACATGTGTCCTTGGCACGCTAGTACCAAATCTCCTACCAAAGAATCTAGCATTCATTAATGAGGATGACTGATAAAATATGTAAAATTGAAGATCAACCAGTCCCTCCTTCCTCCCACTTAAAAAAAATTAAATACTCATATTTGAGGCATACTGGAAAGAGTTTGCCCTGTAAAAGCTGTATAATGTTGGCTAAACTATGAGCCTCAGATTTCCCTGTTTGCAACATGGGGTATAGGATCTACCCCTTAGGACTGTGGGAGAATTAAATGAAATGATTCAGTCATTCAGGGATACTTACACTGAGGTACTGCTTGAGATTCTGGTAGTTAAAAGGCGCACAATAGTGTATGTGAAAGCATTTACCACAGCGCATGGCTCAAAAAGGTGCTTAGTAAATTTTTCTCAAAACATTGTTGATGGAGAATTTTAACATGTACAAAAATAGAATAATGCATTAACCTCCTCTGTACCCATCACTCAGCTGCAACGATTGTCGTAATTATTAATTCATGGCCATCTTGTATGACAGTGCCTCCACCCTGTCCCCCCCAACCCCACATCAATGGATTATTTTGAAATGAATCCTAAATGTAGTATAATTTTATCCATAGATCTTAGTGTATATTTCCAAAAGATAAAGATTCTTTTTGAGAGCATAACTACAATACCATTAGCACATTGAAAAACTGACAGTTATTATTTTATGTCATCAAGTGTCTAGTTTAGCATTCATATGTCCCTGATTTTCATATGTTTTTTTTTTTTTTTCCCGGTACGCGGGCCTCTCACTGCCGCGGCCTTTCCCGTTGCGGAGCACGGGCTCCGGACGCGCAGGCTCCGCAGCCATGGCTCACGGGCCCAGCCGCTCCGTGGCATGTGGGATCTTCCCGGACCGGGGCACGAACCCGTGTCCCCTGCATCGGCAGGCGGACTCCCAAACACTGCGCCACCAGGGAAGCCCTTCATATGTATTTTTAAAAGCATTTGGCTAACTCAAGTCAGTATCCATACAGAGCCACATGCTGGATTATTTGATATGTCATGTGTTTGATCCATGTCATTTGTCCTGTATAATTTCCCACAGTCTGGTTTTTGCTGATTGCATCCCTATAGTGTCTTTGAACATGTTGCTCTGAAGTCTCTATTTTACTTCAATTGTTAGATCTAGAGGTTAGATCAAATTCAGGTCTGACGTTTTGGGGGCTGGTATAGTTCAGAATTGTGTATATATTTCCATCAGGAGGCACATCCTATCTTGTTGTCTCTTATTGTTACACCAGGCTTGATCAGCGGGTTCAGGTATTGGTCCTCTGATCTACCAGTTAGGAAGCTCCCCATCATCTTTTTATCTGGGTTTTAGCAGCCATTTATGATCATTGCCCAGATCCGTTATTTCATTATGAGTTGCAAAATGGTGAGATTTTAATTCGATCATTCTTTCACTGTTTTCCAAAACGGCTACCCAGAATGCTTGAGGCTTCCAATTTCTCCACATCCTCACGAACAGTTATTGTATTATAACACAATACAATATTGTATTATTATTACTTTTTGATTATAACCATCCTAGTAGTGTGAAGTGGTATTTCATTGTGATTTTGACTTGTATTTTCCTAATGACTAATGATATTGAGCACCTTTTCATGTACTTTTTTTTTTGCGGTACGCGGGCCTCTCGCTGTTGCGGCCTCACCCGCTGCAGAGCACAGGCTCCGGACATGCAGACCCAGCAGCCACGGCCCACGGCTCCCGGGCCCAGCCGCTCCGCGGCATGCGGGATCTTCGCGGACCGGGGCACGAACCCACGTCCCCTGCATCGGCAGGCGGACTCTCAACCACTGCGCCACCAGGGAAGCCCATCTTTTCATGTACTTTTTGGTCATTTATATATCTTTGGAGAAATGTCTAGAAAATCCTTTGCCCATTTGTCTTTTTACTGTTGAGTTGTAAGAGGTTTTTTTTAAAATCCTATTCTGGATACTAGACCCCTATCAGATATATGATTTGCAATATTTTCTCCTATTTTGTGGGCAGTTTTGCTAGATATGTCCAAATTCCCCTTCATAAGATTCCCTTTCATTTGTATTCCCAGTCTGTGAAAGTGTTTGCTTCCCCATATACTTGATAATAGAGTATGTAGTCCAATTTTTGGATTTTTTTTTCCATTTTGGTATTGGATATGATACTGCACCGTAAGTTTAATGTGCATTTATCTTACTATGAGCAACGTAGAACATTTTTTTTTTTCCTGTTTTAAGACCCATTTGCATTTTTTTCTGTGAACTGTCTGTTCATACCTGGTCCGTTTTTCTATATTGTTGTTCTCTTTTTTCTTCTCTGTCTACAGCTTTTTACATGCTAGGTATATTAACCACTTGTCTGTGATGTAAGTGGCAAATATTTTTTCCCGTATTCTCTTTTTTTTTTTTTTCCGTATTCTCTTTTTTAACATTGCTTATGGCATGTTTTTCCATACCAAAACTTTTACTTTTATGTAATCAAAAATTTTTGGGTTATTTTTTTCTATATTTTTAGTCACAATTAGAGACATTTGTCTCACTTATAGAGGAATTGACCCATGTTTTTATTTAGTGTGTGCACAGTTAAATATAAATATATATATATATATATATGGTTCACACTAAGTGTGGGTGTATGTGTATATAATATACATCTCTTTATATGTACATTTACATATAACTTCATATATAAAATATGTACTATATATAAATATATATTGAATATATATAGATATACCTTTGATGCAGCAACTATTTTCTGAATGGGAGTAAATGATGGCTGTTAAATAAATGCTGGCCTGAATATAGGAATCTTGTGAATAGTGATGTTCAGTATCTGCTTTTCTTATGCCACTTTGGATGTGTGAGCCAGCATGCTGTAGAGCAGAGGGGTTGCCTAAGGAGCCCTGGCTTGGGTTCTGCTCTAACCCTTAATAGCTGCATGATGCCCATTCATCTCTTCTGATCCTGCTTCCTCATCTGCAAAATCCCAAAGTAATAGTGAGGAGCAAAGGATGTAAGGACTGTTTGTAATTGGCCAGGGACTAGCTGTATGTAAGGGAACCTTGCTACAGTCTGTAAAGGTGGGCGTCTTCTTTTTGCCTGCCCTCCATAGGCTGCTATGGGCCAGACACAGCCAAAGAAATCAACACTGTACTCTGGCCGCCGTGACGCAGAGAATCTCATCTTGCCCTCTGAGCTGAAGCATTTGATCTGATCCAGAGATGCTTTCCTTTTTCTTTCTTCTGAAAGACCCACAACAAGAGATCCCTGGTTTTATGATGTGTGTTGCTTCTGTGAGTAGACTTTGAGGAATGAGTGGACCTCAGAACGGGCTCTCTTTTACTGGCATGGAGTCAATACAAAGCAAGGAGGACAGAGCAAGAAGACGGATATTATGGTTGATAACATTGTTCTTTGGAGAAGTGACTGTGAAACGGTTAGGAAGTGGACGGCACAGTCTCTGATTGAGACTGACTTGAGCAGGTAGTATCATGAAGGCAGACAGTGGCTTTCTACCGTGGTGGGTTTCCAGGAGAGCCAAGGAGATAAAAAATAATCCACCAGGAGATAATGTCCATTCAAGCCTTAACACTAGCTTAGCTAAAACTAGTTCCTTGGAACATTTTACTACCCTACTTGCCACGAGCATAAGCCTGCTTTCAGAGGTTCCATAAATATTTGGACCAAGCCGTAAGCTCTGATTTAAGCCCTTCAGAGAAGATCTCTAACTAAAAATAGAAAGCAGAGGCAGAAAAAAATCAAGTCTTTTAAAGAGGTCAGCGAATCTATGAAGCTTCTTGCCATGCCAGGCTGAGGTCTCTGGGTTCATGGGAACACATTCAGTGCTGGTGAGTCCAGAGCAAACGGCCATGTATTCCTTATGACACTAGGCTTCCTCCTAGGGTGGATGGCAGAGGGCTGTGTTTTCAGGGTGTGTCCTCCGGGGTGTCCTTTTCAGAGGAGGAATCTCTCGTCTCGCCGACAGATTGGGCTTTCCATAAACATAAGGGCAAGAAATTCCTACTTGACCTTTGTGTTTCCTCTAATGATGTCACCCACTAATGCAGAGTAGAAAACACATCCTCCTTTTGACTTTCCACTTCCTTATCTTTTCCTTCCAGTCAACCACCAAGTGCTGTCAATTCCACTTCATAAACTTTTGAATTTGTCACTTTATATACACCACTGCTGTATGAGTTTGGGTCCTCTCACCTATTCTATTGAAGCCCTACCTCCTTGACTCCAGCCATTCCTACCAGCAGTCTTCCCTCCTGCTGTCAGTGGGGTCTTTCCAAGTTACAGCCACAAATATAGCCACGCCCACTTATTGATTAAGATGATTTAGTGGTCTTACCTACAGGATCAACTCCAGACTCTTTAGGTTGATACACAAGTCTTTTTACAGTCTGGCTTGTGCCCACCTTTTGATACCCTCGGTTGGGAATGTCCTTTTCCCTCTTTGCTCAGCTCTGCTTAAACCTTTAACATTTGACCTGAATAGAACCTCTGCCATGAAGCTTCTCCAGACAGAGGTCATTGTTCTTCTCTCAATAAAGCCAAAGATGCTTGACTCATTTCTGTTATAACACTTCCCACATTGGGTTATTAGATTATAATAAGGAAAAAAATAGGAAGGGATGGGGGGGATGTGTGTAGTGGAAATAGCATGGGCTTGGGGGTTAATCCAACTTGGGTTTAAATCATGGCTCTACTCAACTTCTCTGAGTATCTGTTTTCCTATACACCTACCTTATAGTACTGGAAGGATTAAAAGACGTAATAAAAACAAAACATCTACTAGTACTCGGTTGGAACTTAGTATATGACAGTTTCCTACCTTTCTTTTATTTGCATCATTGGCTCTGAGGAAGCGTCATTCTATTGGATGATGGTCAAAATCTATTATTTTTCTCTCTGAGAAATGGTTCTGGTACATCTTGGTTAGCGTCAAGAATAAAATAGCCTGTGCGTGCTGGGCCGGTATAGACTTGGGTGTCATAGATTGGGAGCGTGTGGGAAACTGTGAAGGGAGGGAGGAGGTGGCAGAGGAGCCTGTTCGTGTCAGGAAACTGATAGTGCAGTTAACTTGAAAAGGTTCCCTAAGTCAGTTTCTTCCCTTGTGGATGTACCTGAAATCCCATCCCATGAAGTGTAACTATATCTTTTAAGATACTTAGGGACAGGGAGATAATTATATCCTTTTGATTGTCCACATCGAAACGTGGGGAATAGGGCTTTTTCTAAACAGAGTGAAACCCTGGAGCGTAAGAGGAAACCTACACCTTTTGTAAGAGCTGAGCTGAGCCCCCAGGGATGTGTGGGTTGTGGACGAGGTGCAGAGCAGAGGACAGAGCTGTTCCTGAGGGTGCACGACCAAGCCCTAGGGGCCAGGAGAGATGAGCTCCAAGCCGGGCAGCAAGTAGCCTGTCACGTCTGAATTGAGCATTTCCAAATGAAGAAGCCTCGTGGTTAAAACTGGAGATGCTTGTATTGTGTAAGTGATCCCAAATGCATTGCTTTTGGGGGAGTGGGAGGTAATGTTGGATGACTAAAAAATAGAGAAATAGGAATTGGGGTTCATAAAATTTAGATGGCAGTCTTTTTCCAAAAAATGGATATATAAACCCATTTTTTTAAAAAACGAAAACCAAAAACCTGTTTTGTGTCGATTCTCTTCTAATCAAAAAGGGGATAGCGTATTCTTTTTTTTTTTCCTGTTTCCTGTTTTGCTTTTAATGTAGCCCATCATCCTGGAAAGGGCAGTTTAAAAATAAGCTTGGCACGGCTGGCTGCATGGGACAGGGCTAAATGCCGTCTTATGTTCCTTCCAGGTCCAGCGTGAACTCCATCTCCCTTCCCAGCCAGCTCTCCGCCGCCTGTATCCACCATGGTGTTTGGTGAGATTTTCCATCGCCCTGGACAAGACAAGGAACTTGTCAACTTGAACGTGGGGGGCTTTAAACAGTCCATCGACCAGAGCACCCTCCTGCGCTTTCCTCACACCAGACTCGGGAAGCTGCTCAGCTGCCACTCGGAAGAGGCCATCCTGGAACTGTGTGATGACTACAGCGTGGCCGATAAAGAGTACTATTTTGATCGGAACCCCTCCCTGTTCAGATACGTTTTGAACTTTTATTACACGGGGAAGCTGCACGTCATGGAGGAGCTGTGCGTGTTCTCGTTCTGCCAGGAGATCGAGTACTGGGGCATCAACGAGCTCTTCCTCGATTCCTGCTGCAGTAATCGCTACCACGAGCTCAAGGAGGAAAACCACGAGAAGGACTGGGACCAGAAAAGCAACGATGTGAGTACTGACTCCTCGTTCGAAGAGTCGTCTCTGTTCGAGAAGGAGCTGGAGAAGTTTGACAAGCTGCGATTCGGTCAGCTCCGGAAGAAGATCTGGATTCGCACGGAAAACCCAGCCTACTGCCTGTCGGCCAAGCTCATCGCCATCTCCTCCCTGAGCGTGGTGCTGGCCTCCATCGTGGCCATGTGCATCCACAGCATGTCGGAGTTCCAGAACGAGGACGGGGAGGTGGACGACCCCGTGCTGGAAGGCGTCGAGATCGCGTGCATCGCGTGGTTCACCGTCGAGCTGGCCGTCCGGCTGGTTGCTGCTCCCTGTCAAAAGAAATTCTGGAAAAACCCCCTGAACATAATCGACTTCATCTCCATTATTCCCTTTTATGCCACGTTGGCTGTAGACACCAAGAAGGAAGAGAGTGAGGACATTGAAAACATGGGCAAGGTGGTCCAGATCCTCAGGCTCATGAGGATTTTCCGCATCCTCAAGCTGGCCCGGCACTCGGTAGGACTCCGGTCTCTCGGTGCCACACTGAGGCACAGCTACCACGAAGTTGGGCTGCTGCTTCTCTTCCTATCGGTGGGCATTTCCATCTTTTCCGTGCTTATCTACTCTGTGGAGAAAGATGACCACACGTCCAGCCTCACCAGCATCCCTGTCTGCTGGTGGTGGGCCACCATCAGCATGACGACTGTGGGCTACGGAGACACCCACCCAGTCACCTTGGCTGGGAAGCTTATCGCCAGCACGTGCATCATCTGTGGCATCTTGGTGGTGGCCCTTCCCATCACCATTATCTTCAACAAGTTTTCCAAGTACTACCAGAAGCAAAAGGACATTGAAGTGGACCAGTGTAGTGAGGACCCACCAGAGAAGTGTCACGAGCTCCCTTACTTTAACATTAGGGACATTTATGCGCAGCGGATGCATGCCTTCCTCACCAGTCTCTCTTCTGTGGGCATCGTGGTGAGTGACCCCGAAGCCACAGACGCCTCGAGCATTGACGAGAACGAGGATGTTTATAACACGGCCTCCTTGGAGAATTGCACGGCGAAGTGAGCAGGGACGTTCGTGCCTGTGCCTCGTGTCCCTTTTACCGACGTTAGGTTAACGCAGCTTTATAAACCTCAGTGGGTTTGTTAAAATCATTTAATTCTCAGGGTGTACTTTTCAGCCATAGTTGGACATTTCACTGCTCTGAAATGATAGAAACGTCTTTATTTTTTTCAGAGAGGCGCATTAAATGCCTTGCTCTGAAATTTATTCTTTATAGGAGAGAGTTGTGATAGGATTTTTGAAAAACAAAAGGTAGATGGTATTGGGTGGGATCTCTTGCTACGGCTTACGTATCGTTCTATGTTTATCATTTACTCACATTGAGCTAACTGTCAATTACTGACAAGTAGAATCAAAGGCCCAGCTGACTGAAGATTACAAGCATGTAAGATCCACAAAATGAGACAAATGCATGTCCACCCATGTTCACGTTCTAAACATGGACATTAGGCGCCTAATAAACTGCCTACTTCAGTATGGAGAATGTCTTGGTCGTACGTTTTTATGTCAAGTCAGTCCATTTCAGTATATTCACAATTGGCTTGGGAGGGAAAAGCTCTTTTTGGCACACATTAAGAGCCCTTTCTGTGTGTTCCTGAATTTTGGATATACATCAACGGTGGGCTAGTTCTTTTGTTCAGTAGACTTGGTAGTGGTTGGCGAGTGGGAGGATCACGTTCATGATTAAACCACACCGTCCAGTGTAACCCGATTATGCGTGTACATGTTTAGGACATACTCAAGTTGGCATAGGTGCATGAAACATGTGCCCTTACAGATATGTTTCCAGTATATATTTTCTAATTTCTACTGCTCAGATCAAACCTCATCACCTGAAAATTACGCAGAGCAGAGTAAACGTACACGCTCACAGGCAGAGATACATTCAGTGAATGGAAGAAAGGAGAAATGCTGTACAAACACAGATGTGATTCACTATGGCCAGAGGAGCGAGACTTAAATCACTGAACGAAGCTATGCCAGCAGCTGTGAAATGAGCCAACATTTAAAAATAGGCTGAGAGGCAGTCATGTCCGCCTCTTATGTTTCTACCCCTCATAACGAAAGACACACGTACTCATATCCAGAGCAGTGACAGGAATTCTATCCCAGGTGGAGAGAATTTAGCTAAAATCTTAATTTTGGAGTTGTATGGCGACTCTAACTCATGCTGTCAGACTGGCTTCTTTCCGTGAGATCTTCTGAATGGAAGAGCCACGTGGATTTACGATCCCACTTTTTATGTTTGCAGATGGGTTTTGTTGAAAGAAGGACATTCTCTGTAGGTTATCTGATGAAGGTAACCTTTGGACTCATCACTCCTTCTAATGTTTTCTTGACTTCTGAGTTGGATACCACTGAACAGGGTTTGTAGTTATTTTTCAATCTGGACGTTTATTACGTGCATGTGTATCATCCCCTGCCCATTGAAAAAAATGTTTCTTTTTCCCCAAGTGCCTTTGATGTTGGCATAAATACAGTTTTGAAGCATGGCAGTAGACTTGGAACCCAGTTTTATTTCAGATTTCCCAAATAGTCATAAAGTAATTGAAGACTGCTTATATAGTAATAGTAATAGCAATAGTAATAACAATAGTAGTGGTAATAACAGCAACAGCAATAATAATAATAAGCTACTATGTAAGGGCTTTACCTATATAATCTCATTTATTCCTTACAACATCCCTAGCCGCAAGGCTTTATTACTGTCTCCATTTAAAAATGAGGACACAGGACTTCCCTGGTAGCGCAGTGGTTAAGAATCTGCCTGCCAATGCAGGGGACACGGGTTCGAGCCCTGGTCCGGGAAGATCCCACATGCCGTGGAGCAACTAAGCCTGCCGTATGCGCCACAACTACTGAGCCTGCGCTCTAGAGCCCGTGAGCCACAACTACTGAGCCCGCATGCCATAACTACTGAAGCCCGCGCGCCTAGAGCCTGTGCTCCGCAACGAGAGAGGCCACCGCAATGAGAAGCCTGTGCACCGCAACGAAGAGTAGCCCCTGCTCGCTGCAACTAGAGAAAGCCCGCGCGCAGCAACGAAGACCCAACGCAGCCAAAAATAAATAAATTAAAAGAAAAAAATAAGGACACAAGGTCACAGGAAAATGGCTTAAGTTCACACAGGGAGTAAGAGTTGGGCTTAGAGCCCCAGGAGCCGGACTCTAGAGCCTTTGCCTTGAACACGGCACTGCCTCCTGCTCTCCTGGGTTCAGGAGTGGATTTAAGGATGCGTCAGGGCCACGTTCATCTGAAGAGATAAAAAGCAATAAACTCTGTCCGACGTTGGTTTTTCCAGGAAGTGAGTGGAAAGGGGAAATGCTGGCTTATGTACCGTCCCTCTCCTGACTCACAAAGCAGACACATTTGTTGACAGGGCAGAGTTTTCTAGAAGCTGGAACAGGCTCTGAGGGCCCTTCCCTGCCCCCGAGTGGTAGAAACAGCGGGAAACCTGTGGTTCTACGAGAATCCAGGAATGTCTCTCAGCTTGTGGGTCCTTAAGAAGAGCTTCCAAACCTGGATGCTTGTATACTCTGAGCTCTTGCAAGGTCGCAGCTGTACGGGACTTGTGTTTCCACCGGTACTGCGTGTTAATTCGTGGAGGTAGCTCGCCAGACCGCCTGAGCGCCTGCGGAGTGAGTGGAGCTGGTGGCTCCCCTCTGGGCTTGGCCAGCTGGAACTCCTTCCCCCAGGGCCTCACCTCAGTCCCTGTCATGCTCTTCAGTCAAAACTCATGCCACACCATTAGACCTCTGTAGCAATAGAGCTGCAGTGCCTTCTGTGTCTATGCCTCTCAGCTTTCCCGCGCTGCACGCAGGTCACCTCTTGGTCATTCCCACGTGGTGAGATGGCGGGGTCCTTCTTGTGAGGGGGGCTGAGTCAGTGGCTGAACACCCGCTGCCCAGGGATGCTGGCAGTGGAGTGGGCGCAGAGGGCAGAGGAAGCCAGGCAACCTGACCTAATGGGCACTGCCTCTACATGAGTTGATCAGTCCCAGGCGCCGGGGTGCATTCGTTCCAGTGGGAACAGGCCACTTCGCAGAGTTTTGTCTTTTAATTCTTTCAAACTCCTTGTTCCTACCCTGTGACCTACGTGTGCCTACTCTTCAGGATCCACAGTTATCATTTCATAAGAAACTTATTTTATCTCTTCCTCGACTCACTTCCTCTCCTCCCCACGTTATTTTGAAGCAACTGTCAGTCATATCATTGAATCCATAAGTATTTCAGTATCTTTAAAAGAATAAACTTTTTCTAAACACAATTGCAAAGCCATTAGTAAAACTAAAAGTTAACAGTAATTTCTCAATTCTATCAACGATCCAGTCTTAGAAGGTATTGCAGAGCCATGACTTTCCAGTTACCTGGCATCTCTATACACCTGGTTCAGGTAAGAATTTCTACAAATCATGAGTTAAAGAGTCGCAGGAAAGCAGGGAACCTCAAGAAGTAATTGAAATGATTTCTGCTTAGACCTTCAAATTACCTGAGACACATAACTGTTTTCTCCAGATTTAAAAATCTCTAGAGGCTCAGAGAACACACCTTACAGCTGACATTTAACCTAAATGTTGTCAACAGCAGTTTAAAATTCATTTGTCCTTGTTTCACACTCCCTGAGGGTGGACGCAACTACGACTGTCCTTGAATAAGGAACGTTTGTGTCCTTTGAGCTGTTCAGTCTCTGTTCTGAGCTCTCTTCTCCTGTTATAAAGAATCCCCGTTTTGAAAACTTTACTCAGTTTTTTTTTCCAGGAAGATAAGAGAAGAAGATAAAACATTTATTAGGTGTTACTCAATTTAACCAACATCCAGATAAACGTAGGTATTTTAGTAGCGAGCTTAGACAACTTTCCCAAGAGTAACAGCTTCCTGTGGCCGTTGTGATAACTTGCCACAAACTTGGTGGCTAAAAACAACAGAAGTTCATTCTCCCAGTTCTGGAGGCCACAAGTCTGAACTGAGTCTGAGGGGCTAAAACTGTTGGCAGGGCTGGTTCCTTCTGGAGGTTCCCGGCATGGTTCCGTTCTGTGCATCTCCCAGCTTCTGATGGCTGCCTGCCTGCCTTAGCTTGTGGATGCATCACTCCAGTCTCTGCCAATGCGGTCACATCGCCTTCTTTTCTGTGTCGCATTTCTCCCTGCCTCCCTCTTATAAGGACACTTGTGATTCCATTTAGGATGCACTCAGATAACTCAGGGTAATCTCCCCATGTCAAGATCTTCAATTTAATCACAGCTGTGAAGTACCCTTGCCCTGTAAGGTAACAGTTCCAGGTTCCAGGAATGAGAAGCTGGATATCCTGGATATCTTTGGGGGCCAATATTCAGCCAACTACACCAAAGTTACACTGTTACTAAGAAACCTTAATTTTAATGGTATGTGAATATAATGCATCTTATTAGTTGGGAGAAAGGAACGTTGGATAAGAACATGGGTTTTGGTGCCAGACAAACTTGAGTTCTAATCCTAGCTTGGTCTGTAATCATAGACAAGCTCTTCAACCTCTCTGAGTCTTGGTCTTCTCATCTGTGCATGGGGTTGACACCAACCTTCTCATAGAGATAGTGTAAGGATTAAACTGGCTAGTCAATATAAACGATCTGGTGCAGTGCCTGGCATATAATATGCACTCCATAAATGGTCTTCCATGTTATTTTAGTGCAAGACTTCTTTTGATTTATCTCAAGTGGTACCCAGGCAGGACCTGGTATTTTCTGTCTGATTGCAGTACATTAATGAAATCAAACACAGTTTGACTGTAAGACATTTACAGGTGCCAGTAGAAAAATTATAAAGTATTATGGTGTGAAAAGACACCAAAGCTAATTTAAAATTAAGAAATATAAATCTAAGATAGAAGAATCACATTTAATGTTGGGTCAACTTTTAAGCGGATCGTAAGGGTTTTTGGAAAACAGAAAATGTCACCGAGATGCAACGGCTTTGAAGATGGAAGACGGCATCGGACCTGGAGCCGGAATACCTTTTGTTTGCCTCCAGATCTGCCTATTTCTTTCTGAATGGGCTTGGAGAAGCCACTTCACCTCTCTAAGCCTCAGTGTCTTAACGTATGAAAAGGGAACAACAAGATCATGGTTGTGAGGATGTAAAAATGCTTCATGCCTGTTCTACAAACACTGCACAGTAAGAAGCTATCATGAGGCCCTTTTATAAGAAAGATAGAGAAGCAACTACATGGGTATCAGTGATGGACTTTACTGCATCACTAAAAAAAAAAATCAATGAACATGGTTCCTGAAGCTCTGTGCAGCTGGAACACGGCTTTCTTTCCAAATGAATCCTGCCGGCTACCAACATGAGTATACATTCTATTGAGAAGTACCATGGTGCTGCAAGGCCAGATGTATGAAACACACGATGAGCTCGTTTTCCAGTAGCAATTATCTGATGAAATTGCGCCTTGTCTGCAGCAGGCGAACCGGATCTATTCCCGTTGGAGTAGGGAGCACGTGCTCTGGTATTTATAAACGGTAAAAGATGTTTGTCAGCACGCACAGCACATACATTCAAGCCTGAGTGCTGGCAAGAAATAGGCTCATTGTTTCTGAAGAGCTATTGATGGATTCATAAATTCTGTCAACAAAGCTATTCCTGCAAGGGATTCTCTCCACGGATGGTGATGACTCCAGCACGTGCAGTTCTGATTGTGGACTGAATTGAGTGCAAGGCCCCGGGTCAGACACTCGGCCCATTCTTCCCTGGGTCAATCCCAACAGATTCCAGATGTAAGGGAAGAGTCATGGTGTACAGCCCTTGAGGTCACAGTCCCTGGTGGATCGGGGGAGGTCAGCACACTCACAGTCCTCATCTTCATCCTTCCCATTGCCCAGCAAGAGAAAGCTTTCAGAGACATCTCAGATATAATTAACTGCCATGCTGGGGGGTGGGACCTGCAAAGGCCAGGACATTTGAATCCTTTCCAGGTTCTCAAGGGGGTTGGCTATGTTAAGATGGGGGCAAGAGTGGTCCACATTTGCTATACCTTTTGCCGCCAGGCTAACCTGACTGCCTAGCCCATGGATGTGAGCTGCCAGTTCACGGCCATCGACCCAGGCGCTCTTGTTCACAGCAATAGACTCAAGCCCTCTTCACTGGTCACTTCTAGCTTCCTATGGCTCTGGGTGTGATCTGGCTCCGACTCTCAGCTTTGACTTTTGTTCATCATCTGCCCTTGGATCATGGCAAACGATTTCTCTGTTCCTCACTTCAGTTTGCCCTCATCCCCTCAGTCTATTTGTCTCCTCATTTCAGACCATTTTCAATGTGAACCTACCCCAGCCGGCCTCTCAGGAAAACCCCAAGCCCCGGCCAGCCAGGGATCAGCCCAACCTGCTGAAAGCCCTGCAGGGAGAAACCTGGACATTTCCGGCTGTTGGAATCCATGAGCTCAGCTGACTGACGTAGGCCTGATCAGACGTCACTCCAGGCTTCATAGCAAGAGTTATCCACTAACATCAGGGTCAAATCTAAGATAATGCATGATGTATAATAGGATTTTAAATGGGCCATCCTTCCCTTGCATATTCCTGGGACCTCCAGTATAACTGTCCCCTCTTCTAACCAGCCTGCCCCAGCTGCTCCTGGTGGCCAAGAGGCATTGCAGAGTTGAGTCGTTATTTGCGGCAGCTTCCCAAGTTGATAGAAGAGGACCCTAGAGCCCTTATTCTGGCTGATTGCCTTCAAGAACCCAGATTATTTATTATGATTTTGCCAGATGTCCAATTTCATTTTTTCAATAAAAGTTTATTAAGGGCTCTACTAATAAATATATATATTTATATCTAATATATTTAATATATATACATATATATGTATACATATATTCTGATATACTGGTGCAAAGGGCACAGCTCCTGCTTACAGGAAGCTCATGGTGTGGTGGAATGGGCATCTGGGGCTGAGGTGTCCGAGGCAGAGCAGGAAGAGAGCACAAGACTTGGGAGTACAGACCTTGTTCAGGGACGGGCTTCATCACTTACTCCTCTGTGATCGTGGTCAGGTTATTTAACCTCTCTGAAGCCTCTGTTTCCTCAACTAGTCAAAGGGGGCTAATTCAGCCTATTTCACAAAGTTGAGATAATGCACATTAAAGACACATAGTAGGTGCTCAATAAACATTACTTTCCTCTTCTTTCCATTAACCAATATTGCACTCTTGGCTAAGCTTTCATTATATAAGAGGAATTGAAGCCTTGACATGTGTTTAGCGAATCTGAATAGTGAGGACAGTGGGCAGATGATTCAGACTTACCGCGTGTCCTTGCTCTTCAGCTCACCCTTTGCCTGATAGACTTGCGTTGGTTCATTAGAATGATATTATATGCCCTGTTGCTCTGAGGTCAAGAGCAGCCTCTTCCACCGCTGTCTGATTGCTGGTACCGACCTTTTCCTCTTCCCCTGATGGTCGTATGCCTCCTGAGTCAGGAGACTCCTGAACTGTGGGCGCTTCCTTGAGCGGTTACGGACTTGCTGACATTTGTGGATCCAGTATTGCCTGGTCAATGAGGGATTCTAAAAGCAACACGGGCCCAAAATAACTGCCTCATGAATGTGGTATTTGAGGGATGATAATCATCACCATGGTCCACAAAAATTTTGGCAAAGGTTTCCATCCTTCCCTGAGTACCAGACTTCTGCAATGGAACTGCATAGGTCAGTCCTGGGACAGGCATCCTTCATTTCTGATGGTTAAATGTTTCAGTCCACGTCAGGAAATCGTCTGCAGTCAGCAGATCTAATAAAGCTGGTGTTTTTAAAGTGATTTTGGTGCCATTAGAATGTGTTGCTGCATTTGAAATGGCAGCTGTACAGTAATAATGTGACATGTACACTTGGCATTTGTTTAAGTGCTTGATATAAATTCACTCATTTAATCCTTACAAGGACTCCATGAATTAAGGTACTGCTGTTACCCTCATTTTACCACTAAGAACAATGGGGTTATAAAACCTGCCCAAAGTCACCCAGCTGGTAATTCGGAAGCTAGAATTTGAAACAAGGCTGCTGGTTTGACCTCAGAATTCATGCTCTCAACCACTACAATATACTGGCTCAATACTAATTTAAGTCACATGACTACATGTTATTTAGAAATTCGATTGATGAGGTTTTCTGTGTTTTTTTTTTTTTTCCCCCAGCACGTGGGCCTCTCACTGCTATGGCCTCTCCCGTTGCGGAGCACAGGCTCCGGACGCACAGGCTCAGCGGCCATGGCTCATGGGCCCAGCCGCTCCGCGGCATGTGGGATCTTCCCGGACCAAGGCACGAACCCGTGTCCCCTGCATCGGCAGGCGGACTCTCAACCACTGCGCCACCAGGGCAGCCCAGATTGATGAGATTTTGACTATCTCAAAAGGCCGAGTGAATGCTGGAAATGTGTGTTCCTTATCTTGTTATGGCTGTTTTTGTTAAGGTCAGAACTATGGAGTCAGAACTTCACCCTCGGACAATGAGTACGACTGAGGGATTGAGAACAATAGTGACATGATCAGAGGGAGACAAGTCAGGGGGTGGATTCGGGTGATTAAAGAAAACTTCCTGGAGAAGGGAGATCTTGTGCCTGTGTGTTGCTGGTAAAGACAACAGGGATTAACCATTATTCAAAGAATCTGAGTAACCTGCGGCCATATCGCCAATTTTCCTCAATACAAAGAAAATCCAACTCATTTTTCTTTACTCTCCATTGTGGGTGTAGAAAAGCAAAGGTCTTGCCATTTTTCACTAGGATATTGACCAAAATTCTGACCTCTACATCAGCCTATAAAAATGGCCAAATCTTTATCCTCTTCTGCCGCTTTCTTTTTGTCACTTTAGTTTCCCTCTTCTGAGCCAAGCTTCTAAAGAACTGCCTACAGTTCCAGCCTTCTCTTCCTTTCTCCACAATTCCTACAATCTGGGTCCTTCCGCCATCACGCTCCCGGCACTGCCCCCGCCAAAGTTATTCCAGTGCATACTCTGAGTCCACACTGTGCTGGGCCTCTCAGCCACACTGGACAGCTTCGGTCCCTCCCTCCTGGAAACGGTCCTTGCGTCTTTGACCCTCTACTCTCTGGATTTTTGTAATCTTCTGAATGGTCTCTCTCTGTCTCATTTACGGCTTGCTCACACTCTGCCTAGTACTTAAAGATGTGTTCTGGGCAAGCTCCCTCTGGCCCAGTGCTCTCCTTTTCATGTGCGTTCTTCCTCGTGTGACCCCATCCACTCACAAGGCAAAGACAGACCTTTACATTTTAGCACTTACTCATTCCCCTGAGCTTCAGACTGACAGAGAAATGACCACTGGGTTCTCCCACCAAGTCCCCAGCTGAACTCATCATCTTCCTGAGATGATGACCTTCTGTCTGTCTGTTTCAGGGAATGGCGTCACCATACACCCAGTGACCTCAGCCCGAGGCCTGGAGGTCGCCCCCTGGACCTGCCCACGTGAGTTCCTCCCTCCCCCCCTTCCTCCCTTCCTCCTTTCCTTCCTTCCTTCCTTCAAGTCTTAATGCTAGTTAGCGGAAAAACAAAAGTAAGCATAAAACAAAGTCCCAGCCTCCACTTTCATGAACTTATACTTTAATCAAAATAAAACTTATATTTTAATCAAAGAACTATAAAAACAAAAGGAACACTGCGTTTGTGATAAATATTGGTTTGGAAACATAAAGCAAGAAGCTTCCCCAAAGGAAGTGAGGTTTAAGTTGATATTGGTGGGAGAATATATACTAACCAGTTAAAGGGCGGAGGACAGGTTCTCAGCAGAGGGAATAGAATGTGCAAAGGCCCTGGTGAGAGGAAGCCAGGGCCCTGAAGGAACAGAAACAAGTCCGGAGAGGCTGCCACAGGGAACAGGGGAGCATGAGTGAGGCTGGGCGGGGGCAGGGCTGACCATGCAGGGCCTGTGGGGTCACCTGAGGGGTTCCGGTCTTCGTCCTACAAGTACGTGAGAAGTTGCTTAAGGGTTAAAGCAGAGCGGTGATGTGATCCTTTTTAAATTTTGTCTTCAAGTGTGGAGGATGGAGAAGAGAGGAGAGAGCATGGGAGGGAGGTGCTGGTTAAGAGGCGTGAGATGACGGTAGCTTGTTAGTATCCCCCCCCAAACAGAGAGCTGTAGGTCACTTTACACAAAGTCTGTCACTTTTGGTTGGAAATAACTCAGTTCACCTCTCTGAATAACTTGAATCCTCCTGAAGAAGCTGTTTTGCTGCCACACGAGCCCAGTTTCCAGCGATTCCTCCATGGGCGCTGAAGCCCCGTCAGTCGGACGCGAGCCAGGAGGCTGAGGTCACCCTGTCGGCAGTGTCCTCAGATCTCTGTCCAGAGCGATCAGCAGTGCCTACCCCACAGCGGACACAGAAGGCCCCCCAGACAGCACCAGTGCCTCGGGGAGTGGCGGCAGCCTCCCCACTCCTGGGCCTTGGGTGGCCTCTGCGTGAGGCAGCCGCCCCCTTGTGCTGAGGCTTTGATACCGGTGGCCCAGTGGGGCGTCACGTGCAGCCTGGGTTAAATGAGGCCGCTTTTAACTGCCAGCTGGACTAGGGTTTTTCAATGAATTAATTTTTTTATCATTAAACTTTATTTTTTTAAAAAATTACTTACTTTATTTATTTTTGGCTGCATTGGGCCTTCGTTGCTGTGCGCGGGCTTTCTCTACTTGTGGCGAGCGGGGGCTACTCCTCTTTGTGGTGCGTGGACTTCTCATTGCGGTGGCTTCTCTTGTTGAGGAGCATGGGCTCTAGGCGCACGGGCTTCAGTACTTGTGGCTTGCAGGCTCTAGAGCGCAGGCTCAGTAGTTGTGGCGCACGGGCTTAGTTGCTCCGCGGCATGTGGGATCTTCCTGGACCAGGGCTCGAACCTGCGTCCCCTGCATTGGCAGGCGGATTCTTAACCACTAAGGAAGCCCTATCATTAAACTTTAGAACTGAAATAGGGGATGGAACTGGCATCGGAGTATGAAATGCAGCTTGAATTTTCCCTTAGGGACACCTTCCTCCCAGTCACATGGGTGTTTATTGAATGAAGTTACAATCTATCTGCCAAAGTTTTAGGAAGCATCATTTTGCAAGGACATCAGGACAACAAGTCAGGATTTGGAGGGGCCACTGGAGTGTATAGGTGATGGGGGGCATCCCACAGGAGGGGGGACACTGGGGATGCACTTTGTAATGAGGGCGCTCTGTGGACAGAAAGAGGTGCAGTAGCCGCCCTGTATTATCAAATTTGAAGGAAGAGGAATATGTTCAAGAAAGATTTTAAAGAAATTCTGCTGTGTGTTTTATGGGAGAAACAGTCTTCTGAGTTCCTTCAAAAGCCTTCACTAAAGTTCTATGTTATTCTTCGAGGTCTTTGCAGTTAGATTTGTGTCTTATTTCATGGGTCCAGAGGCAGAGGCACACCTCCAGGGAGCCCAGACATTCTGGTTTACAAATAAACAAAGGAGCACGTCTGGACTACTGCACTCCGCTGTGTTTCTGGCAGGATCTTGGTGTTGGCACTAAGCTTCACCAGTGTCACAGGCTATTGGTGGAACCGTCAGTACAGGGACTTTAAACAAATATGTACATTGGCTCATCCTGGGCTCTCAAAACTTCAAAGCTCAAAGCTCAAAGCTCAAAAACTCAAAGCTGTCAGAATTTACAATTGGAAGACTGTAAATCGTTTAGCATTGTACAGACGGGGGCACAGAGGCTCACAAAAGGATATTGCATGATATTAGGTAACTTCTCAAGAGCTGGAACGTTCCTGGGATAGGAGCTTCTTTCTTCCTTGCTTCTTTTCCCCAGTTCTCTCACATACTCAGGCTTAGTAGTCAAAGTGGACTTGAATTAGAAACTCCCTGTGACCATGAAGACTCTTTTGGTTGCAAACAACAAAAAAAGTCTCTAGATAACTTAAGCATAAGGGGGGATTCATTAGAAAACTCGAGGGAGACTCATTGATCCGTAGGAAGAACAGAACATCAAGCCATGGGAGGACAGGACCAGGGCGGTTGCAGGGTCACCAAGGACGCCTCCCTGGAGGCCTCACCGACTGACTCCAGCTGCTGGGTTTTTGGACTCAGAATAATCATGTGGTTCTTTACAAATGTTTTTTTTCCCCTCTTCTTTAAGCATCTTAACTGAAATCATTTGAAAGGATCAAACTTGCTCAACTGATTCTTGTTTGTTCAAAATAATCAGAACTTTTGTTGATGACGAAGATAATTTTTGTCACTTTCTGTTCAAGTCTTTGGATAAATGCTTGGGCAAGATAGGTGTTAGCAAGTGTGGGGGCAGCTGGAGGAACCTAACCCAGTTTGGCAGTAGAGGCTGCAATTACGTTAAATGCACGGATGGATGTGTGGTAACTAGGCTGGCTGGATGGGCTTTGGTAAAGATGGGAGAGTGCTCTAGGCTGAGAAAACTTGGGTCAAAGGTGACCCTGGAGCAAAGGGAGTGTGTTGGGTTGAGACGAGAATTGTGGACACCGAGGCAGGTGCAAGGGGCAGAACCAGGTCACAAATGACCTGGGCTGAAGAGCCTAGAGTTGATCCTGTGTCTCGTGAGGCCTCTCTGAGGTGGCATTAAGGAGGGAAGTGTGTATTCTAGAAAGATTTCTTTGGCAGCCCTGTGGAGGATGGGCTGAGTGATAGCGAGGGCAGTAAGAAGACATGAAAAACAGGAAGTGAGGACTTAGAAATGGGATATGCAACAGTCTTACTCAACATCTCTGCAATAGGCTAGTGATATTAGGAACACAAAGAATACGCTGACAGTTTTCAGCTGTACAGCGGGGTCTCATTATGACAAAGTCTCATCTATTAGATTGACTCACAGCCCAGACTTGCAGTGGCCTTAGAGCGAGGCCCTGCATACACCTGCCCTCGGGTAAGCGGCCCTCAGTTAACCGTGGAGGTGACCTGGGGTCTGGCATAGCTTATTGTTCAGAGTGGTTTTCTTTTATATTTTTATTCGAGTCTTCTTCTTTGGGAACTGGCCATGTGGAAGGACTGCTCTCTGGTCACATGACTGGTTAGAGTTCAATCCCAAGAGAATTGAGGAGCTGCGGCACGTGGGCCCTTGTCTGTGACTGTGTCACAGTCACGTGCTGCGTGGCTCTCTAGGCAGGGCCATGGTTCACAGGTAGGGGCTGTGCTGATTTTCTGCTGTGGTTCTGGGGTCAGCAGGGCCAGCATGTGACCCAGTGTGCGGCCATCTCAGCCCCCTAGAAGAGCAGAGACTTCTCCACGGCTGGGCAGGTGTGCGGGGAGGGGGCACAGGGCTGCCACCCTTCCTCTGCCCCCCTGGGGCCTGTGCCTTGGCTGCTGTGCCCCTGCACTTTCACATAAGCCTCAGTCTTTGCCAATCTACTTCCACTTTCTGCTCGGCCAATGCATGTTCTTTATACCATCATATTCTTCCGGTCTTTCCAACCATGTCATTTTATTTTTAATTACATTAAAAGTTGTTTAATTGCGGTAAAACACGCAGGCCCAGGAACGAGCATGGGTTCTGCCAGGATGACATGTCACTTGGATGTGAAGGAAGAAGGGACAGGAGAGGGGAGCATGTGGTGTGGGACCCACATGCATGAGACGGGGGAGAGGAATCAATGCCTGAAGGGATTTCTGGGAAGCTAATTGGGTGCTGAGATGTGTAAAAACCCCTGACTTGGTGCCCCCTTTTAAAGAACTACATTTTCAAAAAATGCTCTTAAGATCTGATTTATGTTTCCTTTGCATGTGACTCCATGCGGAGACTGGGTTGCATGGGGCTCCCCAGGATTTAGTCAAGTTAAATGTTGGTCTTTGGTCAATACTTCCTTAGTTTGTGTTTTGCTGTGCTTTTCCCCACCCCCATTTTACTCTTAGATTTAGACAGAAGGTAGTTTATGATTTCATACCTAAATTGTCATCTTGCTCTAGGACCCAGGAAAAGTAAAACAGTTTCTTTCGAAAAACACAAAAAAGAGGAAGACAATTGTGTTCTTTATACAGGAATTCAAGCTTTAAAAGGGAAAAAGTTTCCTTGAATAATGCTTTCCTGAGGTCACTGGAAATACGATTTCACCCAATTTTTCCTATATTACACTTAATAAGCACACTAATATTTTTAAATTAGTATTTATTTATTTTATCATTTATCATTTTATCATTAGTATTTTATCATAGGAAATAGTATTTCCTATGTTATATTTTTATAAGCAGTTGGCTTGAGGAATATTTCCTTACTCTTGGCCTGGTATTTGAGATCACATGCATCAAATGTCATTAGAGAAAAACTGTTTTAATTGGCAGAGATGCCTTGGAAGATTTGGAAGGATTTAGGATGCAGACCAGGGACGAACCTGAGAGTTCTTGCCTTTTGCTGCATCCTTGCCTGCTGCCCGCTGCACCATGCTTCCTCTCTCTGTGCGATGCTCCCATCAGAAGAGTCACAGTCATTTTTCTTACCCTCTTGAAAGAGGTATCTGTGGGTCACACTTTAGTATTCACTTATCTGGATCCTACCATGAATTCCAATTAATATTTCATCTGAGATCTAAGACAATCCCTTTACTAGCTTCCTGGCCCCCATTTCTAACCATCATTTTAAGTTGTTTGTTTAATTTCAGGGCTGACTGATCACCAGAAATGTTGTTTCCACTAAAGCAAGTAATTTCAAGCTTACGACATTTAAGAATGATCGAATTCTTCCATTCAGAAAAATCTCTCTAGGTCACGAATATGAGATTAGGAGAAGGCAACTTTAGAAAAGTTGACTTTATAAAGCTACGTGTTTGCAGGAGTGAGGCCATGCTGTGGAGGATTTTAGGCAGGGATGTGAATGCTTTCTCACCTGGTGGTGTAAATCTGACGTCATCCCCTCCTTTCGTAGGACAGTAATACATTTTCAGTTCCAGTTAGTATCTTTGGTGGAACCCTGAGATCTATTAGTGCCTAATAATTGATGGAGGTTTTTCCCATGTGGATTTCATCCCTATATCAGGTAGAGTGATAAAGGGTGGTAAACTTTCATCACTTCATTATTCTCCCTGGCCTCATACTAGTACTACTGGTTTCTCTAGACTATTGTAGGCAACTCGTCAGTCACCTGTCATACCTCTGTTTTGATTCCTCCCTCCTGCAAATGCAAGAATCTCTTGGTATTAGAGATTTTCCTGATTAACAAACTTATATTGAGCGGCACAGTTTTTGCACATTTCTTTCTCCAATTCCTTTGGTGGCAAAGATTGTCTTTCTTCTGGGGGAACCCATTCCCGTGCTCTCTGAAGAGGCTAATGCTTCCACTTGGCAGCCACAGGAGTGGGCAATGCCCCAGGCCTTTCAGGTACAAATGGGAGGGGGGCGAGCTCCTCTCCTTCGTAGGATCGTTATTTATAAGGATGATGTGAGCTGAAACTGTTGGTTCCCATCATTGCTACCACAAGGGGAAATTGCATGAGAAGTCAGAACAGAAACACAAAGCTGAGGGATGGAAAGACAGAGATGCTCTTGACGACATTCTCGATCCTCTTCCTTTTGACACACCTCAGTCAGCTCTATCCCTTCCACCTACCTGGGGCTACAGCCCATCTTGTGTGTACACCAGCTTAAGTTGGGTTTTTGTCATTTGCAATCAAAGTATCCTAAGTGATGCAACTGCCAGCCATTTCGTCCTATTTATTAAGTTTCATTGCTTATTTCTTTTACTTGTCTGGCATCCTCGGGCACCAGCTGGTCCAGTGATCTGCACAGAGTGGACGGTGGATGGACACCCACTTTTCATGAAGGGCAGTAGGCAGGTGGTTTTCAGCGAGATGGAAGGTCTCCTACTAAGGTTGCCAGATAAAATAGAGGATGCCCTGTTAAATGTGAATTTCAGATAACTAATCCTTCTTTTAGTGTAATTATGTCCCACGTGGCACTTGAATTTCAGACCAAAACCAAATAATTTTAGTATAAGTAGGTTGCGTACAATGCGTGGGACACACTTATGCCAAAAATTTCATTGCTTATCTGAAATTCAAATTTGAGTATCCTGTATTTTACCTGGCAATACTAGTCTCACCAAGTAACCATACTTTAAGAACGTGCTTAAAATAATATTACGAGGTTTCTAAATTTAGGAGAGCATCCTACATGAATATCATTCATGCCTACAACGTAGAATTTAAACTTAACTGGGCATCCTGTGTTTTTATTTGCTGAATATGTTCCCTACTTCAGTTATCTTCCTGATTTGATGATACAGCACCTGAATTCTAGTATCCAAGAGCCATCTTGGTTTTCTACTCCACAGTCAAAGAAGCAATGTTTGGGTTCAAACCTCTTCAATGGGCACCCATCTCTCTCAGGTATCTGAAGGCAAGGGTTGTTACTGTTTATTTTTTTAATTAATTTTATTGAAATATAGTTGGTTTACAATTTTGTATTAATTTCTGCTGTACAGCAAAGTGGTTCAGTTATACATATATACACATTTTTCATAGTCTTTTCCATTGTGTTTTATCACAGGATATTGAATATAGTTCCCTGTGCTATACAGTAGGAACTTGTTGTTTATCAATTCTACATATAATAGTTTGCATCTGCTAATCCCAACCTCCCAATCCATCCCTCTCCCATATCCCCTCCCCCTTGGCAGCCACAAGGGGTGTTACTCTTAATGAAGCACTCTTCCATGGCCCGTGTTGGGAGGGGAGAGTTAAGTCAGGAGAACTAACATTTACCAAGGTTCTCTTACTTGTTAAACTTTGGGGAAAAGCTTTGTACCCCTTGACTCATTTAATCTTTGTGACAGCCATGTGAAATAGAGAGATTCTCTCTATCCCCATTTTAAAAATAAGGAAACTGAGACTCAGGCAGATGAAGTAATTTGCCCCAAAACTCATAGCTTGAAAGTAGTACCAGGTTCAACTGACCCCAAGCCCATGCTCTTTCTGTAGGTTCAGTTTCTTGGGAAAAGAGCAACTCCTGGTATCTTTTAGCAGAGTAGGACATCCCCAGGGCTGGGGATGTCACCGTCCCTCTGCTGGCATTGAGACCAGAGCCAGCAGAGGTGCAATGACTGCTAACGTCCAACTTTTGACCAGAGAATCTGAGACCTTTACCCAGCTTGAATGGGTGCATAGTTCCATACCTTTCCTTGATATAGCAGCAAAAGCGAAGCAGATGGACCTGAAACATATGAGAAATGTTCCAACATACTCATAATTAGAGAAATAAAACATCTCAAGACACCATTTCTTACCTATCAGGTTTGCAGAGATTAAAAAGGTTAATCAACTGGTTGGCAAATCTGTGGGGCAACAGTTACTATTAGACGTTGCTGGGGGGAATGCAGACTGGAACAAATCATCTGGAGGGGAATTTGACAACACTTGACAGAACTATAAATGCGCTTACCTTTTGACACAGCATTCCAGTTTCTACGAATCTGCCCTGAAGACATATCTCAACAATATGAAAATACATGTGCACCAGTTTCTTCATGGCAGCCTTGTCTGCAACTGTTAAATATCGGTCTGTAGTTTAGTTAATAACATTGCGCCAGTGTTAATTTCCTGGGTTTATAATTCTATAATTTTGCTCTGGTTATGTAAGATGTTAACATTAGGGCAAGCTGGGTGAAGGGTACTTTTCTGTAGTACGTTTACAAGTCTAAAATTACAGCAAAATAAAAGGTTGAAACTACAACAAGGAAGCAGATTTCTCATCACTTTATGTGGGGCATGAGGTCAGGACTGGACCAGAGATGAAGGGTCAGAGCTGTCCAACTGCCTCATCCTCAGGTCCATTACATCCTGGAGAAGCGGGTCGGGATGACCTTGCAGGCAGGAGGTCATGAGGAAGAGAGTGGAGGGGTGCAGATGGCCATCAACCATATCCTTGCTGAGAGTCTGAGGGTCAGCACACTCTGGTGGGAGAAAAATAGAGGACAGCATACCTGCCCGGACCGCTGCTATCTAATGTTCAGATTAAGTCTCTGAAGGATGTCCTTGGAAACAGTTCCATTATTTTAAAGTCTCATCTCACCTGTGTGAGAGATTTACTGTCCTTTCCCAGTCACTGGTTGTTTGTACCCTGTATTCAAATACCTTGAACTATTAAGATGATTCATAGCCCTCTCTTTATGTGGCATTTTCAGTCCTACAAAGAGAAAAGCTATGAATTGCTTAAGATGGGGAATCAGTTCTCTCTCCTGAATGACTTGCTCAGAAATGCAGTGCTCGGGCTTCCCTGGTGGCGCAGTGGTTAAGAATCCACCTGCCAATGCAGGGGAGACAGGTTCAGGCCACATGCCGCAGAACAACTAAGCCCGTGCGCCACAGCTACTGAGCCTGCGCTCTAGAGCCCACAAGCCATAACTACTGAGCCCTCATGCCATAACTACTGAACCCTGTGCGCCTAGAGCACATGCTCCGCAACAAGAGAAGCCACTGCAATGAGAAGCCCGCGCACCACAACGAAGAGTAGCCCTGCTCACCGCAACTAGAGAAAGCCTGCATGCAGCAACAAAGACCCCACGCAGCCAAAAATAAATGAATAAATTAAAAAAAAAGTTTTTTTAAAAAAATGCAGCGCTCTTATTTTTAAAAGATGGTAAAGTTGACATATGAATCAGTGTCCTTAAGATGACTTGGGTGTCTCCTAACATTTTTTTATTATTTCTAATTTATGCTTCATAGTAAAATAGAGATTAGCTGCTTTTTATTTGCTCTTCTAAGTTATTTTGCCAGAGTTGGGCTTTGGACTTCAGCGATACTTCACCAAAATATTAAACCCTTAATCCTGTGGAGATAAGGTGAATTAATAGGTGTATGGGGAATGTTTTAACTATGCAGCTTCCCTAAATCCGTGTTTACTCTGCTGCCAGCTTCCCGGGGTCAATACCGAGGCAGGGCAAGCCCAGCCCAGTCGTGAGTCCTTAATTTCAGGGTGGGGTACACGTCCACGGGACACCCTACCTTAAGCACCTGCCTAAACCAGGTACCATGCTGAGGCTTATACAGCATTTAATCACCCCAGTAACCCTGTTAAGGCTCAGAGAGGTTAAGTGCTTTCCCAAAGGTCACAAGGCTAACACATAGTGGAACTGGGGTTTGAATCTGTCTGACCCCAAGAGCTCTTTTTAGTAAGCACACTACCCAGTAGAGGGAGACCAACGTGGCTGATTCGACCACCTACCCGAGGCCTGGCTCTGCCCATGTTTATGGGGAAAAATAATGGGGAGCCCTCTGTCAGCCCAGGCACCTCATCTAGGCGTTGGAGCATCGGTCCATTGTTCCCACTCAAGGTTCACAGTATTTTCCCAGCATCAAAGTCATTTTGAAAGAAGCCTCATTTGGCAGTTAAGATTGGCCTACATAGGAGGTCTCAGAGCACACCCAGCCTTACCACCTTCTGACACTAGAGCCTGAGGACCCTGGCACACCAGGCAGCGTGGGTGATGCCAAGGACCCTTTCCTTTCTTTTCAAGGGAAGGTTCCATCTGTGTTTCGAAAAGAGCATAGGCTTGGAGTCACACCAGAGTGTGACTACTGTCTCACCACTGTGTTTCCTTGGATAAATGAGTTCACCTCTCCAGATTTGTCTTCTTTTCTATAAAGCAGGGACAGCAATACTTTTCACAGAATTACTGTCCGAATTTAAGGACACACGAGAGAAAGCAGCTACTACGTTGCAGGCGCTGAGTAAATGTTCATTATTTTGACAAGCACTACAAATTCACAATGTAGCATTTCTCCCATATATTCCCTCCCCAGTGCCTGGTCTATTTCCAACGAAGAGGAATAAAGTTGCAAAGCATGCTGCCTCTCAGAATTACTTTATTTCTAGAGGACGGAAACTCTGCCAAGGAGGAAAATGGGAGTTATTCCAGGCTTTTGGGCAGGTTTTATTTGTACGCACAAGCAAGCAAGTCAAATTCTTTGTTCTGAAGATGAATTTCATTCTAATGGTGCCAATGAATCTTTCAAAAATTTCATAATTGCCATTCCAGCATGTTCCAAACTGAAAGATAACAAAAGAATTAGGTGGCCAGTTCAGATTGGACTTGGAGACGGATGCATCTGCATATGCATTTGAAAATGCTTCAGCTGCTCCCTGAGTTATCTCAGTCCACGGAGATGTGCAGCTGAGCTAGATCGTGGAGTCAGCAACAGCAGCCCCGTCCTGGCCAGCCTGCCAGCGGTACTGAGGAAGGCTATCGCATGGGGTATAAATTGGGACATAAGAAGAAAAGACGATCCAGAGGCTACAGTGGGATAAGTTCATGAGAGCTAGAGTTTATGAGCATATGCAAACAAAGATCTAGTAAATGTTTTGGCACTTATTCAAACAGAGAAAAATGGTGGGAGAATTTAATTATTATATGGTGCCAGGCGGTAATTGCATCCTATGACCTCCAGGGCATATATGTTCTAGAGTTACCCAGATAAAGTATGATTGATGATGGAGGTGAAATGATCAACCTAAAAATACTGTTTCTGCTGCCTATAATGACAGAATGATCTGCTCCACCTTCTTCTGGCTAACTCCTATTCATCCTTCAAAACCCAGCTCGCTGTCAACAACTGCATGGAAATTTTCCTAAACATCCTTTGACTGCGCAGAATGTATTAGGTATCCCTCCACTGTGTCCCCATTTCACTCCATGAGACCTCTGCTATGGCCCTGATCTGTCTATCCAATGAGTAAGGATTCCTCATGTGACCTAAAGTCTTGAATCACTTCTCTCCAGCACACTTGGGAATAATGTCTATTTCCAAGTTTGTTCACATTCAGCTGCTTCTTTGTGGTCACTGTCTTCTACAGCCACTTTCTGCTTCACCCTTTGGACCTCTTGGATCTCTTTTCTCCCTCCATACCTTGCCATCACCAGCATGTTGGTCCCAACGTGTAAGATGTTCTTCTCTTTATTACCCCATCCTTTTATATCTCCCAACACCATCAATATAAAGCTTCAATGTAGTAGATTTTACTAAACATTTGAGATAATGAGAACAAGACAAGAAATATTAAATAAAGCTGGATGTTAAATATCACTGTTTCCATCACCTAAGAGGAAAAGAAAAAGGTAGATTCCTTTGTAGAGATCCCCTTATGACATACCACAGGTTTTGCCTCACTTTTTCTGTTGTTTTTTTCCTTGTCAGAGAGAAAGCACTTCTTCAACACTTTAGAGTAAAATTATCTTCCTGTTTGAAGTAAATCACCGTCCCCTGCTCACAGAAGTTGGCTTCCTCCAAGACTCTATCTTATAGATCTCTTCTGGCTTAGTTCAGGCTGCTACAATAAAATACTATACTAGGTGGTTTAAACGTCAAACATTTATTTCTCATCGTTCTGGAGGCTGAGAAGTCCAAGATCAAGGTGCCGGCAGATCCAGTGTCCGGTTAGAGCCCTCTTCCTGGTTTGCTGGCAGCCATCTTTTTGTTGTGTCTTCCTAAGGCAAAGAATGCAAACTCTGGTCTTTTTGCAAGGACACTAATCCCAACATGGGGGTTCCACCCTCATGACCTCATCTAAACTTAATTAGATCCCAAGCCCTCACCTCCTAATACCACTGGGGTTTAGGGCTTCAACATATAATTTTTTGAAGGCTGCAAAATGCAGTCCATAACTTTCTCTTATGCAGGACACCCGTGGGGCAAAATGATTTGTAGCTGTTCATTTCCTGGGATTTGGCCGTGTGAGAAAGGAAAGGTCTTGGCAAACCAGGTCTGCTTTGAGGTCACTATTAGTGTGAAATGAAGATGTGGGTTTGCTCTTCCCGTGGCCTCCCAACCAGCTGAGGACAGCTCATGGACACAAATCCATATTTGGGTGCACATTCACACCTCCCCCAAGGACACATGTAAATGCTTGCAGGCAGTTCAAACTAACTCCAGGTTTAGGATGAGAACAGTTTTCCTGAAGGCGATATAATTTGTAATCCTTTCCCTTACCCACAATGCAGGCAGCTCTCTCCCTTTTTCTGCCCATCCTCTTGCTTTCAGGTTCATGTACAGGAAACCTTCTGTGCATAAGAAGTGGAAATCCATTACAGGGTCTTTCTGAACAGCAGAGACATCTGCTTCTTTTTCAGCCTCTGGCTACAAAATAAACTCTCTACCTCTGTGTCACTCCTTTGCCTCTGTTAATCCATTATTGACTGTTGCCTGAAGAATGAGACTTCCTTAGAATCAAAGTATTTATTCTCTTTCCCCAACTCTCCCTGCCCTTAACTTCTCCTTTCTCCACCCCAGCATCTTCTTCTGTCAGTGAGCTACTGGAGTCCTTGCTCTTCTGAGCCCAGATTTTATGGGTCTCGGGTCTCACCAGGTAAGTGGCCAGGTGGGTGAGGCCATTGATTGCAGGGACACTTTCGCCCATGGAGATGTGGTTGCATTGAGATACAGTGACTTTGGTTCCAAGTAGGCTCTAAGTATCTCTGATCCTTTAGGCAAAAAAGATTTATATTTGAGTGATTAATGCTGGGAAGTTTCAGGCATGTATTGTGTGACCAGGTAATTGAAAAATGACCTCCTGTTCTCAGCTGGCTGCTGCTAACCACAGACAAATGACGATGCATTTGACAAACTTCTTGCGAGTTGTGTGTCTCAGCTCAGCTCTAAATATTTAAAGCAGTCTATTCTCTATTCAGCATGCCCTGAAGTGAGCTTCTGAATGCAGCATATTTTGTTCCCTGTTAAAACTACCCAAGCTTTTTAAAGTGTTGAATAAAAGAATAGACAGTAGTAGGTCTGGGCTGTATCTGGCTGTTGGAACCAGTAGGCTTAGTTACCTGTTAATCCTCTGAGGAGTAGCCAGTAGGAACATTGCTCATTTTTCCATTTCTCCCAGGAATTCTTTTATAAAGTTTGAACAAGGCTGCAAAGTCTCCTCTTCCTGTTATTCATAGGAAAACTTACATTTGCAAAGGTGCTTGGTGCCATTGTGACAGAGGCCAAAAGTTTGCTTAAAAGGATGACAGTGGATAAATGTCAGAAGCCCAGTTTACTGATTGGTGGTCCTACTCTCTTTACGGGAAGAGCGTCCACTGAAAGTCCTCTGCTGTTGCTGATGTCATATGGTTGGAACTTAATGAATGCTTTTCTAGTGTGTGATCAAGGCTAGGTGAATGGCACCTAGGAAACTACATTATAAAGTTCTCTGAGTCCACAGAGCTTACAGTCTGCCATAAGAAGACCTAGGTTTCTATCCCAATGCTGTCACTTTTCTAATCCAATGACCTTAACTCAGGACCTCAATTCCTTTATCTGCAAATGGCAATGATTCTAGTTACCATTTGTGAGTAGTAAGTAAAATGATGCATGACAAAAATTGATATAAATATATTTCATTTAGTCTTAATAATGTAAGTGATAAATGAAGAGAATTTTTTGCTCTGTTATTAAGACAATCTGATATTTTTATGTTTATGTTTTATGTTTATATTTTTATGTTTAAGAGATAAGGAATTATTTGATATTTGAGGAACACTAACAGAAATAAAGTGACTATATTCTGGGTATGTAACATGAACACACAGTGTTTCTAGCCAGCGAGGGTGGGAATGAGGGCAAGAGCTTTGATTAAAAGATAAATTAGTACAAGTCTTTAAAACATTTTTTTATTATTTAAAAATTTTGTATTGGAGTATAGTTTTTTTTTTCACATCTTTATTGGAGTATAATTGCTTTACAATGGTGTGTTAGTTTCTGCTTTATAACAAAGTGAATCAGCTATACATATACATATATCCCTTTATCCCCTCCCTCTTATGTCTCCCTCCCACCCTCCCTATCTCACTCCTCTAGGCGGTCACAAAGCACCGAGCTGATCTCCCTGTGCTATGCGGTGCTTCCCCCTAGCTATCTATTTTTCGTTTGGTAGTGTATATATGTCCATGCCCCTCTCTCACTTTGTCACAGCTTGCCCTTCCCCCTCCCCATATCCTCAAGTCCATTCTCTAGTAGGTCTGTGTCTTTATTCCTGTCTTACCGCTAGGTTCTTCATGACATTTTTTTTTCTTAAATTCCATATATATATGTGTTAGCATGCGGTATTTGTCTTTCTCTTTCTGACTTACTTCACTCTGTATGACAGACTCTAGGTCTATCCACCTCATTACAAATAGCTCAATTTCATTTCTTTTTATGGCTGAGTAATATTCCATTGTATATATGTGCCACATCTTCTTTATCCATTCATCCGATGATGGACACTTAGGTTGTTTCCATCTCTGTGCTATTGTAAATAGAGCTGCAATGAACATTGTGGTACATGACTCTTTTTGAGTTATGGTTTTCTCAGGGTATATGCCCAGTAGTGGGATTGGAGTATAGTTGATTTACAATGTTGTGTTATTTTCTGCTGTACAGCGAAGTGAATCAGTTATACATATACATATCTCCACCCTTTTTTAGATTCTTTTTCCATATAGGTCGTTACAAAGTACTGGGTAGAGTTCCCAGTAGGTCCTTATTAGTCATCTATTTTACTTACATACAGTAGCGTGGCTACAAGTCTTAAGCAGTTTAAGTTACATTGATATCTTCGATATCTTCTCTTCAGAATTCCTACAGTACTTGCTTTTTCTGCTATTCAGTGAGCACTTAGTCAAGTCAGGACATGTGATTGAAGGCAGTGAGAGAGTTCACACTTTTCCCCTGCCAAAGAGAATTTGTAATTGGCAGCCACACGCACCATGTATCTCCTAGTCCATTCCCGAAAAGTTATTCTTCACACTAAACATTTATTGTAGAAAACAGAGAGGGAAGGCAGGAAGAGGAGAAAGAGAGCAAAAGGGGATGGAGAGGAAGATTTTTCTAGGGGTATTTACACATGAGAAGTTCTTGAGACAGGTGACTATAAAAATGTTGTGGAGAAGAGAAAGAAGTATGCTAGTTATAAGACAAGTAAAGAGTGGAATTACTTTAAGAATCCTTTTTGCAGGTTGACCTCCACATGGCACTCCTTACAGACTTGTCCCTGTGGCTCACAGCTTTAATAGGGTTACAGATGAAAAGCACCGTGAGATATTTCATGTGAAGATTTTTCTCCATCCAACCAGATAGTCTCATCTTTTTTTATCACCTCCCAATCGACTCTCGCCTAGTTTATCCTCCACTACCATCCACCAGAATAATTTCTGTGAAACACAAATGTGATTATATCAATCCTTTGTTTCAAACCCTCCCTAACGAGATGGACAAGACGTCCCTTGTTAGTCAAGGCACATCCATCCATCCATGAGGTTTTTGCCCACGTGACTGCTCTGGATGGTGTTTCCAACTTCCTCACGTAGGTGGTCTTCTGTAACCCAGTAAACAACACAGATTCTCCCTCAAGGGGTTAAGAGGGAGATTTCTCAGCAGGAGATGAGAGCAGGGATGCCCTCTTGGATGACCTGATAATCTCCGCCCAAGCCCACAAGTGATGCCAGCCAAAACAGCAAAGGCAGCAGCCACGTTCCTTGTGAAATCCAGCCATCAACTGGAAGCACCAGTGACCTAGCGCGGAGGAGGGGTGCGGTGGGAGTGTCTGCCCTGATCCAGAGCCCCGTTTCATCACTGCCATTGTTTGAAATTTCCAGGATAGGATAGTACTTGGTTTTATTATTGTTTTGAAATTCTCTACAACAAAGCACCCACCGATTGCCTTCGCAGACTGCTCCCCCAAGGCAAACCGCCCCCTCTCCCCACTTCCTCTCCACCACAGGACAGCACCACCCCCTCCCTTTTCTTTTTCTAGAGATCGAAGAGCGAGTGCATCACAGGCTTGAGGTGACTGATGCGGAAGTGCCTGGTGACCATTGGAATGGCAGCCTCTCAGGACTGCAGAAATCACAATTTGAAGGTCAGACACTATAGGTTCATGCAGAGTAAGACCAGTGGAGCAATTCCATCTCTTGGACTTTGGAGATGGGGTGGTGGCCCCAGAAAGACGAGACATCAGGGCAGAAAAAGAAGCACTGAGGCTGTTTGCACAGGTGCAGTTTGGACATTAGCTTTGGCTGGCGTATCTGCATTCACTTTCTGAGCTGGAGACTGTTTTCTAAGTACTTACAGCCAGTAAATACTATTCCTTTCAAGGGGACTGTGTTGAATTGTTTTGCTCCTGAATTTGTTATACTTTAAAGGTGCTTTATAAATTGGGTTTTTTTCAAGTGTCGCTGTTTTAGTTACTCTAAACCCGGACGAATTTTGATTTAAATTAAAAACTCTCAGCTTGCTTAAAAGGGGCAGATATTTGCTATTGTGACTTGTTGCCAGCAAAGCCTTAAAGAATAAGCGCTGAATCTTATGGCACAGAGAGGAGGGAACGGGTCAAATACTAAAACTAATGTTATCAGCAGTCGGACAGAAATGAGAAAGGGAGGGCCTGGCTTGGAGGGGAGGCCGGAGCTTTTGATAGAGATCCTTCCTGGGCCACATAACGGGCATAGCTTCCCATCACCTGCAAGATAAGCCCGTGCTCCTAAATGTGGCAGATACAGGCTTGGAACCCTGCCTAACTCCTCCACGTCATCTTTCTACGTTGTCCGTTGCATGTATTCTATCTCTGTGCTCCAGGCACCCAAAGCAGCTAGTGCCTGACTGTGACATACTCTTTCATGCCTCTGTGCCTTTATAGGTACTGTTTCTCCTCCCTGGAAAGCCCAGTTTTCTTCTTTCTCCATCTTCCTATATTCATCTTCAAGAATTAGCAAATTATCTCCCCTGGACAGCTCTCTGATTCCATTCCCAGTCACATCCCAAGCAGAAGTAATTGTTTCCTCATCTGTGATGTTGTTCTGGCATGGGAATGCCAAGTTTGGCTCATGCCTCCACCACTTAATGCTGTGTGACCTTGGACAAGTTACTTAATCTCTCTGTGCGTCAAATTCCTCAACTGTATCATGGGGATAATAACAATGATAATACTATGCCTTATAAAATTAAAATGAGGATAAAGCTCTTAGGAAGTTTCCTAGAATCACATAATAACTTAACCTCTTAATTATCTTTATTGTAATTTATTACTACCATTATCATCATGTATATACCTCCTTTGTGCTTTTATTCACACCAAGTTTATTCACATGATTATTATTGTTGATGTCAGTCTGCCTCAATCTCATCTATCCTTACTCCTCAGCGTTTAACACAGTACTTGGCATTAACAGGTGTCCAGGAAATAGGTTTGAATTTTACAGTACTTATTGGCATTTATTTCTTCTTCTCCTTATCGGATTATAAGCTCCTTAAAGTGTCTTTTCTGCTTTATCGCAATCTTCAGGGATGCTAGTCCAGTACCCTACACATAATCAGCACTCAAAATCTACTGAAGAAACCAGTGAATTAATGAAGAGTGTGTACAAATGACTATTTAGATATTGGCTTCTAGCTAGCAGGCAGACCAGTGGTGTCATAGGACACTGACTCCCAGCTTGTCATGTGGGATCAGCTAGAGAACTGAAAGCAAACAGTTTGGTCCACTTGGTTTTTTTGTTTCATAAACTTCTGTTGAATTTAAAAGGTAGTCAGGATGTAGTTAAAGATGAGGGTCTATCTTCTGAACCCGAAACCAGTGTATGGAAGAGGCATGGGGTAGATTAGAGATTTGTAGATGGACTAACTTAAATCAAATATCCTTTGTAAATCTGACAGAAAGCTTCTCTACGCCATAGTTTTAAAAGTCTGCATTTCCACAAAATTGGATCTTATAATCAAACTTTCTGTGTTTCTTCAAAGTATCTAATGGAGGTGTTTTGATTGGATGTTCCATTATGTTACATTGTCAGGTTACAAATAAAGTCATAATTTTCTTCAACTAGGAACCAGACTGAGTGGAACACTTGCAACCAGATTCTAAGAACAGGACATCAGTATTTCCATGGAAGTGTTTAAAATGGGTTGTTTCTTAGCCCAAGAATGTGATGTGTTTTTGATCCATCTCACAGCATCTTCTATTAATAACTTTCTGAACTTTGGATTGATTATTTAATAGCTCTTACTATTAAATACTATTCCTGTAAAGGGACACTTGTTAGGCTGTTTGAGGTCTGAATTTATGTTTTGTTTAAAGAGTGCCATTTAAGGTTAAGATTAAGAGATTTCGGGGGAATGGTTTAAGTTAAAAAATGAGAAAGTTACTTGAGTCTAAACGTAACCTTTTAAGATTTTCCCAGGGAACTGAAACACATAGGAAAAAATGTGGAGCCATTATAAATGCAATGTAAGACTCTTTACTTTACTTCTTTAAGCCTCTGGAAATGAAAAATGTAAATAGAAAGATAAATGAGGGAAGTATTTTGAAAGTTCTTCATCAGGCAGTCGAGTTGTTGCCTGAAATGGCAAGGGAAGTAGAGCGGATGCCTCTTGAAGAAGCCTCAGCCGGGCCCATCTGCCCGAGAACCCCGAGCACGACTTCCAGAACACATCCCTAAGGTAGTTCATTTGCCGTCTCTGCTTTTGTGCCTGCCACTGCCTCTAGTAGCTTCCATTCTTCCAAGTTGTCGGCAGCACGCCTCTACTAGTTCAATCTATCAATCTCCAACTTCCATCCTATTGCTGGTATATTACGGAATAAAGACTTGCCTAGAAATAGAAGAAAGTCACACATCCCGCAGCCCTCACCCCAAATTTTGCTTTTAAAACTCTTCCTCAAAAACCTTCTGGGAGTTTGGGGGCTTTGAGCATGAGTCACGTTCTCCTTGCTTGGCCCTGTAATAAACCATTCTCTGCTCAAAAAAAAAAAAAAAAAAAAAAAAAAAAAAGACTTGCCTAAAAGAGAGAACACAGTCATTTACTTACTAAGAAACTTTTTTTATTTTTTGAGAACGCACAATGTTATGCCTAGCACTGTGATAAATGCTGGAAGTTCAAGGATGGTGTGGCTTGGGTGCCCATAGACCAGTTTCCTTTTCTTCCTGGGCCCACAGGTATTTTTCAGTTCACTTGCAGTCATGTGAGACCACGTGACTAGATTCTGTTTAATGGATTTCAGCAAAAGTAATGGAAGCAACTTCCAGGCCTGGCTCCTAAAATATCTTGCGTGATATTATTCTCTCTCCCTCTTATATCATCTCTAGCTGAATGCAGAAGATCCAGGAAAGGACCCCAAGGCCCACGGAGTCAGCTCCATTGCTAGACCACAAAGTCTGGGTACCTGAATCACCACGTGGAGGACAGCAACCTGGGATAACTGTCTGCCTAGAAATATCCTGCATCGGACTTTGCATGATCAAGAAATGAACATTAATGTTGTTAAGCTACTGAGATTTCAGAGTTCAGTTAATGGCGTAATACAATATAATTATATAGTAGTATATAATACAATAATATATTATACTCTCTGACTAATAGAGATGAGTAAGATACAGATCTTGTCTTCAAGGAGTTAACATTTTGGTTGGGAGAAGCATATAAATTATTCTAAAACAATGTGATCAGTGTAGCAAATGAGATGCATAACATACAATGGAAGTAGCACGAGGAGAAAGATGGGGATAATGATGGTGATAGAAAGACTTTCTGAAGGAAACCCATCATTGTGTATTTCTTGCAAGTGTAGGCATGGTTGGGGAGGGTGGCTGTAGGCTGAGAGAAGGGGAGAATGAGAGGCAGGTCAGTGTTGCAGGAGCAGAAAAGATGAGCCTAAGCGTAGTGACACATGGGGTTGGAGAGAGAAGCAGATGTCAGAACTTAGAGGGTCTTACCTGTCACACGGGTCACCTGGGCTTTCTGAGATCAGTACTATTCAACGTGCTGATCTGCGATGTTGTAAGAAGCCCGTGGCAGCATGTGTATCAGCACTCTGCTTCTTTCATGGAAAATGTCTCGCTATGAAAAAAAAAAAGTCAGCTGAACTAAGTAGCAAGATCAGTGATGGGACTGATATTCATTTTGGCACAAGCTTCTTATTTCGTCATGTCCAGAAAACTGTTCCCGTGTCTGAGGACCACACTTGGAGTGGCCCCATATTAGGCAAATTATTCTGTTTGCTGTGGACAACTGATGTGAAGGGTGTATACTCATGGCAGGGTGACCACTTAGGGGGAATGGGGGAATAATTCCAGAGGAAATTGACAAAGACCTAAATTAGAGCAGTGGAGGTATTGATGGACAAAAGAGAATGGATTTCAGAAATATTTAGTGCAAGATCAGGGTGTGGTATGACTGTAAAAGAATTTTTAAAAAATGAGTCAAGTTTTTTTTTTTTTACATCTTTATTGGAGTATAATTGTTTTACAATGGTGTGTTAGTTTCTGCTGTATAACAAAGTGAATCAGCTATATGTATACATATATCCCCATATCTCCTCCCTCTTGCGTCTCCCTCCCACCCTCCCTATCCCACCTCTCTAGGTGGTCACAAAGCACCGAGCTGATCTCCCTGTGCTATGCGGCTGCTTCCTACTAGCTATCTGTTTTACATTTGGTAGTGTATATATGTCCACACCACTCTCTCACTTCGTCCCAGCTTACCCTTCCCCCTCCCTGTGTCCTCAAGTCCATTCTCTACGTCTGCGTCTTCATTCCTGTCCTGCCCCTAGGTTCACCAGAACCTTTTTTTTTTCTTTTTTTAGATTCCATATACATATGTTAGCATATGGTATTTGTTTTTCTCTTTCTCACTTACTTCACACCGTATGACCAACTCTAAGTCCAAATACAAATAAAAAACTAAAATTAAAACTAAAATTTTTTACAAATAAAAAACTAAAAATAGAACTACCATACGACCCAGCAATCCCACCACTGGGCATATACCCTGAGAAAACCATAATTCAAAAAGAGTCATGTACCACAATTTTCATTGCAGCACTATTTACAATAGCCAGGACATGGAAGCAACCTAATGTCCATTGACAGAGGATAAAGAAGATGTGGCACATATATACAATGGAATATTACTCAGCCATAAAAAGTCCTAAGTTTTTTGATCAAGTGTCTGGGTGGATAGTAGAGTCATCAGCTGAAGAAGAGTCCATACATGGACTTATTGGGGTCCATTAACATCCAGTGCTGTGGAAAGTGAAGTGGATAGGAAACGCCCAGGTAGATATGTTGAAAGACCAGTTGGAGATGATTGTCTAGAGCTTGGGGGAAGAGCTCTGGGGTGAAGGTTCAAATTTGGAAGTCATTATCATAGGAGGTATGGAAAATGGGAGTGTAACTCTACAGAGTGAGAAAGTCAGTAGCCCAGGATGAAACCCTGGGGAACACTTAAATTAAGGAGACAAAGATCTCCTGAGACAGACCGGACCTTCCGGAGGAGTGAGAGGTGCTGGGAGCCCAGAGGACAGAGTGTTTTTCGATGTTCTGAGCCAACAAGAGCAGCAGGGAGGACCAGTAAAATATCGATGCAAATGTCTCCACTGGAACTGAATCAGGATGTCTTTGGTGAAATCTGGGCTACAGCAGTGCCCACCAGTAGCAGACACAGTAGCAGAATTATAAGGGATTCTAAAACCATCAAGAGATCTAGGCAAGTTCCTTTTCCTCTCAAGTCCTGTTTCCACCTCTGTAAGAGAAGTCAGACTAGGTGAGATGCTTTCAGTTCTAACATTCTTAATAATAGATACCATTTGGAACACCAAATATACGGTAGTCACATAATTTTGATAAAATTGTGCAAGATGCTGGCATGCAACTTCTCCTGAGGCTCAGAGAGCTTAAGGATCCCGCTGAGGTTCATACGCTCAATGCATTTCTGAACTGAGAATTAAGAATTATGTTTGTCTGACAACAAAACCTGTGTTCTTTTCTCTATCCTGCACTGTACGATGATTGTGAGGAGAGATAAGGCACCAGGCCGAATGTGAATTGAATTTGATAGTAGATCATGTCTTAGAGCCATCCTTGCTAGATTTTCACAGACAGTATTCTTTGATAAAAGGCAGAATGTTCCTTTTGAGGAACATAAACGAAATTCACTGCAAGGGCTTTGCATTAAGCGGATGTTAGGTATATAAAAAAGACCAGGTTGATCAGCAAGTGACAGGGAAATTGGGGAACTTTTATATAGACAGAAAAAAAATCAATACTAGCATAATAGTTTACAGACGCAATGCATTTTTCAGTTAAAAATCTCTGAAGACAAGCTTAGTAGTTGATCGGTATAGAAACCCTTGAGGGCATGATTCTCATTCAGTGCAGGTAGGTATTATCTGAAGCCAATTATCTGATATAAGAGAATAGCTCATGCCTTCTCAAGGTGTCTTTCTTTGAGTCTGTTTTAGGAATGATTGCTTTTAAAGTTAGCTAGTATACCAAGGGGAATTTCTATATCTATCCAAAGAGAAAAAGGAGGAGAATATTTTGAATATGACACATTTAAAGAACCAATGGTGTCATCGGGCTTTAGAAAACTGGGCAAAGAGGCATGCCAAGGTTTTCAGAAGCTTTCTGATTTAGCTATTCAGAATTTTCTATATACTCTTTCTGGTGCAAACACTCTCTGTCCAGAAGGCTTGCAATTTCTTCTTATGCCCTCAAGTAGTCCTTCAGAGATAGTCTATGTAATAAAGTGTTTTAGATATTATTAAGTCTGAATATTCCATTTTAAAGTCAAAGAAATGGAACACAGATAGGGGAGGGGTCTTGCCCAAGGTCACAGTTAGAGTAGAGCTGTGACTAAAGCACCAGGCATCCTAGCCTTTGGTGCAGCGCAATTTCTGCCACACTGAGTCTGGGATGTAAGCTCAGTGCTAAACAGGGCTCTAGCTTAGCTGTTGTTACATCCACCATAGGACCTCAAAAGGTACGTGGCACACGGAGTGTTGGCTGTGTAACTATGGTAAAGAACAAAGTGCTTCTGTTTTAACTTCCTAGCAACACAGAAAAGATTCTCTTGTGGGTTTCCCCATCTGTTGTGTTCTAATTCCACCAGGCTACCTGTCCTATAGCCTACTTAGCCCCATCCCCAGCTGATACTTGTCTGAGGATCTGGGAGTAGCCAAGCCCCAAGGTGGCAGGAAGGTGAAGAGACTGGAGGCTCTGTCTCAGGCAAGCTGGCTTGAGTCCAGCTCTGACCTGGCTTGGATTACTGCTGGGTTCTTACTCTACCTTGATTCAGTCATTGAAGTTATTTGTAACAACCCAAGGTCTCAGTCTCTGCCTTGATTTCTTGCTCATTATCTCTTAGACGAATCTAGGCTTTAGTGTAGTAACAGACAAGCCCCCAGATCTCAGTGGTTCAATACATAAAGGTTCATTTCTCACTCATGAGTCTGGTAGCTCTCTGGGACAATTCCTTTTTAAACCATAACTTAAGGACTTCAGTTTTTTGTATCTGGCAGCTGTACCATGTGGAAAACATGGCATCCAGGTCAGCTGGTGGAGGACGAGTGAGCTGGAAGGCTGTGTACTATCTCTTCATTGCTTTAGCTTGGAAATGACACACATCACTTCTGCTCAACGCTGATTGGTCAGAACTAGTTACCTGGCCTTCTCCAACTGCAGGGGCTTTGGAAATTTAGGAAAGCACATAGGCTTTGGTAAGTCACAAAGATCTCTGTCAGAATCAGGCAAATGAGAGATCACTGAGGTTTTCATCTTTCTTTTTCTTTCCTTCCTTAAAAAAAAACCCAAAAAAACCCCAAACTTGCGATAAGCGGACTTTGCACAATGGAATGTTCTTTGTGGCTTAGCAAGACATAAACAGCGCTATTGGTAGGTCTAGGAAACATATACAGTGGGGCCGTAGGCTCTTGAGAACTTTGCCAGCCCCAGCGACTGCTCTGAGTTTAGGTCACATGAGTTGTCTCACTGAGTAATAAAATGTGGGGTGGACTTGGCTGGGCGGAACCCCAGTTGACTGATTATTCAGTTCAGACAGAACTAAAGGAAAACAGTTGCCCAGCGGCCTTTCAGTTCTGCTCCTTTCCTGTTATTTCTTCAGCCATTTAGAGTCTAAGGTCTGGATAGAGCTGGGCCAAAGTTTGTCAGGATTCGAGACAGATAAATCATTTGCAGACCAGCAAGGGCCTCACAGCTTTACTAGGAAAGGGAGAATTGGAAGCTTGGATTGGGGTGTATCGATGTGTCCTTTTAGTGGCCGAGAGTGCTTTCATTTTAACCCGCACTGAGGCCAAGCACAATCGTAGAATCACACATTCTTTTTTTTTTTAACATCTTTATTGGCGTATAATTGCTTTACAATGGTGTCTTACTTTCTGCTTTATAAAAAAGTGAATCAGCTATACATATAGATATATCCCTTTATCCCCTCCCTCGTACGTCTCCCTCCCACCCTCCCTATCCCACCCCTCTAGGTGGTCACAAAGCACCGAGCTGATCTCCCTGTGTTATGTGGCTGCTTCCCACTAGCTATCCATTTTACATTTGGTAGTGTACATATGTCAACGCCACTCTCTCACTTTGTCCCAGCTTACCCATCCCCCTCCCCAAGTTCTCAAGTCCATTCTCTACATCTACATCTTTATTCCTGTCCTGCCCCTAAGTTCTTCAGAACCTTTCTTTTTTTTTAGATTCCATATATATGTGTTAGCATGTGGTATTTGTTTTTCTCTTTCTGACTTACTTCACTCTGTATGACAGACTCTAGGTCCATCCATCTCACTACAAATAACTCAGTTTCGTTTCTTTTTATGGATGAGTAATATTCCATTGTATATATGTGTCACATCTTCTTTATCCATTCATCTGTTGATGGACACTTAGGTTGCTTCCATGTCGCAGCTATTGTAAATAAAAAATATTGTAAAAAAAAAAAAGAGCTGCAATGAACATTGTGGTACATGACTCTTTTTGAATTATGGTTTTCTCAGGGTATATGCCCAGTAGTGGGATTGCTGGGTCCTATGGTAGTTCTGTTTTTAGTTTTTTAAGGCACCTCCATACTGTTCTCCATAGAGGCTGTATCAATTTACATTCCCACCAGCAGTGCAAGAGGGTTCCCTTTTCTCCACACCCTCTCCAGCATTTATTGTTTGTAGATTTTTTGGTGATGGCCATTCTGACCACTGTGAGGTGATACCTCATTGTAGCTTTGATTTGCATTTCTCTAATGATTAGTGATGTTGAGCATCCTTTCATGTGTTTGTTGGCAATCTGTGTGTCTTCTTTGGAGAAATGCAAATTTAGGTTTTCTGCCCATTTTTGGATTGGGTTGTTTGGTTTTTTTGATATTGAGCTGCACGAGCTGCTTGTAAATTTTGGAGATTAATCCTTTGTCAGTTGCTTCGTTTGCAAATATTTTTCTCCCATTCTGAGGGTTGTCTTTTCATCTTGTTTATGGTTTCCTTTGCTGTGCAAAAGCTTTTAAGTTTCATTAAGTCCCATTTGTTTATATTTGTTTATATTTCCATTTCTCTAGGAGGTGAATCAAAAAGGATCTTGCTGTGATTTATGTCATAGAGTGTTCTGCCTATGTTTTCCTCTAAAGGTTTTATAGTGTCTGGCCTTACATTTAGGTCTTTAATCCATTTTGAGTTTATTTTTTAGAATCACACATTCTTTACCTTCAGTGACTAAATGCTCTCCTAGTCATTTGGTGGGAAGAACCTAAGGATTCCCAGCAGACAAAACACATATCAACTGGAAGCGATATGGGACACTGTGATGGGATTTGCATGGCATGATGCTCTGCCTTAATGTTTCCTACCAGTTTCTGCTCTTGTTAGGATCATCTATTGAAAGAGGGCTTTGATTTTTATTTTTTTTTTAATTTTTAAAATTTATTTAATTTATTTATTTTTGGCTGCGTTGGGTCCCCGTTGCGGTGCACGGGCTTCTCACTGAGATTGCCTCTCCCCCTGCGGAGCACAGGCTCTAGGCACGCGGGCTTCAGTAGTCGTTGCGCACGGGCCCAGCTGCCCCGCAGCATGTGGGATCCTCCTGGACCAGGGCTCGAACCCGTGTCCTCTGCATCGGCAGGTGGATTCCCAACCACTGAGCCACCAGGGAAGCCCTGATTTTTACTTTTAATCAAAGTTGGAGACTTTAAGTTACACCTGAGAAAAGAAAGGGGAGAAAACTAATTGTAAGTCATTCTCTCTTCTCTAACGCTTCTCAGCCCCACATCTCATGTTATCAAATCCTCACGATCATGCTTTCTGATGATTCTACAATCTGCTTCATACTTGATAGCTGATTGCCTTTGGCTTACGTTAAGGCTCCATTATGTCCCATCTAGAATAGCATCCTAACTGGTCTTGCTAGTAAAAGTAAGACAGAGTAGTATGTCAAAACTCAAATATAACCATATCACAAGACGTGTAAAATATTTCAATGGTTTTTGATTGTCTACGGAATAAATTTCCATTCCCCCTCTTTCAGTGCATAAGGCTTGTCACGATGTGGCTGCTGGTTTTCCTGTTGTCTCTCACCTCTCCACACTGCCAACCTGTGGGGAATAACTGGTAGGTACCAGATTGCCTTATACCCGTTTGTGCCTTTGCTCCTTCCTATATGTTGCTACCCAGAATGCTGCTCTCTTCTTCATCTAGCAAACTCTTGAATCTTTCAGGATTCAGCCCAGACAGCATCTCCCTTAGGGAAAATTTCTAGATCCCCTCAGTTGGGTTAGACACCCTCTATCTGGGTTCTGACAGCATTTATCACACTGAATTGTAATATTTAATGTGCTCAGAATGTCCACATAGATTCTCAACCCCTTGAAGGCAGAAACCATACCTTATTTAACGTTGTCTCTATATGTTTTCTTACTCTCCATTATGTTCTATTGATCTTTATGTCTATATTTATGCCATATCACACTGCCTTAATAACCGTAGCTTATAATAAGTCTTGAAATCAGGTAGTGTAAGAGCTACAACTTTATTCTTCTTTTCAAAGTTGATATGGCCATGTATACCCTTTATATTACTCTATAAATTTAGAATCAGCTTTTCAATTGCAACAAACAAGACTTTCTGGATATTTTGATTGGGATTGTATTTAATCTACAGGTCAATATGAGGAGAACTGACATCTTAATGACAGTATTGAATCTTCTGACCCAGAAATGTGTTATATCTCTCCATTTATTTAGGCTAGTTTTCATTCTTTCAGTAATATTTTGTAGTTAACAGTGCACAGGTCTTACACATCTTTTGTTACTTAAAAAAAAGCTGACAGGCAAAAACTCAAATTTAGGAAATGTAAATTGGGAGGGGATTCTTTGCTTTCCAGATGGAGTCAACAGAAGTCTTCTTAAATACCCGCAAACCCTGCATTGGAAAAAATACATCACAGCGTAGGTACTCAAAAACACTGCTGATAATTGAATGTCTGTTGGATTTAGAGAATTTGCATTCATAAGCAAACCCAAAGTCTATAGGGAGTAAAGGATGCCAGTATCCCATTTACCTTACTCCTCAGTGGTGCTTGCTTGGGTTACTTGCAGGTAAAAAACTTACATTCCTTAAACCCAGGAGTCTGTGTCAGGCAGACTCAGCATCCGGGAGAGCAAGGATATATTTGGTCACAGTGATAAGGGCCTGGGTTTTCCTGGGCCTGTGAGTTCCCATCAGCCTGATGGTTCTTAGAAAAGATGCATCCCTCCCACACACAGCCAGACTGTGTGCATGTGGGATGAGGGCTGGCTCCACAAGTCAGGCATAATTTATGGGCAACTACAGGAAGCAGAAAGTCTTAAGGCTAGACTGAAAGTGCAGATGGGGAAGTATCCTCCTCAGGGCTATGCCAACACCTGCCAGACTGTGGGAAGTTCACAGTCATGTTCCTGTTCATCTTGCATCTGCTCAGAATTGAACCTTGCTAAAGTTCAGTTTTGCCTGATGCCCATTCCAGCTCTAAAGCCTCTCATGGCTCCCTCTTACCCACTGAACAGTTCAAATTTCTCTTTATGACATTTAAATCGCTTTATAATCAGCCTCCAAATACCTAGAAGGCCTTATATCCTATGTATTCCATACATTTTTCCTGATCTCTAGTTGTAATATGAAATTCTCTACAAATAGCAAAATTGTGTCTTACTTTTGCTACTGTAGTTTCACTGTACAGTAGGACCTCACTCTCCTAGTTGATATATTATTTTACTTTCTGAGAGATTTCTGCAATTTCACCTCCCAATCATTTTCTTGAAATTTTCATTTCTACTGTTCACCCAATCCATTCAGCCCAGGTGGCTGGAATAATGTTCCCAAAATTACAGCTTTGCTCATAAGCCTGAAGAAAAAGTTCAGTGCTTTTCTAAAACCAAAAGATAAGGCAGAACTTATTGGCTTGGCATCAAGACTCTTGGAAATCTAAACAACACCTCCCAAACTCCCTTCCCAAACCCCCAAACAACCGAAGAAACAAAAAGATTCTTTAAAATCCACTCTCCCCTGCCTTAACTTACATTAGTTACTGGGTTTCTTCCCCTTCAGTCTTTCTCTTGTACTTATGCATTTCTTGTTCTCATCTGTACGTCAGATTTTGTTGCTGGTTGTGTGTGTGTGTGACTGTGTCTATATCCCTACTAGACTGTGAGTTCCCTACGGCCAGTACCTATTTGGCTCATCCTATAGCCTCTTTAGGACCACTTCTTCCAACAGTAGATGCCCAATTAATATTTGCTGGTGATGAAGAAGAAAGAAATGGAGCAGAGCAGAGGATGCTCCGTGTGGGTGTTGCATCAGAGAAATACATAGAACTACCAGAAGCTTACAACCTGGCTGGTGGCGATAAGAATAAATGAGTGCTCTTTCACTTCCATTTAACAGATATATGTGGATCACCTCAAGGTTAGATATTAAAATATACTATTAAATACTAATCCCAGAGGAGGAAATGCAAATTCGTGCTCAACTAATGTCTGCTGGTAGGATATGAAACTTGGACCACCTTTCCATGATTTAATGAGCTCTAAAAGAGGACATCACATTCTTCCACCTGCTGCCCCAGGCTTGTTGTCACAATTATGAAACGGCCGGACTTCATCAGCAGTTAAAATGAAGACTTGCATGTGCCCAGACAGCAGAGGAAAGATCACTGAAGGTCAGGAATAGAATAAAAGGGAAAAGCATCACTTTATGCCCATTGAAGAAATTTTCAACCAACGGGCATCCCTGAGTGAGACTTTCCGTGTTCAGAGGGCTTTCACTGCCTTTATACACACCTGCTTTATGCTGTATGCCATGCAGAAGCCATGGGCACACAGATGAAACAGACACAAGGAGCTACAGGACACGTGGACAGCCATTTAAAAAGGTCCCTCACATTTATGTACAACTTTACAATTTTCCTTTAAATAAATTTGTGTCTATTGTTATAAAGTTATATCACAAAATGTTAATTAAAAGAAATAAAGGGGGGAAAGTGGCGGGGGGCTGGGGGTGGTGGTGGGATGAATTGGGAGATTGGGATTGACATGTATACACGGATGTGTATAAAATAGATAACTAATAAGAACCTGCTGTATAAAAAAATAAATTAAATAAAATTCAAAAAAAAAAAAAGAAAAACATACCCATATTCCTACACACAAAGATAATTGTTCAAATTGTGCTAAATTTTTCATCCTTTTATCTATGCCTGAGTACTTTTCAGTAGTTGAGAACATACCCTATGTTCTCTTCGTCTGTTTACTTTGTAACACAAGCATTTCCCCATGTTAATACATAGCTGCTTTATAGTTTTCATTCAATCTTTAAAAATTAACGTATATCTTACACACAGTTATATCCACTCTTCTGTGAGTTTGATGAATGTGTACATTTGGGTAGCCACCATCACGATAAGATATAGAACAGTTTCATCATCTCCCCAGATTTCCCCGTGACTTTGGAGTCAGTCACCCCAACCCCCAGATCCTGGCAACTACTGATCTGTTTTCTGTTCCTACAGTTTTGTTAGATAGATTTATACACTATGTAGGCTTTTGCAGCTGGCTTCTTATACTCAGCATAATGCATTCGAGATTCATACATGTTGTTCTGTGTATAACTAGTTTGTTCATTTTTATTACTGAGTATTATTTCATTGTATGGCTGGACCATACTTTATCAATTCCCTAGTTGTTTATTTTTATAGGACTTCTAGTTTTTTAATTGTTGAGGTTGGATAGTTTTTCATATATTTTGGATGAAGTGTCTTTTTATCAGAATTGTAACTTGCAAGTGTTTCCTCAACCTTTGTGTGAGTTTTTTCACTCTCTTAAAAGTGTCTTTTGAAGAACATAAATTCTTAATTTTTATGAAGTCCAATTAATCAATTTTCCTTTCATGCATTGTGCTTTTGATGGTGTATTGTTGGAGGAAGCCATTGAGAGAATGTGACTGCTGATTGGCCCTAAAGAAAGCTGGACCTGAGTAATAGGAGCCTCCACACCCCCTCCCCTGTCCTTGGAGGGTACTTTCCACCCACCATTCCCACACTAGGAGCTGTTTCAAGGACGCAGCCTTGAGAGACCAATGTGTCGTTGAGTCCATCTGGATGGTATATGTGACCGAACCCTGTTAAGGCATCTCTATAAACTTTTAAGGTTCTGGTGGGCGGGTGCAGGGATCTACTCATCTTGTAGCTGCCGAAGACAAGCCTGGTATGTAAGCTCCCTTGCTTACTAAACCTACCGCTGACCAGTCTGGAGTTGGGGCTTTCCTTGTCCTTCGTGGACAAAGACCAGTTTGTATGTGTACTATGTACCTAATAACTCTTTACTTAATCCAAAGTCACAAATATTTTCCCAGAAGTTTTTAAATTTTATGGCTTTTAGGTTTATGCTCCATTTTAAGTTAAGTTTTTGTGTACGTTGTGAGGTAGGAATCGTGGTACATTTTCTTTCTTTCTTTTTTTTTTTTGCTTGCAGATAGCCAATTGTTCCAAGTAGCATTTGGTGAAAAGACAATTCTTTTTTCATTGAATAGCCTTTATGTCTTTGTTGCAGATAAATTGATCGTATATGTTGTCTTCATGTTGGACCACCTATTTTGTTTCATTTATCTGTATATCTATCTTTATACCAATACCTCACTGTCTTGATTCCTGTAGCTTTATGGTAAGTCTGGAAATCAGATATTGTGAGACCTGCAACTCTGTGTTTTAAAAAAATGATGTTTGATTATTTTGTTTCCCTTTTCTTTCCACATGCATTTTAGAATCAGCATGTTGATTTCTACAAAAAAAATCCTGTTGGATTTTGATTGGAATTGCATTGAATATATATATCAATTTTGGAGAGATTGACATCTTAACAATACTGACTTTCAATCTATGTGCATGGCATATCTCTCCATTTAATTTTATCCTCTTGGTTTTGTTTGTGTTTTGTAGCTTTCAGCATACAGATCTTCAACGTATTGTTAGATTTATAACTAAATTTTTCATGATTTTGATGTTAATATAAACGGTAGTTTAAAAACAATTTCATATTGTTCATTGTTGGTATAAAATACAATTGATTTTGTATTTTGACTTTACATCCTGTGACGTGACTGGCTCCAGTAGTTTCTTTTTGGATACGTTGGGGTCTTCTAGGGAGATGATCATGTTGTCTGTGATTAGAAACATTTTTATTTCTTCTTTTCCAAACTTTTCTTCTTTTCTTGCCTTATTTCACTAATTAGGACCTCAAGTATGGTGATGAATAGGATTAATGAGAGCATTATATCCTTGTCTTGTTCCTAATCTTAGGGGGAAAGGATTCAGCTTTTCAATATTGTGTGATGTTATTTCTAAGGTTTTTGTGGATGCCTTTATCAGATTGAGGAGTTTCTGTTCTATTCCTACTTTTCTGAGAATTTTTATCATGAATGGATATTGAATTTAATCAAGGCTTTTCTACATCTACTGAAATGATGATATACTGATTCCTCTTTAGTCTATCCCTATGGTGAATACTGATTGATTTTTGAAAGTTAAGCCAGGTTGAATACCTTGATTATGATGTATCATTCTTTTTATGTATTTTAAGATTATATTTGCTGGAAGTTTGTTGAGGGTATTTATGTTCATGTTCATGAGGGATATTTGTCTGTAGTCTTATTTTCTTGTAATATCTTTGTCTGGTTTTGGTATCAGGTTAATGCTTGGTGAATAAAATGTGTTGGGTATTGTCCCCTTTAATAATTTTAGAAGAGTTTGTATAGAATTGGCATTATTTCTTCCTTAAATATTTAGTAGAATTCACAAGTGAAGCCGCCTAGGCCAGGAGGTTTTTTATTTCCTTTCCTTTTTAAAAAAATCATGAATTCAATTTCTTTAAGAAGCATAGTACTAATTAGGTTTTCTTGCTCTCCTTTTTCTTTTTGAGAGAGCTTTGGCAATTTGCATCTTTCAAAGAATTTGTCCACAACATCAAAATTGTTGAGATTATGGGCATAGAGTTATTTGTAGTATTCTCTTATTATGTTGTAATTGCTAATGTTTGTTAAGTCTGTAATGATGTTTCCTCTTTCATTTCTAGATGAAATTTTTATCTTCTTTTTCTCACTCAGTGTGGCTAGAGGTCCATCAATTTTTTTGGTTTCATCAAACCACTGGCTACGCGTTTCCTAGTTTTTGTCTATTTATCTGTTCTCAATGTCACTAATTTCTGCTCTTATCTCCTTTCTTCTGCTTGCTTGGATTTTTTTGCTTTCTTTTCTAGATCCTTTAGGTAAAATCTTAGATAACAGATTTGAGACATTTTTCCTTTTCTAACACACACCTTTAATGCCATAAATTTCCCTAAAAGCACTGCTTTTAATACGTTCCCCAAATTTTGATACATTCTGTCTCCATTTTTACTCTTAAAATATTCATCTGAGTGCCTCTAGTCAAACATCAGAATCACCTGCTGCATTTTGAAAAATGCCAATGTCTATCTCAACCCAAGACCATGTGAGTCAGAAAACCTAGGGGTGGGGCCTGGGCATTGCTTTGTTTTAATAGCTCCCCTGGTGATTTTAATGTTTACCTAAGATTGAGAATCCCTGCTCTAACCTTATTGAAGATGATTCCCAAGCTCTTGTGTGTAAATGCTCATCCGGATGCTCGTTGAAAAATGCATATTCTTGTACTCGCTCCTAGAGATTTTGGTTCAGCCAGTATACACAATGGTCAATGGAAACCAAATTTTTAAAAAAGTAGTCGGTGTGGATGCTGATGCATGTGAGGTTCAGTCTACACCTTGAGAAAGTCTGCATTAAAGAATCCATAAAATAAGAAATGAGTCCCTGCTGTGGTAGCAGCCGTATGCATTTTCAAGAGGTAAAAACATAACTTGAATACTGTTGGCACCCTTGGAGAGGGTGCCCTCCTCCTATGCCCTGCTGTCACAGAACAAGTCTATGATGGCAACAGAGTCTCCCTTGCTGGGAATACCTGGTATGGCTTCATTACTGAAACAGTTGCCCTTATCACCACTTTCCAAGGCCAAATAGAATTATCTTCATAGATTTCAGGTCTCTGCTCATACAGTTGCTCTGTCTAAATGCCTCCCTTTTCAACTAGCTGGTTCCTACTCATCCCTGCCACTTCATCTAGGAAGACTTCTCTGACCTCCCACGCTAGAAGGCTCTAGACTCCAGACTTCTCCAGTCTAGCTCAGGTGCCTCTCCTCAGGGTCCTCATAGCTTTTCTGCATATTAGTCTCAAAGGTTAACCATCTACTTCTCATCTGTATCCCCTACTAAATTCTTGAGGAAAAGTCTAGTTTCCAGGGTTTAACCTGGAGTGTGGCCCATAACAGATCCTCAGGAATATGTGCTGAGCTGATCTAAACTGAACATGCTTCAACTAGAGGGCATCCCACCATTCTGCCCTCCTATTGGTTTCAGTCTGGGATGCGGTCAGGGCAGTGACTTCCCATGTGTTCTAGATGGATAATCCCTGCATCTGGAACTGAATCAGTGTATGTGTGGGTGGAGGGGCTGGAGGAAGCTCAGCTGGCTCTGCAAGTCTCTTGCCCAGGGTCTGGCAAATAATAACTGCTGAGAAATATTGTTTGATTGAATGAAATAAGGGAACAAAGAAGGAGAAAGCCAAAGGATAGTCATAATGAGGTTGCAGAGGTCCTACAAAGTCCTGAATCATGAAAGAAAAACCTCATGTAACTTATTGTTTATTAAATCCTAATCAGCGAAAAATCCAAACCCACTTCCAGACTTTCTAAGTAGAAGAGACCTATAGTTAGAGAAGGACTTACTTTGGTTTCCCCAGAAAATAGGATAAATGAGAATATTTTTCTAAATATTCCAGTTAATGGGCTAATGTAATGAGTGTCGATAGGTCAAATAATGTAGTTGCGTAAACAAGTGTTTAAACTTCTGCCAGCAAAGATGTTTAATCTCCCTGAAGGAAACTTAGTTTTTAGGCCCTTTAGGAACATCTATTTACAAGTAATCAAGTTGATAAACGTATTATTTCTCAGTGTACAATCCCAGCCCAGGGCACTTATTTATCACAGCATGTAGTATTCTGCTGTAGGCACTTGTAAATAATAAAATTGCTTTCCTTTGAAAAATAATGGAAATCCTTGCCCATTCCCCATGGTTATTCAGAGTAGAGATAGCTTTTCTAATACAGAAATAAGTGCATGAGTTATTTTTTAGTTTGAAGAATGAAATGATGTTCTTTTCAGTGTGGTATCAGTTAAAGAGTAAGTATTATGGTTTTCTCTTTGTGAGCTGCAAGGAGGAGGAGCCAGTTAAGCTCTGAAGGCAATGGAAAGAGGAAAGTTGAGGGTGGTTGAGGTAGTTGGCTGGAGAGTACTAAGTGGAACTAGTTGATGAGGACTTCATTCATTTAATCGGGAAATATTTATTAAGTATCTTCTATGTGTCAGCCACTGTTTTAGAAGCTGAATGGTGATGCAGGAGGATTTCACAAAACAGATTATGGTGAGATAGAAAGGGCTCTGAACAAGGAAATCTGGTTTTAGTTCTGTGAATGCCCAGGGAAATTTCTTGCTCTCTCTGGGCTCTCGTTCCTATGTATATAAAATTGGGGGGGGAGGATGAGATGGGACCACATGATCCCCAAGGTTCCATCGATCTCTGTCATTTAAGATACCACCAGGAGGCTGAAAAATGTGTCAGCAATGTCAATGTGGGAGTTCAATATGTTAGGGTTCAATATGAGAATAGGCTGAGGAAACTGCTTACGTGGCTGGCATAGAGGATAGAGAGCTTCATAATTCTTTTTGATGAGGGTGTGGGAAATTAGGTGGAAGGTGAGTGGAAGGAGTATGAGAAAATCACAGGCAAGGACTGGACTTATTTCTCCATGTCTTTATACTACCATAGGGATGGGCTGCAGTCAAATGACCACAAAGACTATAAAGTGAGGCTTAATGTTGTCCTTATGGTGTAAGAAAAAGAAGTTTTGTGACAGTCCTGGGTTTTATATACCGCATTCACTTCTTAGCTCTTTGAAGTCTCACTCTGTCATTTCCTATCTTTGTGACGCTGGACAGTGTCTAACAGATTCAGATTGAAGTTGATGCACACATTATACAAGATAAAACATACAAGATGCTGAAAGTAATGCTTAATACTGAGTAAGTTCTAGAATGTCAGTTTGTTTTCTTTCTAGTATAATAGCGCAATGATCTGGGATCTTCTATTGTAGAGCCAAACTGTGAACATATTCCTTTAGAGTTATTCTTTCATAAAGATAATGATGACTTTTATGTTCACCTCCTTGGACTGCAGTATGTGTTCTCTTTCACAATTATTTCCAATTATAGGCTTGTAAGTATTTTCTCCCTACGCCCAATTACTCTTTTTGTCACTGTATCATCCACCTGCTGTAAAATTTTTCTTTCTAAAGCAGTTTTGATCATATCATTCCCCTGATCAGAATTCTACAATGGCTCCCCATTGCCTATAGAATAAAGTCCCAACCCCTGAGCTTGTGTTCTAAGCTCACCATGATCCAGACCCAGCACTGCTTTTCATCCTCGTCTCTCGTCATATCACTCCATGAGCAGTACCCTCGATCCCAGTGGTTCCCAAACCTAAGTGTGTTTCAGAATCACCTGGAGGGCTTGTTAAAACGCATGTTTCTGGGCCTCATGCCGAGTGTTTCCGATTCGGTGAGTCTGGGATGGAGTCTTGAAATTCTGCCTTTCTAACAAATTCCCAGGTGATTCTGATGCTGCTTGTCTGGGGACCACACTTTAAGAACAATTGTTTTGACCACACAAAGTGCTGGTCCTTTTGGTATATATCAGGTAAGTACTTTTGAAACAGAGCAGGACTCTATGGTCCTTCCCCCCAATCCATATCCTCAGCCTGCCTTTTGTCTGTAGAAAAACTTTAGCCAAAGAATAAGTTTAATCAGAGAAGTGAGAAAATGCAGAAGCAAAGGAAGGAAGTCAAATAGGACAAAATAATAATAGTTTAGTCATTAAACAAAGTCAAGGACATTTAGTTTCTCTTCAAGGGCTATAGATAATATTCTGAGCCATATCCCTGGAGCTCTTTTGTAGCTACTGAAACCCCGACCAGGTGGAAGACGTTAATTACATGATAACCAGAACTAAGCCATGACATAAGCTGCCACAACTGTGAGAACTGGCCTCAAAGAAATGGGAACAAATCGACCCTGGAACAGAAGACTAGCTGCACTTAAAACAATCAAGATGATGGTGACCAGACCATGGCATGACCAATTTCAAGATGCCTGTCAGAGCTGACTGTGCTGCTTCTGCACGTAGCCCCCTCCCTCTGCCTATAAAAGCTCTTTGATTGTCAGTGGGGGGAATCGGCCTTTGGACATGAGTCTGCCCTCTCCCCCTTGGCTGCCGGCCTCCGGAATAAAGCAAACTTTCCTTTTCACCTACCTTGCATCTCGAGTATCGGCTTTAGAGCGGCGAGAAGCTGGACACCGCTTTTGGTAACACTTCTACATCTCAGCGTCCTTTCCTCAGGCTCCTGCTATTGGTAGGGTTCCACTCATTTCTCAGGTTAATTTTACTTTTTTAAGGAAGCTTGTCTTGTTACTCAGAATTAGGGAGGGAGGCACTCTCTCATGGGTACTTCCTCAACATGCTGCTTATGCTTCTATTTCAGTATTTATTTCTTTCCACATTGTACCAGAGCTACTTGTGTGTTTGCCCTCTCTTTCATTCAATCGTCAGTCCCTTGAGGTAAGGGACCAGATTTCATTAATCTTTGAATTCTCAAAAGGCTTAAGTTTTATCATGGTGCTTAGGAGGAAACCCCAGTAAATTATACATGCTTTTTTCCCCTTCCTCTTCTTGTTGCAGCCTTCAAGGAAGATAGCAATCGCAAGGGTAGCAGCCACTCCTCCTTTTGAGGTTGAAGAATTTGCAGCATTTAAGTGTCAGAACTAATGGATTCCATCAGCAATGTTATAGAGAGATTCACCAAGGTTAGAAGGGAACCAGCCTAAAATATTGGTCTAGGATAGGTTTCAGAGGCTAGCTGTGTCATAAAGTTGCTAAACCCCATTATAGTAAGTCAAGCTGTTGTGGTGAACACTATCTAAAGTCTACTCTGATCCCAGAAGCAATTTCTTCTCTGTGGATAGCACTTTCCCATACTGAACATGGAAAAAAAAAAAAAAAAAAAAGCAGGGGAATAAGTAATGAAGGTAGAGTAAGTACACAGTCTGGAAAAAGTTTTGCTCAAAGTAAATTTCAGGAAATGTAAAATAATCAATCTCCTTAAATACCTTGTCAGTTTCCAAAGAGCACAGAGCGAACCCAGTTCTCTCATATGACTCCCTGCTAGCTGCTAGTGAGGAAGGTACTTCTTAGCCTCCCCCGGTCCTCCTCTTCCCCTGCCTTCCCCTGAGTACCACGTCCTGTTCCTGGTTCTCCTGGTTTGCCTGCCTCACTCTATCTTTGCGGGATTCCAGCTGACTCTGTGACTCCTTCTGTCATCTTTAGGTGATGACTACATCCAACCTAGATCTTTCTCCTGAGTCTCTCACCCTTGGAGCCAACAGTTACTCTTAACTCCCCTTGACTGTTCCACAGCGATCTCAGACTCAATATGCCTCTAAATTAATTCATAATTTTCCTGGTACCTGGCCATTTGCAGGGCATTGATTGCAAAGAGCACAGGATTGGTTTAACCACTTTGGAGACTGTTCAATCATTTCTATAAAAACTGGACAAATGCATAGTGTATGGTCCAAAATTTCCACTCCTAGGTAGATTGCTAACAGAAATGCTTACATACGTTCACCAAGAGATATATACAAGTATGGTTATAGCAGCAGTCTTTGCAATATCTCCAAACTGGAAACCATCCAAGTGGTCCGCTGACTATAGAATGAATATGTAAATTTGGTTTAATCATATGATGAAATACTATAAAACAATAACAATGAACAAACTGTAGAATAAACAAGCTACGTGGAACACTATGGATGTCTCATTCAAACATATTGTTGAATAGAAGAAGCCCGAGACAGAAGAATACATCCTGAATGCTTCATTGTATTGTATTGTATTGTATGGCCACGCCACGTGGCATGTGGGATCTTAGTTACCTGACCAGGGTTTGAACCCAGGCCCTTGGCAGTGAGAATGCAGAGTCCTAACCACAGGACCGCTAGGGAATTCCAATGCTACCATTTAATATATAAAGCTCAGAAGCAGGCAAAATAAATTTATGCTGTGAGAAGTCAGGACAGTGAATACCCTTGGGAGAATGAGATGGGAAGGAAGCATGAAGGGGCTTTAGGTGCGCCGGAAAAGTTCTTCTCCTTGATCTCGATGCTGACTTACATAGTGGGGTCCAGTTTGTGAAAATTCCTTGAGCGGTACACTCAAGAGCTGTGCTTCAATGTATATGATACTTTAATAAAAGTTATGAAAGAAAAGAAAAAGAAAAGGATAAGAGCCATTACACTCAGTCTCCTTTCAGCTGAGCTTTCAGGTCTCAGTTATGGTTTCTGTCTTATCTCTAATTCTGGCATTTTGCAGCTTATATTTCCCTTTTGTTAGCCGAACACAGAGCAAATAACCCCAATAAAATGAGAAAATACACTATAAGAGGGCAGACTGTGTGCAAGGTCTAGTCAAAGTGATGCTTCTAAACATCCAGTTGGCTGTCCTGACCTCCACAGTTGCCCTTTCTCATTGCATATAGCATGAGATACATACAGTATCTTTTGCATACAGTATATGCAAAACCAATGTTTGTAGCACCATTTGTTGAAAAGTCTACCCTTTCCTCACTCAGTTGTCTTTGTCGAAATCAGTTGTCTATATATGTATGGGTTAATTTCTGTACTCTCTATGCTGTTTTACTAATCTGTTTATTCTTAAACCAATACCACATTGTTCTGATAATTATAAGACCTCTTTGGAGGTCTGCCTTGTGATCTCCAGCTGCATAGGACTCTCCAGACTTCCAGCTCTGTATTTTTTTCTCAAAAAAATAGTTTAGCTCCTCCAGAGATCACCCTCTTTCACAGCAGCCTAGAATTTTTCTCCAGATCTTAAACTGAGCTGTTGTAGGGTTTTATTTGTTTCTTTCCTCTATCTCAAGGATCACTCTCCTGCATTGCCTGAAACTTGTCTGAAAATTGTTGTTTCCTATACGTTGTCCATTTAAAAAAATTTCTTCAAATGGGAAGGGAAATCTTATCTCATTATTCTTTTGGCCAGAAGCACACGTTTGTATTGATTTTTTAGGTGCACATCTTTTTGTTCTTTTTTACTGGTTGCTTTAGATATTACAACATAAATCTTTAAGTTATCAGGTTAACCTTCAAGCAAAATTATACTGTTTAGTAAGCATTAAAGAACTTGGAACCCACACTTAGATGCAGGGAAATGCTTCTTCAAAGGCACATTTATCTTGGAACCCATACAAAGAAGTCCATTGCCAAAATGTCAAGAAGTTCTTATTACCTGACAGGAGACCCTGGGGAGAATACATATCTATATCTATATCTATATCTATATCTATCTGTATATAAAAAACACAATGTGAGAAATATCTTGTAGAACTTATTATTGGAAAATATTTTATTTCCACTAAGTTGCTAATCTGCTTTCTCCATCCCCACTATGAAAGCTATATAATTCACCCTGCTTATCTTTGCCTTGACTCCCAAGAAGCTCAGTATCAAATCATACAGAGAGCTTACCAGCCTGCCAAGTACTGTCTCTCTCTGTCTTTCTCTGTCTCTGTCTCTTTCTCTCTCTCACACACACACTGTACACTGACATATGTATATATATTGTATTATATACATAAACATATATTGAAATATAAATGTGCATATGCATATGTGTATACATATAAAGAGACAGAACACACTCCATTTAATCAATAGCAACCGCTGATTACGTATTTGCTCCAATCCTAACTTCCTCATTCTATATTAATGTTTTTGGGCATCTGTGTTACAAGACATCTTCAACCTTTATAGAGAAGGATTGGGATGTAAATAAATATAAAATGTTATATGCACTGTATGTCAAATAATAATTTAGTAATATTTGAAAAAGTTTAGAAAGATAGAAGAAAATTATATTTATTTATAGGATAAGGGGTTGGAGGAGATAGTAGAGAAGGGAGGCTAATGATTCATAAGAAAGAGCATAGTTGATGAAGGTTGGCTCTGGGAAAAAAATATATGGTCCTACTAACAACTATGTGAATTATGGCAAGTAAATTAATTTTTTTGAGGTTTATGTTTACACCTCTGAAAATGGGGCTAATAATACCTATCTCATAGGTTTGTGGTAAGAATCAAAGAGATAATGTAGAGAAAGTGATTCATAATTCTGAAGTACCACTCACATGTAGTTTGCTAGTGTGTCCAGGAAGAGACACAGTGGAAAGGTCAGCAGCTCCTCCGGTTGCCCCATCTCCCCTATGCTGTCCATGATTTCAGTCAGGCACCTCAGCTTGGTGTCATGGTCAGAACTGGTAGAAGATGGCCTTGTTGGGAGGCCACAAGTCCCCATTCTCCATACAGGGGCACTCCAGTGATGGGCTCCCAGAGACTGAGACTTTTTTCCCTTTTCTACATCCCTAGAGGAGATACTATCATCTTGCCCCTGCCATCTTGTCCTATTCCCAAGTGCAATTCTTGTTCAGCCAGAGTTTATGCCCCAGAATCCCTGATTGACCTCCTATGCTCACAGTGGTTTTCTTTGTAGAGTCAATGCATTGCTAGTCACCTGTCTTCATTTCCAAAGTCCCACCTGTCAGAACACACTGATCCATCTTTGTGGAGGTGGGGGATGCGGAATCTTGGGTGAACAAGGCGGTCTAACCTAGCAGAAATCTGAAGTATTGTCTATTTTTTGAAGAGTTCAGTTTCATTTCTTTCAAATATGCAAACTACCTAGGACAAATTGAATAGCATTGTCCTTAAGGACCTTGCTTTGGTGACTAGACAAATAAGATGCATAATTAGCACACCAATTGTGGTTAGGAAAAGTTAAGGGGCTTAAATACCTCCTCCCCCTCCCTCAGCTTGTTTACATCATTAATTTAATCAACTGACGCTTTTTTCAAAGAATATAAGGTGAACATTAAACCTCTAAGTTAAATTACATTCAGTGGTCATGTAGTAAAATTCCAGACGCATGGTTCCTTATAACAGTAGCATACACTTGTTCTTTGGAGGTTACAAAATACTTTATAATAATCTCATTTTGTCTTGCCAACAACCCTATGAGGTCAACTGGACAGTTTTCTTATCTTTATTTCACAGATGAGGAAATGACATCTACAATGCATTAGGTTACTTACCTATCTAAGGCTGCTAGAGGTCAGTCAGCTCATTCATACTTTTCTGATTCTTCAGAGATTTACTCTATTTCTGTTGCTGTAGTAGAGGAACCAAAGCAAAACAAATACTGCTGCGCATGCCAGGTGGGTGATTTCATTTGTTTTTTCATTCACTCATTTTTATTCCCAGAGACGGCTACTATGCCCAGAACATAATAAATATCTAAGTAGAATGCTCACTGTGTGAATGGAAAGGAGGATGGATGGAAGAATTTACTATATGTGGTGCAGTAAAAACATCTCCCCTGTTTTCACATTGTCACTGACCCCACTGCTATGCTATACCTGCTCTCTCTCCAGTGGGTCAAGTAACAAGGGAAACAACCTCCCCATATCAGTTCTTCCTCCTTCGGGCACCCAGGGAGAGTGCCAGATGACTGTGTGAGGAATTGATGACTTGTAAGTGATCAGATGGTCATTCCTTTCTCCCTGCCCCCCAGATCCTCACATCTGCCTCACTTTTCTAATGAATTCTGTTCTTCTGTTAACCTCCTGGGCTATCTTTTCTCTCTGTCTCTTTCTCTGTGTATGTGTGTCTCCCTCTAGGTTTCTTTCTTTCCTTTCCTCTTTGTCTTTTGCTCTTCCTACTCTTCTATTGCCCCTCCCTTTCTCTTTCTCTCTTTCTGTGTTTCTTTCTTTTATTTTTTGTCCAGTGGGAACTTATTCAAAAGTTGAGTGGTATAACTAAGGCTAGGTATTTCCACAAAATGATGACCCAGGATTGGTTCACTTGAGGATTAAGACATGCCATGTGTACTTTAGACAACGATCCACCTTCCAGGTGAAATAGTCATATTATTGTTCAAATATTTGGGAGCTGAGTTTTCTAGATGATTGGCTTAATTCTGTACTGTATGTATTATTGAGAATTACTTTCCTTATTGCATTATTCTTCTGTACTAAGGAGACTTCTAAGGAGTATCAGATAACCCAACGATACATCAGTGTTTCTCTTTTGCTGAAATTGAATGAGATTTCTGAGAGATGCCTTAATTAAAGTTATTAGGAGGTGGCTCTGTACTCAGTATAAGATTCTGTAACAGTCTCCCTGCTTCTGCTGAGTGTCAGGCCCAGTGTGTTTCACAGACTCTTAACTGGCTTCTAAGCTTCTAATTCTTCAGCCTCCCCTTTCCCCTCTCCCCCCGCCACCCCTGCAAACCCCAGCCGCAGGAGTGATTTTCCTAAAAAATCAGATTTTGTGAATCTCCTACTTAAAATGTCAGTTGGTTCTTTGTCAACAATGAGGTACTGTTCACACTCCTTTTGATGCTGTGCAAGGTCCTTCATGACTTAGCTTGGTTGATCTCTTTAGACCTGATGAAACACTCCTCCCTCTCTCCCTCTCTCCCTCCCTCCCTCACCTTCCATAGTCCTGGAACATGCCATGCCTTTCCCAATGCACCTTTTGGTTAATTGTTTTTACATGGATGCTCTTCCTTTTTCTGGAATGCTCCACCCTCTCTATATGCCCTTCCTCTACTTCACCTTGTGATGGAGAAGGAGAGGAGGGAATATATTTGGAGGATATTTCCCAGGTTCTAAATTCATCTCCTCCATGAAGCTTTGATATATTTTGTCATTCAAAGCGAATCTCTCCATCTCCTTGGTGTATTCCTGCGTTATGGTCCGGCAAATTCTGTCTTGTATTGCAATTATTTTTTTTTTTAGCATGTGTTTATCTCCCTCCTGGCCTGAGTTTATATCTTTTTTTTTTTTTTTTTTTTTGCGGTACGCGGGCCTCTCACTGTTGTGGCCTTTCCCGTTGTGGAGCACAGGCTCCGGACGCGCAGGCTCAGCGGCCATGGCTCACGGGCCCAGCCGCTCCGCGACATGTGGGATCCTCCCGGACCAGAGCACAAACCCGAGTCCGTTGCACCAGCAGGCGGACAAGAATAATGTTTTTAAACACATAAAATATTAGGCTGACCAAGAAAAATTATACTGAAGTATAATCCTATCTCTAGATCCCTTTGGGACTCATGCACTGCAGCTTAAAAATTCTGAGAGTGTCTCAAAAATTTTAAATCCAAAATGGGGACTTAAGAGTCAGAGACCCCCTATACTCTCACTTTCCCGATGGGGAAAATGTGATCTCAAAGACAGGTCCCCAAAACTCGTCCATAATCACACAGAGAGTTTTGTTCGTGAGTGTTTACAAGAATATATACTTCTATTTACTCTGATTCCAGCCACAAACAACCCTTGGAATTGTTTGTACTTTGGTTCTTGTTTCTAGCTCATAACACTGTAGACTTGTTGGGTTGAATGCTATTTGGAGTGATTTACTGGTGGATCATTTCAACCCAAAATGGAGATCACAAATGGAGACTTCCGAAATGTTCAGTATACCCCACCAAAGTACATTTGCTCCATCAGGGTTATCCTAGTATTAATTATTCATGGACAGAGACTGACAAATGAATTCTAATTGCAGATAAGTGCTATTATTGTCGATTGTATAATTTATGATTCCATTTGTTAAACTAAGACAATGGGAATGGATGAAAGACATTAAGTGGTCCCAAATTAAAGGTAATTTGGCTTCAGAAGCTTGTATGTATGTGGGTGTAACTTGAAGTGTCATCTTTTCTGAGATCCCCTCCCTTCACTGATGATAGATACACCAGGTAAGCTGTGTTCCATTGGACGCTGTGTCTGGCTGGAGATGCATCAGTCTGGGCTTCCTGGAGACCTGTGGTCCAGTCCATGATCGTCTCTTGCCTGTGGGAGGCTCAGAAGCTGCTGTCTTTCTCTATGGCTTGGGGGGTCTGTCTTCTGGGACTTGGCTGCATGAGAGCCTCTGTGTCAGCCACTTCCTGGGTGTGAAAGAACCACAGGATCACAGGGGCCATTGGGGTGGAAAAGACCAGGAGCTTTGCAATCAGACAGGTCTCTTTCCAAGTCCTACTTCGGCCATTTTCCAGCTGAATGACCTTGGGCAGTTTCCTTACCCTCTTTGACCTTTCATTTTTTAACATGGAAAATGTGGCTATAGAAAGACTTTAAGATAGCACGCAGAAACCCAAGGAATGTAATGGTTATGACTATTGTTAATGTTATTATCTCAGAGACGGAGGGGGTCACCTAGCCCAAACTCTCCATTTTCATATGCAAAAATTAAGGCCCATGGATATTATGTTCCGTTTCTAAGGTCACAGGTAAGACTCAGAAAGACTGGGGCTTGAGAAAATAAAGTCTATTTTTGTCTATTTTTCAATTTTTCAGTTATAAATATGGCTAATTCTAGTTCTTTTGATGCAACCGTGGAGAGAAAAAGCCATCACAACCAAGAAATGATCTTCTCTTACAAGTGGAGTCTGCCTAGGACATTCATAGCCTGGCTCACCAGCTGCAGAGCTCTGTGTGTCTGCTACCACACACTTCTCTTTGTCCCCATGAAAACATTTTAATGGGCCAAGAAATCTCTGGGAAATTTAACTGGGAGATATTTATGGCCTCTCCTGCCCCTGCTGGTGACTTTCTCAAGTGCCCGGGATGTCTCAATTGCACCAGGCAGCTCACATGAGTCTGCTTATCTTGAGTGAGATGGCTTTCATCTGCAGATGGCTTTCACACAAGTGGACACTGCCCCACGTCTCACATGGTTCCCACAATCTTCTTTCCTACCCATTTGGCCCTTTCTGGCCTCACTTTCTCTGGACCTCACTGACCGCCTTGATCTCTTTTCCACCATATTCTCCACCTCTCATGCCTACCCCATTGTTTGGCCCAGGGAGGCATCTCTAATTTGGAGGTGGGTCAGAGTGGTGAGCACAGAGACCCCACAGAGCACAGAGACCCACGATGTTTATGCTAGATTATGCCTTGCTCCAAATCCTTGTAGGCTTTTGGAAAGTGACATCTAGAGTGCCTGATGTTCTTTTGGAGGCCCTGTCACCTCCCTTCCTAGGTATACTGAGCACTGAGTGGTCCGGCCCCTTCATTATTATCACCAGCAGCACAGAAGCAAAACAATCATTATTGATAATAGCTGTCATTTAGAGGATACTCATCACGTGACTGCTGTAGCTGCTCTTTCTATCACGATCTACTTTAATCATCAGAGTAACAATGTGAGATGAGTATTTCTAACCTCATCTTACAAGATAAGAAGCTGTGCTAAATCATACAGCTAGTGGGTGAGAGGTGAGACCGAAACTGTGAATACAAAAGTCTGGCTCTTTCGCTTGCACCAAAATAGCTTTCGATTGAACATGAGAGAGAGATTTATGAAATAGAGGTGACACTAGCCTAACACAAGACCCTCTAGGTTGCTCTTTCTTTACTGGTTGAATCAAAATGGTCTAAGCATGTGCAGGAAGTCTGTGTGCTTAGGAACCTGATATTGGGTCAATTCATGGAATGTCTAGAACTTAATCCAGCAACATTTTTGTAACATATGAGCAGCCTGAGGTGGCATAGGTGTGAATGTTGTAGTGCTAGTGAACTTGAAAAGATCAGATCTTTGAAACTGGGAAGCTACTAGGATAAAATATCTAGAGCATCCTTCATGAGTGTATTAAAAGAGATGACATCAAAGGTGCTTTCAGATTCTGGCATTCTGCAATTCTAAATCCTACAGATACTCACTATTATGCTAAATTTTAATTAAAAAGACAATGAGATCTAATGAGTACTGAAGACAATGTGAAGTAGAACTTGGGGTGGGGGTGAAGTGGGAGGGCGGAGAGTACCATGAACAACAAACACTGACTCGGGAATAAAGATATTTTGGAGATTTTGTCCAGAAGGAAGAGGCATGAGTTCATGTACAATGGAGAGAGACCAGAAGTGAACAAGTGGGCTAAAACTAAAATGAGGAGAATTAGTAAGGTTAAGGGCAACTTTTCTGTGGTGAAGGGTTGAGAACAACTTATGGGATCTTAATTTTTTTAGCATATATGGGAAGCACCCTCCCCCTTCTTTTCTGGGGCAACTGACACACTGTCAGAGCAGAAGATAAGAAGTGGAAGGCTTACAGTCCCATCGGGGACTACTGAGCGTCCGGAGGGCTGCAGGTATTGAACAGCAGTGGTGTCAGTGGGGGTGGGTGGGCTAGAACAATGCCCTCCTGCTGCAGAAGCACTGCACTCCCCAGACTCCACCAGGGCCACCCCTCATGGGTCCAGTTTGGGGATGCTCTGGGCACTCTTCTTTAAGACTTTGCCTCTTACTGAAGCTCAGGGCTTTATCTTCCAAGCAGATACCTACAGAACATTCACACTGTCCAACAAAAGATTTTAAAATGTAATGTAAAAGAGTGATGGTGGCAGGGATGAATAGTGCTGCAGAGGAGGTATAAAATCTCCACTCCTATCAAGGGAGGCAAAATAAAATCCTATGAGGTGAGAACACAGCAGCCCTGGAAGAATCAAAGAAATTCCATCTTCCATTAGAAGGAGAGCCAGCTTCAACTCTGCCTCCTATATGACTTTTATTTTAAGCTAAATTATTTTTTTCCTGCTTCCCCCCAATGCCAAGCCCATTGGTAGATCCCAGTACATCCCTTGCTGGTCACAAGACAGAACCATCGAGCACAGGGGACTCCCACTCACAGGTTGGTTGACTTGGCACAGTGACAGAAAAGGAGAGGGTGTGGAAGGCAGAGTAATCTCTCCTGAAGATGGTCATACCATAACCCCTGGAACCTGTGAATATGTTACTTTACATGGCAAAAGGGATGCAAATGTGATTAAGGTTAAAGAGCCAGAGAGGGGAAGAGTATCCCGGATTATCCAGAGGTGCCTAATCTAATCACATGGGTCATAAAACTGAAGAACCTTTTCAGATTTCAGAGAACCAGAGAGATGGCAGCATGAGAAGGATTTGACCTACCATTGCTGGCTTGGAAGAGGAAGCCAAGGAATTCAGGCGCCTTTAGAAGCTGGAAAAGGCAAGGAAACTTCTAGAAAGTTTCCCTGTCAAAACCTTGATTTTAGCCCATTAAGACCGTATCAGAATTCTGAAGTACAGAGTTATAAGGTACATTTGCATTGTTTAAGCTACTAAGTTGGTAGCCATTTGTTACAACATCATTGAAAATAAATGCAATGTGGAAGCAGAAACTATGTCTAATTAATTCATCTTTTTATTCCCGATTCTCTGTAGAATAAGAACATGTATGCACTCAGCAAATGTTTTCTGAAAGAGACAAAGGAAGGAAGGAAGGAAGGAAGAGAGAAAGAAAGAAACGGAGAAAGAATTTGAGTTTGACCAAGAGTATTTGTTCTAAGACTCAATGGCATTCATTCATTCAAAATATATTTTTTGAGTCTCCATGCACCCAACACTGTACCAGATACTAGTGGGGAAGCATGGAGGGGGTACACATTTAGGACACTACCTCAAGGAGCTTCCAATCTAGTACACATATGAGTCAGAGAACAATCAGGTAGTAAGCTTTGGGTGCCGTAGACCTCAGAGGAGGAGGAGGAGGGAGAGAGGGCTGCAGTGCATGCCTGGAGGTTCCTTCCTATGTGGGCTTCTCCAGAAGCTAGCTGATAACATAGCAGTTGGATTCCCTCAGAGAGAGTAGGACAGAGAGAGAGAGAGAGAGCCAAGGAGAGAAGGGGAGAGAAAGGGTCACAGTTTTTTGTATCCTAATCTTGGGAGTGACATTCCTTTACCTTTGCTGCATTAATTCTTTAGAAGTGAGTCACTAGGTCGAGCCCACACTTCCGGAAATGAATACTAGGAGGAAGCAGAGGTTGCCTACCACAGCTGGGCAGCCACATTAGCATCTCTTTCCTCCATATAGCAGAAGAGAGGACTCTCTGAAGGCCGAAGGCTATGGGAGTAGATGGAGCCCATCCTCATTTGTCTGGGAACACCACCTCTACCAAAGCCTACACACTGTGTCACAGTCCCTGTGGGACATTCAGGAAGGTACTAACTAGTGATGATTTTGCCAAGGCTGATAATCTACATTGGGCAAAATCTCATAGCCTCTTAGTCTGGGAACTGCCTAGGAAGCTGTATTCAAGGCTGGGGGTAGAAGAGGTAGGGCTACACATTTTCTTGGGCTATTGATATTATACAGGAAAGAATATTAGCCAAAGAATAAGAGAACTTGTACTTGAATTCACATAATAGGTGTGACTTTAAGCAGGTTACTTAACCTCTCTGAGTCTGTTTCCTCATCAGTAAAATTAGCATCTACCTGTAGTGTGGTAACTCAGGCACTTTGAGCACACTTCCCATGTCTAGGGAATTCCCCCCAGTTCCTAATTCCTGAAGAAACTCATTATCCCAGCTTCCCTTGCAGCTCTGGGGCAGGCATGTGACTCAGGTTCTGCCAATCCCAGCTTCCCTTGCAGCCCTGGGGCAGGCATGTGACACAGGTTCTGCCAATCAAACGGTTGGTGAGAGATGCTGAATACAAAGTGCACTCATGAGAAAATGGGCAACAAGAGAAATTAATTTTCTGGAGACTGTGGTGGCAGTGGCCTTGGCTGTCAGAGGCCACGTCGTTCTTGTCCTACCCCAGCATCAGGGGTTCAGGTCATGTGGGTTGGCATGTGTTAGGTGCCTGTTCCCCGGGGAGTCTGCGTGGGGTCACTGCTGGAGCATTCCTGCAGTATGGTTTGGGTGTGATTCCCAGGTGCCAAGCTCCAGATTAACTTCTGACATGCCTGGTGATTCAGTGAGCTACCTAATATCATAAATTAAGTTCCACTTCTGTTTAAACCACCTAGAATACACTCTTTTAGCAACTGAGAGCACTGACTGATCTACTACCTCTCAGGGTATCATGTGGGTAAAATGAGATAATATATGTAAAGTACCTCACACAGGACTTTTTATACAGTAGACACTAAGCCATGATAGCTCTTAATACTTATTTCATTACTATGTCTTTCTGTCAATATCACTTGGGTACGAAAGTCAAATCTCAACTACGTGCTTATACTGTAGACTAGGGATCTTAACCCCGGGTGGTTTTGCCCCCAAGGGGTGTTGGAAATGCCTGGAGACATTTTTGGTTGCCACACTGGGGATGGAGTGCTACCGGCATTTAGTGGGTAGGGATGTGAAACATCCTATTCAAGGACAGCCTTTCTAGCAAAGAATTATCTACTCCATCATCTAGTCAACAGTGCTGAGGCTGAGAAACCGTTCTGTAGACTCAGAAGTACAAAAGGATGAAACCTGGCCACCACTCTCCACTCTGTCAGTAACAGCCTACAGGCAGACCTCATTTTATTGCACTTTGCTTTACTGTGCTTCACAGATTATTGCAGTTTTTACAAACTGAAGGTTTTGGCAAACCTGCTGTCAAACAAGTCTATGGGCGCCATTTTTCCAACAGCCATTGCTCATTTTGTGCCTCTGGGTCACATTTTGGTAATTCTCACAACATCTCAAACATTTTTATTATTATTATATTTACTATGATGATCTGTGATCAGTGATATTTGATGTTACTACTGCCCAAAATTACAACTTGCTGAAGGCTCAGATGATGGTTAGCATGTTTTAGCATTCAAATGCTTCTTAGTTAAGATATGTACATTGTTTTTTTAGACATAATTCTAATGCACACTTGATAGACTACTGTATAGTGTAAACATAATTTTTTATGGACTGGGAAACCAAAAAATTTGTGTGACTCACTTTATCTCAATATTCACTTTATTGTGGTAGTCTGGAACTGAACCCACAATATCTGCAAAGTATGCCTGTACTAAGTTTCACCAGGACTGGTTCCAGCATGGAAAACCTCCAGAAGCAGGAGCATCAGAGTGCAAATTTATTTACACAATTTCACATCCCTGGAAAACACTACAAATGCTGTGAGAACAGGACATGGATTGGTACAAGTTTTCATAAATATATTCCCAGTGCCTTGGATTAAGAAATTAGAAAAAAAATTAACAAATATCTCAATTTCTTCTTGGTTGGCCAACAAAGTTGGGAGGATGCTGTTTTAATTTCTGGGGTTTTCTGTGACAGGGAATCTTGGTATTTTCCTCATAGACTGTAAATCTATACATTATACCCACATACAGCAGAGTCTTTCTGCAGTTATGAGCACTTTTTAGTGTAGAGAAAATTGAAACATCAAATAGCCTATTTCTTTTAACCACAGATATAAGCTGAATACATTGCTATATTGTTCTTCAACTTCATAATGACTTTAGCTCATTCCAAATGGAAAATGTGTCCAAAAGAAGAAGACAACTGTACTGTGGTACCAGTTATGGGCTTCTGACCCTGACTAAGTTTCTTTCCCTCTCTGGAATTCACCTTTCCCCTCTGAAAGGGTGGACTACATGACCTCAAAGGTGCTTCATGATTTCTGGGATTCTTAGCGTTTGCCAAGCTCCCAGGGCCCTCCCTAGAGGGATGTAGTCTTATGAATTCATTGGAGCATTGTATAAGCCAGGCTCAAATTCAGCTTCAAAGGCCGTAACATTTTGTCTGGACTAAGCCAAGGTCATGTCCTCCTGGTAGGGTGAAGGTGATGTGGGACAAACTGGTTATTTTTTATTTCAGGTGCTCAACTGTGAAAAGAAGAGCTTCTGGAAAATATCAGTGCAATCTTGCATCCTGATTTTATCTTTCCAATTGAATTCTCATACCCTCAGCAAGGTTTCTGCTTTGTCAGCCTAGATTCTTCTATCTCAGTCTGATTTTTAAGTCATCAGTGGGTAGACATTTGGGTTGTTTCTACTTTTTGGCTACTATGAATAAAGCTGCTATTATACATTCATATAGAAGTTTTGTTTGGTCTTATGTTTTTAAATCTCTTGGGTATATACCTAGGAGTGGAATTGCTGGATTTTATGATAACTCTATGTTTAGCTTTTTGAAGAATGGTCAAACTGTTTGTCAAATTAACTGTACCATTTTACATTCCCAGCTGCAAAGTATAAGAGTTCCAGTTTCTCTACATCTTCACCACACTTATTTACTATCTGTCTTTTTCATTACAGCCATCTGTATGCAATGAATTATGTCTTACCCCAAATTCACATGTTGAAGTCCTAATTTCAGTACCTCAAAATGTGAGTGTATTTGGAGATAGAGTTTTTAAAGAGGTATTTGAGTAAAAATGAGGTCATAAAGGTATGTCCTAATCCAATATGACTGGTGTCCTAATAAATAAATAAATAAATTTGGACAGAGAGACATACAGAGGAAAAAACATGTGAGGACAGAGAGAAAAGATGGCCATGTACAAGCGAAGGAGAGTGGTCTCAGAAGAAACCGACCCTGTTGACATCTAGATCTCAGACTTCTAGTCTCTATAATTGTGAGAAAATAAATTTCTGTTGTATAAGCCACCCAGTCTGTGGTACATTGTTATGGTAGACTTAGCAGACTAATATATACCATCCTAATGGATGTGTTTCACTGTGGTTTTGATGTGCATTTTCCTTAATGACTGACACCTTTTCCTGAGCTTTTTGGCCATTTATGTATATCTTCTTTGAAGACATGTTTATTTGGAACTTTTACTCATTTTTAAATTGGAATGTCTGTCTTTTTAATATTGAGTTTTAATAGTTTATATATTTTAGACACAAGTCTCTTATCAGAGCTATGATTTGCAAAAATATTCTCCCATTCTGTGGATTTTTTTTTCACTTTTTTGATGGTATAGTTTGCAGGACAGAAGTTTTAAATTTTGATGTAGTTCAAAATACCAAATTTTTTCTCTTTTTATTTATAATTTTGGTTTTGCTTCAAAGAAATCAATGGTCAATTTCACAAAGGTTTACTCTTATGTTGTTTTCCAAGAGTTTTATAGTTTTAGCCCTTACATTTAGGTCTATAATCCACTCTGAGTTATCCCAGAATTATTTGTCAAACTTTGGTTTATTTTTGGAAGTGAAATCAATTTTGTATTCCTATGATTATAACTTTGTGTGTGTGTGGCTGGATTTGGATTGCTAATATTCTGTTTAGAATTTCCATTTTATGTTTTTAAGTGAGATGTCTATAATTTCCTTATTAGTTTTTGGTATTGAGGATATATCAGCCTCATGAAATAAACTGAAAATTGTTCTCTCTTGCATTAACCTCTGAAAAAATTTGTGTAAGATTGTTTTTATTTATTTCCTTTTAAGTGTTTGGAAAAAGTCACCAATAGACCAAACTTGTCCGGAAATTTTCCTTTAAGATATTTTTTAGAAATTTTTAAGATTATAGACTCAATTTTTAAATAGTATAGGATCATTGAGATTTTCTATTTCTTCATATATCAGTATGACAAATTGTATTTTTCTAGGAATTTGTCCATTTCTTCTAAATTTTCAAATTTTTTGCATAAAATTATTTAAAATATATTTTTATTTTCCTTTTAATTTCTGCACAAACTATAATGCTTTGCTTTTTCATTCCCATATCTGTAATTTGTATCTTCTCTTTCTTTTTCTTGACCAATCTTGCCAAGGGTTTATCTCTTTTATTAGTCTTTTTTATTTAAAAAACATATTTTAGTTTTATTTGTTCTATTTTTGTTTTGTTTTATATTTTATTAATTCTGCTATTATCTTTATTATTTTTCTTTTCTGTTATCTTTAGATTTAGTTTTTTGTCCTTTTTCTAACTTCCGGAGAGAGATACTTATTTACATCACTGATTTTTAATTTTTTTAATTTTTAATTTTTTCAATATATGTAATTTAGGCTATTCATTTTGGCATTCCCACAAGTTTTTACATTTTGTGGGTTTTATTGTCATATAATTCAAAATAATTTTCTAATTCTTTTGTGATTTATTTTTTGACTCGTGTATTTAGAAGTATATCACTTAATTTCAAACATTTAGGGGTTTTCTCTATATTTTGTTATTGATTTACACCAAATTTTCTAATTGTGATGAGATAACATACACTAAATGATTTGAATCTTTGAAATTGTTGGTGCTTGCTTTGTGCCCTAGCAAATGGACAATTTTAGTAGATTACATTAGCATTTGCAACAAATGTGCATATTGCAGGTACTGGGGACAGAGTTCTTTCAATTAGGTCATAAATGTTAATTACATTGGTTATATCTTCTATATATATATATTTTTTTGCTGTACGCGGGCCTTTCACTGTTGTGGCCTCTCCCGTTGCGGAGCACAGGCTCCGGACGCGCAGGCTCAGCGGCCATGGCTCACGGGCCCAGCCGCTTCGCGGCATGTGGGATCTTCCCGAACCGGGGCACGAACCCATGTCCCCTGCATCGGCAGGTGGACTCTCAACCACTGTGCCACCAGGGAAGCCCCTAAATCGTCTATATTTTGACTGATTTCTCTGCCTGTTAATCTCCTTAACACTCAGTTTTTAATTTCTGTAATTTATTAAAAATATCACCATTTGTGGTTTAAACCTCTGTTATTTTGTTTAAAATTCTATTTGTTTTATTTTTTAAACTACTCTTATATTGAGGGTTTTTTGTTTTATTTTGTTTTTTTTCTGTTTTGTGTAGTTGTACCTAATCTTAATTGCCGCAAAGTTGTAACAAGAAGAGTGTTGAGAAATGTGATACATCTATTAAGCACAATTATAAACAATTTTTGCTTACCCCCTGGAGCTATGAGCCTTGAGATCCTTGAATGTGATGAACAGTAGTGATACTAAGATGAGTTTTTACTGGGTTTTGCCTTGTTCTTCTGACCTCCTACAAAGTACCATAGAAACTGAAATATACTTTACTATCACTATTCTTTTGGAAACTTCTATCTTCACAGCATTATCCTCTTCATCAGATTTTTGGAGCACAATTACTAATTTCTAAAGGGAAGGCTTACCTTTAATTTGTAGGTAGAGGAGAAAATAAGATCATGTTATATTACTGATCATTTTCCCCAAATCAAAAATTTGAACTCATTGTCTGGCAAAGGATCAATTTCCTGATTTGTGAATTGGTTAACTTGAAAACTCTCATGAAGATATCAACTTAAACGCATTAGAAATCATTTTAACAAATCATTACTATGGTCAGAAAACAGTTAACATGGAAATAGATATAAAACACAGGGACGTGATGTTTGAATACTGGAGATAAGTTTGTCCCAGAAAATTGAGGCCATCTGGCTGTTGTAAGTATGTAAACTGCCCTCTACAAAACATGTTGTCAGAATAAAAATATGCCCCAGTTTGCACCACAGCATTTTGATATATAAGCGTGTGGTCTGGAACATAATGTCATGCATAAGTTCACAGAGAAAAAGATAATAAACTAAAGGAGCTATCTGAACATTATTTATGTCTAGTAGTAACAGAAAACACTATTGCTGTTAAATTAGTTGGGACAAAATCCACTTCTGCAGAACTGAATCCTTTATTTTCCTCCAGTGGAATCACATTATAGTAAAAAGAGGATTGAATTAGTGCCTAAGAGGTCACGGTTCCAATTCAGATTCGACTAGTCACCTGCTCTATGATCTTGAGAAAATCACTTCCCCTCTAGGTATTAGTTCCATCTATAAAATCCAGGAGTTGCTGTAAACAGAAGTTCAGGCCAAGTTAAGTGAGAATCTACACATTAAAGAGATAGCACAGATGAGAAAGGGAGTCCCTAGGACTAAAATTGTCGAGTATCTTTGAGAACATTTTCCCAGCAGTATGTTTCATTCCAGTGTTATCAGTTTAGTTGAAAAGGGATGACGTTTTAAACATGGTTTGTTGTATTTTAATCAAATTGTTGGCCTCCAAAAATGAGCTATGTTTATTCCTGTGACAAAGTGAAGGATCTTGGCCTGCTATCAAGTGGTCACTGGTCTGGGCTCCTACTCTCATTCCCATAGCCCCTCCTAATCACATCTCCCATTGTCGCCAGATATTTATCAGACTGTTTTAGGATAGAGCAGCCCCTCACAACACATTCCGTTTTTCCCATGCTTCTCCTGTTTTGCTCCATGGGTGCTGGGGATACAGGGTTTCAACAGGGTTCTTGAGTCTCACAAGAACACATCTGTGCTATCCTGGCAAGGTACGAGTACACGATCTTCCATAGCTGGGTTTGGGGGAGCAGAATTCCAAAGGCTGCAGTAGATGGTAACAGCTTCTATAGGAGGGAAAAGAAGCTGGTGCCTACAACCTCTACCAAAGGAAGAGTTGAGAACTGGAGAGTCAAACTGCAGCGGAAAAGTGCTTTGGAGAATGTATGGTAGAAAATCTATGTGTGGTTCCTAGGCATAAGAGCCGAGGATGGAAGACTTTGGAGAAGGGATACTGGAAACCTCTACCTCTCTTTTGTATCCACTCGGAGACCATTACTTCCTCACTTGTAGGTAGACACTGCTTTTTTAGGTCTAACGTCTGTATCATAGCTTCCTCTCTATTCCATGTCCTGCCATCATCTTCAGGGACTTCACCACCCATGTGAGTGACAACCAATGCTTTGGTGTTACGGTTCTTCCACCCCCTCCACTTCGTGGCTGTATCTTCCTCTTTTCCTTCAGCACATATTCCTCAGTGTCACTTGGGACCACCCCATGTTAGAGACCTGGTCACAGTCCTGTTTCCTCCCAGATCTCTGACCTGCTCCTTCTCACACTCTCTTCTGTTTCCCAGAGACCTCCAGTTTCCGATTCTCCTACTTCATCCAGTCTATCAGCTCCCTCTTGTCCTATTCCCTTATCTATAGAAACTCAGCCTTTCCTAAGTTGCTGAACACTTGAGCAACTCTATCATGAGGACACTCAATTCATAAGTAGGTGTCATCATTTTACTGTCTCATCTGAAGAATCCCCTCACCATCTGCACACTTTCCCTTTGTTTTCATCAGGAAAGGGGAGATGGCCTGTGTGATATCCCTCAACTTTTTATTCCCCATCCATACACTTTATCCATGGTGTCTTTTATCTTTACCTTCTTTAATTCCACCTGTTAGTTTAGGCATTCCTTAAAATTAGAAAGAAAGGGAGAAAAGAAATAATAGGAAAGAAAGGAAAAAGAATTAAGGAAGAAAGAAAGGAAGACAGAAAGAAGGAAAAGAAACGTTTTGATTCCAAATTCAACTGTGACCTTTTTCTTCTCATCTAATTCACCCCAACAAAATTATGTTCACTGATCCCACTTCCACTGTCATTCATTCAATTCATTTATTCACATAGCACTCATGGAGCACTGACAAGTGTCAGGCACTGTGCACAGTGCTGGGAATTCAGAGTTGACTAAGCCGTGGTGCTTCTCCCTAAGTATCTTACATAGTTTCAGTCCAGTGTCCAGTCAAACACAATTATTATAATAGGACGTGCTTGATGCGATGGCAGAGATCAGCATTGTAGGGTGAACAAGTCACAACGGTGTGAGAGTAAGGGCAGGTGTTGACCTTTAACAGTGAGGACAGCTTGAATGAAGAGCGGTTTCGTGCTGTCAGACCATCAGTGCAATGTAGGCAGTGTTAACACACAAGGCTGATGAATTTGGGTGACAGTGACAGATCAGGGAAGACGTTGGGAACCAAACAAGCATATTCACATTTTACATCACTCCCTGAAAGACAGAGAGGTGAGTAACAGTTTGCAATACATCCTGTAGACAGGGAAGAGTACTGGACCCATTAGGGAGTTTTTGCTCCCCTGCTTTTCCACGAGCCTAGTTGACTTTCCCATTGACTCCACAGGCATGAAAACAGCAGGACTGTGTGTGGGACTGAGGCAGACAAAGTGGGGGAAGGAACATGGAGCTGGTCAGCTGGGCTCGGACACTGACAGGCAGAGCAGCTGCATCCCATCCAGCCTCTGTTTGGAGACAGATACAACATTGACGTTTGGCTTGCTAAGGTCAAGATGAGACATTCCAGGAAAACGGCCAGGGTGGCTGCATGTAGTTGGACCTGAGTCCTATTAATTTTGAGCAAAAATGCTTCCCACTCTCCCCTCCCCTCCCCTCTCCTCCCCTTCCTTCTCCTCTCCTCCTCTTCTCCTTACCCAGGAGAGATGGATCAGAGGAAATGGCTGAGCTGATCAGGGGCACGCAGACAGGAGCCTCTCATCCTGTCAGGGGCCATACTCTCTGGTCTTAAATGAGACAGCCTGGCAGCCTTATGGTCACAAGATTTGCCAAGTGGATGGGTCTTTGGGTGAATTAAAAAATACACCTTTTCTAAGCTTTAGGTGAACAGCTCCTGGTCTTAATTTCACCCCCGCCCTCTGGTGGGCATCCTTGTGCAGGGCACAGTCTGAGTCACTGAAGCAGACCTGTGGCCTCTGGTTTTGTTTCCAGTTGAGAAATGCCTATCACAATGGTAGAGCTGGGAACCCCCTCCCTCCAGCCCGAGTCTACTCCCTCTTTGTCATTGCCTGAGCGCTTCCTTTCTGCAAGGCTTGGGTATTCGCAGTCATGCTCTGGTGTACCTATGCCTACGACAAAGGGCTGAGAATTTGGCTGTTAATTCAGTGCATTTTTCTTTTTTTTTCTTTGGTTTTGTTTTGCTGTTGGCTAGGGCAGGAGTGATGACTGACACTTTTTTCTTCTGCTTAGAGGAGTTTATAAAATTCCATTTGTTATTATCTCACAGGATGAGGGCTGGGAAGAAGGAAAGCATTTGCCAGCCAGTGTGGGGAAATTTTCTACAGACTGTTGTTAGGATTCTGTTCCCTTGGAAGATAATTAAAAGTTATGCTGCTTATGCTTAGGGTTCTACTCCAGGTCTGTTTGGGTTTAAAATGTACAATAAATTAAAGAAAGCTTTACAGTGGTTCCTAAGATCTGATCAGAGGAATCTCTCCCTTTGTAGTATGACTAGAAGCAAACTGTCTCCTGAAGTAAGGAAAAGCAGTTGAGCCAGTACTGATTAGATCCTACTCTTTGACTGAGAAGTACAAGAAAATAATCTAGCGAGAGACAAGGAAGCAGGATCAGGGGATGGGGTCAGGCACATGATGAGAGGCAAGTCAGGGTCCCTCTTATTCATGTGACAATGGCGAGCACAAGTGGACCCCTCATGGCTCCACTTGGGGAATCAGCAGCCTAAAATATGGGGGGAGGGCTCCACGGCAGGCATCAAATCACAGTTCAGGGAGTCATAAATATCACCTCCATCTTAAACACATGAGGGGAAAAGTGCTCAGGCCTCAAAGGGCTCTCCAACCTAGGATCCAGGATAGGAGAACGAGACAATGGGCAACTGGTACCACTTCTCTCTGTACATGGTATCCAATTATTGCTCTTGTCTTCAAAAAAATTTTAAGTGCCTTTTGTTTAGATTACTCAATTTTACTAAGCCACGAGGAGAGGCTGGAGGATTTGGACACGCTGGTCTTTGGATCCTTAAGCTGGGAACAATGCCATTTTACTAGACAAAATGGGGTATACACCAGAGCCACTCTTTGTTTTCCTGCTCCCTGATAACTAGAAATGTATATGCTCCCCATACAAAAGAAAGCACATCTCAGTATGATGCCTGTGGTTAATAGTGACGGTGGTGATGATGTGGCTTGAGGAAAATATAAAAAATAGAGTCTGTTAAGCTTTAGATGTACGAAGTACTAAGATCCCTTGTTTAAGCCTTTAGCAACTTGACAGATACACCCTGCAGTATGTATGGGCCATGTCATAGATCTGTCGAATGAGAATTCATGGGAATCATTCATCTAAGCCTGGGAATGTCTGAAAAGGCTAATCCTCACCACTCTAAGAAATGTTCAGAGACTTTCAGGGTCAAAGTTCTCATTGAGATGAAATGCTGTATTGTCGTCATTCAGTTTTCTGCAGTAGCCGTATTCTGGCTGTTTGTAGGAAGAGGGATATAATTTATGACTTGGGTCAGATGCCTGATTTTGTGCAGCACATGGTGGGGCTACACATAATACGTGGGCAACATGTTCTTATTTGTCGATATAGTTCTCTTTGGAGTGGAAGGAAATAAATTGTTTTGAAATGGATGCCACGTGTGGGAATTCCTGGTGCAATCTGCTATCTGAATGTTTTCATGACAGGTTGGAACCATTTAGTTTTGTCCATAAAGGTTTCTGAAAAAGTAACATCGAGGTAGACATATCACATATTATATTTGTATAACATGTTGCTTGATAGCTTATACACATATTATTTTATATGATTTAATTCATACAATCCCATGAAATAATTGTTATTAACTCCATGTTATAGATGAAGAAATCAGGGAGATGAAGGGGTTAACCCAAGCAACAGAATCAGGATCAATTTTCTTTTAAACTTCTTATCTTGTGCTCTCTCTGCCTCATTGCTATTAGGAGACCTTGGCTCTAGTTCAAGAGAAGCCATTGCTCAGCTAAATGGCCCTAAGTAAATTACTTTGCCTCGCTGGTCTGGGATTCCTAATCTATGGAATCGGGTAACCAATACCTTTGAACAATCTTAGACCCACAGAAGTAGCCAAAGAAAGTCTAAAGTAGAAAAGGCATTAGCGTCCCTCTTTCCTTGCCAGAAAGAAACAAAGTCTAGAGCTTCTCTATGACCGATTTTCTTCTATCTGCTAACATCATTCTGTAAATTTACCCACAATCCCTCTCGTGCTTTCAATCATCCCTGACCATGACCCCTTAGTGAGATAGAATATATCTTGGACTCCTAGTCTGGGAGTTTTGCTATCTATATTAAAATCTGTCTTCCTTTTTTCCTCTGGGCTTATTTCTGCAGTTTGGATTGACCTCTGAACTCATTCCCCTGCTACATGGCCTCAGTCTTCAGTCAGATCTCTGGCCTTTATCCAGTCCTAAGGGTCTACCTGGATAATTGATTTTAGAGTCTACCAGTATGACCTGTTCTCTCACTATTCTTACCCACTGTTCTGGTCCTGATAGACACCTGGCTCATTCAGCCAATTGTTGGCAGCACAGCCATTGGTATTTACAAACTTTAGACTTTCTGCTCCGTTGGTGAGTGCAAAGAGCTCTATCTATCTCCCTCTTAAATGGTTCTTCCCATTTGAGGAAGCCCAGGTATCTCCATCATAAATGTTACTAGTTAGAAGCCATTATGTCCGACATGAATAGCTTACTCTATCTATTTTCTCCAGCTGTCCCAGCATGCAGTCAGAACTCATGGAGCAAATGCCTTCTCTTCCCAGTCTCAAGGATAAGGGAGTCTGCATGGAGGTGCCACAGATGGCAAGGGAGGTCCAGGGAAGTGATAGTGGGGAAACTGATTTGTACACATTCCAGTGAGAATCTCTTCCCTTCTGTGAATGGCTATTTTGGAACCTGTTTCCGGGCAACAAAAGCATGTTCTGTTAACTATCATCTTGTCCACCAGCCAAACTGCCTACAAGCAAGCAACCCAGCTAAGTAGCCTCAAGAAAGGGGGCAGGTTTGAGCCTAGACATTGATATTTTTCCATGTGCAGAAATTGAAAGGAAGGTCTGTTGATGACGTTGCAATAAACTTGTGCGTGATTTTTCCTGGTGAAAAAAAAGGTATATCTCCTGTTTATCTCTCAAATGTTAACAGTGGACCCACACAGCAGTGTAAACTGAAGAAACTTGGACGTCCTCCCCTATCTCAGAGCTCTCCATATTTGTAAGAGCCTGAAAATCTGCCAACTATTCAGACGGATGAGCCCAGAGAAACAGATGTGATCCTGGCCACTTATCCTTCTGGACAGGAGCATTCTGGGAAGATAGAGACCTGGATTCTAGTACTGGCCTTGTAAGACTGAGTCAGTCCCTAATTCTTTTGGGAATCTTGGTTTCCTTATCTGAGGAAAATGGTGGGTGAAGGAATTCAACAAGGAGATATTTAGGGCTTCCTCCTGCTTTAAATTTTTGCAATTCTGTGTTTCCCTCTTTCCTTTTCCTGAAAGTATAACTGTCTGTATTCAGAGATCAATTCTCTACCCCTGACTTCTTTCTGCCAGGTGAGCTGGGCAGTGTCTCTCCCCACCTGGGCACCTACTAAATAAATAGATCGTTGACCAGATCCACCTGGCATCAGATATTTTCAGATATAATAATGCAGCTTCTCTGGATTGCAAAAAGGGAGCTATTAAGACCAACCACACTGCTTGGAAAGACTCGCTCAGGAATCTCCAAGATAACATTATAACTAGGTTTGCTGAGCATCTAAATTAAATTATTTTACTAATTATGGATGTCTGACATTTCACTTCTAAGTGAACTGTAGAAGGTTGAATTGAAGTGAAGTTTGCTCTTTCTCTTCTCTAAGGAATTATTATATGTTTTTCAGCCAGGAGGGATGGACCACACTGTTCCATCATCTCTTCTGTCTGCTTAGGTGATCCCCTCGTTGTCTCCAGGAATCGCTTGGAATGAATCAGCTCTCAGCTCCTGCAGGGTCTATTTATAGAAGAGTGGGCAGCGTTAAGGATGTTAATAATGGATGGTGACACCGAGGGTCTGGCGACAGTGGGAAGCCATTACCACCTTCAGTCTGTGGGGATGAAAGGAGAGACAGGCTCCTGCAATGCCACAAGAGCTAAAACCACAGATGGGGCCACCTGACAGGAGCTGTGGCTGTAGGGATGACAGCCACACCCAAACTGTGACCCAGCAGGGATGGAGCAAGGAAATAAATACCCCCACCTCCCTCTGTTCCTCTGACAGCCTGCTGGTGCACTGTCCCCATGGCTGAACCCAACAGGAAGCCAGAGGCCAGGGGTTCCAGAGAATGCATCCATAGAGGTTGGCCTCCTGAGCACAGAGCTGGGTGAACAGGATGGAAAATGGGCCTGAGGTTGCAAACAGAACCTATATCAGCATCGTCCCTTTTGCTTTTAAAACTTTGCTTCTCATTTTATCTACTTAGACATTTGAAACTTTGCTCTAACCAAGATTTCTGAAAACTAATAAAAATGAAGTATAAAGACGGTTCTAGTTCTCTTTCCTTTTTAAAAAAGCTTGCATGGCTTCCTGCAGAAATGTTTTTTTCAGTAGTCATATCTTAAAGAGGTCCTTGTTGGATACATCAAGGAAAGAGAAGTATATAGCTATTGCTAGAGTTTTAGACAAATTTCTACCTGCCCACTGAGAATACTCTCTTTTAACGACGATTTATTATGCCTACTATAGTGTTTGACTGGAATTAGATTTTACAAAATGCCTTAAGCTTCTTGGAGGAATGTTTCCCCCTGAATGCAAAGTCCCGTGTATGCAATGGACCAATAACATGCAGCATCTATTATTTCAGAACATATACTTGTTGTTACAATTACATATCTCAGATATTTCTATCTCAGAATTCTCTCTGGCCAAAAAGCTGTAAAATCATTCAACTGGATATGTATTGGGAATGACTACCTGCTATCAAGGAGAAAACACTCTTGGCTGTAGTATATTTTCTCCTGATATATTCTCTCTCCTTTCTCACTCTTTCTCCACATCTCCTACCTCACTCCTTCTCTCTTCCTCTCCTTTCTAGACAGAATGACAAACTTCTGACAACAAAAACATTAGTGCATTCAAGCATCCGAGATATACGCATGTTAATACTTTGGGGACTACCCCATAAATTTAATGTCACCAGGAGCAAATCCATTTCAAACTGGTGACTTTGATAGCTTCACACCATTAGATTTCTTCAATTTGTTTACAAGTTTGTTATGGTTTTTGTTGTCGTTGTGCTTTTGTTTTACTTTGCTTTCCTCACTTTTTTCTTTTTCTCTATGACCATCTTTCTTTCTCTGGATGTTTCATGTTTGTATCGTGTCCCCAGTCCTTTCACTTCCGGTGCAAAACCAGGTCTTAAAAATGACACTTTGAGGATTTATCTCATTAAATTATTGGGAACATCGCACATGCAATCCCCAAACTAGTGGCTATCCAAGTCAAGAGAAATTCCTGAATCTAAGGGATTGGGAGGACAAGAGAACAGTCTCATGACCAGAAAACGGGTGTGCAGATCAAAACCCCTGCCAGCAGTGTACAAAAGTGCTCGTTTTACCACGTCCTTGTTAGCATTTAAAAACAGCTTTTAATTTCAAAATAAATATGAACAAAGGCATTTCAATGAAACTTGTCTTAGTTCAAGAATAAATTGGGTGCAATAAGTTGAAGGAAGTCTTAAAGTACTTAGATGGTTTAATATGAACTGGAGAAAATTGATGTTCTGTGTCCGTTCCTTTTCCTCTCCCAAAGCAAGTACAACAGTTAGGTACTAAAATGTATTGCATTCCTTTTAGAAATTTTGGAAAGATCTTAAACTTTATGGGCTTACCAAAGTCTACACATAGAAGCTCGTTACTTCGCCTTCTGGACTGTGGGAGTTTGATGTAGGAGGTTTCTGCCCACTGGAACTTAAGTAGTTTTTGTTTCTATGATATACATCCTGGAGTTCTTTGCAACTTTGAGACAGTGAATAGTTTCAAGTTATGATACTAACAATAGATGGCAATATATACAGCTTCTGAGTCTCTTAGAGGGAAGTGATAAATACTTTTATTCCCCAACTATAAAACATCCCAGCTGCTTGGTCACTGAATGTTACTGTGTTTTCAAAACCCATTATATCTCATCGGTAGAATCTATCCCAGTTGTTACTTCTGAATAATGACTGACCTAGTGGTATTGAGTTACTATAAACCACATTCTCTTTACCTGCTCTGGAACTAAGTACTCATCAGCTAAGATATATACACATACATATAAAATTTACAGCAGGATATTTAGGTGAGAGATAGGGGCAGTAGGGGATAAGACTGGAGATTTTAAAGACTTTAAAAATGTAGTAGCAAAAGGTATGTGATTCAGAATTCTACAGTTCATTGACCTAAAGGCAAAAAATCATTTTTCAGCTGATTCTTTTCTTTCTTTTTATTTTTTTTTTGGCCACACAGGGCTTGTAGGATCTTAGTTCCCCAACCAGGGATTGAACCAGGGCCCCCTGCCGTGGAAGTGTGGAGTCCTAATTACTGGACTGCCAGGGAATTCCCAGATTCTTTGTGTTTTTGATCAACAGATTTCATTTCTACTCCCTGCCCACTATTATCCCCTCTACCACCTCACATACGTCTGTTTTGTCCATAGTTACCCTATTTAGGTACAAATAGAAAAATGATGTTCATATTTCTTTAGTTACGGTTGTGGCGAATGGAACGCTTTCAATAAATTCCATTTTCCTGCATCTTCTTTTAGGTTGCAGCCTAAGATCGGTTTGCGTCTGCACTCCTCTTGTTTGACAAGGTGGATTACCTTCTCCCAGAATCTTATCAGATGGTATCTGTTAGGCTTCAGAACCTAGGCTGTTCTTTTAAAAGTATTACAGATGAACTCGTGGGAATGTGGAAAAGGGCCCAAGGGTTTCTGAAAGGAACGCCGACATAAACAAACACTGTCAGATGAAACTGCACAGGACCATTTGTATCTGAATCCTCACTACCAAACTTGACTGTTTTTTTTTTTTTGCTTGTCTTTGAATCCCAGGCTCTTGCATGGATTCTCCTTCTTCTTGAATTTTCCATGTGGAATGATGTCACCTCCAATATGATATCCTAAGATCCTACCCTACATCGTAATGGGCTCTCCTGACTCCCCATCCATCCAGCCTGTCCAGTGCCTTTATCTTTGTCTCACTGAGCCTGGACTTCGTAATACAGGACAGTCAGCCCTGTCCAGTCCACATCAAGTGATTCTCCTTTGTTCCCGGTTTTCTGTTTACCTTTGATTCTGGCGTTCAGAGGCGGTGTGGGGAAGCTTCGTGCTGGATCTCTTTTCTATTTCCTTGGAAGCATCTCTTTCAGAATTAATTTCTATTCTGATTTCATAACCAAACTGACACTTCCATGGATACTCTCTGTCTCATATCCATATCATTTACTGAGTCACAATTCTATATTTCATTAATATCCTGGCATAAAATCATTTTTAGCTAATTTCTGATGTTATATTGGTCTTTAGAATCACTGATAGCCCATTAGCCACCAACTTTTATCATACTCATTTGTGTCTTTTATTGATTAAAATTTGTAGTTTTAAGTATCATTAATTCATTTTTACTTCTATGTGCTTACGTTTTAATTTTATCTATGATCCAAGAAGTTGCATCCAGGACAAGAAAAACTCAGTTCTTTCCAGAATTCCACCACCTCTATGTTACACAGTTGCTGGGAAACCATCTCTGGGAGGCAAGTTGAGGAAAGCCACCCATCTCATCTGACAAGTGTTGCCCATCGAGGGGTGGACATGACAGATATGGTCTTTGAGATTTAAGATGGTCATTTATTTTGGGTGGGAGCCAATCTCAGAGGTTGTGTCTTGGAGATGTGCCAAAGCGTACGCTAGAATCACAAGTCCACTCCAAGTAATGGCATAAGGAAGAAAAGGAGTCAAAGCAAAGACCTAGAACATCCTTGTCTGCTAAAGTGTTGCTTGGGAAAGTCCTTGCCGACTTAACTCTGATAGGCCACACGTTAGACACTCTGACAGCACCACATACCTTTCAACCATTGCTCTCACGTTACAGTGAGTAATATGTATTATTGGTAGAATTAATTGTTTATTATCCATCTCATTCTCCAGAGAGAAAGCTCCAGGAGGGCAGACCCCACGTCTCTTCTTCACCACTTTATCCCTAGAGCCTAGAACAGTAATTAGAAATATATTAGGAACTCATTGCATATCTATTGAATGACCGAATGATTGAAAGAAGGAAAATGGTTCGTTTTTAGAGTACATGCATGCATTTGTTCCCCACTCCCCTGTCTAATGAGGAAGGATTTCCACCAACTGGTCCTGATCTCTTGCTCTGGGCATTAGTCCTCTTCAAAGAGGTCAAGTAAGTTCCCTGGTTAAGAAGAGGCAGTGATTGGCATATGTTCCTTGATTTGGTAGAGATAATGTATTAAAAGTATTAAGCAAATGGAGTCTACTCTCCTGCTCTCCTTCCCTTAAGAAGTGCGTGGCTGTGATCCTGATTGAGCATGTCTTCTCTGTAGCCTCAGTGTTTCTCACCAGTGTACTGTTCTAAGACCTAACTGGAGGACAGGAAGTTCATTGCTGTCACATTTCTAAGCTATACCACCTGAAATAATTTTTGACACAAAGTAAGATAACATTTTGATCCTCATCTACGTGGCTCCTTTTTTTCCCCCTTTCTTAATTGGTTTTGAACATGGGCAAGAAACAAGGATCTCATTTTTGGGGCTAAACTAAAACCCCAATAGCTCTATGCATAGAAAGACTCCAGGAAAAATCAATATAGACACATCCTAAGACTGAAAAGTTTTGACTCCAAAGAGGGAAAAATGAGATTCAAGACTGGAAATGGAAGAATGAAGCTTTGGAAACAAAAGATTTTTCCTGGAGCCTGAGAGTTGGTGAGCCTCCTGGATTGTGTGCAAAATGTTCTGTGTAGAGGATCCAAAGGTTGCCTCAGATTAAAAAAAACGTCGTTGAGTGTCTATTTTAAGCAGCCCTACATAGACCTTGAGCTTATCATCTGATGTACAGAAATTTGGCCCCATCTTCCTATCTTCCTCTTTACCTGAAATGGTCCGTTCCCCTCATCACACCCTTCAAAGCTCAGCTTGAGTCCAGCCCATCTTCCCAGGAAGTCTGCCTTTACCTTCCCAGCCTGCAGGGATCTCCTCCTCCTCTGCCCTCCTGGTTCCCCACAGATGGTCTCTATCGCCTATTCTCTTCAATTAAAGTGTGAGCTCCTGAGAGAAGGGGTCAGGTTGTTCAATGGTAGCTCTGCATCACCCGAACCGCCTGGCATACAGCAATCAAATGAATCAATTTCTGAATCCCAGTCATACTTCTATATCCAATCTGTTACTAATGCGAACTCTGGAAGAGATTCATTAGATGTATATTTCAGTGGAAGAGAGAAGCTCAGAGACAGTGAGTTATTTTGCTCAAAGTAAAAAAACTAGGAAACAGCAGAGCCAGGATTCAAACGTAGGTCTCCTGACTCTGAGTTCAGTGCTTCTCCCACTCCACAATGCAGCTTCCCAGAGAAAGTATTGACCTGAACTTACTACATTAGAATTCTTCTCCATAGAAGAAATGTCTTTGTTTAGAAACACTCCTGAATGGACGGGCCTGATTTCGAATCCTCTTGTGTATGGAGGGAGGAGAGGGATGAGACCAAGAGGAAACTTGACTTTCCTGCATAAAAGACAGGAGAATTTTGAGTTAGGTGTGGCCCCCAAAAAAGGATGATTGTATTTTGCAAGAGATAGGGAGGCATCAGACATAAATATGACTAGTGAAAAATTCCCTAAAGAAGGCTTGACAGAAATATTTTTGAAGAATAAGAAGGTTTAATTTTTCTGTCGTCTTTTCTCTTACTCTCAGTCCAGCTGTTTAGTAAAATTTCATTGCCCACAACTGTCTCAAGCATCTGCTTTTGGAGGAATCAGGGAAAAGTGGTGTTGTTACATTTTGAGTCAGTGGGCCAGAGAAGAGAGAGTGGCTGAAGTGGCGGAGGGCAGGGAGTACACGAGAAGTCAGTGGGGAGAAGCTTCAGAAGGACAAGGAAATTGGATAAAGAGGTAGCGTGAGATATCCGCCCTAGGAATTCACCAGTGTCTTGGGGAGAGCCCTGAACCTCCCCAAGATAAGGGCTAGGAGTTAAAGCCAATTTTATTTTATTTTGTTTATTTTATTTTATTATTATTCTTCTTTTGCGGTACGCGGGCCTCTCACTGTTGTGGCCTCTCCCGTTGCGGAGCACAGGCTCCGGACGCGCAGGCTCAGCGGCCATGGCTCATGGGCTCAGCTGCTCCGTGGCATGTGGGATCTTCCCGCACCAGGGCATAAACCTGGGTCCCCTGCATCGGCAGGTGGACTCTCAACCACTGCGCCAGCAGGGAAGCCCCTAAAGCCAATTTTATTTAGACCTTCAAAGTCAAGGTGACGCCGTTGGACATTTGGGTACCAGTAGATTGACAGTAGCCCTCTCTACATTTTCAGAATGACGAACAGGTGGATGGTAGAGGGAGAATGGTGTTTTATGAGAAAAAAAAAAGAATCTTTCAGTTTCCCAAAGTCCTACATTTTGGGTGAAAGAAGGTGTTAGACAGCTGAAAATTTTCCTGGTGATGACAGTTGAGTCATCTGCTGGAGAGCAAACTCGATGGCATTTAAAATGCATGGGTTTTGTCTCCAGAGCAGGCGTTTGGAAGCTCTATATATGCCTTTTGGCAAACTCCGGGCTTCAGTCTCCTGTGAAGAAATGTCCTGGGTACAAAAGATAGGTGACAATGCACTCCTTGTAATGTCTAAAGCAAAATCCTATTATCTTCTAATTTGGCTGTTCATGTGAATAACAGAGATGGGAAGGGGGCAGGAAGTGGGTAGGCGATAGCCACAGTTTCTGCCCGCTGCCAGCCAGCTGAACCTGCGGAGTGACTCTGCAGGTGACTCCTTGTCTTTCTCAGCCAACCAGGATCACTGAATTTAGGTCCTGCAGTGGCTGACGAGGGCCCAGGGAAGCCAAGAGCCAGAATTCCATTAATCGTAGTGGGAGGGATTCTTGGTGCCTGTCTGTGCCCTCATTCCCAGAAGCTGAAGTTGCGGGTCCAGGTGATTTGCATGGCAAAGTATCTAGCACATCTGAGGGACATTGCAGTGGAGACCAAATCACGGAGTTAAGTCTAAGTCAAGGGTGGAAGCACGGCTCTTCCCCCAGGGATTGATGTCACCACACCAGCACGTTCTCATTCCCTTTGGAACTAATAATGCTGCTGCTTCCACACTGCCATCAGCACTTTCCTCTCACTACAACCAGCTACCAGGGCTCACTGGAGGCCAAGCACTGTGTCTAAGGGCTTTACACACCATCTCATTTAATGCTCATCAAAAATGCATGGGGCTGGCACTGTCATCACTCCAGTTTGACATATAAGAAAACTGAGACAGACATTTAAGTGACTCATTTCCCATCTGAGTGGATTGTTCAGGAAAAGAAAAGGAAATTAGCATGAAATTTGAGAGGAGATATTCGGTAATGGTTAAGAGTAAGGGCTTTCTCAAACCTGACTTGGAAGCCGGGCTCTGCAACTTACTGGCTGTGTGAGCATAGGCAAGTTGTCAACTTCTCTGAGGTTCCGTTTTTCTTCCCGCAAAATGAGGGTGATAATAGTACCAATTCTAGGCCTATTACAGTGAAAGTGATCAAGAAATGTTACCTAATCTTCTTGCTATTATTAAATAATGGTTACTTTTTTCTGCTCACAAATCAAAAAGGCTTGTCATAAGACTCACAGGGTTAGTCTTTCAGGTAATGATTCCCTTTAAAGAGTCTCTCAATATTTGATCAGGAAGCTGCTCTGGAAGAGCACTCTTTTCCCAGGTTTAGGAGGTGGTGGTAAATGACCAAATGGTCTGGCCTCAGTCCCACTAAGTTCCACCATTTTAATCTCTGCTTTTATGAACAGTGTTGTCACTCCATAGCACAGCTGAAACTGCTGGGCTTTACAAAAAGAACATTAATAAGATTGTATCAATTATCTATGGCTGTAGAACCAAATACCTCAAACTTAGGACTAAAATAAAAATGATTTATTATTGATCAGGATTTTGTGGTTCTTCTGGGTTTACTCCTATGATTCTAGATGATGAATGGAATGGCTGGATAGTCCAAGGTGACCTGACACATGCGTCTGGGAATTGGTGTTGTCTGTCAGCCTGAGTACCTTGGTCCTCCCCTACGTGGCCTTTCTAGACCAGCTTTCTTACAGCATGGCTGCCTCAAAGAGTTCCAAGAGGATAGGCCTCAGTGCAAAAGCACTTATCGAGTTTCTTTTTGAATCATGTTTGTTCATAGCCCATTGGCCAAAGCAAGTCACATACATGGCCAACCTCCGCGTCATGCGGAAGGGGACTTAGACTCCCTCCCAACCCCCTGCCCTGCTGCTTGATAGGAGAAATGGCAAAGAATTTATGACCATTTTTAATCCATCACAATTACAAACATAAAACATAAAAACTAAAGGGAAGGCACCTGGGAGATATAAGAAAAATAAAAAGAATCCAACTTGCAAAGTATGGATTTCTGGTATTCCTGGGTTCCAAGAGCTTTCATGTGGTATCTTAGTTCCCTGACCAGGGCTTGAACCTGCGTCCCCAGCATTGTAAGGCGAATTCTTTGCCACTGGACCACCAGAGAAGTCCCTGCTTCCTTCTTAAAGCTCTTTCATGGAGCCATTTTCAAGCCTATTTCTAAGTATTCATTAAGCTTCAGGCGCAGTGCTCACCACTTTGCAGTTTATGCTGACTTCTCACAACAATTGTATCAGAACCATTATCTTCATCTTACAGGTAAGGAAAATAGGTTTTGGAGAGGTTTTATAAGTTGCTTAATACGATATATTAATTTTCTATGGTTTCCATAACAAATTACTGCCAACTTAATGGCTTAAACAACACAAATTTATCATCTTACAGTTTAGTAGCTTATATGTCTGAAACAGGTCTCTTGGGCTAAAATCAGGATGCTGACAGCACTGTGTTCCTTTCTGGCGGCTCTGGATGAGAGTCTGTTTTCTTGCCTTTTCTAGTTTCTAGAGGCCCTCCACACTCCTTTGCTCATAAGACCCTTCCTCAATCTTCAGAGCCAACAACAATGGGCTGAATCCTCATACTGAGTTGCCCTGACACTTCATCTATCATCTTATCTCTCTCTGGCTACAGCCAGGAAAGGTTTTTTAAGGACTCATGTGATTAGGTTAGCCCACCTTGGTAATGTAGGGTAATCTCCCCATGCTCCTGGTTTGCAAACCAGTTGCAAATTCCCTTTGCCGTGTAAGGTAACATATTCACAGGCTAGGGCATGATCATATTTGGGAAGGGGTCATCGTTCTTCATACCACAGTCTACTCTCTGATCCCCAAAGATATACATCTCTCCCACATGTAAAATACATTTTTCCTGTCTCAAAGTCCCCCAGTGTCTCAACCCATTACATGAGAGAGGCTAGTACATGGCAGGGCTAGATCTCTGGTTCCAATGCCCTCTTAACTGCTGCCCAAATACACATGCTGCCTTTCTGCTTTAACATGGGGAGTGTGATTTCTTTACTGATTTGCATGAGCTCTTCAAGTTATAGAAAGTTAAACCATAAGCTCTGTGAAAGGCAGAAAAACTATATTTTGTAAATCATTCCATCTCAATGCCTATCACATAGTAAGCACTCAAAGATTTGCAAAGCGGGGGCTTCCCTGGTGGCGCAGTGGTTGGGAGTCCGCCTGCCGATGCGGGGGACACGGGTTCGTGCCCCGGTCCGGGAAGATCCCACACGCCGCGGAGCGGTTGGGCCAGTGGGCCATGGCGGCTGAGCCTGCGCGTCCGGAGCCTGTGCTCCGCAACGCGAGAGGCCACAACAGTGGGAGGCCCGTGTACGGCAAAAAAAAAAAAAGATTTGCAAAGCGAATGAATGTTGAAGAAAACAAGTATCTAAGTAAACTAATGACATAAGCAGTGGATGGAGGCAAGCAAAGTCGTTACAAAAATATACTTTTCGTGTTCCAAAAACCCTTGTATTCTTCTCGATGTTTTTCAGAGCCCCTTGAAACAGGTTATAAACTTCACCAGAGTCCAGGTTGCCCTTCCAGGTAAATTATCAAACTACGTGTGCTTCTTCTGGATTTTAATTACAAGTAAATGTCGTTTCAGGCATGGTCATTCCTGCCAAGATGGACTCCCAGCCCATGGATTCTGTTTTAGTTTTAAATATAACCATTAAACTTCTAGATTACCAAATATTTGTTATTCCTGGTACACTCAGGTGCATTCTGGGTGTAAACATCTTAATTGTTTTTGTAGATAGAACGGTCTCCCATAGTTTTTTCTAACATCCCCCTCCATGATGACTATTCCAATGGAACATAAGGGACAACAGCATCATTTTCCCAACAAAGGTATTTTAAAAATAATTTGGCTTAGCGTAACCGTAGCCAGGTCTGAGAGTGGGAATAAGGACTAACTGTAAATGGGCAGAAGGGATTTTATTGTAGCATTGGAAATGTTCTAGAATTGGATCTTGATGATGGTTGCACAACTGAGTAATTTCTCTAAAAAATACTGAACGGCACCCTTAAAATGAGTACTATGGTACATAAATTACACCTCAATAAAGCTGTTAAAAATAATTAGGTTATCATCCACTCAGAAGCACTGTTTTGTGTTAAATGTAATTTTTTTTTTACAAAGGCAATCTCTAAGTACATCCTTTGTAATAACACTTAAGCTTCTTCAACTCTTTCTTGGCCTATTAATAAGCAGAGCCGAGCATGATCACCCTTAGTTGCTCCGGAAGAAAACACGTCATGCTTGTTCGCCTTGTTCTTCCCAAACGATTTAAGAACGAGCAGATACTCATTCTTAATCTTTACAAAATCCTGATATTTGGTTGAATTTATCTTACATTTATAGGAGGAATTGTTTTGATGTGATTCAAAACCATGCATTTTTTTATGTCCTACAATTCTTTAGAAGTAGTCATTTGAACCCCTACTCCATCAGTGTACTGCTAAAGACACGAGTCTGTTTCCCATGACAAAGCTTAATATGTTGGTGCATACAGGCAGGCAAACAAAAGGAGAAAACTAAATACTTATCAGCTTCTTATAATTTGTGGACTTAAATGTCAATTGCATAAGTACATTTCTGGATAAATATACATAACATCAAAAATAGAAACATGTACACTGTTGCAAATATGATTCTTTAAAGAATTACTGGGTTTAAAGCAAGAAAACTTCATTTGGAAATTGTATAAATAACTCACATGCTTGATGGCGGATTCCTTGTTCCTTAGACAAAAACTTGGACTGGCCGTCTCACTGTTAGTATATGATACAATTTTAGAGTCTCCAGGCTTGGTTCCTATGTGAACCAGGGAGGGAAGCTCTGAACTGTGACCTCATTCCTTGTTCCTTGTTCCCTAGTCCAGTATTGCTTCCCCATGAGGATCATTGACATAACTGGTGGTGACTGTAAAAGTTCAGATTCCAAACCTACTGAGTCAGAATCTTCAAGGTGGTGTTCCAGGAATCTATATTTTTAACAAGAGCTACACGTAATTATTATTATTTTTAACATCTTTATTGGAGTATAACTGCTTTACAATGGTGTGTTAGTTTCTGCTATAACAAAGTGAATCAGCTATATGTACACATATATCCCCATATCTCCTCCCTCTTGCGTCTCCCTCCGACCCTCCCTAACCCACCCCTCTAGGTGGACACAAAGCACCGAGCTGATTTCCCTGTGCTATGCGGCTGCTTCCCACTAGCTATCTATTTTACATTTGGTAGTGTATATATGTCCATGCCGCTCTCTCACTTCGTCCCAGCTTACCCTTCCCCCTCCCTGTGTCCTCAACTCCATTCTCTACGTCTGTCTTTATTCCTGTCCTGCCCCTAGGTTCATCAGAACTTTTTTTTTTTTTTTTAGATTCCATATATCTGTGTTAGCATATGGTATTTGTTTTTCTCTTTCTGACTTATTTCACTCTGTATGACAGTCTCTAGGTCCATTCACCTCACTACAAATAACTCAATTTTGTTTCTTTTATGGCTGAGTAATATTCCATTGTATATATGTGCCACATCTGCTTTATCTATTCATTTGTCGATGGACACTGAGGTTGCTTCCATGTCCTGGCTATTGTAAATAGAGCTGCAATGAACATTGGGGTGCATGTGTCTTTCAGAATTATTGATTTCTCTGGGTATATGCCCAGTAGTGGGATTGCTGGGTCATATGGTAGTTCTATTTTTAGTTTTTTTAAGGAACTTCCAAACTGTTCTCCATAGTGTCTGTATCAATTTACATTCCCAACAACAGTGCAAGAGGGTTCCCTTTTCTCCACACCCTCTCCAGCACTTAATGTTTGTAGAGTTTTTGATGATGGCCATTCTGACTGGTGTGAGGTGATACCTCATTGTAGTTTTGATTTGCATTTCTCTAATGATTAGTGATGTTGAGCATCCTTTCATGTATTTGTTGGCCATCTGTATATCTTCTTTGGAGAAATGTCTATTTAGGTCTTCTGCCCATTTTTGGGTTGGGTTGTTTGTTTTTTGATATTGAGCTGCATGAGCTGCTTGTATATTTTGGAGATTAATCCTCTCTCAGCTGCTTCCTTTGAAAATATCCCCTGTCAGTTTCTTTGTTGGCAAATATTTTCTCCCATTCTGAATGTTATCTTTTCATCTTGTTTATGGTTTCCTTTGCTGTGCAAAAGCTTTTAAGTTTCACTAGGTCCCATTTGTTTATTTTTGTTTTTATTTCCATTTCTCCAGGAGGTGGGTCAAAAAGCATCTTGCTGTGATTTATGTTATAGAGTGTTCTGCCTATGTTTTCCTCTAAGAGTTTGATAGTGTCTGGCCTTACATTTAGGTCTTTAATCCATTTTGAGTTTATTTTTGTATATGGTGCTAGGGAGTGTTCTAATTTCATTCTTTTACATGTAGCTGTCCAGTTTTCCCAGCACCACTCATTGAAGAGACTGTCTTTTCTCCATTGTATATTCTTGCCTCCTTTACCAAAAAGAAGTTGACCATATGTGCATGGGTTTATCTCTGGGCTTTCTATCCTGTTCCATTGATTTATAGTTCTGTTTTTGTGCCAGTACCATACTGTCTTGATTACTGGAGCTTTGTAGTATAGTCTGAAGTCAGGGAGCCTGATTCCTCCAGTTCCCTTTCTCTTTCTCAAGATTGCCTTGGCTATTCAGGGTCTCTTGTGTTTCCATACAAATTGTGAAATGTTTTGTTCTAGCTCTGTGAAAAATGCTGTTAGTAGCTTGATAGGGATTGCATGGAATCTGTAGATTGCTTTGGGTAGTATAGTCATTTTCACAATGTTGATTCTTCCAGTCCAAGAACATGGTATATCTCTCCATCTGTTTGTATCATCTTTAATTTCTTTCATCAGTGTCTTATAGTTTTCTGAATACAGGTCTTTTGTCTCCTTAGGTTGGTTTAATCCTAGGTATTTTATTCCTTTTGTTGCAATGGTAAATAGGAGTGTTTCCTTAATTTTTCTTTCAGATTTTTCATCATTAGTGTATAGGAATGCAAGAGATTTCTGTGCATTAATTTTGTATCCTTCTACTTTACCAAATTCATTGATAATTTCCAGTAGTTTTCCGGTAGTGTCTTTAAGATTCTCTATGTATAGTATCAGTCATCTGCAAACAGTGACAGCTCTACTTCTTCTTTTCCGATTTGGATTCCTTTTATTTCTTTTTCTTCTCTGATCACTGTGGCTAAAACTTCCAAAACTATGTTGAATAATAGTGGTGAGGGTGGGCAACCTTGTCTTCTTCTTGATCTTAGTGGAAATTGTTTCAGTTTTTCACCATTGAGAACGATATTGGCTGTGGGTTTGTCATATATGGCCTTCATTATGTTGAGGTAAGTTCCCTCTATGCCTACTTTCTGGAGGTTTTTTATCATAAATGGGTGTTGAATTTTGTTGAAAGCTTTCTCTGCATCTATTGAGATGATCATATGGTTTCTCTCCTTCAATCTGTTAATATGGTTTATCATGTTGATTTATTTGCATATATTGAAGAATACTTGCATTCCTGGGTTAAACCCCACTTGATAATGGTGTATGATCCTTTTAATGTTCTGTTGGAATCTGTTTGCTAGTATTTTGTTGAGGATTTTTGCATCTATGTTCATCAGTGATATCGGCCTGTAGTTTTCTTTTCTTGTGATATCTTTGTCTGGTTTTGGAATCAGGGTGATGTTGGCCTCGTAGAATGAGTTTGGGAGTGTTCCTCTCTCTGCTATATTTTGGAAGAGTTTGAGAAGGATAGGTGTTAGCTCTGGTCCTAGGCTTTTGTTTGTTGGAAGATTTTTAATCACAGTTTCAATTTCAGTGCCTGTGATTAGCCTGTTTATATTTTCTATTTCTTCCTGGTTCAGTCTCGGAAGGTTGTGTTTTTCTAAGAATTTGTCCATTTCTTCCACGTTGTCCATTTTATTGGCATATAGTTGCTTGTAGTAATCTCTCATGATCCTTTGTATTTCTGCAATGTCAGTTGTTACTTCTCCTTTTTCATTTCTAATTCTATTGATTTGAGTCTTCTCCCCTTTTTTCCTGATGAGTCTGGCTAATGGTTTATCAATTTTGTTTATCTTGTCAAAGAACCAGCTTTTAGTTTTATTGATCTTTGCTATTGTTTCCTTCACTTCTTTTTCATTTATTTCTGATCTGATCTTTATGATTTCTTTCCTTCTGCTAACTTTGGGGGTTTTTTGTTCTCCTTTCTCTAATTGCTTTAGGTATAAGGTTAGGTTGTTTATTTGAGATGTTTCTTGTTTCTTGAGGCAGGATTGTATGGCTATAAACTTCCCTCTTAGAACTGCTTTTGCTACATCCCATAGGTTTTGTGTCATCATGTTTTCATTATCAATTGTTTCTAGGTATTTTTTGATTTCCCCTTTGATTTCTTCAGTGATCTCTTGGTTATTTAGTAGTGTATTGTTTAGCCTCCATGTGTTTGTATTTTTTACAGATTTTTTCCCCCTGTAATTGATATCTAGCCTCATAGCACTGTGGTTGGAAAAGATACTTGAAATGATTTTAATATTCTTAAATTTACCAAGACTTGATTTGTGACCCAAGATATGATCTATCCTGGAGAATGTTCCGTGAGCACTTGAGAAGAAAGTGTATTCTGTTGTTTTTGGAGGGAATGTCCTATAAATATCAATTAAGTCCCTCTTGTTTAATGTATCATTTAAAGCTTGTGTTTCCTTATTTATTTTCATTTTGGATGATCTGTCCATTGGTGAAAGTGGGGTGTTAAAGTTCCGTACTATGATTGTGTTACTGTCGATTTCCCCTTTTATGGCTGTTAACATTTGCCTTGTGTATTGAGGTCCTCTGATGTTGGGTGCATAAATATTTACAATTGTTATATCTTCCTCTTGGATTGATCCCTTGATCATTATGTAGTGTCCTTCTTTGTCTCTTGTAATAGTCTTTATTTTAAAGTCTATTTTGTCTGATATGAGAATTGCTACTCCAGCTTTCTTTTGATTTCCATTTGCATGGAATATATTTTTTCATCCTCTCACTTTCAGTCTGTAGGTGTCCCTAGGTCTGAAGTGGGTCTCTTGTAGATAGCATATATACGGGTCTTGTTTTCATAACATTCAGCCAGTCTACATCTTTTGGTTGGAGCATTTAATCCATTTACATTTAAGATAGTTATCAATATGTATGTTCCTATTACAATTTTCTTAATTGTTTTGGGTTTTGTTATTGTAGGTCTTTTCCTTCTCTTGTGTTTCCTGTCTAGAGAAGTTCCTTTAGCATTTTTGTAAATCTGGTTTTGTGCTGCTGAATTCTCTTAGCTTTTGCTTGTCTGTAAAGATTTTAATTTCTCTGTCGAATCTGAATGCGATCCTTGCTGGGTAGAGTAATCTTGGTTGTAGGTTTTTCACTTTTATCACTTTAAATATGTCCTGCCACTCCCTTTTGGCTTGCAGAGTGTCTGCTGAAAGATCAGCTGTTAACCTTATGGGGATTCCCTTGTATGTTATTTGTTGTTTTTCCCTTGCTGCTTTTAATGTTTTTTCTTTGTATTTAATTTTTGATAGTTTGATTAATATGTCTTGGCATGTTTCTCCTTGGATTTATCCTGTATGGGACTCTCTGCACTTCCTGGACTTGACTGACTATTTCCTTTCCCATATTAGGGAAATTTTCAACTATAATCTCTTCAAATATTTTCTCATTCCATTTTTTCTTTTTTCTTCTTCTGGGACCCCTATAATTCAAATGTTGGTGCATTTCATGTTGTCCCAGAGGTCTCTGAGACTGCCCTCAATTCTTTTCATTCTTTTTTCTGCTCTGTGGTTGTTATTTCCCCTATTTTATCTTCCAGATCACTTATCCATTCTTCTGCCTCAGTTATTCTGCTATTGATTCCTTCTAAAGAATTTCTAATTTCATTTATTGTGTTGTTCATCATTGTTTGTTTGCTCTTTAGTTCTTCGAGATACCTGTTAAACATTTCTTATATTTTCACCATTCTATTTCCAAGATTTTGGATTGTCTTTGCTATCGTTACTCTGAATTATTTTTCACATAGACTACCTATTTCTTTTTCATTTGTTTGGTCTGGTAGGTTTTTACCTTGCTCCTTCATCTGCTGTGTATTTCTCTGTCTTCTCATTTTGTTTAACTTACTATATTTGGGGTCTCCTTTTTGCAGGCTGCAGGTTCACAGTTCTCGTTTTTTGTGTCTGCCCCCAGTGGGTAAGGTTGGTTCAGTGGCTTGTGTAGGCTTCCTGGTGGAGGGGATTGGTGCCTGTGTTCTGGTGGATGAGGCTGGATCTTGTCTTTCTGGTGGGCAGGATCGTGTCTGGTGGTGCATTTTGGGGTGTCTGTTAACTTACTATGATTTTAGGCAGCCTCTCTGCTAATGGGTGGGGTTGTGTTCCTGTCTTGCTAGTTGTTTGGTATAGGATGTCCAGCACTGTAGCTTGCTGGTCGTTGAGTGGAGCTGGGTCTTAGTGTTGAGACGGAGATTTCTGGGAGAGCTTTCGCCATTTGATATTACTTGGGGCTGGGAGGTCTCTGGTGGACCAATGTGCTGAACTCAGCTCTCCCACCTCAGAGGCTCAGGCCTTACACCCGGATGGAGGACCAAGACCCTGTCAGCCACACAGCTCGAAAGAAAAGGGAGAAAAGAAAAGAAGGAAAGAAAGAAAGAAAGAAAATTTAAAAAATAAAGTTATTAAAATAAAAAATAAATGAAATATTATTATAATAAGAAAATAAAAAAGTAATAAAAAAAAGAAAGAAAGAAAGAAGAGAGCAACCAAACCAAAAAACATATCTACCAATGATAACAAGTGCTAAAAGGTATACAAAACAAACAAACAAAAAACAGACAGAACTGTAGGACAAATGGTAAAAGCAAAGCTATACAGACAAGATCACACAAAGAAGCATACATATACACACTCACCGAAAGAGAAAAAGGGGAAAAAAAAAAAATATATATATATATACATATATATATATATATATAAAGGAAGAGAGCAACCCAATCAATAAACAAATCTACCAATGATAATAAACTCTAGATACTAAACTTAGATAATCATAAAACCAGAAACAAATTAGATGCAGAAAGCAAACCCCAAGTCTACTGTTGCTCCCAAAGTCTACCACCTCAATTTTGGGATGATTTGTTATCTATTCAGCTATTCCACAGTTGCAGGGTACATAAAGTTGATTGTGGAGATTTAACCTGCTGCTCCTGAGGCTGCTGGGAGAGATTTCCCTTTCTCTTCTTTGTTCACACAGCTCCTGGGTTCAGCTTTGGATTTGGCCCTGCCTCAGCATGTAGCTCGCCTGAGGGCATCTGCTCCCGCCCAGAATGGATGGGATTAAAGCAGTGGCTGATTAGGGGGCTCTGGCTCACTCAGGCCCCGGGGGAGGGAGTGGTATGGAATTCGGGGCGAGCCTGCGGTGGCAGAGGCCTGCATGACGGCCTGCATGACGCTGCCACAGCCTGAGGTGCACCGTGTGTTCTCCCGGGGAAGTTGTCCCTGGATCACGGGACCCTGGCAGTGGCCAGGGCAGAGGGAAAGTGTGGATAGTGACCTGTGCTTGCACACAGGCTTCTTGGTGGCTGCAGCAGCAGCCTTAGTGTTTCATGCCCATCTCTGGTGTCCGTGCCCATCTCGGGAGCTCATTTAGGCAGTGCTCTGACCCCCTTCTCCTCACGCACCCCGAAACAATGGTCTCTTGCCTCGTAGGCAGGTCCAGACTTTTTCCCAGACTCCCTCCCAGCTAGCTGTGGAGCACTAGCCTCCTTCAGGCTGTGTTCATGCAGCCAACCCCAGTCCTCTCCCTGGGATCTGACTTCCGAAGCCCGAGCCTCAGCTCCAGCCCCCACCCGCCCCAGTGGGTGAGTGGGCAAGCCTGTCAGGCTGGTGAGTGCTGGTCGGCACCAATCCTCTATGCAGGTATCTCTCCGTTTTGCCCTACCCAGGTACGTGGGGAGTTTCTTGCCTTTGGGGAAGTCTGAGGTCTTCTACCAGTATTCAGTAGGTGTTCTGTAGGAGTTGCTCCACTTGTAAATGTATTTCTGATGTATTTGTGGGGAGGAAGGTGATCTCCACGTCTTACTCCTCTGCCATCTTGAAGGTCCCTCTGCTACACGTAATTATAATGCATGTTAATATCTGAAACATTTCATCTGAGATCTTGCCCATATTTGGAAGATTCAGTGTGGACTCTTCAGATTCATAAACATTCTAAGAAAAGGTGTTTCAGAACAGTGTTTCTTAAGCTTTAATGTGTATATGGATCACCTGGGGATCTTGTTCAGATGCCAACTCTGATTTTGTAGGTCTGGAGAGGAGCCTGCTGTTTCTGCATCCTAACAAGCCCCAGTGATGCTGATGCTACTGGTCCATGGACCAGACTTTGACTAATGGGGCTTCAGAGCATATCTATGCCATGCGAGAGGATGAGAACACCTCCTAGGGGACAGAGCACAGTGGCTACAACAAAGACCATTCTGTGCAGATACCTTTCCAGTTGCAGTGGGGAGGAAGTATACTTCTGGGGACCTGGGCTAGATGTAGGGGTCTGATGGGAGATCTTCTCTTGGGCTATGGAGAATGGAGTCAAGGAAGGGATGAAAATCCCTGTGGAGAGGGCAGGAGGGGGAGAAGCTGGGAATAGAGTCCTGTGCAAGTTCACCTGGTCATAAATATAAGGCATAGAGAAATAAAGCTTATAAACAATGGAAATAGAGACTGAAGATGGAGAACAAAGTCAACATGTCTGGAGAGGAGGACAGGAGGCAGAACCCCAGGGGTTTCCTGAAGGCTGAGGGGTAGCTGCAGGGGAGCTACCTGCAATTTATATGGAACGCCTGCAATTTCACTGTGGGTGGGGAGGAAGCCACTCTAGATTCAACAACTTCAGCTCAATCCTGGTTGCATAATATGTATATTTTTATGGCATCATAATTTTTAATGATCTATCTTAATTATATGAAGCAGTAGTTCCCAAACTAAAATATGCTTAAGAATCTCCCAGACAAAGCTTGTTAGAATGAGGTTGCTGGACTCCACGGTCTGAGATTCTGACTCCAGTAGGTCTGGGGTGGGATCCAGGAATCTGGATTTGCACCAAGCACACCAAGTATTTATGATGCAGTTGGTGTGTGGAGCACACTTTCAGAAAAAGGGACCTGCAACAACAAAATCATCAACACGATTGTTTGGCCCTTCACTGGTTGAAATTCAGAGCATCATCTGTCTTGCAGGAAGACTGAAATGTAATATTGGCTATCTGGAATAATACAGAGTATAAATGAAAGGAAGGGAAAGGAAAGGAAAGGGAAAGGAAGGAAAGGAATAGTATTAATTGTGTCATTACTGGGCAGTGCTATCTTGGTCACTTCTTCCTCTAGTACCTTAGTTTATCTCTAAAAATGCCCCTATGTAATAATAACTACTAGGAGTGTGTGTGTGTGATTTTATAATTTTACAGTTAGCAATTTCTTTTTTATATTGTCTCATTTACCCTTCAGAACAACCTAGTAGGATAGGTATTGTTATTTGCCCTCATTTAAAAGACTCAGACTCAGACTCAGAGAGACTAAGGAATTTGTAGAAGATCACACAAAAGATGGGATCTGACTCCAGACCTTACACTCTGACCACCTTATCATGCTGTCCTACTGATACTGGCTTGGGAGGGTCAGTAAGCCACTTCCTTCTCTTCCTTTCACAGCATATGTTAATGTGGGTTTTGTCCTCAAGGCTGGTTTTTCTGTGCAAAAGAAAGCAGTAGCCCTGGTTTCAGATATTAATATTTAATTTTTTATAGTTACAAATTCAAAAACCTAGTTCTTCCTTAACTTTTTACGTTCATTTACAGTTATTATTATACTATTTATATATTTAGCATATTTAACATCCAGTTTGAGTTGTAACAACTTAATTAAGTTCCCTTTATATTTCAAGCTGTATTTATGGATTTAATGTTTCAAGCTGTATTTATGGATTTAATATATCTGGTTTCATTTAGAAGTACACCAGTTGCCTGACTTATAAATAAAACCTTCCTAAGTACTTAAATAGCTTATAAATCTAATAAATTAAGCTTACAATTATGGTGAATTTGGATTATCTTAAATACTCCAATACTGTGAATATAAACTTGGAAAATTTTCAGTTTTAAAAGGTCTAAATTAATTATTCAATTGTGCATTTTAAATTGAAATTGCAAGCCTCATCTGCAAGAAAACAGGCCAATTTTTTTAAAAAGTTACAGAATCCTTCCTAAATATAAAAATGTTAAAAATGTCATTTTTAAATACATTTGCATACTTAGTTCTAAGTCATCTTTGTTTAAAGATGTTTACCCACTAATTTAACGATTATCCTAAGTGAATTTGGGAGATACCTTTCCCAGCAGTAAGGTCGAACAACAAAGGTTCTTGTTTTAATTCCTCTGGCCACTCAGGTAAATCTTCATCTCTGCCCAGATGAGATTTTTGCATTTTTGGCTCTCAAGGCATTTAAGCATCTTCTAGTCTAATTCAAAAGATCTTCAAGTGTGACTCAATTTAATTATTTTTATTTTTTCTTAGTTTTCAAGGACAATGTTTTTCTAGATATTAAAATTATTTCTGATTGAATTTTGTATTTTGTTGTTGTTGTTGTTTTGGCTTTGTCTGATAGGCAATCCCAAATTTCACAATCAGTGTCCAGGGGGTTGGATACCAATCAGTAAAGGGATAGGAATCAGATAGGTGGAGATGTGAATATCACCTTTATTACTGGGGAAGCTGGATTGAGGGATGAAGCCTGCAGCTGCAACCATGCTTCTTCCCAATTTCCCTCCCCACACGTTTCCCAGTCAAGACCCTGGGACACCCCATCAGAGGGAGAGCCTGAAAAGCAGAAGCTTGCTCAACTAGCTACGAGATAAATTAGAGTTTCAGAGCCTCAAGAGAAGGAACGAGAACAAGCCCACAAATGGGTATTGTCTTAAATACTAACTCTACACAGGCTACAAACACGCTACTCACCAAAGAGATACATATTCCTCCAGAAGAGGAAGAATTTTACTCTAGATAGGAATGTCATTCATAGAAATAAAAGGACAGGGCATTAAGGGGTCCTTCTAAAAGTTCTGAGCAGTAAATAGAAAAAATAGGTATTACACTGCTTTGAAAATTAGAAAGTTCTACTCAACTGTAAGTTACATTGATTATTGTGTCTAAAAGGCTCTGAATGTTGGAATAGTGTCAGGGGAATTATTCAGGTTGAATTCTTTACTGGAAAGAGAGATTTACTATTCCCTATCCCTATGCCTATTCCCTATGAAATTGAGTGACAATTTCAATATATTGGATAAACAGAATAAGCCAGGAGAGATAACATGAATGGATGGGGAATCCTATTTAATGTAATAGCAACAAATATGAAGTATCTGGATGATCCACAAATTTTCTGCTCCAATAGTGTGGCTAATTGAGAGTTGACTGTGGAAATTTTTATGCTTTTTAATCTCCAGGATTGTCATAAATCTGTGGGAAGCCTGGCTCATGCTTTTTGCCTGACTCACTGTTAACTGTAAGGGGTTGATGGAGAACTGAGTGAGGGTGGTTTTCTTTAAGATTCCAGATCTCAAGTCCATTGCAAAATGTCAGCATTGTAACTCTGTGGCAAGTCTACAGCCAGCACTTGACTTGGCCTTGTCTCCTTGGAGAGAGAGATGGTGGACTCTCTTCCAACTCTACCTTGTCGCACGGAGGACTGTACCCCTAGCATGGGGACCAGGAGATTGGATAGGGTAAAAATACCTATCTGTGGTCCCTTGTCCAAGCCACAGCCTCTTTTCCTTGGACGATCACAATAGCTTCCTAACTGGTCTCCCTGCTTACACTCATGGTCCTTACAGTCTATTTCCCTAATAATTATTCTATTGTTCTATCTATTAAATAGAGTGTTAAATAGATATAATTATTCTATCTATTAAATAGAACCCAGAATAATTATTTCAGGATATGAGTAAGAATATGTCACTTACCTGGTCAAAATCCTCCAAATCTTTCTTGCACCAAATTTCAAAATCCCTATTTAACATGACTTATTATCCCTGTGTGACCTTGTTCCCGGCTACCTCTGCACTGTCAACTCCCACTATTCTCTTTGCTTACTTTTTCCAGCCAAGCTCACCTCATTTACTGTTTCTAGAGTATGGTGAGCATGCTTTGTACTACCTATTCTCTCTTGCCCCACATACCTCATGGCTTAATTCATCACAGCATCTAGGTCTCTGCTCAAATGTTCCTTCATCAAAAAGATCCACTGTTAGGAGCTAAATTTAAATTCGTATGTTGAAGCCCTAACCCCAGTACCTCTGAATGTGACTGTATTTGGAGATAGTGCCTTTAAGGAGGTAATTACGTTAAAATGAGGCTAGTAGAGTGAGTTTTAGTTCGATGGGACTGATGTCCTTTTAAGAAGGAGAAATGTGGACAGACACAGGGATCGGAGTGCACAGAAAAAAGACCATGTGAGGACACAGTGAGAAGGTGCCCATCTACATGTCAAGGAGAGAGGACTTAGAAGAAACCAACCTTGAAGCACATTGAACTTGGGCTTCTAGCCTCCAGAACTGTGAGAAAGTAAGTTTCTGTTGTTTAAGTCTCCCAGTCTATGCTGTGCATTACGGCCCATCTAGCAAACTAATACACTCATCCTTAGCACTCAATCAATACTATGCTTCCACTCCCTTAACCCAACTTTATTTTCCTGCATAGTGCTTATTCTGTGACAACATATTGTGTATTTGTTTTCATTTTCATTTATTTCCTGTCCCTGAACTTATATGTAAGCACCATGAAGACTGGGACTTGGCCATGCTCTTTGTTGTAATGACTATCACAGTGCCTGACACACAGCAGGTGCTTAATACTGATTAACAAATAAATGGATGGAATACGTCATTAAGATTCCTTGTCTCCCTGATCTTTCTCCATTTATCCGTACTCCATCTCTGTGAAGCCTTCCTTGACTCCTGTAGACCCTCCCGTCTTTCTGGAAACCTCACTACCTCCACGTCTTCCATTGAGAGCTCTGACACTGGACCCACACTTTTGGGCTCTGATCATTCATCACTTTTTGACTGTTCAGTGATGCTGCTTCATCTTGTGTTTACTATTTTCTTCCAGCAAAGGAATGTTAACCTGAAAAGGAGTTTTGCACTTGGCCCTAAATGCTGTGTATCTCTATACTTATGGCTAAAGTGTATATTTTCAGCCGTATCCCTGGCTCTTGAATTGCACAGTCTGCCCGATCCTCATCCTGCTGAGTGAGCCTGAGGGGAGAGCTCAGACAAATGCAGCTAATGTTTGTCCAGCGCAGGAGACACAGAACAGGAGAAAGCACTAATCAATAACTTCGCCTATCTTTGCTGAAAACTTGCAATATCAATACTCTAAAGACTGTGTTCATTCTAATAGTTGAGTGGTGATGCCACACTCAGAACTGGGTCCATCTGCAGGCCTCGCCAGATTAAGACGATGTGGACGACTGGGTTATTATTTGTAATGGAAGCATGGGCAGAGGCCAAGAATTTGTGCAAACTCTCCAGACTCTGCTCTCCCCAAACTGCTTCTATGCCTTGTCTCCCACTGTTCTCTGTGAAACTTCTGTTTCACTTCCAACAGAATGCTTACTGCTTCCTGGGTACACCCTTGACTTTCCCATCACTTGCGGATGCCTTCCCATCTCTGATTCTTTCCTCCCTGGTTATAAGATAAGCAGTTGGGTGAGAACAGGTATTATCTTTGCTTTGATAATAGGCTGTACTCTCCCACCCCTCATTTTTTTTTTTTTTTTTTTTTTTTTTTTTGCGGTACGCGGGCCTCTCAGTGTTGTGGCCTCTCCCGTTGCGGAGCACAGGCTCCGGACGCGCAGGCTCAGCGGCCATAACTCACGGGCCCAGCTGCTCCGCGGCATGTGAGATCTTCCCGGACCGGGGCACGAACCCGTGTCCCCTGCATCGTCAGGCGGACTCTCAACCACTGCGCCACCATGGAAGCCCCCACCCCTCATTTTTATCTAAAGATGCGACCCATCCTTCATGACTCTTCTTAGGTAATAACAAAAAGTAGCTAACAGTTAATAAGCAGTTACTGTGTACCAGGAGCTATCCTTAGTTTTTAACATGGGATAAAGTATTTGATTCTCATAACGATACTATGATATAGGTACAAATATTATCTCTAGTTTCTGTATGAGAGAACAGGAACAGGGATGCCATTTCCACTTCTGCAAGAAACCTCTCCTGATCTCTCTTATATGATCTAATTGCTTTTGTCATGACACTTCAACAGCTCATCTGTCACTTTGCTTATCTGGTCTTGTAGAGTAGTTCTAGGTATATTTGTCCGACTCATGCTGCTGGTCAATGAGCTCCTTAAGAGCAAAGGCCATGTCTTAATAATCCTTTTATCCATTATATGAATTCTTGCTATAGACACAAATACTTAAGAACTGTTTCCTACATTGGCTTGAATTGACTTCTTGGCCCTCAAAGTCCTAGGTTTGCTGTTGAGAGTGTCCCAGGACTCAGATCTACTGGTGCATTGGAGGGGTACCAACCTAATTTCAACCAACTCTTTGGCCATGGTTTTGGGGGATTTGCATACTTTCACCCAGGACCAGGGCTCCTTCTCAAGGACAGATCCAACCAGCATCTCAGGTGTCATTGTCCCTCTTTGGTGATGGAGGAGACTTGGGATGGTTTTAGAGATGCAGTGGCGATGGAACCCATCTGGAAAATTGGGCTCCTCCCATCTGCTGGGCTCTAGGCTGGAGGTTTTAAACACATCTCTCTAAAACTTTAACATGAATTTCACTCATATGTCAAGTCTAGCCCTCCTCTCTAGGAAGATTCATCTTCCTTCGTCTCTTCCTCTGATCTCTTCCAATACCAATAAGTGTGCCATTCACAGGGCATGAAACACAGATTGCCTTGTGCGGCAATTAACTTTTCATGGGTATGTATGTGTCGTCTCTTGAACATGACTGAGAACTCCCAGAGGCCAGAAGTAGAGCCTTGTACTTCCTTCAAGTTCCATGTCTGGGTGCAGAGCTCAGAAAGCTACCTTTGTGATGGATCCACTAATCGTCCAACACATGCTCCCAGGCACTATGTAAATCAGGTAGGTACTATGGGATCAGGTGATTGAGCAGATAATGAAACAAGCCAGGGCGCCCCACAAGTATATCTATGATAAATGAAGAGAATTTCAGGGAAGTGTTTGGAGTCTAATATCATACCTTAATGGCCACTACGGAAATTGTCCATAAATTACGAATTGAGGTTTTAGATATGTCCAGAACCCCGCTCACTTTTCCCAACTAATGACATGCAGAGTCAAGGTTTGAATTCAGGTCTTTTAAAACTCCTTCTGCTTTTCACACTTGTTATACTTACATGTAATTGTTAAAGGATTGTGGAATTGAAAACCAGCCCTGAGCTCACTGACAGGGGTAGAGAATTGAGCATTCCCAGAGCTCTGTCTTCTCTCCTTAACGGTTCTTTCCTCAGAATACATCTGAACCAGGTTCTCATTTCTTTTAGTCCTTGGCTTTGTCAATGTGCAAAGCCATTTAAAATTAATTAAATTGATTCTTATCTTCAAACCGCTCCTGGATAATGCATTTGTAGTTGCCAAAGGAGCTTCCCCAAAGGCATGTTAATGATATATTAGTTTTCCATTGTCCTTTTTTTTTCTTTTGATCCTATATTCTAGGCCTTCCATTTCCAAGAACAGTCATCGTGGCTCTTATTATCATGACATAGAAGGAAGAAAATATTCCATCCTCCCAGAGAGATGGAGTCCCCATTAGGCTCTAGTGACAATGGTGCAGGCTTTGCTGTTTGTCTGAGAGCTTCTCTGAGACAATGGTGGGACTTTGGTTCTTGGATGTGCTGAATTCACAGCAGAAGTTATGACTGTTGACACACTACCTTCCATGGTGATTGATGGGAGCCTGGGTTACTGCAGTTAAGCAAGATGAAAAGGAAATGACAAATCCCGAAAAGCTTGGGAACACAATTTCATTTTATTTTGCGCCAAAGTGCCTTCACATCATTATGTGAAACAACAAGGAGTGTTGCGACCATCAAGCCAGCAGTGTCTGCAACCACCCCTAGCTGTGCACCCTGAGGGGATACTGGCCCTGGATAGTTAAGGTGCAGAACAAAGGAATGATTTCAATAAGCCCAGACTCTTGCATCTTCCCATACATAGAAAAGCTCTAGATTCATTAACTTAAAGATGTCTGGTTTTCTTTAGTTAACAATAATCTTTGATGCTCTGACCACCTGGTTTTTGTTGCAAAACTCCTATCTATCCTGGCTCCTCCCCGACCTCTTCAGAGCAGTCCCTCAGAGCGATCTGAGAGGCTGTATTCCGGGCCTAAGTCCTCAGAAAGTTCACTGAATAAAGCATAATTCTCAACTTTTAGGTGGTACTTTTTTTCTTTTTTCAGTCAACAGTTTTGGCAACCAGCAAAGGGACCCAGAGCAGACTTCTCTCTTTTGCCTGAACTCTACAAGAATCGAGCCTGGTACCAGCAGAGACCTCTTGGGTCCGTCCACCTCCTTGGAGAGTCCAGAGGAATTTGGGGGAGTCTCTCCTGGTTCTTGAATCTTCCATTATTGGCCAATGAGCCTAAGTTTTATTCAGTGGTGTTAAACTCCTCTCTGGAGGAGTGGGTTATCTTTGAAACTTGGTTTCAAGAAGAGGTACCTGGGTTTTCCTCAGTTGAAAGACACTGGGGACATTTTTGATCAGTTTAGGCATTGAGTGGGTTATCCTCAGTTAAAAGACTGGGAAGAGACTATGCTCAGTTGAAAGACACTGAGTAAGGTTGGACTGGGTAATTAGGTGGAAGGCTGGCCTGTCATTTTTCCTTGAATTGGCTACCTTAACAGAGTTTGTCGAAATAAAAGTGAAGATACCTTGTGAGAACTTTCAGCTCTGAAGAAGGGACATCTCCCAGCCAGCAACAGCTTTCTCAGGCACCAATAAATTTGCAGGAGTGGTGGAGGCAAGTCCTCATACTCTGCAGCAATCCCAGTAGGGAAATCTGCTCATTTTAATTAAAAGGTTGCTCTGCCGGGGACACGCCTAAGAACTGGCCACTCCATGATCCTAGCACCCATGGTGGTCTTATACTACCAGAGGGAGAACCCAAGACACATAAGAGGGCTAAGAATGACTCTAGGGTAAAACCTAGAGAAGTTAAGCTCACAAGCAGCACGCTGGCCCACTACACGAGCGTCACTAGCAATTTTATTTTGACAAACTAACCTTGGAATGGGGAATAAAGCTTTCAAGACAAAAAAAAAAAAGGAACGACAGACTGCCAGCCTCCAACTAACACCCCAGCCAGGTTCATGTACAATATTTGAATAATTATACTTGCAAATACTTGATTGGGGCAACTATACTAAAGGAGATCTCAACCTAAAATGACCAAATTAGGGCTCTTTCAATATTCCAAAACTAATTTTTTGTGAACACAGTTAGAAAAAGCAGCCCTGATAGAACATCTTTTCAGAATTCTGACCTTATGGAAGCAAAAGCCCTTCTAGGAGGGACTTGCATTTCTCTTCCTGTGCCTTTGAGATGTAGATGTTCTACCTGATCTTCCGGTGTTGTGTGGGTGTTTGTGTTTGTGCATGTGTGTGTGTGTGTGTGCGCGCGCGCGCGTGTGCGCACACACGTGTGTGTGTGTGTGTGTGTGTGCGCTTTGGGAACCTGGTCTCTGCCATCCGGAAGATACACTTATGCTGCATATCTGGCAGCAGTCGAATAGACTGGGATTTTGAGCAGTCTTTTGTCTCCCCGTGCCAACTCTCAGTGGCTTTTTGCCTCTTTAACCTTCGCTGTGCCAGCCTGTACAGCAAAGGCCTTTACTTTCTTAGACTATTTTGGGGAGTAAACTCTCTGGATGTTGTTTAGATGGCATCATTCGCCTCTTGTGTCTTATTGGTTTGAGTCACTATTATACCTCATTAATGACCAGATGATGGATCCTTTAAATCTAGACAGAACTCTGACTGTTTTATCTTCTAAATACAAATTAAATCCACTTTCTCTCCCCCAGCCACACCCTTACTCAAGTCACCACAATCTCATCTGGAACTCTGTACACTGACTTTACTGATCACCTACCATCTACTCTTACTTACAGTCCCCAATGTATTCTCCATCCTGCAGCCAGAGTTATAAAGGTGTCAGAGAAGGTGGGGTTGGCAGATTGGGGGGCTGGGCTGGGTGAAGAGATGCAAAGACATGCTGTGTGCGTGACGTCTTGGAGGAGGTTACTCCAGGGCTTCCCTGCCCTGAGAATTCACATGCTTCTTTCTTCCTTAGTGCTTGTTTGGCAAAGGGGTTTTAATTAGCACAAAGAGGCAGGCTGGAGCTCCTTACCCCCAGGCAGTGATTCTGTTCCAGAAGGAGAAGAGAGCCAGCGAGTGTGTGCCCAGAAATGCTAGAGCTATCAGGGAAATGCTGAGAGTGAGGGTTGAAGGGCATCCAGCAGTTTACCTGGTCCAAACAAACAAAAGAAAAGTGGATTGCGTGATTCCATTTAGCATGAAAACAGTGGTTCCTTACATATTTTTGTGAAAGTTTCCTGTGAGTGATCCAGCCTATACACTGGCACATATATCCTTGTTTTCCAGATGCTACATGTGAGCCATATTGTAGAACAGAAGCCCTTCAATTTTTAAAGTTCGTTTACATTTTTATTTTAAAAATTTTAATTTTATATTGGAGTATAGTTGATTAACAATGATGTGTTAGTTACAGGTGTACAACAAAGTGATTCATTTATACCCATCCGTTCTTTTTCAAATTCTTTTCCCATTTAGGTTATTACAGAATACTGAGCTGAGTTCCCTGTGCTATACAGTAGGTCCTTGTTGGTTATCTATTTTATTTTATTATTATTTATTTTTATAAATTTATTTATTTATTTATTTTTGGCTGCATTGGGTCTTCATTGCTGTGTGCCGGCTTTCTCTAGTTGCAGTGAGCAGGGGTTACTCTTCATTGCGGTGCGCAGGCTTCTCATTGCGGTGGCTTCTCGTTGCGGAGCATGGGCTCTAAGCACTCAGGCTTCAGTAGTTGTGACGCACGGGCTTAGCTGTTCCACCGCATGTGGGATCTTCTTGGACCAGAGCTCGAACCCATGTCCCCTGCATTGGCAGGCGGATTCTTAACCACTGTGTCACCAGGGAAGTCCTGGTTATATATTTTAAATATAGCAGTGTGTACATGTCAATCCCAAACTCGCAATCTATCCTTTCCCCAACTCCCCCGGTAACTATAAGTTTGTTCTCTAAGTCTGTGAATGTTTCTGTATTGTAAATAAGTTCATTTGTATCATTTTTTTTAGATTCCGCATAAGCAATATCGTATGATATTTGTCTTTCTCTGTCTGACTTTCTTCACTTAGTGTGATAATCTCCAGGTCCATCCATGTTGCTACAAATGGCATTATTTCATTCTTTTTAATGGAGAAGCCCTCACATTTTAAGTGTGCATCAGAATCACATACAGAACTTCTTAAAACAGTTCCTGAGCCTACCACCAGGAATTCTGATTTTGAGAACGCAGAATGAGTTGAGGAATCTGCATTTTTATTTTGCTTTAAAAAATTATTATAATTTTAAAAAACTGTAGTAAAATACACATAAAATTTGTCATCTTAACCATTTTAAGTGTACAGTACAGTGACATTAAGTACATTCACATTGCATGCAACCATTACTACCATCCATCTTCAGAACTCTTCATCTTGCATAACTTAGTATGTACCTATTGTATTCAATAAAAAATGAATAAACAGAAACCTCATTTAAATAGAGTTGGGAGACCAGAAGGGGGAGCTCTCAATCCCTGCAACCAAAGCAGAGCCCAACAAGGAAGAAGAGAGACTCCTCTTCTTTCCTGGCAAATACTGCCAATGAAAAGCCCTGGACTCTGTTTGCTAGAGCCCTCCCACTTTCCTTTTCCCCTTCTATAAAAGGATTCACCTTCCTTTGCTGCGCAGGGACTTGCACATGGCTCTTCACTGCTGCAGACCCCCAGTTTCAACTCTCTTCTGATCCCGAATAAACCCATTTTGGCTGGAGAACTATCTAACAGTGTATTTCAGGTCAACACCGCTAAATACTAAATCCCCTTTTCCCTCTCCCCCAAGTGTCTGGCCACCACCACTCTACTTTCTGTCTGTACCTCATATAAGTGGCATCATATGTGTTTGTCTTATTGTGACTGGCTTATTTCACTTAACATAATATCCTCAAGTCTAATCCATGCTGTAGCATGTGTCAGGATTTCCTTTCTTTTCAAGGCTGAATAATATTCCATTGCTTGTATAGATCACATTTAAAAAGATTTTATTGGAGTGTAGTTGATTTACAGTGTTGTGTTAATTTCAGGTGTACAGTAATGTCAATCCCTTATACACATACATATATCCACTCTTTTTTAGATTCTTTTCCCCTAAAGGCCATTACAGAATATTGAGTAGAGTTCCCTGTGCTATACAGTAGGTCCTTATTAGTTATCTATTTTATATATAGTAGTGTGTATATATCACACACTACTAATGAATGTTTATCCATTCATCTGTTGATGGACCCTTGGGTAACTTCTGATATTTGGCTATTGTGAATAGTGCTGTCATCATGGGTGTATAAATATCTCTTTGAGACTCTGCTTTTAATTCTTTTGGCGGTCTGCATTGTTTACCAGCTTCCCAGATGACTTCAGTGCAGATGGTGCCCAGCCTACACTTTGAGAATACGGATGTGAGGAAAGCACCAGCTAAGTGTGGATGCAAATGCTGGCGCACACCGATTGCTGTGTCCCTCGGCAGTGATCTGTCCCAGCATTCCTCAAAAGGACCTGTTTGAACCAGAGCATTTAGTGTTATGTCTCGAAATGAAAATGCCGGAAGCTAAATTTTAATCTAGAGGCTAAGAACCAGAGCATTTAGTGTTATGTCTTGAAATGAAAATGCCGGAAGCTAAATTTTAATCTAGAGTCTAAGCTTTTGAAGGTAATATTCATCAAAGAGCTGTGAAAAGTACATTGTTGGCAGAATCAAGGTTATCTCCCTTACTAGACAAGGAAAAAGGTATTCTTTTACTAACCAAAGATGCTCCTAGCCTGTGCCAGACGTAGTTAAGCATTTTCATATGTGTCTTTCATTGATCCTCACCACAGCTCTGTTATAAGGGTGTTTATTATTAATTCTCCCGTTTTCCAGTGTGGAAATTGAAGCTGAGAGAATGCATATGACTTGTACAGTGTCACGTAACTGTACAATGTCAATGTCCTTGACTAGGCTCCTGACTCAACGCACTCTGCACAATACTAGAACATAAATGGAATTGGAAACAATGTGCCTTTGAACCTTAGTGCTCAGGAATTCATAGCTGGAGAAGAAAGTACATGGGCTTGATCTTTGGTGGGAGTTCCTGCTGCTGAAGACAGGGCCAGTACTGGGCACACCTGACTGAGGTAGAAACGAGAGCTGCTGGGATGGCCACACATGCAGGTGAGGCCTAGGTGGATGCCCCAGGCAGAAGCAATGAGAAGGATGGAGAAGCAGCTGGATCCTCCCCAAAAGGGAGGGCGTGAAGGCTTCCTGGGTGGGCAAGGGCCTCCTGGTCTGATCACCAAGGCTTGGCCAGTGTAGCCGAGTGGAGGTGCTGGTAGGAGGGGCTTGGGGCAGGCTACAGTGTACGGTGTCCTCTGCGTTTGCCCTTATTCTGTCCCGCCCCTCTTTCCCTGACTTATTCCCTCTGTTATTCCTTGAGAGAGAGAATGGGGGATGTCCTGCTCACCTTCTCTGGCCTGGAAAATCACACCTCATTTTGGGCCTGTCTCATACTGGGGGCAACCACAGGGCAGTAGCTTGAACTGGCTGCTGGAAACCCATCATTTTTCAATGGCAAAATCCTTTTTGCCTCCGCTGAAGCCTCCTTCTGCCTGAGATGCCAAACCATGAAAATCTCCAACCTCTTCTGTACTATGAAAAGACTTAGAGAGTCATCGAAGTCCATAGGCTGAAAATTTCAGGAAGGTCTTGGTGAACTTCCTCTACATGTGAGCTTCACTGGTTACTTGACAAATGAGGAGGAGACAGGCTGTCCCAGCAAGAAATCTTCACCCCTGCCCAACTCCCCAGTAGATCCCGTGCTAGGAAGAGGCAGGGAAGCTTCCAGATAGAAAGGCTCTGTTGGCGTGTGGGAAATTTCCTGTCTTCCCAGGGTACTTTTCCTCAGCATGTGTGCTTCCCAGGGATCCTGGATGCAGGGGAGGTGTCTCCTCTGATCTATCACTTTGGGACAGTAAGGAAGGAAATGTCTGGGCTATATTTTTAAAAATAACTTATGTTTTAAAAAATGAAAAGTTGGGGCTTCCCTGGTGGTACAGTGGTTAGGAGTCCACCTGCCAATGCAGGGGACACAGGTTGAAGCCCTGGTCCGGGAAGATCCCACATGCTGCAGAGCAACTAAGTCCATGCGCACAACTACTGAGCCTGCGCTCTAGAGCCCACGAGCCACAACTACTGAGCCCACGTGACACACTACTGAAGCCCGCGTGCCTAGAGCCCGTGCTCCGCAACAAGAGAAGCCACCGCAGTGAGAAGACGGCGCACCGCAGGAAAGAGCAGCCCCTGCTCACCGCAACTAGAGAAAGCCCACGCGCAGCAACGAAGACCCAGTGCAGCCAAAAATAAATAAATAAACAAACAAATAAATAAATATTTTTAAAAATGAAAAATTCAAATTCATGTATGAGGATTCATCCTCCTCACCAGGTTTAGAGGTTTAGCTGTTGTAAATAAAATGTTGCTCAGAACTCCAAAGTTCAGGCCTTTTCTTCCTGAGGGTCCTCTTCCCTTAAGGACTGCTATGCCCCCTGTGGCAGAGCAGGTGGTGTCTGGAATCCTAAGGCACCAGTGTAGACACAAGAGTTCCCCCTGGCTCTTGCTAGCATTCCAGAGAGGGGCTAGGACTCTCCAAAGCCTGCACTGAACCGAAGGGAAAACTTTAGGGAGACAGACACAAGTGGCATGGAGCATAAAGCAATAGGAATCACACAACTGGGGGTTTTGAACTTGACCATGGCTGGCAGATGCAGCCCCTGAACGTGCATATCCTCTTTATCCCACTGTCTGTGTGGGCCAGTTTCCAGGCTCTTGTTTAGAATGGCTGGCCTCACTCTTAGACTTCAGAAGGCCAGCAGACACAGCCCTGTCTGATGCCTCAAAGTCTTCATGGTCAAGGCCAAGAGAATTTTCTAGCCCTTCTTGCCCTTTCCTTCAGCTATTGTCGGACAGGGTAACTGTCTCGGTGAATAATTCCACCTTTTATGTGAGACCCCAAGCACCAACATCTAGTGTGTTGCCTGGTCTCTGATACAAGGTAAAAATGTCTTAACCCTACAATGACCCTGCAAATCTCTAGCATCATTGCACATGCATTGGGACCACAGTGCACTTCTGACGTGACACCACAACAGAACCTTTGTCAGTGCAGACTAACAACACATCAGGTTTCCTTTATCTGCGTGTGTTCTGTGTCACCTTTAAACCACTAGTGGCTAACAGAGTAAATGAATTAGAGTGAGTGACCTCTTTAGATCTGTTGAGATGGAAGTTTGTGTGAGTTTTGGTTACAATGGTTCTTTTATTTTTAGGAGGAATGAGAGACGCATGCCTTCTTGCAGATCAAGGTCGCATTTTCCTGCCCTCATCAGAAAGTAGGGCAGATGTAAGCACAATTAGTCAGTTCCCTAGACAGGAGACTTTGGGACTCTGAGAATCCGATTTTCAGCAAGAGCCAGCTCCTCAGTCCCCAGGTCCAAACAGAACCTATGCAAAGGCTGTGATAAGCTCTTAATTAAGTCTGTTCAAATAGGGTGCTGGTACTTAACGCTGAACAGGACTGTGGGGGATGGAAGATGAACCAAGTGCAGAGTCAACAGTCTGGATTCTCTTCAGGGAACCTTGGGGAAAATGTTCACCTCTTTGAGCCCCAGGTCTGCCATCTGTTTTCCTTGTAAATATGCAAAAAAATACCAGTCTACTAAAAAGCATGCTGCTTTGTAGTTTCAAGCACTTCCTACAAAATACTTTAAACTAGTTCACACTAAAGTGTTAGTGACTCATCGGTTCATCTTTCTTCCTGTTTTTAAAGGGATCTGAAGTATCCTGATCTCTTGTAGTTTATGGAATTGGGTGCTAGGCTTGGCACTCTGTAGATATAATCTCATTTAAGGCTCATAATAATCCTCTAAAGCAGTGGTCTCGGTCTTTGTATGCAATCAGAATCAGCTGGAGAATTTGTGAATGCAGATCCCTGGGCCACAACTCCAGGGTTCCTGATTTGGTAGGTCTGGGGCAGGACCTGAGAATCTGCATTTCTAACTAGGTAGTGCTCGTCCTGCTGGTCGAGGACCACACATTGAAAACCACTGCCGTGAGGCATGTATACTATTATCTTAATCTCACCGATGGGGACGCTGGGACATAGAGAACAAACTCAATCTTTTCCTTTATATTTTGAACATTTTTTTTCCTTTTTTAAAAATCCCATCCACCACAAGATCATAATGGAATCCTCTGACACTGTCTTCTAAATCTTTTATTTTGGCTTTCCCTTTATAATTAAATGTTTAGTTAACTTGGAATTGATTCTGCATATACTGTGAGGTAGGGATCCGATTTCATTAATTTTTCCATGTAGATAACTAAATACCCCAGCATCTATTATTGAACAATCTTTCACTTGTCCACAGATCTGCATTCTAAGTTTTTCATAAAATAAGTTTGTGATCTGTTTTTTTCCTATACCAATACCAATTTTTTCAAAATTTCTATAGCATTTCCTTCTTCTACCTTTCCCTTCCCTTCCCTCTCCTCCCCTCCCATCCCCTCCCCTCCTTCTCTATTTTCCCCTCTTTTCTTCTTCCTCCACCTCTGCCTTCTTCTCAACAAGTTTCCTTATCTAGGAAGGCAAATCATTGTCCTTGTCCTTCTCCAAGGATGTTTGGATCTTCCTCTTTGCTCTTTCTTATTCATTTTAGAGTCATTTTTTAATTAGTTTATTTATTTATTTATTTTTGCTGTGTTGGGTCTTCGTTTCTATGCGAGGGCATTCTCTAGTTGCGGCAAGCGGGGACCACTCTTCATCGCGATGCGCGTCTAGAGTCATTTTTTTTCAAGTCCCATACACAACTTTGTATGGATGTTAACTGCAATTGCATTGAATTTTTACATATATCTGGGGAGATTTGGCAAGTTTACAATATTGTCTTCTTCTCCAAGGATGCTGTGTGTATATCCCTTAATTATCTTTCACTGTTTCTTAAATCTTTCAACCAAATTTTATCATATTCTCCATAAGTCCCCTGCACATCTTTTGTTAGATTTATTTCTAAATATTATCAGGGTTTTCAATTGCTATTGCTGCTATTATAAAGGTATGTTATTTTAAATGAAAATTTCTAGATGTTTACTGTTGGCATATAAAAATATAATCCATTTTATACTGAATTTGTATCTTGTAAATTTGCCAAACTCTCCAAACCATTCTAATAATGAATCATAGATTATCTTGCATTTCCAATATAAAAAATTATACTACCTACAGATAATATATTTTGTCTCTCCCCCCCCCATTTTTATATCTCTTCTTTCTTTTTGTTTTTCACTTGTTTTTGTTAAGGTGCTAACTAGGCCTCCAGTACAATGTTGAATAGGAGAGTTCACAGAGTTTTTTTCCTCGTCTCACTCCTTTTCCTCTTATCAGAGTTCTGATGGGAAGGAGTTATTTCCCTTGAACTCTCTGCTAATGAAACCTCTCCCTCTTACAATCTTAGGACATGTGATCACGTGGGTTTGTAAAGTTACTGGCTGACCACACCAGCCAATGTAGGCTTTTACTTCTGAAGTCATGGCAGGTCTATTTCCTTTAACTTAAATGCAGGTTTAAATTTGAATAATTGGAAAGCATCTTTCATGGAAGATGACAGTATTATTGGAATTAGTAACTCTACTGTATGTGTGCGTAACACTTATATAGTAAAACACTTTCGGTGGGACCCCAAGGTTCCTAACCTAGAAACATTGCATATCCCGCCCTCGCAGGACTCCTTGGAGTAGCAGGGATCAAAGCACAACACTTCTGATAGTTTCTTAAAAAAAAAAAAAAAACAAAAGAAAAACCTATCAGGAAAAGACTGACTTAATAGAGTAGCAGTGCTAAAGGTCTCACATCATCCTTAATTCTACGGTGGCCCACGTCCTCCATAGAATTCACAGGCACTGGAGGTAAAAACGGAAGGAGTAAGGGGGCAGGGTTGATTTTTACAGCTTGACGTGTGCGTCCTCCGTGGCTGAGTCCGGCCCAGCCATGCGCTGCCTCTGCAACCTGACAAATGTTTACTTGCTTCTAAGTCACACAGTAATGTTGCTCAACTTTTTCTTGGATGCCATCAACATGCTCCTAGGTCAGTGCCTCTCAAAATGTTCATTTATTGGTCTACAATGAGATAAGTACAGAAAGTGAGAGCAAGCATTTAGAACTTTTTTAAAAAACAAATTTATTTATTTATGGCTGCGCAGCCATTGCTGCTCGCGGGCTTTCTCTAGTTGCGGCGAGCGGGGTCTGCTCTTCGTTGCGGTGCGCGGGCTTGTCATTGCGGTGGCTTCTCTTGTTGTGGAGCATGGGCTCTAGGCACGCAGGTTTCAGTAGTTGTGACGCGCGGGCTCTAGAGCGCAGGCTCAGTAGTTGCGGCGCACAGGCTTAGTTGCTCTGCGGCATGTGGGATCTTCCCCGACCAGGGCTCGAACCCGTGTCCCCTGCATTGGCAGGCGGTTTCTTAACCCCTGCACCACCAGGGAAGTCCCTAGAACTTTTTATAGCAAACTGATATCGTTCTGGCATTTTTACTGTATTTATCAAAAGTATCAGTCCACAGTAGACTAGACATTTTAAAATAAAAGTTCCTTTATTGCAGAGGATGTCCCTGACATTTAACCCATGGTTTTGTTGGAAGATTTAAGGAGAAAATACCATCCTAATCTTTTACTTTACTTATTTATTTTATTATTCCCTCTGCCTATAGCACTGACAAGAATTTCTTCTTGAACCTGAAGGCTCAGCTTAATATCGTTTTCACCGGCACATTCTCTGACTACCCCTTCCAAGTCGGATTTAACTGCTGCTTTCCTGGTGCTCCCACACTCCTTATAACTTTATTTCTTGTTGTTCCATTCTTCTTTGTATTATAGATAGTTGTCTGGGTGCCTGTCTTCACTCCACGTTAGCCTGTGAGCCCCCGAGGGCAAGGTTCACGTTTTGTTTCTGCTAGTTATCACCGGCCTCTCCATCTTGAACACTGTGATTCTGTCCTTTTCGTATCTGTCTGTGCAAGACACACGGAAGGTACTAAGCAAATCTTTGCACAGTAGATTCCCTACACGCATCTACTTACCCAATAAATAATTGGGGATGCTGCCTCTGTCAGGAACTGCTCTACAAGCCGGTAAATAAGTGACTAAGACCTATTCAGTTTCTGTTTTCATACAGCTTATATTCTAGTAGGTAGGAATGCATGAACAATAAGGTCAGTGTCCAGGGAATATTTGAAGAAGTACAAGGCTCCGTGAGTAGCTAATGCACCTCTCCAGCTTTATCCTCTCTAGACAGCTTTCCCTTGGCTTGGCAAGACACATCAACCAAGGACAGTCAGTCTGGCTTTGAAAGAATCAGACAGAGAGGCTGCCCTGAAAGTGCTTCAGGAATAGGCACCAGGATCATTCATTTCAGAGCCCAGTCCTGATGTAAGAAATACTGCCTGGTAATGTTGTCACATTGACGGTGCTTCATGGGGACTCCCTTATCCTTGCGTCTCAGCCTCACTGTGGGAACTTACAGGTTGTGTTGCCGAAAAGGATCATTTAAAACCCAACGTGGGGGGAAAGGATAGGAACAATTGCTTCCTCCTAAAAACCAGGGCCTCTGTTTTGGATTTAATTCTGTCACTGCCAAGTGTAGAGTCCAAGATACCTAAAAGAGAGCTGTTATTTCAAACTGTTTCAAAGCAATGGACTAAATTTGTCTGAGCAGCAAATTCTGTAATCAAAAGCAGTGGTTTTCAGACTTCAATTTTTCTGAGGAAGAGCACCCTTCATTGGAACAAAATCTTATGTGAAAGCTAAAGTTACAAATAGCATTAATGTATTCATTCCAAAGGTATTACATGAGCCCTGCCAAATACCAGACAAGTACTAGGCACTTGTTTTTCACTAGTAGTAAACAAAAGAGAAAAAAGGCTGGTTTTCAAAAAGTTTACATCCAAATGTGAGGAGAAGACCATCATAACAACAATAACAGAGAAGGGTCACATGCCATGGAGAAAATAAAGGTGGGGAATGGACTTAGAGAATTGCCAGGATTAGTGCCACATGTAGGGTGGCTAGGAAAGGCCTCTTTGATGAGTAAGCATTTGAAGAGACCTAGAGCAAGTGAGGGAAGGAGCCTTCAGGATATGAGGGGGAAGAGCATTTTAAGCAAGAGGGCAAGTGCAAAGGTCCTGAGGTAGGTGTGTGCATGCAGAGTTCCAGGAATAGCAGGAGGCTAACGAGGCCTGCAGGCAGAGGGAATAAGGGGCAAATGAGTCTGCAGAGGTAGTGCGGAGTATGAAGAATGGGTAGATTATGATTAAAAGCCATGGCTTTATTTTTTTCTGAACCCTGAGTGCGATGCAAAGCTGTTGAAGAATTTTGAGCGAGGAGAGACATACCTTGGCTTACATTTTAAATCGTGCCTCAGCAAGCAGCACAGCTATGTATCTGTAGTAACTGGCAGGAAAGCAGAGTATATGGGTACGGAAGGAGATGTAATGAGGCGAGCTTGTGAAACATCTCTTCCGATTGCTTCTCTTTCCTCAGTGAATTAAGAAGCAGACTAATCAGCCTAGAGCTAGTATGGGGGAGGGATTGTTAGAAGCATCAGAAAAAAGGGGAAGGCAGAAAATAGCTTTTCAGCAGGATGGGAGAGTGAATGAACTAGAAAAATGGAATTTCCAGGCAGCACAAAGTCCTGGTCATGAATCTATCATTTGTGATCCTGAATTTCAAGGGAGACCAGTCAGAAGAGCTGTGTATTATTCTCCAGCCACAGTTCAGGTTTAGCTGATTCTCCCTTCATCCATCTGCCATAGCATGGTACCAGGGGGAAGGGGACAGAGGACCTGGCTTCCCCTCAGTTACAGCAGGAAAAGTTGGACTGAATGAAGAGGAAGGGACAAGGGAGAAATTATAATGATGAACCAGAGTATCTAATTTTGGGTGTGAAGGGAAAGGAAACTGAGAAAGGGAAAGATCAAAATACTTTAAGTCCTGATGGGGGTCACAGAACTGTGGAGATAGATATTAGAGGAGTATTTAGGAAAGCATACACAGAAGGACCAGAGTTAGAGTGTCTGAAATTACGTTGGGGGCGGGGCTGGTGCCTTTAGTGTTACAAGGACGAATATAAGGCCATGGGAAGGGGCTAAGGGGGAGGAGGGCAGATCATAAGAGGAGACAATGTCAATCACCGAAAGACCCAAGAAGGACCATCTATGTGGACACTGAAGCCGCCAAGAATCAGGACAGGAGTACACAGTGTTGGAGAGGAGAGCCAGAAGAAGAGCTATGTGGGAGTCTATAGATGACCGAGGCAGGGTGGTGAGTAAGACAGTCTTACCACAGAAGCTTCTAAGCCAGATGAGGGCAGTTTAGGGTGGAGACAGAGGCAATGGTCAGCATGGAAAACCAAATCAATCCTCACTTCTTTTCCTAAGTAGCCACTGAGGTACCACCAGGAAACATTCCGGGTTTACACAGAGGACTGGCATATTTCAGATTGAAGGAGCAGCAAAACTTTGAAGCAAGGGCTTTAAATTAGCATTTTGGACAAAGGTAATGTCTTACAAATTCCTTGTGCCCATTGGTTTGTGTTTCCCTGTCCTCCGGAATACCCTAGTCTGTCCTTTGTCTACCTAGCACTCCAAGCACCCAACCACCGCAGCCATTTACACACAGCTTTAAATAAACACCCACTCCTGCTAAGGGGTTGACACATCTTCCTGCTTATTCTCTACCAGCTGCTATTACATCTTCTTTGGAGCCCCCATCTTTGCCTCTGTGTTCCAGCCCCTGTTACCAATCTTTGGACCCTTGATTTGGGGACTTGTTTATATTCCTTCTTTGGCTAACTGGACCCAGTCTCTTCCTCCCCTGCTGAAATGGATCAGGACCCTATGGTCCTCCCCCACCCCACAATGTCCTCAGCCTGCCTTTTGTCTGTGGAAAACTCTTAGCCAAAGAATAAGTTTAATTAGAGAAGTGAGAAAATGCAGGAAGAAGGAAAGCAGTCAAGTAGGACATAATAATAATGGTTTAGTCATTAAACAAAGTGAAGGACCTTTAGTTCCTCAAGGGCTATAGATAAGATTCTGAGCCATATCCTTTGAGCTGTTTTGTAGGTACTGAAACCCCGACCAGGTGGAAGAAGTTAACTACGTGATGACCAGACTGTAGCCATTAACCTAAGCTGCCACTATTCCAAGAACTGGGCTCAAAGAAATGGAAACAAACTGACCCTGGAACTGAAGATTAACTGTACTTAAAACAATCAAGATGATGGTGACCAGACCATGGCATGACCAATTTCAAGATGCCTGTCAGAGCTGACTGTGCTGTTTCTGCACGTAGCCCCCTCCCTCTACCTAGAAAAGCTCTTGACCCCTGATTGTCAGTGAGTGGGGGGGAGTTGGTCTTCGGACATGAGTCGGCCTCCCCCCTCCTCCGCTGCCATGCCAACAGTTGCCCGCCTCTGAAATAAAGTAAACTTTCTTTTCCACCAACCTCACTTCTTGAGTATTGGCTTTAGAGCAGTGAGCAGCTGGACCCCACTTTCAGCAACGCTCTCACCTGGTCTTTATGACACTCACAGTTTTGGCTTCGTCCGTCAGCCATAAGCATCTTATTGGGAGGAAGGAAGGTGATGGTGCCTGTTGCCCTGCAGAGTAATATGGTGATGTTCTAGATGGGGCAAAAGACTGGATAACTGAAACCTGCAATAAAAAACAAAGAAAACATCAATTTTTGATGTATCAATCAAAGAAAGTATCAATTTGAAGAGGAACCACTGCTACCATACCCAGACGATTGTTTTTCCTTCCTACTAATTTTGACAAGTAGTATCTCTGTTATAACAATCAGGCCGATTGTACTTCATCTCTCCACCCACACCCTAGTCACACACCAAGGGAGAGAAATTTGGAGACAGTACCTCCTCCTCTCACCACCTTTCAAATTCTTCCTTCTAAGATCCTAATCAGGCTCTGAGTCCTTCAGAAAGCCTTTCAGAAAATTCTTTCCTTTCTCTAAACACCGACTTGCGTGGGGCCACATGATTGAATGGGCTTCTCTGATTTGTTGATTGTCCCCGGGTGGGGGGGGGGGTTCCGACTGCCTCAGATACAGTACAAGCTCCCAGAGGAGGAACTAGCATCTAGGAGCACCCAGTGCCTCATTGATACTTGATTTGCTGGTCTTTTCTCTTTCCCCACTGCATGGCTGATGCCCAGATGCTGTACAGGAAGCCTCATGAGCAGGGCAGTTTATCCTCTGCTGAGGCAGGAGGTGGTTGGAATCACAGCTGCTGGAGAAGCCCGCCGGTTTAAGCTCTTTGCTCCACTTCTTACACACCATGGTGCCCCCGTCTTGTACCTAATCTCCTTGTGTAGAGTTTTTCTCACCTGCAAAATGGGGGTGATGATAGAACCCACCTAATAGGTGCTAGTAAGGATTAGATTAACAATACATGTATCAATAACACGCTTAGAGTAGTGTCTGTAATAAAATAAACACTCAACATACGCCTGATACTGTGATTACTTACTCCTTTTTTCCCCTGTGATCTCTAATTTACTTCCCTCAGCAGGTCAGAAGGCTTGTAAGCTTTCCCATCTGCACTGGTAAAATTCCATGTTGCTGTCATGCATACCCCTAACATAGATTCAAACTGTTCATAGCTCAGTCACGCCCCTGGCTTCACTGTTGGGATTTCGATAGTCCCTTGGATGTCCTGGGCAATGGTTATGATGATATCAGGCCTTACAGTTTATAAAGTGGTTTCATAGCTCTATTCCCTGATCCTCTCTCAGCATCAGGACTGCCACATACAGTTGTGGAAGTTGTGTACTGCTCAACTCCCGCAGGAACCATTCACATTGTAGCCTAGGCGAATGGCGCCCCCTAGTGCTCTGCACTGCTCTGCTTTTCACTGCCGTATGGTGCTGAACCTGCTCACAGTTGCCCTGTGAGGTTAGTGCTATTATTCTCATTTTGAAAATAAGAACATTGGGGCTCAAAAGAATTTTTTTTTAAATCTAAAATACAAAGAAAGAGGCTTTACAATGTTTTGTGCCTGCTTCTCATAGTCTGTGTATTTCGTCAGTTGCTGCGAAATTACCCTGGAGAGACGCAAACAATCAATTTCAAACTGTTTGCCTTTATTGCATCTTCTTCTCCACCACCACACTGAGAAATGGAAAATCCAATAACTAATAAACAGCGTGGTAAAGTCCTTTCCCTTTGTTGAAAGGCTTTAATCATTGGGGTGAACTCCACAAATATTTGTGCAGTGGATGAGGGAGTGAGTCAGCTATGAAGTGCTTGTGCCAAGGCTTCTTGGAGCTTCCCGCATGGTTTTGGGGTGTTGGGTGGCTCTGACCTGAGTGGGTCTGTCTGCTGGAAGGAATGCTCAGCCCTTGTGCTCACCAGGCTCCTAAGAATGAACACACACATCGATGATGACTATTGCCTGGGCAGCCTGTCCGTGGTCCCAGGTTCCATCTCTGTCTGTTTGTCAGGACTCAATGTGACATTGACTGAGACTCAGGCAATCCACCAGGTATCCATTTTCCATGAAAAAGGCTGTCAGTGTTATTGACAGAGGTTATTTTCAGTACCCACAGCTTTGAACCATCCTCCCCTCCTCTTGCAGTTTGCCTTTGAGTGGGGTCCACCGGGCTCTGGGCAGTAGGAACCGTCTGTCATCTTTCCCTGGATGTGGCCTGCAGCACGACTCCTTCCCACCCACCTCTCATAGTGTCTGCCCCCGGGGCACTCTGTAGTCCATGACTTTTGTCAAACACTAATTGCTTGGGGAGGGGGAAACCAGCTTTTTAGCAAAGCCTTAAAGCTATCTCCAGAGTCCATAGTCTGATCCCAATCCACAATCTGACCCCTCTTCCCAGCCTCTCTCTCTTCACTCCCGCATAAACTCCTGTTGCACTAGCCTGGTGCTAACTCTCAGTCTTCCCCCCTCTGCTCTCCTCCTGCTGTTTGCTCTGCTAGGTATGCCCAGGTTTCTCTGCCTGAGCAGAGTTCTCATGGCCTCTTTCTCTCACGCTTGGTTTGGTCAGCACCAACTGCTCCTTCCTTTTTATGTTGATGTCATTCCAATTTAGAAAATATCTCTTTTCTAAATATTCCACTCTGCCGCCTATTAGAGTCATCTTCTGTGCCTCATCTTTTCATGCGTCTTACGTAAGTTGCTAAAAGTCACGCTCTGTGTTTGCCTTCCTTCTCCACTAGACTGCAAGTTTCTTGAGGGCAAGAGTCATTATGTATCTACCTCTGACCAGGGCTGCTCCATGGCTGGCCAAATTCAATTGAATTTCTAAACAATCTAAATGAAGCTCTCCCCTTGGTGACAGGTGAGGTTAACTGCGTGCGTTTATGGGATGGCTGTTGCCAGGAGACATGAGGCAATCACTTTCAACATTGCTCTTTGGAAATGAAGCTGGAGGCAGCTGGATGCCGGAGAAGCCCTTTCTGGCAATTAGACTGGCAAGTAACCAGATCCAGCAATGGCAGATGGGAGGTCTTATCAGCTCTCGCCCTGTGTCTCTGTCTGGCTTTGTTCCCAGATAATGCCTGAGCAGAGGCGATACTGGGAAGCCCATAATTTCAGAGTGTGATCTCCAATTCAGGACAAAGTGGGAGGGAAGCCAAATATCCTACCAGCTCCTGCAATGAGTTAGTGCTGCAGATTGAGTAGGATTCCAGTGACCTACAGGGTACAGACAGGGACAAGGCAGGTTCTGCCTGCTATGGAAGGTTCCACAAGTTCTGCCATTACTTTGGTCATCATTTCATCCAGTGATGTGGCTCTCATACAGTTGCTTTGCAACCTTTGTCTTGAAAAAGACTGAGTAAAATCCAACTTGGTTCAGGTCCTCTAGTTTTCCTACTCTTGGCCCTCTCTCTTCCCTGTAGGTGTCCGAATCCTCATCCTCTCTCTTTATTCCAGGCAAATGCTTCCAGGCCCCTTGATTACAAACAGGGATTGAAAAAAGCCCTCCCAGGGGGTTGGTACTTTGAATTCTAGGCATCAGCCATCAGAGAAAGGAATACAAGGACAGGGTAGCTTGACTTTTCTGGTGCCCTTGAAATCACACCACGGACTGGCCGCTTCTTTCAGCTAATATATACGTAGATATCTACCACAGTTCTTGGCACATTATGAAGGGTCAGTAAATGTTTGTTGAATTTAACTCATAAGCTGTATGAAAACAAACCTGATCAGTAAGCTTTTGTGAAAAATCTACTGTTATTATAGTATTATCAAGAATAAAGAAGCAGGGCTTCCCTGGTGGCACAGTGGTTGGGAGTCCGCCTGCCGATGCAGGGGATGCGGGTTCATGCCCCAGTCCAGGAAGATCCCACATGCCGCGGAGCGGCTGGGCCCGGGAGCCATGGCTGTTGAGCCTGTGCGTCTGGAGCCTGTGCTCCGCAACGGGAGAGGCCACAAGAGTGAGAGGCCCGTGTACCACACACACACACACACACACACACAAAAGAATAAAAAAGCAACAGGAAAATAAGTGCTCCCTGGCTCAATGTCTAGACCAACTGAGAAGTCAAGACAGATAGAGAGGAAGGAATAATGGTAATAATATTAACAACAGTACTAGTAGTAATGGTAACTCCCATTGTTTGAACAGCTACTATGTGCCAGGGACTTGACATACTTTTTCACTTTGTTTCTCACATTTATTTCTCACAACAATCCTGTGAGGTTATTATGATGCCCATCTTACAAATGAAGGAAATGAAACTCAGAATTTGAATAACTTTTCCAAAGACATACAAATAATAAATGACAGAGCCAAGATGGCAAGTACGGTCTGTTTGAGAAAAGCTAATATTCTTTCTATGACCCCATGTTGTTGCAGTGACCATGGCAAAGCTAAGACGAAGGGAAGAAGAGAGAAACAGATTCCATACATGTGTGTCTAAAGGATTTGGAGAAAAGGAGCTTGCTTCAGAGTAAGGGTGACCCAAGGGGACATTGTGGAGGGGTTGGCTTTATATAAGAAACAGGCTTTGTTCTGAAGATTTATTTGCAGTTCTGGTTATCCTTAGGCTACATCCTTCCAATGATGAATAGTCAGGGAACTGTGTTCAAAAGTCATTTGAAATAATACATGAGGAGCTCTGTAGGAAGAGCCTTGGGATCTGCCTAAACATAAAAGTGGCACACTGCCAGGTCTCCGTTAATGTTGACTACATGGCAGGATAGAGAAATATGTCAGAAGGAAATCAGAAGGAATATCAGAAGGAAATTTAAAGGGGACATGAACTCCAGGCAGAAAGCATGGCAAGTGCAAAGGCTCTGAGGTCGAAAAGAGCCTGGAGGCTTTGAGGAACTGAAAAGCTGGAGCTAGAGCATAGGCCTGAGAGGTAGGCAGGGACTAGATCGGGGGCAGCCTGTCACCCAGGAGAAGGGGTATTTGTGTGTTATTCTGATTGCAGCAAGAAACAACTGGAAGGTCTGAGTAAAGGGATGACATAGTTTGTGTTTAAAGATCGCTCTTGTTGACCGAATGTCTACTTCAATCTGATTCCGAGTTTAGTAGCATTTACCGGGCATGTATTTTGTGCCAATCACCATACTAGGTATATATATATATATATATATATACACACACACCATCTATCTATCTATCTATCTATCTATCATCTATCTACCCATCCATCCATTTATCTATCCATCCATCCATTTATCTATCTATCTATCCATCCATCCTTCTACCATCTTCACTCTCTAGCCCACTATTCAAGGTGCATATTATTACTCCCACTTTGAAATGGAGAAGCCACAGAACAGAGAGGAACTCAGGCCAAGTCACAGAACTGTGGGTTGAGATTAGAGCCAGGGTTTGAACCAGGATTGGCTCAATGTTTTTTACTCTTTCCACTTTGCCATGCTATATCATCCATAAAATTATGGGGTTTATGAAGTTTTGGTGAATAAAATTACCTCAAGAGTGAAAAAGCCGAGACACTTCTGCACCAGCTTTCATTTATGCAAACAGTTTTCTGACCAGAGCTGCCCTGGCTTCGGCTGTGCTGCTCCTGAGGGCCTGGTCTTGCCACCCTGTGGAAGCTGCAGACAGAGGTGTTCCAGGTCCCTCAGGAAGACTTGCAGGCAGGCTTCACAAAGCATTGCCTTATACCTGCATTATGGGCCTCCCACCCAGAGGTGCTCTGTGGTGCAAGATGCTGCAGGATCCACTTGACATCCGGGCTTGAACAACCCGGATATAGGAAGTGTTAACATTCCATGGGTGAACTCGTATGGGATTGAACAATTACCTTGTAGGGGCCTCTAACTGTAAAGGCTGCTTCGTAAGGCACTTCCTTATGTTTTCTCCCCCTTGACTTTCCCCTCTCTTCTGCTCCCTGGGACGGTACCTCTCCAATAAACTGTCGGTGCAGGAGCTGTTGCCTCAGGCTCTGTCGTCTAAGACAACTTTTCTCTACAGCTCTTCCCTTTCTTCCACGATTTTTCTCTCATTCTGTTCTCAAGGCTGGTTCTTTTTCTAGGTGGACAGCTGGTTGTGGCTTGCTAGGTCCAAAAACACCCTTCCACCTAACGTTACTCTGAGTCTTAAGTTCTAGTCTCATAACTGGTGGTTGTGGGTTTATAGAACCCTTTGCCAGGGAAGTTGGAATGTACTAGACAATGAAAGACATGATGTCGTAACATCTGTTAACCAAATAGCTGAACTTTTAGAAGCACTGAGCACAAGGCACCATTTGTAGCCTTGTGGAGAAGAAGGAAGAAACAAGTATTGATTGTTCATCTGTTATGTGCAATATTCCTTCATATGTTTATTCACCAAGTGTTCCTCTACTGCCTTCCGTACGCTGGCCACTGTCTTAGGGGAGTCCTGGGGATCCCAGCTGAAGGAGGAAGCCCTTGCCTTCAGAGAGCTTTTGGTTTAATGAATGTTGGGCTCTGTGCTGGGCAGTTTTATTGAAGATTGGTCATTTGTTAAGTGCTTTCATATCCATCATTTCATTGGACTCTGAAGACCAAGTTGTATGGAGGATTGTATCTCCAACTGGTGAGAAGACTGAGGTTTAGTGAAATTACGTGACACTTAGGTATGAACTTAGATCTTCTGACCCTAATTCCACAGCTTTTCCTAACCCACCTAGCTGACTCTTGACTGTACACAACTGCTAGGGTGGCTTTCCTCACTTCAGACTTTATCCTCTGGTTGCTTACATGTCACTCTGTGCATCCCTGAAGTTGCCAGAGAAACATGGGTAGTTTGTATGTGCAGCTTCTGTTAGAAGTGCACAGCCTGCAGCAGGAAGTGTTCTTGAGGTCCTCACTTGTCCTGGTCACATGGTTTGTTAGAAAGAAAAGGGACATTGTGTTACAATGTCATAAATACAAACCCAAGTGTTCAAAAATCTCTACACCTGAAAAATACCTTTGCAAAGTTAAAATTCAGTATTGGGTACCCAGTCCCAAAATTAAAGAAAACATTAACATATGATTTCCTCTAGCAAAGAGTATGGGAATTAGAGGGCATTAGGAAACATTCCAGAAGGTTGTGCAGGGTCACCTCATTCTGAAGGAGGGCAGAAGCTTCTGAAATTTTCCCCAAAGCCAAAACAACTTCACTCCATCACTCACTAATGACTGCCTAATCTTTAAAAATTACTCCCCAGATAAAAAAAATATTTAAGCAAGTCTTTCACAAGATAACCAAATAAGATTTTTAAAAATCTGTCAAATAGAAACTTAACCTCAGATACCAAAGCCAAAGCATTAACCAGATCCACAATTCTGTGGTATTGTAATACTGGTATCGAGCAAAAATGAGTCATTGAATCACTTCAGCAAAGTTTACTCAGGGAGAAAATTCATTTATTTATAAAAAGCAAGTTAATTCACCATCCCAGGGACCTGTTGTTCCTTGCCACTTATGAAATCAGGGCTCCCTTATTAAGCCAGAGTACTCTTCCTGGGCAATACTGAAGAATATTGCAGATTTTTATTGCCTCTGGGGTATGTCTGTGCACAGATGGCCTTGAAAATAAAACAGTATTTTGGAGTGAATTCAGTCTTTTTTTTTCTAACCCAACTCCCGTGAATGGAAGCAACACCATGTTCTTTAGCTTTGAGGAGCCCCTCAAGGTAAATGGGACAAACAAATCTTCATGCACTCATCCTTTACGTTTATACTGACAGCCTATAAACACATGTTTATGCAAACTCCCCAACGAGTTATGGATTGTGACAACCTCTAGAAATAAATAGACTGCACAGATTTGAACTTCACTACTGCTGCATCTTTCTGAGATATGGCCCTTGGCTCAGCCCCTACTCAAAGGTCTATGCAGTCTGAATGCCAGAATTTTGCATCTTCTGTGGCCTAAGGCAGTGCGGAGGCTACACTGTCCTCCAACTTACACCTCCTTCCTCAGAAAGTGTGGCTCGAAATGGTTCTGAAGAAGGTCATCGGAAAGCATCAGCTTTCTAAGCTGACTTTCATTAACTTCTAGGGCTTTTCACCCTGGAGGCATCCAAAGTATTGCGTGGGAGAGGTGGTACTAAATTCCCTCAAATTTATTCTGGGGTAAATTGGTGAAAAATTTTATGCATGTCATTTCCAGGTTCAGAAATCTTCAATAGCTTCTTACATTCAAACGATTAAAAGCTGGGTTCTCTAACCTGGCAACCAAATCTCCTTTCACCTGGAGTCATTCATTCATCAGATATTTATTGAGGGCTTACTAACTAAGCATTGTGCTCTGGGGCACCAGCATCCCTGGCTTCGTAGACCTGACGTCTATGGGAGACTAACAGTCACACAGCTAAGTATTTCATTATAACAGTCCTAAGTGTCACGATGGAGAAGTACAGGGCACCGTGAGAGCTTCTCAGTGAGGAGCCAGACCAGGAAACAGTGGAGGCTGAAGACCAAGGACAAAGAGCTCCAGGGCAAGAGAGACAGGGAAGCCTGGGTCATGCTGGGCCTTCAAGAAACTTCTATGTGAAGCATCTGGGTCCTTGTCATGGGAGAAATTAGAAGCCACTGTGGGATTTCAAGCAGGGGGATGATAGGATTAATCTTGTTTTTAAACATATCACTTTGGTTGCAGTTTTGAAGTGGTTGGGAGATAGAGCATTGGGGGCTAAGGAACCAGCCAAGAGCCTGTCACAGTGACCAAGAAGGAAATGGGAGGGCATTTTGGATAAAGATGATAATGTTGGAGAAGGTGAAAAGTGAATGAAGTTGTCTAGTGGGATTTCTTTTGTGCTTAAGATCATTGTTATTCTTTCCCCTGTTCTAGGATAACTACCTAAGGTCAGGAGGAAGTGATACAAACTTTGGAGGCAGGAGTCCTAGAATACACTCTAATTCTGCAACTCACTAGCCTATCACAGAATAGGCCATAAATAATACTTGCTAAATGATGAATAAATGGAAGAATTATTTAATAGAAGAATTGTCATAAAAATGAAGAGAAACAAAAAATTAAAAAGTTTAAAAAGTGTTTAATACACAGCTAACATTCAGGAATGTCAGTTTCTTTACTTTACTTCAATAAACATTCTTTGGGCCCCCAAAATGTGCTATGTGCAAGGCGCTGAATTTCTATGATGGCAATGGGAAGCCAGTACAATTAATTGGTGTGATTTTCCCCAAGAACAGATAAAACGGTGATGAAGGAAGAGGAAGTTAATTATGTTAATCAATTCAATAGTTGTCCTTTGCCTTGGCCTTTTGAATCAGATACAGTGAATTACTATTATCTTTGAGGAAATTTGAGTTTGTCTGTGTTCAGATTTATATTTCACTCTTGACAAAACATCATTTCCTGGTTCTATGAAAATAAACTAAAGCGCTTTCTTCAACATTGACTCGTTCTTAAAAATATCATTTAGACAAATATCAACTTTCTCTTTCAAAATGTATGACTGCTTCTGTTCCACTTGGGATCAACACTCCTACAGAATCTATGAGTGATTCAGGCAGAAATGTTTTCACTAATTTCATATTTATCTCATTGACTTCCTAAAAGAACAGCACTGTCAGAAGAACTAAAAATTCAACTTTATACAATCTAGGAGCATATCGTGCCTGAATTTATAGAATAAATGCAAATTGTTTATCAAACTTTTATTGAGTACCTGGTACATGCCAGGCCCTGTGCTAAGGGCTGTGGAAGATCCAAAGATAAGCAAGAAATTTCCCTCAGGTACTAGAAACCCACAGTCCATTAAGACATAAAGATAAGCCCATGAATGTTTGTTATATAAGAAAGGTAAGTTACAGTGAAATCTCATAGAGAAGTGGGAACATGGAGGTGGAAAATGTACTCTCTGTGTACCTTCACAAAGCAGAAATAGAAAGATGTCATCCAGGTGGGTTTTACCGGAAATAAAAAAAGCTAAATCACAACGACAACTTTCTTAATAGACAGAGGGAGTGAATGATAAATTTAGCTTATCAATTTTCCCCTTAAATCATATCTAGCAGTTAGGAGTTTGGGGTTGTAAGTGACAGAAAATTTAATTCGAACTAGCTTAAGCAAAAGAGAAAGTTTATGACTAATGTAAATGAAAACTCCAGTGGTGGACCTGGCTCAAGCCATGGTCCTCAAAGGTGTATGGTGCCGATGCCTGCTGTGTTACCCCATTCTCAGGGAGGCTTTTCTTCCATGATCAGACGTTGGCTGCATCCAGCCAGGCCTTGAATCCTTCTCCCTCCAGCTTCAAGTAAATAAGAACCTATTCCCCAGAAACTCCAGAAGTTTTGGGGGTCTCATATGGTCTGATTGTTTGTTTTAACCAGCTCTAAACCAATCACTATGATCAGGAGAAGTCAGTATACTGATTGGCTGTGGCCAATAAGGATTTACCTTGGAGCTTGGAGTGGGTTCAACTCCAACCATACTGCATAACTGAGAAGCAGGCAAAATTCCAGTGCACTTTACCAAAAGAAGGGTAAAGGAGTTTGGGTGGCAAAAAGTATACCATATGGAACTAGGCAGATCAATTAATAAAGGGTATATTAGAAGTGGCGATTAGAACAAAAAAGTGATAATTTTTTCCAAATTGCTTTAGAGCTAAAACATGACTGGTGCACTCTGATGTTGCTCCTAATCTTTGGTTTTCAAAAATTATGCATCTTCTCCGTATGTCAATTTATTAGACATTTGCTGAGGCCTCATGTAGCTAGAGCTGTGTTAGATGTTTGCGGCATAATGACATTGTCTTTACTCCTAACAGCTTGTCATCCCTGAAATAAACAGGAATGACAGAATCAGAAAACTTCATGGTTTCTGCTTTCCTCTTTTTAAAGTATTTTCAGACAATATGAATGTTATATTATTAATAAATTGGAAAAGAGACTCAATAAGCCAAAAAAGAAATTGTTTTGCTATTGGACTGCGTTTGTTGACTCTGATATATGAGCTCTTCAGCATATCAAGACAATGTCTATCTTTAATCCAGCTGCCAAAGTGACCCTCTTAAAATGTGGATATAATCAGGGATTCGCTTATTTGATCAATTCCAAATTCTTAAGCATAGTTCTCAACTGTGGCCTCATTCTCTACCAGTTCTTGTTCAAACACTTGATATTTCAGATCTAGTGAATTCCTCAGGCCCCATATATGCTTACTATATCATGCTGTTTCTTCTGTCCTATTTTCCACATACTTACAGATCAAATGTCACCTCTTCTGTGCAGCCTTCCTATAAATGTCCTGCACAGATTCAGAAGTTGTCTTCTGTGATCTTCCATAGCATTGTATAAAATTTATGTCTTTGTTGAGCACTCATACATTGCATTGTAGTGGATTTTTCTTTGCCCATCTCCCACACCTTGGGACTATGAGGACCTTGGGAGGAAGTAGTGTCATTTATTTCTGTATCTCCAAGACTAGCTCAATATAGGGCACTTAGGCATTCGTTGAGGGTTAAAGAAATGTGAACTGAGGGTAGCCTGAAGGTGTTGCAACAAGAGCCATTTCCAACTATCATTTTCCAGCAGAAATCTATTTACTTAATTATTCATCTGGAACATGTGTTTAAATGAATTTTTACCTATATAGGATTATTTTCAGAGTGGTTCAACCATTTTAAAAATCAGCTTGCTGGATCATTTATCAGAATCACTTTAAGAAGCAGAAGCACCAGGGTAGAGCAGGAACAAAACTAGAAGGGCTTAGGAAGATCTGAATGTCTGTCCTGCCTCCACAGCTAACATGCTTCATGACCTTACTGTTAATCACTAGGCGTCTCAGTTTTCTCATCTGTAAAATGGAACCTGAGAAGTTCATCTGAGCTACAGCCCCTCACTCTATACCATAGATAGACTCAAGGGAACTATAGGGTTGTAAGGAACTGTAAGATTATCTCTTCCAACTTTCTTCCCAGATACAGAAATTCACTGATCACCTTTCTCAGGAGGTGGCATCTGGCATCTGACTGAGATCTCCAGAAAGAGGGCATTCATTTCCTGTAAGGCCCAACACTCCATTGCTGGACAATGCTCATGTTAGAAAGTTCTCTACACTGAGCCAAAGTCTGCTTCTTCTCTGTGACTTTACTCATTGATCTTGATCAGCCCTCTGGAGTCACGAGAATGTCAATTCCATTTGAGTCCATGACGGCCCTTCAATCATTGAGAGATAGCTGTCACAGCTTCCCGGCGCCTCATCTTCAGATTAAAAAGCCTGAGCTTATTCAAGCATCCTTTACAGGTCTCGGACGCTGATCCCCTCACCTTTCTGACCACCATCCTTAGAACGTGCTCCGTTGCACCTCCGGAAGAGAACAAAATGCACAGAAGTGTCTGATGCAGACGGATCCAGGAAGCCATGGTTCCCTTTGAGCTGGGCATTGTATTTCTTCCCTCATGGCTTAATGGCTCAACAATTTTAGGTTTCTTCAGCCTCAGAATCCTGTTGGCTCAGGTTGTGCTTGTGGTCAGTCGATATTTGAAATATTTCATAATTTAAAATGAAAATAACTTTAAAAATCCTCTGTCAATCTAAGTCACCCCTTCTTGTACTTAGACAATTCATTTTTTAACCCTAAATGGAGGGGTCTACATTTATCTATATTGTTCTCAATCCTCAAGTACCACAACCCTCCCATGAATCATTTTACAAAGCAGTGACCACAAGTAACGATCACGGGCTGAGGTATTGAACCAGGGTCTCCCCTGGTGCTCCTGTTCTTCCTGCCTCATCTACTTGGTGGGCTGACACCTGGCTTGAAAACCTACTCAGACTCTCTTCTTTGCCTGCTTCCTTTCTCCTCACAGCAGTGGACCTTCCACTCTTCAAAACCCTTCTTTTTGGGAGTATCTATGTCTACAAGTAAGAAATAACTCTCATAACCAGCCTCAGCCTGCAAAACTACTACTGCCCTAGGAAGATCCTAGTCCCTCTTCATAGGAGGTGCATTATGGATTCTGGAACATGGAAGCTGCTCAACATATGCTGATTAAAGTTTGGACTTGGGCTTCCCTGGTGGCGCAGTGGTTGAGAGTCCGCCTGCCAATGCAGGGGACACGGGTTCGTGCCCCAGTCCGGGAAGATCCCACATGCCGTGGAGCGGCTGGGCCCGTGAGCCATGGCCACTGAGCCTGCATGTCTGGAGCCTGTGCTCTGCAACGGGAGAGGCCACAACAGTGAGAGACCCGCGTACCTCAAAAAAAAAAAAAAAAGATAGGACTTAATGGGATGACTCTAACAGAGAAAAGGAAGCGAATCACAAATAGATAAATGAGGCTAAAACGCTTTAAGTACCCAAAAACATCTGAGAGCAATATGATTTCTAGTTGAAGAGAACTTGAGGAAAGAGGCTTTAGAGAAAAGCTATGCTGCTTAGAGTTAAGTAAGGATAACACATGATGAATTTGGTTTCAAATGTGAAACTGCTAAGATAAGCTGTGTAAGAAAGGATCACATTAAGAATTTTAGAAAGAAAAGCACCTCTTTTGATGTGGTCAGACTCCCTGATTTGATATATCAAGTCCAGCGGAGCAAGTATAATGTTTGAGAAGGTATCATTTTTGGTTGGAAAGTCTTGGGTGGAGTTCAGGTTCTCCTTACTCCACACCCCAGACTTTTCAGAGTTACTTAAGGCTGAAGAGGTGAACTCAATCCTGCATTTAGACAACTCTAACTGTCTTAGATTCTCCTCAAGAAGTAGCACCACATAGTTGTTGTTATGGACATAACATTTGTGTCTCCCCAAATTCTTATGTTGAATTCCTAACCACCAAAGTAATGGAATTAGGATGTGGAGCTTTTGGGAGGTCATGAGGTCATGAGTGTGGAACCCTCATGAATGGGATTTGTGCCCTTATTAGAGACCCCAGAGATCCCTCTTTGTTCTCCACCATGTGAGGATACAAGGAGAAGACAACCATCTTCAAACCAGGAAGAGGGCTCTCATCAGAACCCAGACATGCTGGCAACCTGATCTCAGACTTTTAGCCTCCAGAGCAGTGAGAAGTAAATTACTGTTGTTGATAAGCCACCCAATCTATGACATAATTTCTTATAGCAGCCAGAACAGACTAAGACTGTTGTGTTGGATTTGAGTAGCCCACCCTACTCATTTAGTGTTGTAGCTCTCAGAGAATACTGAGTATTCTTGTCCTCAAAGGCTGCCATACTCTCACTTATATTGTTTTAACCATAACGGGGATATGCCAGCCAAACCTAGAATTAGAAAAGAATGATGTTTCTAGCTCCTTCCCTCCTTTCTTTTTCCACACGGATTTGCTAAGTGCTCACAAAAGCTCAGAAACTATACTTGGCCCTGGGACAAACAGGAGGAATTAAATAGAACTTCAGAATGATTTTAATGCATAGTAAATATAGTTGCAAAATTATATGCCAGGTAACAACTGAGAGCATCCATCTGGTCAAGGAAGGTGGGAGAGGCACAGGTGGAAGCAGGAATCATCTGAGGAGAGTTTCAAATTCTGAGCATGAACATAATTAAGAGCTATAGGCAACATATAACTGTGCTCCAAATTCCCCATTACTTCTGGAATATACTGTCACTAAGTATGCTATTTTCTCAAAAGCATCTCACTCCTGGACATTGAAATAACTATATGGTTCATGAATATAATGTCTCAAAGAATTATTTAATATTTTGTCAATAAAAAAGTAATAATTCTATGCTTTAAAGAATGAGTAGAAGATATAGTGACAGAAAGATTTTTAAAATTCCACCCAAATGGATAAAAACTCCACAAAAAAAGAGTATATTTAGATAGCAAAATCATTTAGGAGCAAGTTGTCGAATATTAAATGAGGCCGAGAGAAGAACACTTTTGCCACATTTTTTGAAACATGAAAATAGAGCTTCATATGCTTCATGGAGCTTAAGCTATTTGAATAAAAGTGAAATACCTCTAGGCTAGAAATTATATAGCTGTGGTCTTTTTTATTTCATTAGGACTACAACTGGGATGAAAAGGAAGAGATTCAGATGGCGTAGTTTTTTGGTCTGTGTTTCCTGCTGGGTCAGATGCTGAGAGGAAAACCAAGAGAAGAGAACGTGGAGGAGATTAGTTTGAGGAAAAAAGTAAAACTGGAAGGAGTATGTGACAAGACATCTTCTCCTGGAGATTAGCAGTTACATTCTTCTCTCTGTCTCTCTTTCTCTTTCATTCTCCCCCACCTCCAAAATGAGCAAGTAACTTCCTCAAGGGCAGGATTTAAATTATACAACTTTTTAAAAACAACGTCAATTTAGCTTAAGCCTGTTTGGTATAGCTTAAAAATGTTGATTTGCTAGGACTTTAATGATAACACTGCTGAAATATTTCTGTAATACTAGGAGATCACATTCTACATAGATTGGGTATGAAGCTAAATTTCATTGTTTTTGACAATTTTTAAGCTCCAGAGACTCAAAGTCATTTGTCAAATAGCCTCATATCTCTTTTTACAAAAATTCATCACAAAACTCTAGCTATTTGAGAATGGTTTAAAAAATGTATAACCTTAAATATCATGTTAATAACATTTTCTTTAGGTCTTTCACTGAATATGTTTTAGTTTATTGCTTCATATAATTTTTAAAAAACCCCTTTAATAACAAATCTAAATATTCTCAGAAAAAATCTAAATGCTTTTAGAGGGAAAATGAACAAAAATGAGTTAGACCTCAAATTGAAAGGTCAAAAGAAATAGACTTGGTGAAAATATTTATCCATATTAAGCTAGTCATTGTTTCCATTTGGAGAAATAAATTGAGAAACGCCTAAAATATTTTCTGGGAGTTTCATGAATTCTTGATGTCTTATCAACATTCAGTTTACTTACAGAGTTGTGCCTCTGACTCATTTGGAAAGACCTTGCAGCTGTTTGCAGAGTCGACCAGTGTCAGGAAGACTGCCAGACCTCTGCCCTGGATGTCCCAGCAGGGGTCATGGCTCTGTTCTCACCACTCTATAAAGTAGACCCACACCTGAGGTGGATTAGGAGTCAAATGGACTTGAGAAGAAGGTTCTAGAAACCCAGGTTTTAATCCCAGTTTTGCACCCAACATCCTTCAGGTGCTCCATCCTGGAGGACTCTGGAGGTGTCCCTCCTGTCTTTAATCCTTAGTCTTCTTAAAAGTTCTCATTCCTTAACTCATCCTTATTCATTCCTTGACATTTTATAATCTGGCTGCTTTTTCTCCACCCTATTGCCCAGTTTACTGAAAAGCTGGCCCTACTTTTCTATTTCTCAAAACCAATAGTCTTTACTCTGTCTTCAGACTCCACGTTCCTTTGCATTGTCATCCATTGGTCAATTCTTCCTTGTCTCTTCCTCCTCCCAGGGCATCTAGGAAATGGTACCGTCCTTAATCTCTGTGTACCTCCCGTGTCCCTTTCTTCCTCTTCCTAACCCCTAAGGCAGGTGGTTACTGGAGCTTTTGTTCTCAGCTTCCTTTCTTCTCTCTGGCTTCTTCCTCTTCAATCTCTTCTACTTTCACAAGTATTGAGTATTGATTACAAATGATTCTAAAGTATATCTCTCCAGGACCAGCTCTCTCTTGACTATTGTATATCTCCACATGGATGTCCCACTGATAGCTCAACACAACAGGTCCCAAACTGAATTATTACTCTCCTTTCCAAACTCACTCTTCCTCTTGACAAGTTTTTATCAATAACACCGTCATGAAACTACATATGTATTTTAAATTCTTCATGTTTCTCTTTTAATAGTATCACCGTGCCTGTCTTTTCTTTTATAATTAGTTTCGGACTATAATACCCTACCTCTTATTTCATTTAATTCATTCATGTTTTTTAGGAAAGCAAATATAATCTTTGATCTGTACAGTCAAATGGCCACTTGCAAATTGCTTGGAGAGCAAACATTACATTTCAAATACTTAGTCTTACATGGTCCTTCTACAACAACTTATTTACCTTTTGCACATGCAGTATAGGGTTGCAATTACTTCATGTGTTCTGATATAGTTTGCATAGGAAAATGAAGCAATGCAATAATGAAATGCTATTAAAATACCATACTTTCCTTAAGTTAATTGCTGAGACTTGTTAATATGGATATAACTAAGAAACATTTTGCATTCTTTGTACACAGATATTATATAAACCTGTATAATACATAATACATGTATTTTATCATATCTATCTGTACCCAATTTGCAAATCCATAGAGATATTCAAAACCCTGCCTCTGTGCACAAGTGAAGGTTATGCTATAAATTTTAATAGTTTTGAATTGTATTTAAAGACAGAAGGATATATAAATATGCTAGCTATTGCTCTTAATTGCCTTCAAAGTTAATGCCAAACTTTTTACCCCGACTATGGTAATTCCACCTAAATTTTAATCATGCTTTGATTTTTCTCCATTTGTAATGCCCTCCTTCACATCTCTACCTATCAAAACCTGACCCTTTTGAACATCTGCTCAAATATCACTTTCCCGTAATCTTATTACCAATCTCTCCATTTTATCTTACCATTGCACTTTATTTTGAGCATTTTAACACAGAAATAACATCCTGTCTAATATTACAAATATTTACCATTCTTTATTCTCCCATGTTAGAATAAAATTTCCTTTAAGGTAAGGGCCTTATTTTAACTTCTATTTTCTCCCCAAAACACCAAACAGGAACATAGCAAGTACTCAGTGAAAGGCATTTACTTAATAAATTAAAGCATGGTTATATTTTGCACTTTTAAGCATCATTGCATTTCAGTTTCTTGAAAAATAAGCATAATACCTGCCATGTGTTAAGGGTGCCTGTTTTTTGGAAGAAAAAGTAAGTTATCAGGCCATGAATAGATTTGTGTAAGGGCCTCCAGTCATATTACAAAATCACGTGTTTGGATTCCAGAATGTTATCATGTTCATCATTCTGTCTTTGTGTAAGGCCTTTCTTGCACACACATAAAAGTTGGATTGGAATAATTTAACTAAGTATTCCCTGACAAGGAGTTCTGTTTTGGATGTATACTGCATCCTTCATGATTTGCCATAAATCTATGAGCTCTCATTATAATCCCAAATGAGAAAGCTGCTGGTTCTCTGGAAAACATGTCTGAAATCTTGAGCACAGTACAACTCATTTGTGTTTTAAAGAATATTTGCTAGAAAGCATAGCCTTACGAGAAGTGAGCAGAACTCACAATGTTCTTCACTTTTGTGTCAGATGAGGATTCTTGCAATGAAGATAATAGAATTGAATAAAGTATGTTCTTGGCAAAATGGCAAATATGTCATTCTTCCAAATTACTATAGCAATAAGCCATTGCTAACATCTTCTTGGTTCAAATTTTCCATTGTGAATCTTTACATTGATCCATTCACTCATTCATTTATTCGTTCATTCACACTTTCATTCATGCAAAAACATTCACTACCCATGGACCAGGCATGAGTGTTAGAGTGACAACTAAGACACAGATCCTGTCCTTCTGGAGCACACAGCCTCATGGGGAAGATGGACAATACAGGAACATAAGTGCAATGTTAGGAGGAAACTCAGGTGAGGAGGAAGATGACTGAGCTCAGCTTGTGAGAGTCAAGGACAACTTCCTGAAGAAGGGATGCCTGCTCTTGCTTACTATTAAAATAGGGATTTTGATGGAAACCCTAGCAGTTGTCCTCAGAATTGCCGCTATCTTCTTGCCTTCTATGAGCATTTGTGAATGATTTTGTTATACAGATTTCTGCATGGACAAAGGTTAAGCTTGTTTGTTTTGCATAGGATGATATATTGGACTCCCACCATGTCGCTCCAGCCTGTTTTCAGGGAATATTGTAGGTGGGTAATTCTCAAAATAGCTACATATCGGCATCATCTAGTGGGGATTAAAATGTCCAGGCTCCACCCCTAGAAAGGCTGATTAATGGTTCTGGGGCAGGGGTGGCATTTTTTAGAAGCTGCCTCACATAATTCTAACGTGCATTGAAAGCTCTGGAGAGAATGTTAGAATGGTCCTGATGAGAGGGCCCTTAGAAATCATCCAATGCAACTCCTACTTCATAGATGTTTTGGGTACTTAAAGTAGCCACCAAAGACACTCCCTTGCGTCCAGGACTGTGTTGAATGGTGGGGATTCAGATTAAGTGGTATGAGTGTCCAGTGAGACTGGGAAGGCACAGCAAAGACCCATGAAACATTTTTAGAATAAGACATTAAGCAATAAATGAGACTCAGGAAAAAAGATACATAAGAATTCAGAAAAAAATGTCAAGCTTTAGAGAAGGAAGAGACAGCTTCTTGGAAGAAGGAAAGCAGAAGGTGAACCTTGGAGCACTCTTTATGCAAAGTTTTGAGCATTTGCTTATTAGCAAAATTAACTGGTCAGGAGAAAACATTGCATTTTTCTAAGTGACTTCTCTGCACAGTTGCAGGCTACACGATGCCACCAATTGGTTGAAACTGGGATTGTAAATATTCTCCAAGTGGAGCTAAGTGTAGAAGGGATTTTGAAAGCAAAGGAGAATGTGAGGACCTATATTGCCTAAGCTGGAGTTTGCACCAGTTTAATATTAGTATTTGGAATAAAGGGAAAAAAACCTCCGCTTAATTACTGCATAAGCAGATTTAAAGTACCTGGCATATTTTACTGAGCAGAGATACAGATGTGTATAAAGCAGCTGCAATGCATTTTTCTCCCCTGGATAGACTATCCAAGGATAGAATACCAATTGTTAGTGAAGTTTCTGGGGAATATGTTAATTTGTTATCTTAGCAAATTTTCAGCCTAAATTCATTTCCTTCCATTTCTCCTGTCTTTCAACAACAACCTGCTCTAATTGTATTAGAAAGGCAGAACTGAAAATCTATTGATTGCTGAGTGGTTGGTTTTAGAATATTTCTTGCAAGATATCAGGATTGGCCTTGGTTTTAGATATTAGCATTTAGGCTACTTGAAAAACCATAAAAACGTTCTTGAACCTGGCAGAAAATTCAAAATATGACACCTTGAGAGGATATTGTGTGCTTTTACGTGTGTGTGTACACGCGCGCGCTAAACACTGTGTCCAAAATTATGGTCTCGTTATATTATTATTATTGTCAGAGATTTATACATTCCCAATGCAGATCTTAAGGAATACCTCTGCAGTGTATATAAACATATTGGAAATTTAGCCTTGAAGGGACATTTATAATTCTCATTCAATGAAAACTACTACAGTACCATTAATTTCTTCATGCCCAAATCCTTAATTCCCCACCCCCCCCCCTTCTTCCACTCTGAACCTATTCTACCAAAGCAGAGGAATGCAGCTACACAGAAACTGAAGCATAGATTTTGAATGTTTGGGTACATTTAACATTTAGATTTTCAATCTCCTGATGAGCAAAGTCATTGAAATTCTGACCTCGTAGTGGCAAATGGGCATGATACACACTTGAAATCTACATGTGAGGTTATCTCATGAACTATTCTACTTGAGAATAAATGGAAAAAAACACAGATGTATTTCAAACTCAAATATGATGCTGGTATCCAAAAAGAGCAAACATAGCATAGAAGTAAAAAGCACTAGAAGAAAATGATTAAGATTTGGAAAGGTTACAGGACATGTATCTAAGCTTTTTGTTGGTATCTACACTCTTCTCTTTTTCTATTAGTTGACTGTAAGTATATCAGTATTATGGACTTTATTTTTTTCCTTATTTTGGCATTTTCTTGGAAAACTGATCTTAAAAGTTATTTTTGTTTTGTTTCATTTTAGAGGCAAACATTAAACCTCAGTGCAAAGGAATTTTCTCTTGGTCATGCCTGAATGGTTCAACATTATTGCTTATTATTTCTGTATTTTCCTATGCTTCAATACTTCAATTGTATGACTCTATTTTAGAGGAAAGTACTACCACCTTTTTGCCCAGTGGGAGTGGAGAGAGCTGCAGCGCTGGAGTCAGGCAGGCAGACCTGGAACAAAATCCCAGGTATTTCATGGAGGAGACGCCTAAAGCTGTCAGGACCCCTCCACTCTCTAGACATCAGCTTCAAGAACCATACGAGAGATAGTCCCCTCCTTGCAGAGTTCCTCTGAGGTTAAAGATTACATTTGTAAAATGCTTGGTAGAGAGAGATAATGGTAGTTAAAAAAACCCTTAAAATCCATACTTGAGAAAATATCAACTCGGTTCCTTTAAATTTGTGTTCAGTAAACATCGCTGAGGGATAACCTCAGAACTTTGTCCATATCTCAGTTTCTTCTTCTGATTGTAGTTATTTGGGTCTTTGTCTTATTATCTACTCTGACTGCGAGTCTCCCACAGGCGAAGCCTGTGACTTCACCATCTTAGCATCCTTTACAGCATGGCTTCCTGGTTTTCCAATGTGTCTTCTGCCAAACGCTGGTCCCAAAACATGTTTCTCAGAGGAAAACTGTTCCATGATCTAATAAGTTTGGGAAATATTGCATACATGTTATACTCCCCACCGCCTCCCGAGAGCTTTTCCACTTGTATTAACTCATTGAATGTGCTGAAAAGCCCTACAAAAAAGAAATCCTAATTCTGTTTAACTCAGTGTTTCTCAATCTTATTAGACTATGGAGAACCACTTCTGCTTTTTAACAGCATCTGTTAATTTTGGGGATAACACTTCTCTCGAGTTGGCCAGTGCAGTGTCTGTAGAGCAGGCAGACAGTAAATATGCATAACCTTAGGTTTCATGTATTGATATTATGTTTCCTATATTACATTTTATATAAAATCTTCCCATTCCTGAAGAATTATAACAGCAATATACTTCTGTCCATATTAAACAGGTCTGATTTTTTTCATTAGTTCAAGAACCCCTGGGCTTCTGGAAAGAAAATTGAGTTCCGTATGCCAAATGTGCCAACTTAAATTAAAATGTTAATTGAAACAATAGCAACAATTGTAAAGACAGTGGCAACTTCTGTTCTTTTAAAAGTGAATTGTGTTGGATGAAGCTAACTTTGAAAAGTGAGATTCCATTTGGTGATATAAGGAACTATAAAAGTTAAGCAAAATAGCCAACTCTCAGCTCATAATTGTTAGAGTAGCATCTGCTCCTTCACTTAGGGGAACAATAACAGATAAAGGTATCGCCATAAATGAGTATTCCAGAAAGCAGAGACAGGATGCCAAACACTAAAACTTAAAAAAAACCCTCAACTATGATAAAAATCTTTCCTAAGAATATTACACACTTCTCATCCTTATTATTACTCATAGTGAATATAATCTGACCCGTTCTTGATGACATAGGAACAATGCCATATCACTCTCCTGGCCAAAACACAAGTATGTTCCTTCTCAAGAATGTGCAATGAGGTGCTAAGAGCTTCTTTCTTCCTTCTCTAAATGTTCCTACACTGCAGCTCTTATTTATTGCTATCAGCATCTTACTCTGTTGCCAAGTTGAATTTCTCAGAAGCTCTCCACTCCTTGATGTCTTTGCCCCACCAACTGGACCTTGTCCCCAACTGACTTCTACTCTGAAGATAACAGAGACATCAAACAGTTTGTTAAATCAGTAGCTGTTTTTAGCAAGCATTTGTAAATAAATAAGTTTATGTGAGCGTCTGAAAAATGGCTTCATATCAATTTTTATTAACACATTAACTTAAGGTAACACTAAAACACCATTTTGTGGTGAGTTTGGGGTTCCATAAAAACTTTGTCGCTTTGTGATAGCTGTGTTCCCATCTCTAATTCATGTCCTTATGACTTGATTCAGTCAACAGTTAATTGGTGTTAATCTGTGTCAGACCTTGGGACAAATGCCAGGTGTTGGTGGTTTCTGAGGACTAACAGGTAGCACTTCTCTCTTGCTACCAAATTCTTAAGTGACAGAAGTTGAGTCAGGGCTCAAAACGTGAGCTTTGTTGTTGGTAAGCCTAGGTTGGAGAGTAGAGTTTAGATCTACAGCCCTAATCTGACTTCTGCCTCAGCCCTTCCCCGACTGAATTTACCCTCTCAGCCTAGGAACTGCAGCCCCTCCCATGCCTCCACATAGGTAGCTACTCATCAATTTGTGGGATTTTAGGCTAAAATAATAATAATTACCAATTACTGGGCAGGTGCTGTGAACTCAACGTGGTGCTAGGTTTTACATACACCATATGTAATTCTCATAGCCTGTGAGGTATTTTTACAGAGGAAGAAATGAAGGCTGCGAGCCTTCGTCCAAGCTCTGAAAATGAGTCAAATGTAGGGTTGAAATTTAAGTGCAATTTTACGTGGTTCTGACACTTGTGTTTTTAGCTCTCAGAGAGTGATCTAAGTTCCAAACTCAGGTTTCTCCACTGCAGTCCCCTTCGCATGGAACACACACAAGGTGTCATTATTGTCCCCTTCTACTCTTCAAGAGAAGAGGAGAAGTCCTATGCATACTTAATCCTCTGGTTCACTTAATGCAGCCATGAAGTTCCAGTTGCCAATTTTACAAAGACTCACAGAACTTAACAGAGTCCCTCTCAGCACCCGTTTGACTATTCAGAGACCATGATGGTGGCATAAGAAAAAATGTAATTGGTAGAGGGAAAAACCACATCAACGCAACCACTAAACAAATAGAACACATTTCAGATTGCATATCAAATGTACATCCTACGAATGACCTTCACTGGAAGGCTCTAGGATGCAGAAGTGGGGAAGATGAGTATCGAGAAGTATTTCTTTCCTAGGAGAGAGATCCCGTTGGTAATTATTAAGTTATTCCCTGAGTACCCTGATTTTCTATGGAAGTGCCTTGCTCATTTCCGTAGCTACCATTACCATCTCTTGATTTTCTCTTTCTCTCTGTTGTTTTTGAGCCCTAAGACACCAGCATGCTCCAGATGCCTCTTTACTTACGTCCCAACTCTTGGTTAGCACTCCCTCTCGTGGCAGCTCAATGAATCTCCCATAATTATCTTTTGTTAGTGAGACCTAGCTAGCTGTTTGATGAAAATCATAGAATTTTCACTTACGCACTTAATTTTCATATCGTCTTTATTTCTATAATTTTAATGATAAGAAAATGACTATAAAGTCAATCTAAAATTATTTATCAGCTATTTCAATTTTTACAATTATTAAAACCAATTTCCCATTGGATACATTAATGTGTATGTTTAAAACATTCCCTTAGGTTAAATTTTAAGTAGTTAGAATTCTGAAGACAGAGTATTTCATTTGTTATGGTAGATATTGTGTCCTCCCAAATTCATATGTTGAAGTCCCAGACCCCAGTACTTCATAGTGTAACAGTATTTGGATACAGGATATTCAAAGAGGTTGACTAAAAAAATATATCCACAACGTGAGAGTTGAGAGTTAAGTTTTATTTGGGGCAAAATGAGGACTGCAGCCTGGGAAGACAGCATTTCAGATAACTCTAGAAACTGCTCGGAGGCGTTGGGAGGAGCCAGGATATAGAGGAGTTTTGTAACAAAGGACAGGTAGCCGGAATGTCAAAAAGATTATTGTTATTAAAGAAAACCAGATATCTCAAGTTAAGGAATTTAGAGGTTTTCTATGCATGGGAGGATGCAGGAGTCTGGGTTCACTGAAATCATCCCTTTGATCTGCACCTCAGCTATCTGGGGCCAGCATCCTGGTACATCCTGAGTTTCCTCAGGGCTCACTGCGGGGAGTGGCTGCAGTCTGATGGCTGCTAGATGGCGGGCATTCTTTTCAGCCCCGAGTTCCTCGGCCTCACGCTGGAGGGCTGCAATCATTGATGACTATGACATCCTTTGTTTATTGATATGGCAGGAAATACTCCATTTCTCAAAGAGGTGATTAAATTAAAATGAGACTATTAGGGTGGATCCTAATCCAATATTAGTGGTGTCCTTTATAAGAAAAGGAAGAGATGACAGGTATGCGCAAGCACAGAGGGACTACCACGGGATGAAGCAGCAGGAGGGTGGCCGTCTGAGGAGAGAGGCCTCAGGAAAAACCAAACCTGCCTACACCTTGATCTTGAAAAGGTTCCCTTTTTCCTCTGGCATTGCTATGCTAGTAGGAAGCAAAATTAGAATTGACCCTGAGAATTTTTGCCATCCTTTGGGGGATCCTTCCTGAGAATGAAGCTAGTTTAATGAAAGCTGAACTGAGGAACACATTTCTGTGACATAATTTGAGCACCCAGATTCAGTAACGTGCACATCTTCCCTTGGAGTTTTTCCATTTCAAGAGCCCCTAGATTTTTCTATTGAAAGAAATCAGTTGCCCTTGAATTTCTGACACCAAACCCCCAAATGTCCTTATTAATACAATTCGAACAAATTCTGTAAACTGTAATTCATTCTAGCTAATTTTATTTCTATTTAGTTGCTGCAGATCCCAGAGGTGAAGCACAAACATTTTTGGTTTTGCAGGCATGCTCACTGATAAACAGGGATGGCGCTGCTACGTAGCTTTAGGCCAGCTGGATGCCTACGAGGCATTTCAGATTAACATGACCAAAGCAGGATTCCCAACTGCCATCCCAAACGGACTCCTTCCTCTAGTATCTGGATAAATGACATTTGCATTCACCTAGCTGCTCAAGTACCACTTGAGGGTCATTATTTATTTTTTCTTTATCCTTATGCTTCACATCTCATCTACTAGCAAATCTTTTTCAGCTCATCTCCAAAGCATATTCCAAATTCTTCTTCCTTCAAGTCATCCTCATCTCTTGCTTGCCCACCTGGAAAATCAAAGTGTTCTTTCTGCTGTCACGGCGTGGTGTGCACAGAACAATCCCAGTGGTCTCTTAATATACGCGTCAGGGCAGAGGTGACTCCCTGCCCAGAATCCTCCAACAGTTTCTCTGCCTTAAAGATAAAATCTAGATTCTTTACCACATTTGCAATGTCTCACATGATGTGACACCTGGTTATGTCTCCAAACTCATCTTAAAACACTTCCTCTCCTGCCCGTTATGTGCATCAAATTGCTACCTGGTTCTTGAGGGCTTATTCAAAAGTTGTTGTGACATGTCAAAAGCAAACATTTAAAAGAATGCAGGGCTTCCCTGGTGGTGCAGTGGTTGAGAGTCCGCCTGCCAATGGGACACATGTTCGTGCCCTGGTCCGGGAAGAGCCCACATGCTACAGAGCGGCTGGGCCCGTGAGCCATGGCCGCTGAGCCTGCGCGTCTGGAGCCTGTGCAAAAAAAAAAAAGAATGCATAACTGCTCCGCATGGTCTATTAGTTACCTGATGTCAATTCCACTGGAGATTTCCAGAGAGCAAGGATGATTTGTACAACCTTTCACAGATCCCTGAGATCCTCTATTTTATTTCAATGGATACTAAACAATATCTGTAGTGAGACACGAGCATCTTATTAGAGTCATTGTTCAGAGATACACAATGAAGCTGATGATAATGTACATCAAAGTGATAATGATTAGTGAACGGCCAGTGTACCAAAACTGGAACTAAAGCCTATTATGTCTGGTTCACCGACTTTTCTTCTGTCACTTTCTTTTATTTTTCTTGTCAAACTTTACTTTTTATGTTTTATAAATAAAAGATTTTTATTTTTAAAAAGTATATGCATTTATCCTTCAAGCCTCTTGGCTAAATAATGCATTTTTAACCTTTAACATTCTTCTGTTACTTTCTGGCAATAATTAGATTGGGGCCGGAATGACTCTATCCCTAAAATCTCTTATCAGAGTAAAAAATGTCAAAACATTACATAAGGAATTTCTTTCAAGAGCTGCATGAACCAAGTGTATGCTGACAATGTTCCTTAATGCACAGACATGCCTGGCCTGTGTAGGCAGAAAGTGGCCTGCGCTGCACAGGGGGGCAAACGTGTAAGGAATTCTGCACCACTTAAATATTTACACAGAAGGCTTCAATAAAGGAATGTGTAAAAATCCGAACAAGTCAACCATCCTTCTTATTACAATGAAAAATGAATTTTGCAATGGCTTCTTAGGAATGCGCTTGCATGGGGATTGATGGATGCAAACCAGCTATGTGTTCCTCATACATTTCCTCATACGCACTTGGAGACTTATTGCTTCAAGGCTCAAGGCTTATTTAAGAAGAACAATGGCAAAAGGCAGGCAGGAGAGGGGAGGTGCCCCAGGAAGCACTCGCCATCCAGATTCTCCTTGTCTTTCCTGACTTGTACCTGCCTGTTCTGGAAGGAGACCCCGTTTAAACATATATTTGTTTAAATATTTACATAGTTAGTAAATAAATAAATCCTTATAAAACCCGGCCAGACCGAGTGCACACGGGTGAGCAAAATGCCTGCAGCCGGCCACTTAGAAAAGCAAACCGTTCACCTCAGAGGTTGATAAAAGTGAGCCATAAATGCTCAGTGTACAATTGTTTCTTTTTTCTTTGCCATTGAAAAGCCCGAAACAAATGAAAATATTTTGACATCTTGTATACCAACTTTACGGTGGCTATAAGTCTTAATCACCTGAGTCAGTGACATGGGGAAGAATGGGGCCTGAAAAGGCTAAACTGGAAGGCCATAAACTAACCGCGCTTCTGGGGAGACCTGTCTTTAGGAGGAAAAAAGAGCCGTCCACTCCCTTGCTGCCGAACAAGGCAGAAAGGCAGGCAGCCCCAGTACACACACAGAGGTACCGGGAGGTTGCATACCAGCGAGGATGGAGGGGTCCCGGCTGGTGCTTCCCCCTGTAGGGTCATGCTGGGAAAATGATGAGGGAGGCGGCAAGAGGCTGTCACCAGGTTATAAATCACTGGTCTAAGGTACTCTGAGTTATTCCTCTCGGTACCTGCCTGTTCCCTCTTTATTGACACAGTAGGAAGGCTAGATAGGATGCTCTGGTTGGCAAGGATCTTACAAACTATCCGAGAGGCTCCTGCTAAGCTGGTGCTGGGAGAGGTCAGTAAGGGCGTCAGTCTCCCTTGACCTCACATTTACTGATCTCCATTTTTCTTCCAGCCAGATTTCAATATAGGTTATTTCACTATATTTTGAAGACTGCATGGAACAATGAAAAACACATGTACTGTACAATTTTGGATTTAAGTTCTGACTCCATCCCTTATTAACTCTTTACTAACTCTCAAGTGAACAGGGACAGGCTGTTTGAACTCTCTGAATTTTAGCTTTTAATCTATAAAATTTCTGTTTCAGATGGTTTATTAACTATTCATTAAACATTAATTGAATGCCTACTATGTGTCAGAAACCATGTCCTAGGTTACAGGTGTGGCAGGAGATAGATGGCCCCAGGTTAGACATTTACAACTGGCCTCCCGTTTACATTTCATGAGGCAGAAAATAGAGGGCTTCAGGCTGGACACTTACAACTAGCCTCCCTGTTTGCATTTCCTGAGACAGGAGATAGGTGGGCTCCAGGTCAGGCATTTACAATCAGTCTCCTGTTTACTCTCTGAAATGGAAGCAATGACAGAGACAGGGTAAGTAGCCAAGCTTTGTCTCTTATGGATGCCTTAAGGTAACAGTCGTGGCAAGAATAAAGGGGGCAAAATCTCGTTTGAGTAAAGGATCAAGGGATCTCTGCTTCGCCCTCGTTGGGGCAAGGGAGACACTGCACATGCTCAGAAAGTTTTCTTGGGGGTCAAAAGTCAGAGGACAGCGCCTGGCCATAATGAGTCTTTCTTCCCCCAGAATCCTTTGTGTTGAGATCCATCTTGGCCGAGAGGTGTGTGAGCACCTAAGGGGAGGGTCCTTAGACAAATTAGCCGGGGGGACAAAACAAGAAGATCGGCTGGAAAGAAGACAGAGACCAGGAAAAAGGCACACCTCTCTCTCTGAGTTCTCCCGTGCATCTTTCCGCATGTACTTCGCTTTCCCAATAAACTTTTTACTTTTCTCTTTACCTTCTGCCTCCTCCCCTGAATTCATTCTTGACAAGGCAGGCAAGAGCTGGGGATCCAGGTGCTAGCCGCTGGCCCCTGTGGTCTAGTGGTTAGGACTCCCGCTTCAGGAGCTAAGATCTTGCTTCCAGCTACCGTTTGCTCTTGCTTCTGCAAGTCGCCGCTCACTGCTGTGTGTGTCCAAAATCACTGGGAGCCAACGTTCTCATAGCGTTTACGGACTAGTAAGGGAGAGAGACATTAATCAAATAATTAATCAAATAATCTATGGCTGTGCACTGCACACCTCCAGGGGGAGCCATTCACATTGTAGTCCATATGAATGGTGTTCTGTGGAGTTGGGCAGTATATAACTGTATGACAGCACATGATAAGCACTCTGAAAGAAAGGAACTGGATCTATTAGAGAATATCAAAAGGATAATTAATTTAGACTCATGAGTTGGAAAATACTTCTGCAAGGAAGTGCTACTTAAGCTGAGATGCAAAGTAAGTAGTAGTTTCGTGTCTAGAACTAGGCCGGACTTGTTGCAGCATCTACAATATACTTTCATTATCTGTGCATTTCTTCTCCTGTAAGCATCTCTGCTGGGTCTTAGTCCTCTTCTTTGGGGTGTCACCAGGTAGATTCCTGAGCGAGGCAGTCTCAAAACCTGGGAATGGCCTGCAACAGGAGGCAAGTTATCAGAGAAGGAACTCAAGCACAAAATAAATTCCACTTTTTGATATCAGGATGGATTCTGAGCCATGGTTGTGTTAAAATTCAGACCTAGTGGCTCCAGTTTGGAATACAGGCTACAGATAAAGGATGATACACAGCAAGGCCCGGTGCTGGTGACATTGTTATTGTTACTAATGATATTTCCGGGCCTGGGTTTTTCCTGCTGATGCTCTCAACTGAGGCTGTGGGGAGCAGCTTCATGAAATGGACACTAAGATTCACAGCCCACCTGGTGCTCTCCGCTGACCTCTACTGTGGGTCTCAGAGCATGGGAAGGGGCCAAGGCAGGAGAGGATGAGAGGATGAAGGGATGAGGGGAGGGAGGGCCACACCTGTAGCAGTGATCACAGTGGGAACTGAGCTTCAAGGAGAAGGGTCTTGTAGCTAAGGCTTGCTGATGAAAGATTACCTTCCCAAGGCTGCAGTAAAGACCTTTAACAGAGAGCCCCAGGCTTGGGCGGGAGGGATGTCTCATCTCCCACTGCTACCTTTGTGAGTTATTGGCGATCTCAGCTTCTCCCTCTTCCCTGGGTAGGTCATCAATTTCCCACGTCATGCCTTTGCTCATATTATGACTTCAAGTTCAATCCTGGGTGCACACCTTTTATTGGCCCCTCCAGGCTCACTCTAAACTTCTGAAACCTGCATGGACTACATTGAACGGGTTCGCTTGCCCTTTGGCTTCCTGATGGGTTTGGCCAATAAGGACACCCCCCTTCAGGAGATTAGAGGGAGGAGAGCTAGGTCAGACTATGCATTTCTGGCCCTCTTCATGCAATGTCACCTCACACCGGCTGTGTCCCTTGACTAGCGGTCACTGTTCCTTTCCAGATGTCCAACAATATATGACTGTCTCTTTCTGAGTTTTAGTAATTACACATTCTTTCCAGCTAGGGATTGGGAAGAATGCAGCCTCTACCAGTCGTGGGTTATTACACTTTCCCCTGGATTACTGTGGTTGCTCTCACCCATACCTTCAGAAATAGCCCCTTTGAAATGAACTCTCCTGAAATTACCCCATTTTGAGAGTGTCATCTGCTTCCTGTTGGGAGTCTGACTGATAAACATGCCCTTCCACTTCCTCCCCTACTGATGAACTGCAACAAGAGTTTCAAGCTCTAACTCAAATGCTACCTTCTTTCTAGACCACTTCCTACCACTGCATCTCAACACCACACACAGAACTATTCAGCCAACACTCTGACATCCCACAATACCTATGCTCTCTGTATGGTTCTTATCAGATTCTACGGGAGTTATTTGTTGCATGTCTGTTTTATCCCTCCCCTTCCACCCCAGACTGTGAGTTCTTCAGGGCAGGAGGAACCTCCTGTTCCTTTTGTGAGTGCACTAGGGCCAACCATGGGAAGCTGGCAAGGGTCAGCGTAACTTTTTATAGAGCGCATCATCTTCCTAGAATTGCTGCTGGTGACATTTATTCTCTACAAGACCCTGTGTGTGGGATTTTCTCACCCAGTTGAGACTCTTAACATGTTCATATCTACATAATCAGGGAGGCAGAGGAGGTGAGCTTGTTTGCTGGGACTTGAGGAAAACTTCTGCCCCAATCTGCATTATGATTAGTGAACCCAACCAAGTCATGTCATAACAATCGCTGTGTATTAAGAACCTACTGTGTGCTAGGAACTGCGTTCACCCTAGTAGGATGCCATGACTTTTAGATCAGAGTTTTAGAAAGTTTACAAAGAGCTTTTGAGAAAATGTGAGCAGAGGAAAAACACAGGTTCCTCTTATTTTAAAGCTTACATTCAATACTTGCTATTCCCTCACAGCCTTGGGCAATAATGCCAACTCAAGAAGTTACAGAATCTCCCCTCCTTCCTCCTTCACTTTCTTTCTTTATTCTTCCTGGTAGCAGATGTCTCTAGCCCCAAATGCCAAAGTTTTAGAGTAAAAAAAGTCTTCTTCTTCCTCAGAATTTTCTCATGACAAGCAAAGATGTAGGAGGCCAACTATGACTCATACTAAGTTTCTAAATAGTGATTTAAGTTAGTTGTGATTGGGAATCCAGGACTTGTACGATTCTCCATAATATTAAAGGCACCCAGCGAAATAGGGTAGCAGTTCAAGGCCCAGCACTTCTTGGTTACCCTCTCCTTCTGTCTTTCATCATCTTTTCCTGTTCTTTAGGCATCCCAGTGAAGACTGACCAATCTGCACAGTTGGAATCCTCTTGGTGACAGTACATGTCCCAAGGAACCTTGGTACTGCTCAGGCCACTATATCCGTGGACTCGGTGTAATCGGTTCAACGACAGGACTGCGAGCTTCCAGAGCAGAAGCACAAGTGTGTGCTGACTCTTCACCCACAGAAGTACAGTGAGTGTCTTCATTTATCTTCTCTGGGTGTTTCTTTGTAAATTCCCTTCATCTCTCCTCTTTGGATTTATTGATTAAAAATGCTCTCAGTAGAGCAGTTTGACGTCCGAGCGAAGATGCTCTTGGTGAGGCATTTTTCTTTTTGGGGTAGTTGTAGTAGAAAATCCTTTTATGCTTGAAAACCTTTCTATTGCTGTTTTCACTGTGAATGTAAAGTGGGAGCTGACAGAATGTGCGAACCTCTCTGTTCCATGCGACTTCATCTGCATTGCTCCTGGTCCCTGCACAGTTTTGGATTCCACAAACTCAGTGAAGCAGCTGCAAGCCGGGCGGTTCAGGCACAGTAGCAGGGAGCCCAGGGACGCCTTGCCCTCCTTGCCAAAGGGTGCCTGCTTTGCACGCGGTGACTCCAAGAATTGAAAATGTTGGGTACAAACACTTTCAGGTGCTACAGGGATGCGGAACAGACTCACATCCCTAAATCCCTTTCTTTAGCACTTATCTCCATAGCAGTCCCACTCCAAGCTAAGTTAGATATGCGAATATTGTTAATGGATTTGAAAATCATTTGTTATGAGTCTACTGTGTGCCTGGCACCATGATAAGCACTGCAGAATTCATCATTATGGTCCTCAAGAAGCTCAAATCTAGTGGGGAGACAGATGCACACGCCAAGTAGCACAGGGCGCAACAGGAACAAAGATGAAGGAGAGTCTTCTGTATCTGGGTTTAAGAGATGCTCCAGTTCAAATTCTGCCCACTGATGGCAGGATCACTGAGAGATCAAGGTAGATGCGGGCATCAACTGATTAGCTTAGTGAAAAGGTATCCACCTTTTAGTCCGATGATATTGTCCTCTGAGGCTGACAAAATGAAAAGCCTCCAGAAACTTCTTAAGAAAGTGTAGTTTGGGGTCTGCTTGAAGACAAATATCTTAAATGGTGGCTGTCTGCATCTGAGTTTCAAGGAGGAAGCAGTGGGGTGCACGGGATTCTGGAGGGCAGGGACTGTGTTTTCTGTATTCACGGAACCCAGTGTGGAGCCTGGCATGGAGTAGAAACTCAGTAACTTAATGAATTACTTAATGGCTTAATGAGTTAGGAGTTGAGTGATCTGTGTTCTAGCTGGGTGGCTTTTGATCTATCACTTTTTTCCTCATTTTGTTTTCCTCATCTATGAAACGTGGGTTCATGTTTGAAGAGTTCCAAGAACTCCCCCTGCTTTGATATTTTCTCAGTGAATAAAATAACACAAAATAAAACAAAAAATCCACCCTGTCAGGAAGAAAAGGGACCCAGGGTGACTGACTGCACCCAGGAGGGGAAGAGCAGCTTTCTGAAGGGTGTGTGGCTTCAGTTCAAGCAGCAAACTGAAATCAAATAAGGTCTAAGGCCAATGCATTTCATAGTGGAGAGTTTGAGGTTGGACAGTTCAGAGATAAAATATTCAAGGTTAAAGATACATTTCCATTAAGGGGATCTATATCCCTGTTCCACTCAAGAGAACTTTTTTTTTTTAGTGCTTTTTGTTTATGGAGTTCTTTGGAACACTAAAACTTTAGGAAGAAAAAGGGTGAAAGAAACTTCTCCTTGGAAGAAAGTGAGGTCAGAAGCCCTGATATAATTTATGAAATTAATTGTTATAGTTGATTGAAAGTGGTCAAGGATGGAACTCTTATGTTTCATCCCTATTTCATCTAATATTAGACAGAAGAAATCGTGGCAATATATAAGCTACCTGGGAAAAGGTAGGACTATCCACAGTCACTCATTTCCTAACCATGCCTCAGGTTCAATGTGAAGGACAACTCAGTTGAGATGGGGGGCCTTGGAAACTCTAAATGCAGGTTTCAGTGCTACTTTCCATTGTTCCTCCTTTAAATATCTTACCTAAAATTCAGTCCAGAGTTTTTGCTTGAATCTTTGCTGACATCCAAGGAGCTCTAGAAGAGAAGGAGTGCCATATCTTAGAGGCTATTTTCCTTTGTCTAGATTCAGGCATGTAGGGACATAAATTTGAGCTCATTCTCAAATTAGGTGATGACTGTAGTGAGAAAAAGAGAGGCAGGACACTGGAAAAAGTAAAAACAAAAATCACTAATTAGGACTTTTGCAGAGGTTGTACTGGATGGTTACCAATCTAGGAGATATAGTCATAAAAATGTAGTTTTTAGGGACAGAAAACATCATCCCTGGAGAGGGAAATTGTTAGATAAGGCAGAGAAGAGCTTTGGGAGCAATGGGAGTTCAGGACAGAATTTTAATCATGGAGGAACATGAAGGTCAAGGCAGAAGTCTAGCCCTTACATGCATTGATTTGGAGCAGAATAAAGAAGATGGTTGAAAAGCTGAATAAGTGAGCTATTTCCGTTGTACTTCATAGCAAATACCATTGCACTTGACTCTGTATCCCTTCCCTGCCTGCCTCCAGTATTGATCCCAGAATCCAGGTCAGGCTGAAGTGGAAACCAATCAACTTCAACTTCTAAGGGTTTGAGGTCAAGGATCCTAACAGACCATTGCAATACCAGTACATTTAGGAAAGTCTTAATTCCAAACACTTCTTGTTTGGGAGGTTTTCAGAAATTTGAGCATTTTGAAATTCTTTAGAAAGGGGTGGGAGAAGTCAGTGGTTAGTATGAGTCCACTGAGAGTGCTGCTTCTGGAAGAGTTAGCTGCTTAGCGTTCATGATATTAATGGATATGTCACCTGCCATATTCACCAATATGAAACTTTCACCTGTGCAGGACCCTCCCTCTCTCCCCAATTACCTTAAAAGTGTCACAGCTTGCAGGCTGTGATCCACTCTTTGCTGGAAGTTTGGGGAAATGTGGGATCTCCAGCGTAGCTCTCAGGGTCTGCAGCAGTTAAATCCATTTCAAGTTCAAGTGAAATAACTCCTTAGGATGGAAGGAAGGTTTCAGTTCTCAGATCAGATAGTCATTAGCTAAGCTATTGTCCATCTGCTAACTTCAAAATTATGACTTCTTTTGGGAAATGAAAACAAAAAACAAGAATTTAAAAAAGAGACCAGAACGAGTTCCATGTGCTGCCAACCATAAAAGACATTATTTGAATTTATGAATAATGAATAGAAGGGCTTTCACTTGGACTCAATTTTCTTGGCTGTTACCAAACTTCCCTATGAAACAAATATCCTTTAACTTATATGCTGGTTACCTCTTAGGACACATTGAGTAATACAACAGGAATGCTAGGTGGTGTCAGAAATCATTTTTAGTGTGAAATGAGTCTTAAAATTCATTACTTCTTGAGTTTCTTACCCTTATAAAAGTTTCCAAGTTTAGAGAGAAATACTGAATTTCTTCTCACAGGAGAATATGTACTGATTCAGACAAGCTAAATTAACACATGGGTGAGAAAGTCCCCTATCTAATTCCCCACACTGGGATTTTACATAGGGTGGTAAGGGAGGTGAGGTGGATTAGGAAGTGAGAGCCTAAGCCTGGTTCTGGTGATGCTTTTAATAGCTGTTAGATCTTAGGCAAGTCCTCCAAGCCTTAGACAAGTCTCCTCTCCTCATTTACAATGTTATAAAACCTATTTATAGAATAGTTTTGAAAATTTGTACCTCAGTTTCTAGCCTATATACTTAGATTCATAAATATGTGTCTTTATACTTGAAAATTTGAGCAACATTTAAAAACATATTTTAAACTTGATTATGCTTAATTGTGCTCCTTATGTTTGGGAGAGGGACCATTTTGAAGAAAACGATGCTGCTCATCTTGAATTCTTCTCTGGTGATATTCTTCCTGGGAGCACCACCCACTTTATTGACAATGCCTCATTATTCCTCACAAAAGATGGTGTCTCCTGTAATTGCCTTTCTCTCAAATGGCTCCTAGAAGAAATGAGATTGAAACCATTTGTGAGAAATGAAAGAATTCAAAGAATTTTCAAGATCAGATTGAAATCAAGGTCTTTCAGTTGGCAGAAAAGAAAAAAAAACCCACTTCACCAGGGTCTGTTGAGGAGCAGAATCTATGTTTACCTTCCTCTAAGGGACATGTATTTGATGAACCAAGATGTGCCATGGACGCACTTCAAGGACTCTCTTGAAACTGAACCCAGGCACATTTCAAATGTTGGTTTCTGACTTATGCATATTATTAGAGTCTGAGAATGATGGGGAAGCAGGGTTCTTACTTGCGAAATGAAATGCTGTTAAATCCATGTAGTAAAAGATGTCACATAAATTTATATGGGAGAGAGTTAAAATGGGAATTGCAATCATTTAGGCATGAGCAATATATTTTGTTTATTATCCCCACACTTCTCAAAGGAATTTAAGAGAATTATATAATCTTCAAGACTGAGGGCAAGAATTATTGAATCACACTTGGGAATGACATGTGATCTAATCCAATGTTCCTCTAAATATCAACCCTAAAAGGAGGTTATTCCACTTCAGCATGAACATACACAATGACTGCATATCCATCCCATTTCTAGGCAGCTTCTAAGTTAGAAACCTCTTACATTGAGCCAAAATTTGTCTCAGTATAACTTCCATCACTGGTCTTAAATTCTACCTCACCAAAATACAATTTTTTTTCATGCAAATTAGAACCTCTCAAGAATTTGAAGCTAGCTCCTTTATCCTTTCTTTGTAAGCCTTCTTTGGAGAAATCTGAAAGGAAATTACATGTTGTTTTCTCCAATGCTTTAGATATGTTTGGTACATGTTTGCAGACGTCTGAAAGTCTGTTTCATCCTGTGGAATGAAACTTCTACCTTACTTTTTGTCCTGATGAGGGTAGGCTCTTAGAACTGGACAAATGGAGTGAACAGAGATATTGAGGTGACTCAGCCATGAATATAAAAGTAGAATTGATCTTTTCTCCTGGTTATTCACTTTCTAATGGCAATATATATAATGTCAGCTTTCTGGTATCTCCCTAGTGCCTATTATTAGAATGGCCATGAAGGTTGCAACCCCAGAAATGGACTCCAGGTTTTCGCTGACACCTGAAATGCAGTCAATTTTGAGCTTTACGTTACTTTCTTAGTTGATAGCAGTTGAAAGTGCCAGTGGAGCAGTCGAGGATCCCGTTGGTCGACTTGGACTGATCAATTCTAAAGTAGCCAGGGCCTGACTGTGCTGTTGGCCTTCTAGTTTCTGAGTTAAAAAAAAAATGTTCTTAATAAAGACACTGATTGGAGAGGCTGGGATCAGAGACTTAAGGTTGGTGTGTTGCTCAAGAGCAGACCACCAGTCTCAGTGTTGCCTTGTTTCACCTCACTTTTGGGGGTTGGATATATGTCCTGTGACAACTGTGCAGAGGACCTAATTGCTTCCACATTGTGTTTGTTTGATGCATTTACAGTATTCCTATTGTAATATTTTTGGTGGGATAAACTTCCTCCTATTTAAGTGATTGGGATACTTTTTTCACATTCAGATATTTTTGTAAAAAGAAAAAGTTAACCCAAGATCTAGAAGGGGCAGAAAAGCAGGATTTTAAATTCAGGACATAATTCCCTAACTTTGAAGTAGAACATAGGAGAGGAAGCCAATGCTTTCTTTTTTTTTTTGCTGTACGCGGGCCTCTCACTGTTGTGGCCTCTCCCGTTGCGGAGCACAGGCTCCGGACACGCAGGCTCAGCGGCCATAGTTCACAGGCCCAGCCGCTCCGCAGCATGTGGGATCTTCCCGGACCGGGGCACGAACCCGTGTCCCCTACATCGGCAGGCGGACTCTCAACCACTGCGCCACCAGGAAAGCCCTTTCTTTTTTTTTTAATAGTCAGCTTTATTGAGTTGTAATTTATACACCAATATATAATGTACCCATTTTATGTATACACTTATATGAGTTTTATAAAATGTATACATCAGTATAACCCCTGCCATAATGAAGAAATAGAATATTACTATCATGTTAGAAAGTTTCTTCTAAACAGACAATTCTGGTGCTCCCAATCCTTGGTCCAAACTTAGTGACCCCTAAATGGCTTTCTGTCAATTTTATATTAAATTTGTCTTTCTAGAATTTTATATAAATAAAATCACAAAGTGACTCATTTCACAAAGAATTCAAAAGAATTCATAAATTCTTTGCTGTCCGGCTTTTTTCACTCAACACAATGTTTTTGAGAGTCATCCACTTTTTTATCCATAATGAAATTGAATCAGTAATAATAATAGTAATAATAATAAAAACCTCTCAACAAACAAAAGTGCAAAATGAGAAGCTTCAAAGGTGAGTCCCACCAAACATGCAAAGAAGAGTTAACATTCACTCTCCTCAAACTCTTCAAAAAAATTGAAAAACCATTGAGCTAATAAATGAATTCAGTAAAGTTGCATGGAAAAAAATTAATAAACAGAAATCTATTGTGTTTCCATACACTAACATTGAACTATCAGAAAGAGAAATTAATAAAACAATTCCATTTATAATTGCAATCAAAAGAATAAAGTACCTAGGAATAAATCTAACCAAGGAGGTAAGAAACCTATACTTGAAAAGCTGTAAGACATGAAAAAAATTGAAGTGACACAAGCAAATGGAAAGATATACCATACTCTTGGACAGAAAGAATTAATATTGTTAAAATGACCGTACTGCCCAAGGCAATCTACAGATTCAATGCATTCCCTGTCAAAATACAAATGGAATTTTTTTCATAGAACTAGCACAAACAATTCTCAAATTTGCACAGAAACATAAAAGACCCTGAATAGCTGCAACAGTCTTGAGAAAGAAGAACAGAGCTGGAGGTATCACACTCACTGATTTCAAACCATATTACAAAGCTACAGTAATCAAAACAATTATGGTACTGGAACAAAAACAGACACATAGAACAATGGAACAGAATAGAGAGTCCAGAAATAAACCCACATTTATAAGGTCAATTAATCTACAACAAAGGAGGCAAGAATATACAATGGGGAAAAGACAGCCTCTTCAATAAATGGTGTTGGGAAAACTGGAAAGCTATATGCAAAAGAGCCAAACTGGACAACTTTCTCACACTATATACAAAAATAAACTCAAAATGGATTACACACTTTAATGTAAGACCTGAAACCGTAAAAATTCTAAAAGAAAACGGAGTACATTCTTTGACATTGGTGTTAGCAATACCTATCCTCAGGCAAGGGAAACAAAAGCAAAAATAAACAAACGGGACTACATCACATTGAAAAGGTTTTGCACAGCAAAGGACACTATCGAAAAATACTGTATGTTTTCACTTATATGTGGAATCTAAAAAACAAAACAAATGAACAAACATAACAAAACAGAAACTGACTCATAGATACAGGGAACAGACAGGTGGTTGCCAAAGGGGAAGGAGGTGAAGGAATGAGTGAAATAGGTTAGGGAGATTAAGAGGTACAAACTTCTAGTTGTGAAATAAATGAGTCAATGGGGGTGAAATGTACAGCATGGGGAATATAGCCAACTGTATTATAATGTCTGTATGTATGGTGACGTGGTAACTAGACTTATTGTGGTGATCATTTTGTAATGTATAGAAATATTGAATCCCTATGTTGTACACATGGAACTAACATAGTGTTGTAGGTCAATTATAATTCAAAAAAAACAAATATAAAATAAAAGGCCTTGTGTATCTATATATGTGTTCATTTGCCTTGGGTAAACACCTGAGAATGGAATTACTGGGTGTTAGGGTAAATGTTATGTTTTACTTTATAAGAAATTTCAATTGTTTTCCAACTGTAGTGTTCTACATTACCACAAGCAGTGTATGGAAGTTCCAATTTCTCCACATCTTTGTCAGCACTGGTACAGTTAGTTCTTTTAATTTTAGCACTCAAATGTGGTGTAGAGGCATTTCATTGTGGTTTGCATTCCTTTACTGACTAATGTTAATATTTTTGGTATATATTGGCTATTTGCATACTTTTTATGAAGTATAAATGTAAATATTTTCTCTATTTTTTGTTGAGTGTTTGTCGTATAATTAAATTTTATATGCTTTTATGTATTATGGTCATAAGTTCTATGTTGTTATAGATGCAACATTATCTATCTATCTATATCATTTTCAACCAGTTAATGGACTATCTTTCCATTTTTCAAAAGGAGTCTTTTAAAAACCAGAAATTTTAAACTTGTTTTTTATGTTCTATTGAAGATATCTTTGGAAAGGCCCCTAAAGTTACAAATAGTATAATATACATATAAATATGCAAGTTTAACTTATAGCAATCCACCTTTAAGTAATATTATACCATTTCATTTAAAACGTAAGAACTTTAAGCATCATGCTTTCATTTCTCCACTCCCATCCTGTGCTTTTGTTTCCATACATTTTACTTCTACAAATATTACAAATTTCACAGTACATTTTTATTATTTTAAAATCATTTATCTCTTAAGAAATAAAACATCTTCATTTATATTTACATACATACTTACACTTTCTGGCACTTTTCATTCCTTTAAATAGACCCAAGTTTCTTTATGGTATCATTTTCTTTCTACGTGAAGAATTTCCATTAATATTTCTTTGGAGTAGAGCTTTTCTGGAAACAAATTATCTCAGGTTTTGTTTAAAAGTCTTTACTTTGCCTGCATTTTGCATGGTATTTTCACAATGAATAGAATCCTAGTTCTGCTAGTAAGGTATGACTTTTGCCAGTCTCTCCTGAATGTCCCAGGTGATCAATGAGGACTTTCATACCTGCCTGGTCAAAGATAGAATAGCTTCTCACCTTGTGCATCAATCATTTGGAAATTGATCACTTGTAGCTCTTCCATCATGCTTTCCTTGACTGTGTGCAGTGTAGTCCTGTGTAAGCACAACTCGGTATTCTACAGACTCAAGCAGACTTCTGTTAGATTTTTGGAATTCTTTTTCCATAGCATACTACTCTCTAAACTCTTTCCTGCACTTTCCAGCTGCCTCATCTTCCCTAGACCCTAACGTAATCTTTGTCTCCTCAACTCAGAAAGATGGCCTTGCTCTGCTTGGAGTCCCTCTCTCTTCACTGTGGTCCAGAATATGCTTCTAGACAGAAATCTGGGGTGATCATAGGGTTTGCCTTGCTATCTTCACTTTGTGGTTCATAGAAGGGTCTGTATTCAAAATTATATTATGACTCTATTAGGGTCTGGAATGACACTCCTGCCATATACAACTAAAAAACTGGAAAAAAATATTTTAAAAATTGTTTACCAACATTGGAAAATAGGTACCAGAGGACTGTGATGCCAGAGAGAAGCGAAATGATACTCTTGCCACTACATTGTAATATTTTCCCAGAACTCTTTTTCTCATCATTTTTCTGTATACATTCATCAAATCTGTAAGGAGTGGGAAAAAAACAAGGTTCCGTTCCTTAACTTTCTCTCCTTCTCGAGGGCTTGTGTGCTCATTTTTTGGGTCAATACTTTATATTGAAAAATTTCAATAGACTAATAGTTAAAATTCAAATTTTGAAACCTGAAGATTGAAGATTCATACTGTATTTAAAGTATAGCATGGAATAAATAGAGTTGGGAAAAGTCAGCAATGTCAAAATGAGGGATTCTTTGGGTTAGTTATTAGATTTCACACTCTTCTCAGAGTGCCTTTGGTGAATTTATCCATTATTTTTCTTCTGTCTTTGAATCTGTCATAACATATAAATAAGCATTCTTATTGTTTTTTAATCCTGAAGGACAGCAGTTTTAAAAATATTATTCCACTGAAAGTCTAAGATTGAATAACTGCTTATAAAAATGTTAAAAAGTAAATACTATTTTTTGAGGGTACCATTTCCCTGTTTGTTTCAGGCATTTAAATTATTTTGATTCTACATGCCTGATAAACATTAGAAATGGGAAGGGCAATACATCATAAACTTCTGAAGAAGTAAAGGAAATTAGGTCTCTGTGAACATACCAGAGCTTCTTGGTTACTCTACTTCTCCACCATAGGTTTTGGAAGAAATGACCATTTGAGTTTTTTCACTTCCCTTTATCACAGTGTGGTTAACATAATCAAGTTACTCATCGATTCTCAACTCTGTGGATTTCTAGAGATTGTTTTAACCCAAAGAAAAAGAGTTCACATGGGACGTGTAACTGGGTAGCAGGGTGGAAGACCATATGGTGTGACTCAATAATCTGGTTTCCCTAAATATGCAAGGCTATTTCAAATCCCTTATTTACAGTAGTATCCCCTCTCCAAAACAAACATAATACAGTGTTTTCTCTTCCTGGAATGTCCTCCTCTCCTCTGTCCATCAGGAAAATGTCACACACTACTTAAATCTCATCTTAAATTCTTCTTTATGAAATCTTCTCCTCCTTTATCAAGACAGTATATTTGCCACGTTTCCCATGCTTCCTATGAATTCAATACAACAGCAGTCTTATGTATGTGGTTATTTATTTGCATGCTCATCTGCACACTAGATTTTGATTTCCTTGAGTCCAGGGCCATATGATACAGATCTCTTTAATCCTGAGGGCCTGTCAAAATTCAGATTCTAATGCTTAGGTTTCCATCTATTCTTTCTACCTATGTAGGGTCATTCTTAAAAGTGTCTGTCATTTCCTTCTATTCCCTTGTCACCTGTGGGTCTTAAATTACCAGGGAGTCCTCTCAGCTTATGGTATTGATATTTTGGAGAGCAGAGCTAACCCTCTGTTCTGGATTAAGAAGAAAAAGTAGCCTCAAATTATTTTGTGTTTGCATTAGATTACTAATTTACATTTGAAATGTCATCAGTTGAGTTGTTGAGACTAAATGCATAGCATTTATTTCTGCAGAGTCACAATAAGTCTTCCCATGTTAGGGAAATCATGGAGAATATGATACTTTGTTCATTTTAGATTTTCTTTGGTTCGAGTTGCAGTATCTTAAATGTTGAAGGAGATTATTGAGAGGATATAACCACCAGTTGACCCAAGAGCTTGACAATTGACCTTGGCAATCAGAGGCTCCTTACCCCCTCCCCTGTCCTTGCAATGTACTTTCTGCACACTGTTCCCACAGTGGGAGACATTTACAAAGACACCCAGGACTCTTGGTTGAAGTCTAATGTTCTTTCTTCTTCATAACAATGCCCTTCCTGACCCCTTACTGTGGCCAAAATGTGGGCTGCTGCCCACTCCTCTCTTTATCTGGGTGGGAAGTAGGGAGAAACAGGAGTCTGCCTAGGTGATGCATGGGGTAATAGAGTGAGAGCTCTTAGAATGGTAAAACAAGAAGGGATCTAAGAGGTTTACTCCCTGCCTCAATTTACAAATGGAGAAACTGAGACCCAGAAAGGGGAGGGACTTTCTAGAAATCAACAACCTCACAACAACAATCTTAGTGATTTTTTTTAACCTTTCTGGATTGCAACAAAGTCCAAGTATTTATGGATTTGTCCGTTCTGCCTTGTCTGGCCTCATATGCCAAGGGCAATATTTGGCACAGAAGGAAAGTAAAGCCAAATTACGGCTGTCTGCTGCAGCTGGCACAGTTAGAATGTTAATATACACTTAATGGTGGTATTATGACTCCCCATTTACAGCAGGCTGGCTTCTCCTGCCTGTCACTAATGAAATGTATTACTCTGGTTCATCATGGATAGGATGGGTCAGCAAATACTGTAGTACTTTGAAGGGGATAAAGCAGTGTTCAAAGGCTTTGTATGAAATGTCATTGGTCTTATTAGTATTGATATCTTGGTTCTTAAAATTCTCGGCATTGCACAGCTTCACAATCAGAATTATTCTCTGAAGTATCATTGCTGTTCATCAGTCAGAAAACTAGCTTTTGATGGGGAAGGGATGGGAGGAGGTCTGATCCCGTAGGACAGGTTCTGTTGGAAAAATTCTAGTACCGTACTCCTACATAGGACCTTAAAGATATCTAATCCACCTCCCTGAATTTTCAGATAAGGAAATTAAGGCTTAGAGAAAGGAAGTAACTTGCTCTAGGTCCCATGACCGGACGGTGACAGAAAAGGGACCAAGTCCCTTGATTTGGAAGACAATATATAGAACTTACATATAATTTGTTTTTGTTCTTTAGAATTCAAGGGAAAAAAGTAGAGTTCAGGTAACATATTACCTATCAGTTTATATACAGATAAATAAGTCCATGAGCAGAAAAACAAAAGTAAGCAAAGAAAGAAAATGCTGTCTGGTGAATACCTTTCAAGCGAAGTGTAAACTAGATCGTCAGCTCCTTGAAAGCAGGCATTTCTACCCTTACAATACTGAGCTGAGCACTTAGAACATATGTGATTGTTTCATCAACTACAATAGTTCTAAGATGAGCTAAGTCATTTCATTTCTTAGGTAATGTTGTTTGTACTGGGGCAAGTGCAGAGAGAGAGGGCATTGTCTGCCTGCTTTTCTGTATCAGGGCTCCAGGTCATGGGATTGCGGTTGGTGACCAATTTCTGCTCCTCCAAGCTGAGAGGTCAAATCTTCAGGCATACAGCTCATTTCACTGACATGTAATTCCTGTAAAGGGTGAAGTGAGCTTTGCTGGGCCCTGGCTATATTTTATGCATCGGGTATTTCTTACCACTGAGCCAGTTGCCTGGTCAGGGGCAGTGATTCAGCCAATGCTAAAAGTTTCTAAGTCCAAGTCAGGGCCCAAGCATAAAGCATGGTTACTTTGGAGATGCGGCAGAAGATCCCAGCCCTCCAGAGGTTCTATGGTTTGCTGAAAGTGCCTGTGGGAGGGGACCCCTTCATGCAAAGACTTCAAGGGACACCTTTAACTGGGAGGAAAGATTTCTGGTGTTGCTAGTGCAAAGCTGGGCTCCCCTGTGGGTCTCTCCCTTTATACCTCACAGACATGGGCTTGATCCCGTCTGTGTCCCCAGGTTAGTGCAAAGTCAGAAGACAGTCTGTTCCAAAGGCAGACCCTGCCAAAGAAGCATATTCTCTGTGTTGTTTCTGTTCATCACCCCTACCAGTTCAATAATAATTTAGCAGAAATAACATTAATAAGAACAACACATAACAGTAATAAAAAGAATTAAATGACTATGATTTTCAGTTACTTTACAAATATTATCTTATCTATAATTTATACAACCTTCAGAGAAAAGTATTATTCAACCCATTTCAAAAATGTGCGCATTGAAACTCAGAACAGTAAACCAGTGCTCAGGGTTACATAAGCTACTAAGATTATGTACTTGATACAACTTCTCTGTGACTCCGAAGTCAATGTTCTTTCTATAGCATCGCTTATTTGCACATTTCTTTGCAGTTTAAAACCAGATTCCCTTCTACTATAGCTCTTTTGACTTTTGAATCAACCCTGTGACCTAGTTCTTTTGCTCCTCATTTTACACACTAGGAAACTGCCCAAATTTATATTTCTAGGAAGTGGCAGAGCTGGGATTTAAATCTAGGTCTTTCTGGTATTAGGAAAAAAATGGATGGGTTTTGAAATAGCTTGATATTGTAATGACCTGGGATTCCAGGAATACCTACCTGCAACGTGCTTGGATCACAGCCGTCTCTCCTCATGGGTTCCTGAGAGAGACAAACTCACAGGGAGTTATGGAAAAAGAAGTGAAGAGCACAGTATTATTAGCCAGGATTTGGCACAAAAACCCAAGCAGAGAATTCTGACAAACCCATCTGAACTCTGCAGAACACTCTTTCTTGAGGTACTTGGGCCTCAGCCCACAGCAGACCCCAAGGCCAGCTGCTCTGTTTCATTGCGGTGTTCAACGTGCATCTTGAATTTTGTCCCAATGTAGTCCTTTGAATGGAAAGAGCAGCAAAAGAGAATCACAGAGCCACAACCAGCTCTGACTTTTAGTGCACACTGACCTGCAATTATTAGAGTAACTTCTACCAGGGTGGGAAGAGGAACAGAGGAAGAAAATGGAGAAACCAAGTTTTTTCCCTTCGTTCATATCTGTCTTTGAAGGGCAGCTACCATATTGTCCCTTCCTACTTCAAATGCTCCCAAACTGTTGGGCTGGAACCCTTGCCTGCCTTTCCTCTTTAAATTAGGCCTTTCCCTCATTTGTCAGATTTCCAAGACTCCTCACTTTCTCCTACTCATCTGTTTGGTTTTTGTCACATTTTCAGAATATCAGAAATCTCAGCTCCCACCCCCCAGGCTTGGTTGTTGATCTTTTTGTTTCTTCCAGGGCCACCATTCTTTATTATTAATAAGTAACACAAAATATACAGCCATTCATCCATCTGATTGTTTAGTCCTAAAGTGAAAACGTAAAATTGACTAACTTCTAGGTATCTAATTTTGCTAGTATAAGAGTGACACAGTATATTGTTAGAATCAAATAAAGAATATTTATTGGAGAAATAGCTGGGTGTGGCATGAATCTCAATATCAGGATCAATATTGAAGTGGTCTCAGGAAGTTATTATATAATGGATGTAAGTGACCACACGTCTTCGACTCAGACCAGACTCTAGCATCAGCCATATATCTGTGTTTATGCCAAGTGTAAATGAAATGATGTGGTGGTCAGGTTCTGTTGTAATTCAGCTCTGCTAACTAGACATGTGTAAGATGAATATTTAACTAGGCCATTAAGCAGTGCTTGATATCCAGTGAGTGTTGATGAGGAAGCAGATGAATTCTCGCATGGGAGTCAAGCTGTCTGAATTTTCAGCTTGGACTTGCCACTAACTAACATTGTGAGACTGAGATAATTCCCCTTGCTTGGTCTCAGCCTTCCAAAGGCAAGATAAGAGGAGGGCACTCTTGAGCATTGTAGATCTAGAATGTTGTGGTATAGGGGTTACTTGCAAAAGGAGAAGCAGCATACTACCTGAAAAGCCCTTATCCTCCTTATCTGTATAAGTCTGATTTCAGTTCCTTTTCGAGATCTAGCTTAGATAGCATCCCCTCGATGGAGTCTGTCCTCATTCCACCGATAAAGTAACTTCTCCCTTCAACCCCCAGTGCATTTCAATGAGTGTAGTTTGTGCAGCTTAACACTGCATACTTTGAATTATTATTATTTGTGACTACATTCTGGTATTCTATTAAGTCTTCTGTAGAAATCCTTAATAGCAGGGTAGACCTAAATGTAAAACACAAAACTGGAAAACTCCTAGAGGATAGCATGGGAGAAGATCTAGATGACCTTGGATATGGCAATGACTTTATAGATACAACACCAAAGGCACAATCCATGGAAGCAATAATTGATTAACTGGACTTCATTAAAATAAAAACCTCTGCTCTGCAAAATACAGTATCAAGAGAATGAGAAGGGAAGTCGCAGACTGGGAGAAAATAATTGCAAAAAACATATCTAAAAAAGAACTGTTATCCAAAATACACAAAGAACTCTTCAAACACAACGGTAATAAAATTAACATCTCAATTAAAAAATGACAGAAGACCTGACAGATACCTTATCAAAGAAGATATACAAATGACAAGTACATGAAAAGGTGCTCCATGTCATACTTCGTTAGAGAAATGCAAATTAAAACAATGAGATCCCATTACCACTTTTAGAGTGGCCAAAATTTGCAACACTTACAAACACCAAATGCTGGCAAGGATGCAGACAACAGGAATTCCAGTTCATTGCTGGTGAGAACGCAAAGCTGTACAGCCACTTAGAAAAACAACGCGGTACTTTCTTACTTCTCTTCTTTGGCCTGTTGATGTGATTGATTTTCAGCGATGGAACCAGTTTTGTATACCAGGGACAAATCCCACTTGGTTGTGGTGTATAATTCTTTTCATATATTGTTGGATTTGATTTGCTAATATTTTTGTTGTAGATTTTTGCGTCTCACCATTTACTGATTGCATCAATCATCCTGTAATTCAGGTTAAGTCAAACATATTCTACTGTTGAGTCCCATGAAAATATCACAGCATTTTTATAGAGAGAGTACAAGATGATGAAAAAGAATTAATATTCAATGATTATCCCTACAAAGTAAATTACTTAATTTAATTGTCATAGGTAATGTGGAAGTGAGTGTTGCTATTTCCATCCTTCAGATGAGAAAATAATTTTCCCTTCATTTAACCATCAATGCATTTTATCTGTATACAGCATAAGTTGTGGAAAGTAATTAAACTCAGCATCCAAACTCACCAGTAAGCAGATGAGACAAGACCCGAACCCAAATCTATCTGATTACAAAGTGCACGTTCTTTCCACTATAGCATATGGAGGGCAGCTTACTTTAGGCTGATGAGTTCCGTTATCCTTGGAAGTAATACTGAGGTAGCAGAAAGCCATGAGGATTTAAAATTCTTCACACAATAGATGTAAGGCTCTGGGAGCTTTGGGTCATCTTGAGAATCTCAGGGCTTCCTAGAAGGAGGCTGCATAAGAACAATGTCTTCCACCCCAGCCCACTCCCCATCTAGAGACAAGAACTTGTGATATGGCAATCACTGGTCCAGAGGTCCAGTCATAAACACAACCTCTCATGTGGCTTCAAGGATACCCCTTTTCTTCTAACTGAACTCTGAGGATGTATCTTATTATTTCAAAAATGAACCATGGACACTCACTAGTCTCATCATGTGTCTGTAGGAGTCCAAGGTCCCTGTGCATAAGGCTGATTATCTAACTCAGCTTCCTTTCTTAGATATGAGTAGATACTAGCCCAGCCACAGTGAGGCCACAATGTCCAGCTAAGTTCTTGTCAGTCCTCTTTACGTGGCTTGGTTCCCATTCGATCCCCCTTGGCTACTACTCAGAGCCATGTTGTGAATGGAAAGCTTTCCCAGAATCATGGGCAAACACAATCCAACTCTGAAGCACCTGCCCAAAGTCTAGACTTCCTGCTGCTATTTTCAGCCTGCCTGAGCTAGAAAAGAATGGATATTGTGACCACCTCTCTTCTCACAATCCCAGCTCTCCTCTGAACCTCCCAGCTGCCCTTTCCAAACCAGCAGTTATAGTAAGTTCTTCCTTAGTTCTAGTGCTCTCCACATTCATGAAACTCCATCTTGCATCAAACCTACATCAGGATATTACAAATGCCTATGCAGAATGTACTGTGAAGTCCAGTTCTATGATACAGCCTCTCCTGTTCAGAACTGCAAAGAACCAACCATGATGGAGCTGTCCTGAAAAGAGGTCAGTCAGTATTATGATGACTTCTCTATTAATCATTCAATGCAGCTGTTTCAGGCTTGGGAAGGCTGGGGTTTCTGCTAAGCTCAGATATGCTGTATTTAAAATGATTGCATAAACAGTTTTGATTGATGATGACTACTCACTAATCCTACAACGTGGCTAGACCCGTGCAACCTCTGGAGCACTTCAGCACCACTGCCAAGTTGGTCCAGGCTGACCCTAAGACCAGAAAGTCCTTTGCTGTGAGTAACTCATGCACCTGTACAAACATGGCTTCAGATCTATTTGTTTCTTTAAGCCAGTTGGATTCTACTGGGACATGCTTTCATTCTTATACTTCTATGATTTATGATTGTAACGATAAGCCTTCTGTAACCCTGAAGCTTAAAGGGCTTCAGCACCCTGGCCTGGGGAAGTCATTAGGTTTAGTGGAAACAGAGTTGGTCATAGCATTAGAAACTTCATCCTGGGGGCTTCCCTGGTGGCGCAGTGGTTGAGAGTCCGCCTGCCAATGCAGGGGACACGGGTTCGTGCCCCGGTCCGGGAAGATCCCACATGCCGTGGAGTGGCTAGGCCCGTGAGCCATGGCCGCTGAGCCTGAGTGTCCAGAGCCTGTGCTCCGCAACGGGAGAGGCCACAACAGCGCCAAAAAAAAAAAGGAAACTTTATCCTGAAGTCATGTGGCAGCCAAATAATAAAGTTAGTCTATTCCTCCTCTCTTCCCCTACCTCTGTCCATTTCTCTTTGGCAAATTGATGAACACATAACTGATTGAATTAAAGCTAATTTTAGTTCCAAAGCCATTAGGAAATAAGATCCTGGGGGGAATTTTAAGTAATTTCATTTCAGCTGATTAAGATGTTTAGCTATAATGCATCACATTTAATGTTTGGAAACACTGTCAAAGTCAAAAGCATACTAAGTACACTATGTTTTACAAGCTAACAAACTGGTGGTGGTATCTATATAAAACTTTTGTCAACTCAGTAAAAAATCCTTGGAAGCTTTTTGATTCCCTAGTCATAAGAGAAAGGTCTGGAGTCTCTAGGCATCTGTGAAATGAATTCCCATCCATCAAAGATATGTTTGCATTTGGTTACTTTTACATTTTGCTCAACTGAGTTAGACCTAGATTTGTTCCTGAGCCTGTTCTTGTCCCCATTTTGATTTTAGTCTTATTTAATGATTTAGATTCCCTACATTTCAAGAATGATCTAGACAGGTATGCAGAGTTCATTATCAGCCGATCCCATGTGACAGGGAGTAAAGAGGGCCTCAAGGAAGATCTTAAGTTCTGTGCAAAAATAATATCATGTCCAGAGATACATAATCAGGCACTCTACAAATCACCACTAGCTACTCTTTACGTTCCAAGCCTATACAAAGAAGATCAGATCAATGTTGCTGTCCCCAGGGTGCTTACAGTCTTTTGTGAGATACAACATAAAGACAGCTAACATTTCTTAAGTTCTTCCGATGTGTTAGACAGTTCTCTAGGTGCTGGACATGGGCTATGTCATTTAATCCTGACAATTGTCCTAAGGATAGGCACTATGATTACTCCTGGTTTAAAGATTAGAAAGCTGAGTATGTAAAGTCATTAAGTAACTTGCCCAAGATAATACATCTAGGATGTTTTTGAACTGGGGTTTGAACCAAGTTACTGGATCTGTAGGGCCTTTGCATATACCACCGTCAGATCCTGCTTTATGGAAGGGTGATGTGTAATTTTATATGAATGAGGTTTGTGCAATGTTCTTTGGGATAACAAAGGAGACAATATCTGCCTTTGACCAGAGGGCTGGGGGAACTGGTGGAAAGAGTTCGCTTGTGTATCAGTTAAGTCAAAGTTCCATGAATGCTGGCCATGATGGAGAGGAGGCAAGGAGGAATGTCCAGACTCGGAGCCACAGCGGGTAGCATTGGGAATCTAGGGGAGGCTCTGTGCAGAGCCCCAACTCCCCCTTCCTAAAATGCTTCCTCTTTACTGGGGACATTCTTCCAACCTGTCACCTTTAAGGTAGGGTTTTTGTCACCAGAGTGCAGTGTAATGGACAGAGAATTTGCTGTCAGAAAGTTACAAGTTCAAATCTCCACTCCATAATTTGCTAGTTTTATTATCTTGAGCATATTTCTCCAAATCTCTGAGTTTTAACTTTATCATGTGTAACATAAGGATGTTAATACTTAACTTACAAGCCTGTTGTGAGCATAAAAGACTAGAGGAAGAAATGGCTAAGATATGACCTGCCAGACTTAGTACCTGCGGGGTAATGTGTGCCCAGTCAGTGGCCGTTTCTCCCTTTTAAACTCTGCTCTTAGGAAAAGTTTTTACATCGCTCTTTTGTACATCAGTAGAGTCACATTCCAAACTAGATTTTCTTTCTCGAAAGGGCAGCTGAACACCAGGGCTGACCTTTCAGTGGCTTCTTCCCTTCAAGAGATTTCAAATGTCAGAGATCTTACTAAGGATGTTTTCTTGGGGAATGTTCTGGTGCTGTGAAATTCAACTGCAGAGCAGGCAATTTTTCTGTTAATTACTCAAGGCTTAGCGGGTCTTCTAATCTGTGAGATAGTCCTAAACACTAAGGGGCAAAGGAATGGAAGAGCTCAGTCCCAAGAGATGTCCTGAAGGAAAACGAAACCCAACAGCTCTGCAATACCTCTGAGCTGTAATGAAAATGTGAGGGTCTGTGGTCATCTCAACTCTAATGTGAAGTTTCCATCTCTCCGGACAGAGATGCAAGGCACAGTGTCGTTCTACAAAACTGCTCTGAAGTCGCAACATTTCCAAATACCTCTTTCCCGTCAGCAAGTGAGCAGTTTTGTTGGTAATCAATAAGTACAATTAGAGAATCAGTAGTGAGGGACCCATCCTGTAGGCTGCTTACCATAATGCCATTCGCAGATCTTTGCCAAGCATATGGAAAGCATTTTGATCATCATTCCAGTTACTTGAACAGGTTTATTTAGTGTTAAATTCTTCTACTTCTCCCAAACACCCAAACACTTCTGGGATGTTGAATCCCAAAGATCATCAGATGTAATTCATCCAACTAACATCTTTCCTTTCAATTTATGTTTTCTTTCACCATCTCCTCCACTGTCTCCTCCTACTCATATTCCACCCTCTTCCTCTTTTTTCTTCTTGTTTTGAGAAAGGATTAGTGTGGTTAAAAGCCATTTTTGTTTCCTCAGGTGCTAAATAAATTCTTTTTCCTTAAAAATACTTTTATTCTAAGAATACTCACTAAGCACCTTGTGGGTGCTTCCCAAGATTGCAGATTTGTGCATCATCTGTTCTGAAAGAGCTTGCAGCCACGAAGGAAGTGAAAATTACTAATAAAATAAAAGGGGAAAAGAGATACAGGGAGATCAACAGAGTGTCAGTAATTTTTGCTGGACAAGGCACTATTTGAGCTGGACCTTGAATATTTACTGAAACTAATGAAACGGACACTTTGTGGTCAAGATACCCAGGAGGGATGGGTAATTAGAAATCATCCCTTCTGTCCAACATAGAGTGCCCAAGTTGTCTCAAGCCCCAGGTGCATAAAGGGAAACAGTGAGAAATAAGGATGGAAGAGGAAGATTTGTGCTGATAGATCCACAGTACTTTAAAAAAAGGATGAGCAACAGGGACCTCTCCTGCCCACCTGACCATGGGTCTGTTCTCCAAGCCAGTCTCTCTATCAGGTGCTCCCTTTGATGTGACCTGTTGAGGGACAGATCCACTGGGATGCAGTAACCATATAGGACTGCTCAGTGTCAAAGGATTACTGGGGAAAACATCCAGAAGGAGAAATAGCAGAAGGCATGGTATGGGGTGAGAGCCAGGTTGATGCCATATTTTGCCCCACCCCCACCTCCTATGTGATCCCTCAGCCCCAACCTGTTGCAGTTTTACCCTGGCCGCTAAAGAGAGGTCTATTTTGTGATAGACGAAAGCTGTGATTAGGAAGAGCAGAACTACGGTGATCTCTGAAGGTTTTCTTAAGACAACAACAACAACAACCAAAGGTCAACTTGATCATTGTCAGAACATGAATTTCCAATTAATAATCTGAAATTAAAAACACTGGAAACATTCTATGTCTTTTGAATGGTGTTTTGCATTCAAGGTACAGTAACACATCTTTTCCCAGTTAAAAAACCTTTTTGACAGATTGATTGTTTATATTGATTAAATACATCAAATATCAAAGCTAAAATTTATGGGTAGAACTCAATGCATCATAGCAAAATCACCATTTTCATACACTAAAGTGTATTGGGGCGATGTTTTCTTTGTTTTTTGTTTTGTTTTTGTGGTACGCGGGCCTCTCACTGTTGTGGCCTCTCCTGTTGCAGAGCACAGGCTCCGGACGTGCAGGCTCAGCGGCCATGGCTCACGGGCCCAGCTGCTCCGCGGCACGTGGGATCTTCCCGGACCGGGGCACAAACCCGCGTCCCCTGCCTCGGCAGGCGGACTCTCAACCACTGCGCCACCAGGGAAGCCCCCTCTCTCTTTTTTTCTCATGGTTGTAATATTTGATTTCACTGAGAATATTTTTATACTTTCCTCAAAGTTTTCTTCCAGTCTTGGCATTTTCTGGGGGGCCTTCTAAATTACTTTCATTTTGTTTGTTGGTTTTGTTCTCTGCTTTCATGTTGAAAGTTTTTTTCTTTTTCTTTTTTTAAATGTAGTGAATTTTTTAATTGGAAATCCATAAAAATTATTTGAACATTTGTCTAGAAGTTAAAGTAAAGATCATTTTTACAATTATAGTTTTAGGCAAAGAACATTTTTTGTAGTGTTTGTTCATTATGTTCTCCTCAAGATTACTTCCATTCCTTCTCAATTGCCTTAAAGAAAAGATCGTTCAATAATAAAAGATCATCTGCATTTCTAGGCTATATTTTCACTCACTTAGTGATTATGCCTCTAGTTCATCAAGGAAAAGAATGCACAAGACATCTTCCTAACCCTAGAGATACATATACTCATTTTTTTAAATTAATTTATTTTTGGCTGTGTTGGGTCTTCGTTTCTGTGCGAGGGCTTTCTCTAGTTGCGGCGAGCGGGGGCCACTCTTCATCGCGGTGCGCGGACCTCTCACTGTCGCGGCCTCTTGTTGCGGAGCACAGGCTCCGAAAGTTTTTTTCTTAATACATAGTGGTCCCTGGCTGTTACTCTCATATAAGAATGAAATACAATATACTAAAATATAGGTCAAATGGCATTTATTTTCTTCTCAATATTTTTCATATATGGTTTAATTAACAACACAACAGGTATTTTTATATGTGCCCATTTATATACATACATTTTTGTATATGTACCAATGTAAAAGTTTATAGAAAAAATATATACATGGTTGGAGCAGAATAAAGAATCACATCCAACATGTGATAAATTAATATGTGACAAAAGTAATTTAATGGGGAAGAAAGATGGATGGTTAAATAAATTGTAGTGGTAAAACTGGCTATCTGGAAAAAAATAAAAATGGATCCTTAAACTGTACCATGTCATATCCACCACATGGCTTAAATACCTAAACATAAAAAATTTAAAATCCAAGGATAAAAGATACTTCCTAATTAACATTTCTAACCCAGAAGTGATGAGTAGTCATCTGTTGGATTAAAAATTTTAAACTTTTGTATAGCAAAACAAAATCATCAGATAAAGGACAGATTAAGAAAATGAACTTTTAAAATAGACAAGCTAAAGACAAACGAATGATAGGAAAATGGATAAAGGATAAAAGAAATAATTTGCAAATCCAAATTTCCCCCTCACCCAAAAAAGAAAAAATGCTCAAATTCACTAGCAGTTACAGAAATACAAATTAAAATGGCGATCACTTTTACCTATAAGTCTAGAAACATTAAGATGAACTATATCACCTGATATGGGATGAGATGTGAGGAAAATATCACATATTGCTGGAAGAAATATTGAGTGTTACAGACTTATTAGAAGGCAATATGAATATTTATTAAAATTAAAAAAAATACATACATCTACCTAGCAATCCCAATTCCAATTTCGATTCTGGGACTCTAGTCTTTAGAAATAAATATCTAGGGTATACATATATTCAAGAAGGTTTACTTTCAGCGTTTTTTTATACTAGCCCCAAATTGGAAGCAAAGTGATTGGCCATTGATTGTGGAATGGCTTAAACTATCTGTAGTGCAGGCACACTATGAACTATAATATGACCATTAAAAATAATGAATTAGATCTATATCAGATGACTTTTATAATTTCCACAAGATGACTATTGAGTAATAAAAGGGGCATATATACAAGTGTGGCTAACTTGATTCCATTTTTAGAAAACATTTAATTTTTTAAAGTTCCATTTATGTATATTATGTGTAGTTCTCTAACAGATTGTATTAGTATTGAGAAAAACATGGACAGACATAATCTAGGGTTATAGTCATATGATGGATATGAAGCTCAGTCTCAAGATCTGACACTTCTAACCCCACTTAGATTTCACAGTCATATTATGCATGGATTTGTGGAGTCCTGGCTGGTTGGTGGGTTGATCTATGTATGTAAGTATGTATCTATCTTTCTGTATCTATCTATCTATCTATCTATCTATCTATCTATCTATCTATCTACCTATCTATCTATTTCTATATTTTCCAGCCTTTCGAGGTGTTGGCAATGAGAGGGTTTTCTAGGCTCTCTAATCTTTCACATTGTCAGAAATAGAAGTCTCCCTGGGCTCTTCTTTACTAATAACGTTTGTAGACATGGACCCTGATAGCTGGATCAGTGATTCAATGTAGCCATAGCTAAATCTCTCCTAACACCTTGCAACTAAGACTAGGGATGGGAAACCAAGGCCTGAGCTGTCAGGTTGACAATAGTGTATTTCTCCCACAAGACCAACACAAGGATATGTTGAAAAGCAGTCAAGCTTTTGGGGTCAGGCACATCTGGGTTTGATTTCTGACTTCCCACTTTTTTCAAGAGTGTGAATTTCTCAGATTATTTCACTTCCCTGAGCTTGTAACTTAATCTATAAAATGCGTATAATCATGCCTATCTATTATTCTTATGACGATTATTCCCAACTGAAAATATAAAGTATTTATCACTATGTCAGCACAAAGTAGCCCCTCCAAATGGTAACTAGGAAGTATGGGTCTGTCCTTTGGCATGTCCCCAAGATGGTCTATTCTAAATATAGGTGAGAAGTAAAGTTGTGAAATGAGGTGGGTGTCCATACTTTCTTGATGAAGAAGGAATATTTTGGGTCTACATTTTTAAGTATTTATCTATTTTTAGTTTATTTCTTTTTAAAAATATTTTATTGGAGTAGAGTTGATTTACAATGTTGTGTTACTTTCTGCTCTACAGCAGAGTGACTCAGTTATACCTACACATACATCCACTCTTTTTTAGGTTCTTTTCCCATATATTCACAATAGCCTAAATGTCCACTGACAGACAAATGGATAATGAAGGTATGGTATATCTATATATAAAATGGAATATTACTCAGCCATAAAAAAGAACGAAATAATGTCATTTGCAGCAACATGGATCTATATTTTGAGATTAGATTTATTTATTAGATTTATGTAGAAGAGTCTTTCAGGAATCCTCAGCTCCTCATGAAATCTTGGGTAGGAATTTGTGCAATGTTTGTTGCAACCAATCTTTAAAGCCTCTGACTTACATTGCTCCTGGATTGACGGACATGTTGCCTATCTAATGGCCTCATCACTGGTTTATGATCCTCAAACAAGTATGACAATTGGCAATAGCCTTTTTTGTGTGGCTTAATATGGAAAAATAAATGGTTTTCTGCCTCTCTTTTGAAATATGACTATGGAAATGAGTATACTTGCTACATTTCTGGGATAGATATTCTCAAAACCTGAGCTGCAGTGATGTGGATAAATAACTTAGAGGTGTAATAACGTCTTTCATATCAAAGAATCCGAAGTGACTTTCTAAGAATATTTCAAGGTGGTTTATCTACATCAAAGTGACTAAAGAAATAAAGTGTTCTAACGGTAGGCTGACGTAGAAATCACCATTCTCTTTGCTATACCTTTCGGAGGAAAAGAGTTCTGGATTAAGCATAAACAAGTGAATTGGATAATGCTTTCCTCGGGAAGTTGCCTTTCATCGTTCACTTTACTTAAAAATTATTTTTCCCCAAACAAAGGAATTTTTCAGGTGGAAAGATAATATTTATGAAATACAGGGTAAGGTAATAACCCATTCTTGTGCTGCTTAGAAGGTGATTAAAAACAATCAAAATATAATTACATTTTGGTCTTACACGTTGCAATATTATGCGTGTGTTGACCTGTGAGTAATTTCCTCTTCTTGGCCATTATGTTGAATTAGTAGAATCCCCACACCCAACCCAGAATTATTAAAAATAATAATTACTGAGAAACCAGTTTATGCTGAATCCTGGAGACTGGAATGGATGAGACCTAGTCCCTTCTCTGAAGGAGGTTACTGAGAAGGGCAAGGAGCCTAATGAACAACTCAGAGCTGGAAGAGACTAACCTTAGAGAAGGGAAATGGTTGAGGCTTCATGGCGTGGTGGTATTTAAGCTAATCCTAAAGAGTAACTAAGGCAAGGGCAAGGGGAACTTTATTTTAAGAAGGAACATCAGGCATAAATGCAAAGGGGGCTATGAGATCTTAGTGAGCTTAGGAATATGAGACCAGGTTTAGTTCAATTTGCTTAGAATTAGGGGGAGATATAGCTCAAGACAACGTGAAAATAGACAACCCTAAATGACAAGCTTAGAATTTAGGAGCCAGCAGCAATGTGACATGATCAGATCTGTGTTTTGGAAAGACCCTTATAGCACTGTGGTAGACTGCTTGGAGGATTTTCAAGGGATTTAAATAAGATTTAAACACTGCAAAGCACTGTACAGACATTGGTTGTAAATATTATATTATCATCAATGTTTTGTGTGGTGAGAGAGATCAGAGATGAGAAACTTCTTGAATTCTTCTCCCTGGCAGGGGATGGGGCTTACTAGTAAACCCCACAGAACTGGAAAGGAGACCACACAGGGCTGTTACCCAGAGGAGGATTGTTGGGTCATGTCCAAAGGCTTTCCTGAGCTGACTTTGTATAACACACCATAGATGGATGAGCAAAACCAAAGGCACCCTGGAAGCAAACCAGGAGTTGAGACTTAGGACCAACACATGTCAGTGAGTAAATCACAGAGATTTCTGCAAGAAATAGCATCCAAACTGGCAAAAACAAGAGAAGGTAGACAAATCCCAGAGGGGAGAGTCTGACAACAGGATTGCTATTATTATTATTATTTTAATCCCCATATATGTTTCTTGAGCACTTCTTTAAATGGGTGGGGTCCAAATAGGCAGACCAGGGGAGAGATGATGAAGGCTTGAGCCACCAGCAGCACCATGGAGGACGAGGAGGAGAGAAGAAATTCCAGAGATATTAAGGAGAGTCAATAGCTGACTAGATATGAGTGAGGAGTTGATACTTCTGAGTCTTTTTACCCTGAACAATTTGGACAAACAGGAAACCTAGAATTAGGAATTGAGTAATATATTCAGCTTGGAAGATGCTGAATATCTGGAAGAAACTGTCTAGGTAGGAACTGGACATATGGGGTTGAATCTCAGGGGAAAGTTTAATGCTAAGTATAGAGAAAAGAAAAGAATGCCTCAAACCCTGTGACCACAGTCTCTAGTGTCTTCCTCCATGTCAATCATGCACTAAGCTTCACAGCTGTGCTATGGGCTATGATCCAATAGATCGACTCTTGGGGCTCAAGAAAAAGGGAACATGGAACAGAGGGAATAAGAAAGGAAGAGCATGAGTAATCGCCTGCAGATGTGCACACAATTCCACATCAAAGAGACTGTTTTGGTAGAGACAGACATGTACAAGTTCAGGTGCAGCAGGGCTCTTGCGGTATTTCTTACTGTGGGTAAGAAATTGGAGAAATTGTCCTTATAATCTCTTGTGTTTGGAGATTCTGCCAGTCTGCGTTTCTCTGAACAGATGCAAACCACTGATCAGCAATGATTCCACCAAGCCCTGTGCAGGAGAGGGGCAGTGCCCCCTCAAATTACACAGACCACCTCTGGGATGGTCATTCAGACAAAAAATATACTGGAATACAACAAAGTTTCAAACCACTTGTTTCACTGGACTTAGCCAGAGAATTGAGGCAAACTGGAAATTAAGACTTTAACACCTTCCTACAGGGAAAGGCCATCAGCATAATGGCGATAGGATTTTGTACGCTGTTTACTTCACAGAGCTGTTGTGAGGATCAATTTTCAAAATATATGTGGGAAGTTCTTGAACGTGGGAAGAAGCTAAGGAAAATTATGTTTATTATTCATTGTGATGGTGTAGATAAAATCTGGCAAGAACTTGTTTGCTAAACCAATATTTCTTTGCTTCCCACAGCTATGTACTTATATTTAAAGAAGGAATCTAACTAAGAAGAGTAAGAACAAGAAAAAAATTAATTTTTAAATAGGCAACATTTACCTTAAAGCTCAGCCCCTACACTGGACAATTTATCAAAAATACCTGCTGTGATTGAAGGTAGAGGAGAAAGTGTTTGTGCTCCATCCTCAAATTTTAAGCTGCATTGACGTCGATGGGTATGAGTGTGTGTGTGTGTGTGTGTGTGTGTGTGTCTGTCTGTCTGTCTGTCTATGTATCTGTGTGTGTGTGTCTGTGTGTGTGTGTGTGTGTGTCTGTCTGTCTATGTATCTGTGTGTGTGTGTGTGTGTGTGTGTGTGTGTGTGTGTGTGTGGAGAGGGTCACGGAGGAGTTGGTTATAATGAAGTTGGATGGCCTCCCATTTTAACTCAACAGGAAGAAATGGGTATGGCTGAGTAGAATTAGGGAAGGAGGACAAGCTGCCATGTTGAGCTCTGGAAGACCCAAACATTTATAAACTCAAGTTCCAGAGGATTAGATCTGAACTTCTGACCTAGGGTGGACAAACCCCTTTTCCTAATGTTAGTGCTGTTTTTGAGATAGAACTGAGTTTGCACATGATTTGAGCTAGGAAACACACACACACACACACACACACACACACACACACACAAAACGTGTCTGTATTATTTTCTTGGATTCTGTTTTGTCCTGGCTTGACCAGATGCTCTGTAATGATTTCAGAAAACAAACTTATCACATTCCAAATGCTACCAAGTACTGTAATACTTCTGCTTGGATGTGTGTTGTGAGTGAGGGCAGCGGCATTGGGGAAATAAAGACAAATTCAGATAGAGCTAGATGATTGTTAGTAACATGCTTTTACCCTTCTAGAGGAAGGGTAAAATTAGGTGAATTAATGGAAAATTGAGACTGATTTCAGCAGCTAACAGACGGTTTCCTGCATGTTGGTTGGACACTTCAAAATATGTATGTCAAACCTTGATATTCTGCCCAATCCCCAATCCCATCCCTGCTCTAGTTAATGCATGGCCCGTTCCAATGAATGGAATGAAGATCCACCACGGTGTTTGTCAGTTCAGGTAATTAAGAGATAACTAATTACAACGGTAGGGTCTGAGGAGCTTGGGGAATGAGCAAGGTCACATAACACCTTATATTATAGGAGAAACCATACATGACCTTGGAACTATTCCTTTTACTCTATCCCTAATGTCAAGACCTCACTTTATCTTGGGTGGGAAAAACAATGATGGTTATACCTTAGACTCTCTTTCTTTATTCTCTTTTCCTACTCAAGATCCTTATATATACTACCAGAATAATCTTCCTGAAGCTTAGCTCTGTTTCACACATCACACTGGTCTAAAAAAATAATCGATTCCTTAGTGTTCAGAAAAAATCCAAACTCTTGTGCCTTGAATTAAAGACCCTTTCTCTCTCTGTCCCCTGTCCCCTACCCCATGTCTGGGTCCAGTCTTTCTTCACCACTTTGCTTCTTCCTATTTTAATCTGTGGCCCTTTCTTTTAAGCAATCTAAGGTGATTGTTCTTCAACTAGCCCTATCGATAGCTTTCTCTCTCTCACAAAGTTCTTTCAGCCTTGAATGCTCTTCTTTTCTCCTTGAGACCACAACCAACCCATCTTTCAAGACCCTGCTCACCTTTGGGTCTTCCAGAGCTTCCATGATTTTCTCAGTTTGTAAGCTGGAAATGATTTTCCCTCACTGAACTGCTACCACACTCTTTCCCTGTAATGTAGCTGTGCATTATTTTCCCTACTAGACTGTAAGCTCCTTGAAGACTAGTACCATGTCCAACTTATCTTTGTATTATCAAATTCTGTTTTCTATATAGTAGGAACTTCATAAATATTTGCTGAGTGAATATAAGAGAGACCATCTTGGTGAAGTCTATGACCATGGATAACTTTAAGGTTAGAGATCGGGTAAGTGCCTGAAAGAACCATTTGTGCTATGGATTAGTCTAAAGTTGCGTTGTCCAGGATGGTACCCACTACCCATATATTGCTACTTAATTTTAAATTAAGATTAAATAAGATTTAAAAAATTAGTTCCTCAGTGTCACTAGCACATTTGAAGTGCTCAGTAACCACATGGGCTACTAGCATATGGACATTTTCATCTCACAGAGAGTTCCGTTAGACAATACTGGTCTACTGCATGGTAATTCCATGTATCCAAATCTTAGTTTTTGAGCTAACAGCCTCGCTTTTATCTGTCTCAATCTCTACGTTTGCTTTTCCTGACCAGACTGGTCTGTGATTCTGGTATGTCATTTGCTCTGTTCAGGTATTTAAACTGCCACTCCTAGATAAGAAAAGTCTCCCACTCATTGTTTGTATCTACTAATTTTGTCAGGTTATTTAGTTAGTTTATTCTTTGTTTATAAGCACTTTTATTGAAGTATAATTTCCATGCCTTTGAACTTATCCAGTTTTAATGTAGAATTCAATGGTTTTTAGTACATTTACAGAGTTGTGCAACATTTACCACAATCTAATTTTAGAACATTCCATCACCCTAGAAAGATCCATTGTGCCCTCATGTAGTCACTCCTCATTCATAAGCCAGTCCCAGAGAACCACTAACCTATTATCTATATTTACAGATTGTCTTGTCTTGTCATTTCATATAAATGATGGTGTGTAATATGTAGTCTCTGGTGTCTGTCTTCTTTAAATCAACATATGGTTTATGAGATTCATCCATGTTTGTATCATGTATTAATACTTCATTTCTCTTTCTTGCTAAATAATATTTCATTGTATGGATATACCACATTTGTCTTTCCATTTATCTCTTGATGCATATTTCGGTTCTTTCCACTTTTGGTCATTGTGAATAACGCTACAATGACTATTTGAATAGCATGTCTAGACATATTTTTAATTTTCTTGGATATATATTTAAGTGGAAATTTTGGGTCATATGGTAAACCTATGATTACCATTTTAAGAAACTGTTTTTCAAAGAGGCTGCACAGTTTTACATTTCCACCAGCAGTATATGGTGTTTTAATTTCCTGACATTCTCCCATTTTATTACCAACACTTATTATTGTCTGTCTTTTTATTATAGTTGCCTAGTAAAATGACATCTTATTATCTAAATTTGTATTTCTCTAATAACTAGTGATGTTGAGAATCTCTTATGTGTTAAGTGACCATTTATATACCTTCTTTGGTAATATGTCTATTCAAATATTTTGCCTTATTAAAACTTAGGTCATTTGTCTTTTTATTTATTTATTTTTTATTGAAGTAGAGTTGATTTACAATGTTGTGCCCATCTCTGCTGTACAACAAAGTGACTCAGTTTTACACATATACATTCTTTGGTCATTTGTCTTTTTAGTATGGAGTTGTGAGAGTTCTTTACATGCAAGTCCCTTATCAGGTATATCATTTGCAAATATTTTCTCCCAGTCTTTGGTCTGTATTTTCACTTTCTTGATGGTATGTTTTGAATTTCAAAAGCTTCGAATTTTTATGTGGTTCAATTTATACCAAATTTATTTTTGCTCTTGGGATAGAAAATTATGTGGGTAGAACGTCAAAATATAAAAATTGACCTCTTTCCCCATTTTAAATGCATTTCACTTATTCAAATTAAATTGTTCAATAAAAGTCAAACTTACTGGCTTTGTTGGACATATCAGTTTCATTAATATTTAAGAAACAACTTGGGTACAGTATGTCTACAGGGTAAGGTTCACCCAACACCCCCCCCCAATACATATATATATATATATCCGTCCTGAAAGTAATTTCCATGTACCCCTCTCTCTGCACACTATCACTTCCTTTATAAATCTCAAGTCAGGCAATATCACCACATGTCCCTCTGTCCTCAGATTTACTCTTTTCTCTGGTTATTCACTCCATGTTTGAAATGGGAAGGAATTTGTCTCATCTTTTTTGTTTCTATCTAAAACACTTTTATATTTTGCATTATTTACAAAGTGGCCTCAACTTCCCTGTGGGTTATAACACCTGTGATTACTCTATACCAACATTTTCTCAGACGTTACAGTGGGTGAAATAGTTTTAGTTTAAAAGATCACTTTGGTCAAAAATTATGAATATGTTATTGTCTAGCTATGAGACATATTTTATTGAATGAAAACTTTCTTCATTCAATTCAGCTAATTGTTAAGTAGATATTCCCCATCTCACAGATAAAGAACTTAAAGCATGTAAATATTAAGTAACTTATTAGCTCTTCAACCATGGCAAGAGGTTGTGGTGACTCCAAAATCTACATTCTTCAGTACCAATTGTTCTTAAATCGATTTGGAGAAAAAAAATGTTTATCTCATAATAGGTTTATTTTTTTAGTTAACATCCCAGTTTTTCCTGAAAATCTGGGAATTCAAATCACGATTCCAAGGGTACTGTGATCTTATCTGAAAAATATGAAAAGTATTTTCCATAGCAATTAAAAGTGATATACAAAGGTGATTATCATTATTTAGCAATTGTACAATTTTATAAAGTAAGTGGCACAATCTTGAAATGCTAGTCTCATTGTGGAATTCTTTATCATTTGTGATTTTGTTGTAATGAGAGTGAAAAAATAGATGCTGACAGTGTTAATAGACTTATTTTTAGAATCCCTAATAGATTAACACTGATGCCCTCATCAATCTGAGTGTCCTGGCATTTATGGTTCTCACTGATAGGTGGTATTTATAACTGTCTTAACAAGAAATTCCAGCCAAGTCGGCTTTCACGTCATAAGTACAGGAAATTATTCATGTTGAATATGATGTAAGTGGAGCATAATTTAAAATATATAAATTGAATATATCTTCATTGCTCATCATTTCATTCTTAATATTAAATAAAACAACTATGACACAGATATTGAACTATGGATAAGGAATATCTGCCCTTAAAACACCATTTATAGGACAAGGTAAGGATTTATCCTTTTAATCCAAAGAACTTTCCCCAAAGAGGGCCCTTCAATTAGTTTCTTTTTACTGAGTATAGTGTGTCTTCCTTTACTATCTCTTTCAGTGGCCATCAGCACTAGTGAGTTATGGGTAAGTACTTTCTCAATTCAAATAACGGTCTAGAACTTTAACAGTGATCTACGGACCCACGCAGGGAAACTTGCCTCTCTCCTTTAACAAGGCAAAGTAGGAGAAATCATGTGTACCAAATCCTCAGGCTACACCTGCTGGAATTTTCCAAGTTCTTGTGGCTCTGATATTGACAAATCAGCTCTAGCTGGAACATAGTGCCTTCTTTTCAATATTTTGATGTTGCCCTTTGAAAGCTGGTTCCAAACACATTTATCTCAAAGTTTTCTTTTAAAATCACAGCTATCAAAAAAATCTACAAATTTCCTCAACAGGGTTGACCATCAAAGTTTTTGGAAACTAGAATAATTAAACAAAAATGAATTTTAAAAAATTTTCTTGGCTTTAGAGTCAACTTCTCTTAATAAGTCTTGTGTATTTACTCGAAGTCCCCAGGCTGATTACATTTTTCGCTGTATAAAGGGTGGTATTTCATATTTGTTCAACTAGTTACCATGAATAGGTAGTTAATTTAATGGAATAAATTTTTTTGGTCTAATGAACATATAACTCTATACTTTAGAATGTGGTGATATTATGACAAATACAATTGTCTTCCTAAGACACAATCTTGATTATAATTCCCCCCATTTCCACATCCATTTAGTCATTAGTGAAATTCCCCAAATATTTTCAGCTCTCCCTTATTCTAGGTAGAGAGGTAGAGTTGTTTTTCTTGGCCCCATGTGGTTGGATAGGGCCCTATAACTATTTCTGGCCAACGAGATGAAAGCAGGAGTAATGTGTGCCCTTTCTGGGCTGAAATTTTACTTGCCAGTGCAAGAACCTCAAGAGCTCCCCATGTCCCCTAGCATGATGACCAGCAATGTTTGAGATGGTGACTGATTCTTAGACCAAGACCTTGGGTGGCTTCAATGAGCAGAAGCTTCCCTGTCAAACCTTGGGGGACATGTAGCGTGAGCATGAAATAAACCTTTGTTGTTATAAGTTACTAAAATTTGGGGCTGCTTTGTTACAGAAGCATAACCAAGCCTATTCTGACTGGTACATTTCTCTACTCCCCACAACTTACTGAAACACATTCACTGGGTACAGGATAAAGAATGCACTCTATGGCATTCAAGACTCTTAAATATGGGTTCATTCTACTTTTTCTTTTCTTAGGAAGATTCATACACTTTGATTTCCAGTAAAACTGGACTCTATGACCTGCCTTTTAATCTCTAAGACTGAGTCTTTTGTGAGGGCCTCATTGCTTTTCTATTGTATGTGAACTTTCTCTTTTTGAATTCCCAGAAGTATATCTTGTTTTCATTGTCTGTGGCACCTCTTTACTCTGTTCTTTATTTTGCTTATTTAAGAGCTTGTCTTTATAGATAATTAAAGAGAATTCTCTTTATAGATAATGAATAATAATGAGTTTAATGTCAGGCCTGTGACTCATATCTATATTTCTTATAGAAATGAGCTCAGTTTTTAGAGTATAGGAGGTAGTCAATGAACATTAATTGTATTGGATTATTTTCTGCTTAAAAGTATAACAATAAAAATAGTTATTTCTATTTTTAATACTTTTTGATTTTGTCTTTCCTCAATCAAAAGTAATTCATAATGAAATGATTATAAACTGATAGAAAGAAGTAGAGAACATCTATGAATTGGTTCTTCACCTAGATTTTTTTTTTCTGATTCATCTTGATCTATCGATCTGTCTATCTATCCATCCATCTTGTTATCTCATTCACCTATCTGCTACTTTAGGAAGGTATTATATTTACAGGGGTAAACATGTATATTGGGACTTATAAGCAATGGTCCCCTGCTGCATCTTGATCCGTCCCCAAATGTACTTCTCAGAAATAAATACTTTAAAGTATTTCTATTTTGAGTTCTCTTGAAGTTTCTGTCATATTTTAAAATAATATGTGTATGTAGTCATTAATTATTATATTAACTTTAGACATTAACTATTAACTGCCTGACTGGGATTTTATTCATTGCAGTCTTCTGAGACCCCTCATTCCTATATATTTATATCAATATTTTTAGTTTTTCTATTGGTTGCTATTATATTTTAATATTTTAAAAATTCTGTTTCTTGTTTCGTCACTTGTTGATGGTATCTCTCGACTGCTTACTTGGTGAAATGAAGATGTTGTCTCTTCACCTTTAAACTATTCAACCTTTAGATTCTTACCTATAATGTTAATTAAGTCTTTTGTGCTTTGTCCAGAGGGTCATTCTAAAAGTTTAAAATCAATAAAGTGCATTTATTTTATTGACAAAGTAAAAGTGTTCACTGCAGAGTCTGAGTAACGTGACTTAACTTCTTTCTTATACAAGAGTTTGTAATCTTCCCCCTGTTGTTTCCAAAGGCCTTTAAAATAAAAGTCTAGTATTGTCTGCCTTTATGACAATGTTATGTTTTCTAACATCTCAATAATACTCTCTAATCTAGGAACTCCCCTCTTTGCAAGAGATTTACTTCTGATATTATTCTATGCTAGACTGTACTGATTCCTTTTTAGATCTGTCTTATCTCTTACTGCTCTCCTAAGTTAGATCCTGAACCTCTTTCTTAAATCTCATTGTTTCTCTTTCTTCGTTTATCTCCTCATTTTACTGGAGCATTATGTTTAAGTGACTTCCTGATAAAGAATTTGTGAGAAGCAAATTTTCTTAATCTTTTCATATCTAAAAATGTCTTTTTTTCTAAGCTTACTATTGATTTATACATTGTCCGGATTCAGTTCTAGGTTGACTCTCAGTTTCCTTTAAGGACTCAAAAGGAATTGCTGTTGCTGGAGATAATTCAGAAGCCAGTACAATGATTCTTTTTCTTATGTAAGCTATTTGTTTTTCTTTCCGTGAACACCCTCCCACACCAAGAACAACACACAAAGTTTCAGAATCTTCTCTTTATTCTTAATGTTCTTAATTCTACAAGCATATCTGAGTATAAATTTTGTTTTTAAAATTTTGCTTAGTACTTGGTGGCCCCCTTTAATTTGTTTCCTTCATTTCTGCATGTTCTAATTTATTAATATTTGTAAATTTCCTCTCATGCATTTTCTCTGTTCTTTATTTCTCGAATACTGGTGTTCTTAATTCAAACTTTGTTGTCTTTGACTTTTTTTTTTTCTAATCATTTGTTCTTCATTTGAGATTTCTTGGCTTTATACGTATATGCTTCTATGGAATATATTTTACTTGGCAAACACTTTATTTTTTAAATTAAAAAATGTTCTTCTTCTTTCATTGATTTTTTTATTACAGCAATTTGTCATTACTTTCTTATTTTATAGATACAGTGGCTTATGAAATTTATGTGCAGTGCTGCTGTACCATGCCACCCAGATCCCTCTCCAATATGGAAGCACTCATCCCTTCCCCCACTCCCTGCACTCAGACTGTTGTTTGCTGAATGTGAGTGGGGGAAGGGTAGGGTAGGGTTGGGGTGTATAAAGAGCTGGCCTCTTGCTTCAAGTCTATAAATATCTAAGCACCCTGGGGATTGCCTGAGTTGTCTGTTGCAACTGAATCATATGTCAACCTCTTCTTCTGCCCAATCCTGTTTTCCACACCCCGTTATTGCTTTCATTTGGGAGCATGAAAATCTCTCTCTGAGTCTGTTTCCCATGGAGCCAGGCCTAAGACGTTGTGTGAGGATACTAATTTGAAGTATTCTTTAAAAAAAAATTCTTCTGTGTTCTGAATTATATTTGTTTCCCTCAGAGTTATTTATCTGTTAATCACATGTATGTGTGTGTGTGGTGTATTTACAGTCTGAAGCACTATTATACATACCATACTTCTCCCTAGATGGTTTTGTTCATTATTTTTACCAAAAAAAAATATCTTCTTTTTTTGCTTTGCGGTGAACATCTGCCTGTTTTTTATTCTCTGCTTAAAGGGTTTGGAAAGGTGGGATCAACTTCTGAGAACTTCAATTCACCACTCTTTTCAGCCCCTTTTCCTCCCTTGCTCTCTGTTTCCATGCCCACACCTCTCACAGTTCTCCCCGCAGGGCATCTGGTCTTTTTTTTTTTTTGAAGAACTCTGTCTTTATTTTACTTTATTTATTTATTTTTTAACATCTTTATTGAAGTATAATTGCGTTACAATGGTGTGTTAGTTTCTGCTTTATAACAAAGTGGGGCAACTGGTCTTTGCTAACGAAGTCTCTGCAGGTCTCCAAGCCATGGCTTGTGTTGCTCCATTTTGACAGTCAGTATGCTTACCATGCTTTCTGTGTTCCAGAAATGTATTAAAATATCTCCTTTGTCAATGCTCCCTCCATTCTTTCAGTTGTAGCGTTGTTATATCTTTTTGCTTCTTTACATCCTGTTAGTGTAACCCTAAGAGGAAGAGTATGCTCTGTGTTCTCTCTTCAACCTAGAGTCTTCTGACTTAGATGTGACTTTTAGTAGAATAATTATGCTGCTGGCTGTCCTTCAGGGAGTTCAATTTCAACATAGTGTTCAGTGATGTTCATTCTCGTCTCCCCATTACCCAAGGTTTCCCCCCAAGACTGAACCTGCATCATTAATGGAGATCTATTTCTCTGGTTTCTTTTCACCCTTACAACCATCCATGATAAATATGACTATACTCATGTTACAGATGAGGCAAAGGAGATTCAGAGATTGATGAGTTTTTCCCTTAATTTATCAGTCCATCAATAGTAGAGGAAGAATTTGACCTTAAATCCTAATTTGGCCTCTCTTAAAAAAATTCTCTCCTCTTTTTCCCCCTTTTTTGCCTAAGGGCCATGCCTGGATGGCTGTTTTTTCCTTGATGTTGTTGTTCTCCCCTTTTTCTTGTTTCTGAGTCTCAGCTATTACAATTCAATGTTGGTTTATTCGTAGGTGGTGACATACAACTCCAATGTCCAGTCCAATTTCCTTCCTGCTACACTGATGATTGATCTAAATTTTTCCTTTGAGTTTTAGCAAAGGAGCCACCATCAGAGTGCTGTTTTACTTTATTCTCACTTTCAAAGATCCCTACGAACTATTAAAACTAAGTTTTACTTCATTTTCACCTTATAAAATTCCAGACATGTAAAATATATGAAGCTAAACAAGGGGAGAGAGTACCAAGAAGGTTTTGTAGATCAGTCACCCTAATAACCCCAAAGTGAAAGAAGTAACAAGATGCATGGGAGCTTAGCACTAGGCCAGAGTGAGTCCCTATTGTACTGAAACTCAATAGAGGCTTTCATTTCAGTATCCTAAGTAAGCAATTACTGAAAGAAGTCATGCATTCATTAGTGATATTCCTTCCTTCCTTCATTCAAGCCTTCTACAAGTATTTATTGAATGACAACCAAGTGCTCAATAGTATTCTGGGCATAGGGGGTGTGGCAGTAAACCCCAAGGACAAGGTACATACCTTTAAAGTAATACATATCTTTAATGTAATTTAGGTAGTGATAAGAGAAATGAAGAAAATAAAACAAGGGAATGGACTGTTAATTACAGGAGGAGGGGAATGTGGTGGGCAGATTCTCTCATGACCCTTCAATGATCTGCCTCAAGACCTTACATTCCAGGTATTCGAAGCTTTTGTAATATTCTCTTCTTGAATGTGGGCTGTTTTAGTAACTTGCTTTGCATCAGAGAAATTAACAAAGGTGATGGGATATCACTTCCACAATTAGGTTAAAAAACTGTGACCTCTGCTTGCTAGCAGTTCCTCTCTGTTGCTTTGAAGAGGTAAGCTGCTACATTAGTGAGGGCCATATGACGAGGAACAAAAGGCAGCCTCTGAACAAATAAGAACTGAGGCCCTCAGTCCAACAACCCTCACAACATGAATTCTGCCAACAACCTGAATGAGATTGGAAGCAGATCCTTTCCTGGAACTTTCGGATGAGACCCTGGCCCTGACCAGCAATCTGATTGCAGAGAAACTCTGAAGCACTGGTTCCAGCTAAACATGCCCAGATTCCTGACCCACAGAAACTGTAAGGTAATAAATGTGTGTTGTTTTAACCACCAAATCTGTGGTAATATTGTAATATAGCAGTGACATTATTGTTATTTATATGCTTAAAACTTATAGCGGTCTCTTTTAAGTTGATTACAAGAGTGTTTGCCTTATTTGGCACTCATTTGTACTGGAATATAATCTGGTTTGCAGCCTCTTTGTGATAATCATTGATTTTTACCTTCTGAATTGGCATTGGATCATTTGGATCCCCTTTTAAAAAATCGTTATCTAATTCATTTGTGCAAAATTATGCCGGTTGCTAAGAGAACCAGCTTTAATGAGGCCTTTTTCAGTTTCCACATATGTTAGCTGTAATACCTTGTCATATACCATCTTTTCTTTATAGCATTTAAGACTTATTGGGGATCTTGCTCTGTAGAAAATTCCATGATTATAGAAATAGTAAAAGTGCTCATGTATCAAAAATCATACAGGGTCTATTCTATTAGAGCCCTATGGGAGCTCATGTGAGGGGCTGTGTGTGCAGCCTGTGGCTGACAGCTACTGGTTGGATTATACTTACTGCCATCTAAACATTTTTGGTACTATTTCCTACAATGAGTTCAACATAACTTGCTGCCTGATAGCTTCCAGGCTCAGCTCCTAGCAGAAAATCTTCAGTGGAAACAGCTGGGCCTGCATCTGCTCTACCACTTAAGCAGAGATCCCTCTGCAGAGCTGGCCTGCAGAAGAATAGGAAAAAGCCTTCCAGGAGGATGAGAAGGGTGGTGAACAAGAGCAATAGAACCATATACACCATGGGAATGAGGAAAGAGAGAGGCCAGCGAAGGGCCAGTTCAGCCAAATGCTCTCCCTTTTATTACTAGCTCAAGTCTTCTCTCCTTGGGGCCCATCAGAAACTTATCTCCTGACATCCCTTGTGCCTCCACTTTGGTCACAGCTGTGTTGCTGACCTGGGTAAAGCATCTGACCCCAGAGAGCAGCTATAGAAGGACATACAAGGCTTGTAGTCTCTTAATGGAATGACATATGATCCATACTGTCCTGGTCCCCAGGTCTCCAACCAGTATTTGCCAAGCTTACATTTTCGGTTAACAAAAACCTATCAATCAAGATGCTGTCTTTATTATCATCCCTCCTCTAGTCACTGGGAAGCAAGGATAGAGTTTCAAAGCAAGTTGCTTCCCAGTCTTCACGCAGCAAGAAAACTCCAGAATTGGCTGCTGCCTTTGGAAACTTTGTTGGTGTCATAGGATGGAACACAGAAGATACCCTCTTACCAGTGCAAAGGGCATGATGTTCTTGCCATATTGGATATTCAGCAAATGGCAAGTATATGTTTGCACGGTGTGTCTGTGGAAGTGTGTGTGTATGAGTGTGATGAGGCTCTGAAATAGTCCTACGGGCTGCCACTCCTAGAGTGTCAAAGACCACCTTATGACAACGTGTGACCTTCATGAGGGTTTAATTTTAAGTAGAGGCAGCTTCAGAAGATAGATCATTTCTCTTCCCTTAGATTCTCCTATGTGAAGTGCACAAGCTCATCTTTGTAGGTAGAAGATTAGATGATAGATAGATAGAGAGATAGATAGATTAGATAGATAGATAGACATATCACAATGTTCCAGCAATAATGTTTTTATCTCTATAGTTTCTGAAAATATATGCTTTCCCCAAATCTTAAAAGCCTCAGTTTTAAAAATAATAGGCATCAGATGAGTGGAACTAGTAATGATTTAGAAGTTAAAATACCCGTGTGTGTGTGTGTGTGTGTGTGTGTGTGTGTGTGTGTGAGACAGACAGATAGACTCTTGACTCCATCGGTGACCAGTGGTGTGACCTTGACCTGGTCACAATTGCTCCAAACTTTAATCTTTTATCTGTTCAATAATAACATTACACCAGCCCTATGATACTATACAAATTTTCCTCATTTGCTTCATCTGTAAAATGAGAACAATAATACCTTCTCAAAGGGATTCGTAAGAATTAGAAGAGATGCTCCATGTGAGATGCTCCATGCGAGGCAATTCATAAGAATTAAAAGAGATGCACACATTAGAACAATGCCTGGCGTGTAAGAAGGACTCAGTAAATACTAGCTATTAGTATAACCTCACAGTATTATAATACTTAAAGTCTTTAATACTTAAAATCATCTTAAGTCATCTTAAAGATGAAGTATCAGTGAGTCATATGCTGTAAGTTGTTATATGATGCAAGCATGGTGGTAATTGTGCATATTTATTGTTTTTGGTGATAAACAATTTAATATCTTCCTGGTTAACTATTTTTGGGGAAAAAAGATTCCTTACTTATATCATGTACAAACATAAATTCATGTTGGATCAAATATTAAAATATAAAAAATGAAAACATGAAAGAACTGGAAGAAAATACAAATATATGTGTTTTATTGGACATTGAGATCATCTTCAGAAACATGACCAAGACAAAAACTATAAAATAAAAATCCATTCAATTATACTACATGAAAATTGAAAACAAACAAAAAATACCCTGTCTATGAGAGAGGATACCATAATAAAGTGCAAGACTACAGTTGACCCTTTAACAACAGGGGTTTGAACTGTGTGGGTCCACTTATACGTGGGTTCTTTCAATAAATATAGTACCTGTATTTTCATTTTACAGATCTTTAAGGGTGGAGAAAATTTGCATGCGATTAGAGATCACAATATGTGTATAAAGGAACTAGAGTTTGAGTCTTGATTCTATTCAGACTGTTTCAGCGTCCTGCCCTTGGGTGAGTCATTTATCAATTCCTTTGTTTTTGAGGCAGAGATAGCAGTACATAGATTGTTGACTACATGGGGGTTTGGTGCCCCTAACCCTCTTGTTGTTCAAGGGCCAACTGTAGTTTCAAACAGGGAAATTTTTCTGAAAGTATAGAATGGATGAAGGGATAATGTCCAGAGTGTATAAAATCTAATTACAGATCAATTAAGGAAAAATGAAAACTCAAATAGAAACTGAGCAAAGGATACAACATATATTTTATATTAGTAGAAATACAAAGGTCAATAATCAGAGTTTTAATCAGAATATGGGAAAACAGGCATTGTGCATACTGACAGTATGAATGTACGTGATTATATCTTTCTAGAGGACAATTTGGCAGTATATATTAGAATTAAACATTTCCATCCTCTTTGATTAAAAAAATCCACTTTTAGGAAATTTTTCTTACCAAATTATTTGTACAAGTTAGCAAAGATATAGTGTAGTCATAATGGTCATTGTAGTATTGGATTTTAGTGACAGAATTACAATCATTCTACACACTTCATAGCTGCACTATAGTATTGGTTACACAGGTCAGCCCTATTCAATGTGTGAGGAGACAAAGGGTATAAAGAGGTCCTTGAAAAGGTTGTTTCCTTCTCTGTTCTAGTTGCAATAATGTGGCCTCTGTTGCCCTAGTCCTGATGGGGATATATGAGCCTTGGTCTTCATTTGGGATGTTGGGACCCTCTGAGCCCAATCTGACTCTCTGAGCAATAGTTCTCAGGGCTGGGCTTCTCATTACAATCATGTGGGTAAATATGCTGATTCCTAGGTTCTACCACTAGGTATTCTTACTTAATTGGTTTGGGCTCAGGCACTGATTATTTTTTAAATGTCTCTAGCTAGTGGAATGATTCATTTCACTACACAGCTTAGGCCAAGCCTTGAGGCAGGAGGCATCTACTGGATGAGAAGTATTATTATTCCTTCCATCCTTATTTCCATGTATAAAGCAGCCATGGTCATCTTCACCCTGCCCAAATCCTTTCACCTCCTCAAGGGGGTGCATATACCTTCCAGTACAAGAAGCTGAAATCATAAGGCTGATCCAGCAGTGAATCCGCATGTGTGTGAACAGAAGTATGTAAACTTCACTTGGACAGAATATTTCAGAAGGAAACCAGGGCATTCATTAAGAGGTTTCTGAGGAGGCAACATCATCACAGAGGAAAGAAGGTGATTTATTTTGTAGAGTTGCTTTGTCATTTTTCTTATCAGCATAAAAAGCAGTTAGAACAAATTGACAAATTGGTAGGGGCAAAAGATAAAGAAAACCAGAACAGAAATACCAGGAGGATTTGGTCCTTGGTAAAAATATACAGTATACAGTACAAACATACATAGTACAGATATATATATATATATACACACACACACAAATACAAAATAACACATCCTCTAGGGAGGAAGTGACAACACTATTTTTTTCTAATCATTTCTCAATGGTTCTGTTGGTGAGAGATCTGGAAAACAGAATTCTAGTCCTTATGCAGCTAACATGCAGTGTGACCATAAGAGTTACTGTTTTTGAACCTTTTTTTTTTTCACGTTTAAATTGGGGATAAAGTGAACAAGTATTTTCCAAAATCTCTTTCTATTTAAAAAAGCAATATTCAGGGCTTCCCTGGTGGCGCAATGGTTGAGAGTCCGCCTGCCGATGCAGGGGACACGGGTTCGTGCCCCGGTCCGGGAAGATCTCACATGCTGCGGAGCGGCCGGGCCCGTGAGCCATGGCTGCTGAGCCTGCGCATCCAGAGCCTGTGCTCCGCAACGGGAGAGGCCCCAACAGTGAGAGGCCCGCGTACCACAAAAAAAAATAATAATAAAAAATAGGGAGTTCACATATTAAATACCTATACATGTAGTTTAAATGGACACCAGGTATAAACATTTTAGTGTGACAGATAAGTTAGTTTCTTGCTTGCTAATTCATCTAAGTAAGGTTGGATTGATACACTTAGGAATGTATCTCTAAATTGTTTCTATGTTTTGTTTAAATATTCGTCATAGTAGACAAACCAGAGCTAGGTTAGTGGGAACAGAAGTGGTTTTTAAAGCAGTTTCAGGGCTTCCCTGGTGGCGCAGTGGTTGAGAGTCCGCCTGCCGATGCAGGGGACACGGGTTCGTGCCCCGGTCCGGGAGGATCCCACTTGCCGCGGAGCGGCTGGGCCCGTGAGCCATGGCCGCTGAGCCTGCGCGTCCGGAGCCTGTGCTCCGCAACGGGAGAGGCCACAACAGTGAGAGGCCCGCGTACCGAAAAAAAAAAAAAAAAAGCAATATTCATACAGCCTGGGATAGCACTGCAAAATTGGAACTTAATTTGCATGTGAATTTAGGGCCCTAAGCGTTGTTGAGGACTATTACCTGCATTCTTTGAAAATGGCACCTTCACACCTTCCAGAGGGGAAAGACAGAGAAGCAGGACATCAAGTGGGACCTGAGGCTGCCACCAGGTGTTCAGGGTGACCTGAGTTCAAACGTATCCACCTAAGTGTGGAGGGTTCCTATGGTCAATCTGTAGGGGACCTGCTTGGGGGAGGGGCTTAGACTTGGGGTCATCCTGGATGAGAATCAATGGGTTCTAAAGACCTAAATGAAGCCTCCATCACATCAACTAGCTGGGAAGCACATGAACACAATGAACATAGACTAGTAGGAGTAGAGGCACTGCCAAACCTGGTCCAATTAGAGTGGCACTAATTCCCCAGAGTCAGAGCTAAAATGATCTTGATCATGACTGGAACACCAGGCAGTGTTATTACGTACTAAACCTCTGATTTCAGATTCATTTAATTTCATAGGCAGCAAAGCAGAAATATAAAATAGCTTCACTCTGGAAAAACTACAGAACACATCTTTTGTTTTCCATAAATCTCTAAAGTATTGTCGTGAAACCTGACCCTTCTTGGCTTCCGGAGGCAGCTTGACTTTATCTTTCAGAAACTGGAAATACTAGGACAAAAGGTCCATTGGATCTAAGAGCTCATTTAGAAAGTCTTACCATACTATCTAAAAATACCTAAAAGTTAGTCATTTCAAAATAACCTGGCTGACAAGTTGGGTATGGAAAAAATGCAAAGGGCTTCAGTGTTCCTCTCCCACTTTCCAGCGTTTCACACTTGCTTCCTGGGTGGCATCGCTAGAATCGTTTACATCAGTATGGCATTGTGGTTGATAAGACAGACTCTGAGAACAGATTGCCTGTTTGAATTCCAATCTGCCATTTTCTAGCTATATAACCAGGGGCAAGTTACGTCACCACTCTGAGCCTCTGTTTTCCCTTACTTAAACCCGGGGGCAGGGGGGGGGGGCGTGTAATTGTACCTATTTCATAGAATGTGTTGAGGATTAAATAAAAGGCCCTTTGAATAGTGCCTAACACATAGCTCTCAGTAAAGGTTAACTCTTGAAAGAGTAAAAACTTGTCTAAGATGAAAAGAGTGAAGATTAACTCAGGCTATTAACGGGGCTGGGAATTCAGACCCAGAAAAAGCCAAAGTTAACAGAAAACTCTGTTTCTCCCCAGGTCCTACGGTAGCTATAAAATCCCACACAACCCGCTCTTTGAGTAGTTATGGCTTTCTTATCTGTGATTCCCCCAGACCTGCTTTGCTATTCCCATATATTACGGGGGATATTCAGTTGTGAAATCACTTTGGTCTCATGAGCGAATTCCTAATTAATCCCTGCTTTTCCTAATGTAGAAAAAGAAAAAGCGGTTGAGCCAGAAATGATCGCTGCTTCTTTTCAATTTTTCTCCAAGTCCTTCATCAGGAACCCAAACATTACAAAAGATGTTTCCCTCCTTCCTCTTTTCAAGTAGCATTGCCTGGTTCCTCTGAGCTGCCCTCCTTCACTGCACTGAATCAGTAAATCTGATCCAGCAGAGACAGATTTGTGCCTAGTGGTCTTTGCTTGATAAGACTTTGGTTCTATTGTTATTGTAGCGGAAATAGTAATAGTAGGTGTAAGATGGTCAGAGGCCCAGAGATGCCATTGTATATATTCCAGAGACATTTTATTGATTTATTGTTTACTTAAGTCTAAGACAGATTTTGTGTGTGTGGTAGGGAGGAGCTGGGATGGAGAATTGGGAATTTTTATTAATGGACATGGCTTACTTGTTACTTTGTAAAACGTATGCACTGACAAAGAAGAAATCAGCCATTTGTGGTTGGATAACAGGTGAAGAAGTTCACTGGAGAGAACAAACTCCCTGCAGGGAGAATGAGAACCACTGAAAAGGTGGATTTTTTTTTTTTTTTTTTTTTTAAGGGAAGGGGCGTAGAGGTGAAAAATGGCTTCATATCAAGCGAAAGGTAGAGTTTCCGCCCTGGGCTCAGTCTTGGGGAATAGAGATGGAGTCAGAGCCATGATCTTTGCCATGAGTGTCTCATGGGGTCCTGGGGAGGGGTCCATGCCACAGAAAGCCTCCATGACTGTGAGAAAATGTCAACCACCTGACCTTTGAATGGAGATGTTGGCAGCTTTCCCCCAAAAGTAATATTGACAGTCTGCCTAGAAAAATCAATGTTCCCATCTTGATGTGGAACATTTCGTTTCAATAGAGAGAGAAAAAAAGGAGGAGTGGGAATGAAGAGGTGGTATACAATTTGTGAGTCCTACCACTTTTGGAAGAAACACACTATACTACATTCTATAGATGTAAATGTCATAGCATTTGGGAAGAGAGAAAGCAATAGGGTAAGAAGCCAGGAAAGGCTTTGGGAAGAGACAAATCCTAAAATGATCCTTGAAAGATGGGTAGATTGGGGAAGGCATTCTAAACTGGGGAAGAGTATAAAGAAGAATGGCATGAGACTGGCTTATAACAGCACCGTTTCTCTAATCAGTGATTAACTCTCTTTGAAAAAGATGGGAAAACAACTTAAGTGAAGTTTTGGCCAATTCTTTAAAAAGTCCAGGTCTACCTTCATTTTTGAATCTAAAACAGATTTCCAGTAGGAATTTTCTGTGATGGAAATATTTTACATCTCTACTGTCCAATATGGTAACTACATGGCTAGTGAACCCTTGACGTATGGTTAGCGTGCTAAGGAACTAAATGGTAAATTTAATTAATTCAAATTTAAGTTTATACAGGTACATATGGCTGGTGGTTACTGTATTGGACAGCACAGAAAGGATTGGTCGACTTCTAAATTCTTTGACAGAATGATGCTTTTGCATACTAACGACGTTCTTCTCACTGAAAGCAGAGTCCAGGAATAGGTCATCTTTGTAAATCATGCTTACCCTTTTCACTAGGAACTAAAGACAACGCAAGCTACCAAGTTCAGAACTTCTTTGGGTTGAACATTTCTAAGGTCTAGCTTCTGCTATACCTGAAGGTAATTCTTGGGTAAAACAGAGAAGTAAACAAAAAACCGAAACCAATCAACCGAACAAAACACACTTAGGCACAGTGATTGAGTTGCTCCCATGGTATCAGTTGATACTGGTAATCATTTGGGCACTTATTTCTGTTTTTGAGTCTGAATTCATTTTAGCAACTGTATGATTTATGACATGCTAGGTTTTCAGGCTATCCAATATTCAGTCATTGAAATGATTATTAAAAGGAGTATTCAAGATATGTTTTTGAAGAATCTTAATCCTCTCATAAGCTTGACTAAGTTCTTATGTTCTGTTTTGTTTTAAACTGGAACACATTTGATTTTTCCACATTTGTTGAGTTGCCTAGTTTTGGGGGTATCAACTGAATCAGATCTTGTGTTTGGGGGGCCATTCGAAGGACCAGCCTGGCATGGTAGTGTAAGAGCCCTTATGATTTGATATTGTAAACAGTCAAGATTGGCCTGATTTGGAAACCCATCCTCCTCTGCCCACTCTTCTCTAAGTTACAGGCTGCAATTATGCAATCTTGTTCCCTCCTCTGTGTTAGACTGTATTTTAATTTCAACCCAGAACACCAAGAAAAGTACGAGCAGAAGGACCCACGTTTTAGCTTTCCACCAGGCCTAGTTTTTCAAGCTAGGTTGCAATAAATATATTGGACTGAAGATAATTCTTCTCCATACCTGGAGAATAACTTGCTTCTGATTTTTTTCTGAAAAGCTCTTATTCTGAATGGTATGTTATGCCAAAATGAGCCATGATTGACTATAATCTGTATTCCCTGGGAATTAAATAAGGCAGAGTCTTAGCTGGCAGAATAAGGCACTTGGCCGAAGATACTCTTAAGGACTCTACAGTATTGATAACTATAGAAAACCAGAAGATTTTTCAGTTGCTAAGTATATTAATAAAAGCCAGGAATTATCTTTGCTGTTAGCAAAAACAGAGTTTTATAAAAATTTCTGTTTTGTGCTCTTAATAAAAGGAGATCATCTACAGCAAAGGTTTTTGTCTGGTTGTTTTATTGTTAAAGCTGTTTAGTCTTATACAGAAAGTAAAGAGATATATTAGAAATGACTTCCCCTTGAGAAATCTTTAATCTGTTTGGGGATGACAGCTTATAGTGATGTTTCCTAGTTCTGCTTTCACATTCCGTTCTGTGACTTTTCATAAAATTTTATTTTAATGAGTGTTCTTTTTCCTTGAGTTAGATTTCCCGGAGCTGTATACCTATTTTTTATTTGTTATTTTTCAAAAAGCAAGTTCTGTTTTTTAAAATAAACTTTAAAAATTTAAAATTTATTAATTTTACCTTATTTTAATTTTTTAAAATTTCTGTTTCCCTTATGACTTCCCTTATTTTTTAAATTTATGGTGGTGGTGGTAGGAATTATGGCTTCTTAAATTTAACATGTAGCCTCTTTCTGCCTTCTTTTCTTTCCTCCTCCTCTTCCTCTCTCCCTCCCTCCCTCCTTTATTCCTCTCATTCTTTCACTCTTTCTAATAATATGTTTACCTGGCGTATAGCTTAAGTTCTAGCCCACAAATTTAGAAGAATAGTATTCTTCTCTTTATTTTTTCTAAATTGTTTACTATTGTATATTGAATGTCCCCTTTGACCTAATAATAATTTATAATAATTTATAGGAATATTTAACTATTTCTCAGCACTTGGATTTTTTATTGAAAATTTGTTTGATGGCATTGTTAAAATGTGGTCTCTACAATGTCTGTCTTTAGGAGTATTGAGGTCTCTTCCTAGTTAGTATTCAATCAATTTTTATAAATATTCCATAGACATTTGAAAAGGTTGTGTATTTTTGTAAAGTACAGCATTCAATAGGTACCTATTGATTAAACCTTATTATGTACTTCAAATTATTGATGACCATGACGCTCACTGTGAGTTGGTAGATAAATTCTTCCTCGATATATGTTTTAGTTAACGTTTTCTTAAAATTCTAGAAAGCTACTTTATATATCTCAATACTATGCTATTTCTCACACAGACATTTATGATTCATATCACTGTTGTAAATGGAGCCAGTAGTTTGTACTAGTTTACTCTCTTTGCTCTATTGCTTTATATCGTAAATTCTATTGAAACTTATTTACCACTACTGTTTTCCTTATCCTTGCTTTTGCACATCTATACTTGAATTTTAGCTTTCTTTCATGAATTTTGTATGGTTTATAAGCAATGTGATTTTAATTAAATGTGACATATTTGATTTTTAAATAGCATTTACACTACTTAAATTAGCATAATTACTGCCATGTTTGGTCTTGTTTCAGTCATTTTGCCCTTGCTTTCTGATTTTGAGGTTTTAAGTCTAGTTCTTATTTTTCTTGATAATTTGATCATTTTGTTTGTTTTTAGTTATTTCAGTAATTTGAATGGTAGAATAATATTTCAAACTCAAAAAGATCCCCCAAAAATCTGGAAATTAATGAAGTTTGTAACCAGGAAAATGAATGTTATTTTTACTTTTAATTCTAATTCCCTTTTCTTTGATTCCAGGATTTTATAATTTTGGATCCAAATTATTGTTCATGAAGTAAAAATACATATGATATAAATATATAAATATACGATAAGCACACACACACAGGCAGTCCTCTCTTTGCATGGTAGTGTGGGACTGTAAAAATGTCTATGTAAGCTGAAACTCTGCAAAATGATCTTAATAATCAATGAGAAAAATTATGATTCTTCCATGACCTTTAAAAATTTTGCCAAACATAAATAACTCTCTTATAGTTGGTTATAAATGTATAGGGAAATGAATAAAAGCTAGATTAATATTTATTTATTACTTGGTAATTTTTTAAAATAACAGTTTTCTTGAGATATAATTCACACACTATAGCATTCACTCCTTTAAAATGTATAATTTAGTACTTTTTAATCTCTTCAGAGAGTTGTGCAATCATCACCACTATTTAATTTCAGGACATTTCATCACTGCAAAAAGAACCCCACACCCACTAGCAGTTGCTCCTTCTTCCTTCCTTCTCTCAACAAATGGCAACCACTGCTGTACTTTCTGTCTGTATAGACTTGCCTACTCTGAACATTTCTTATAAATGGAATCATGCAATATGTGGTCTTTTGTGACTGGCTTCTTTCACATAGCATGTTTTCAAGGGTCATCCATGTTATAGCATGCATCAGTACTTAATTCCTTTTTATTGCTATTGTATAGAGGTACTACATTTATCAGTTGATGGGCATTTGGGTTGGTTCTATTTTTTTGGCTATTAGGAGTAATGCTGCAATAATTAGTGTACAAGTTTTTTTGTGGACCTATGTTTTCAATTCTCTTGGGTATATATATATAGGATTGAAATTGCTGGGTCACATGGTAACTCCATATTTAACATTTTGAGGAACTTTCTTCCAAACTGTGTGCACCGTTGTGCAATCCTACTGGGACTGAATGAGAGTCCCGATTTCTCCACATCCTCACCAACGCTTGTTGTTAAGGACAGCAATTATGTGCTTACTAATTTTCTGCCTGCTGGATCTGTCTTTTCTTGATAGAGGGGTGTTGAAGTCTCCAGCTATAATAGCAGATTCATGTATTTCTCTTTGTAGTCCTACAGTTTTTGCCTCATAACTTTGATGCTCTGTTTTCTGGTGCATATTCATTAAGGATCGTTATGTCTTCTTGGAGAATTGACCCTTTTATCAGTATGTAATGCCTCTCTTTTTCCTTGGTAACTTTCCTTGCCCTAAATTCTTCTCTGTCCAAAATCATATAGCTACTCTAACATTGTTTTGATTAGTGTTAACATGGCATATCTTTCTCCATTCATTTACTTTTAGTCTATATGTTTCTTCATATTTAAAGTAGGTTTCTTGTAGAAAACATAGAGTTGGGTCTTTTTGATCCACTGTCTTTTAATTGGTGCATTTATACTCTTGCTGTTCAAAATGATTATTGATATATAGTTAGATTAATATCGACCACATTTGTTACTGTCTTCTTTTGTTGCCTTTGTTCTGTTTCCCACTCACTTTCTGCCTTTTGTGGTTTCAATGATTCCATTTTCTCTTCTTTCTTAGCATATTCGCTATACTTATTATTTTACTTTTTTTACTGATTACCCTAGAGTTTGAAATATACAAGTAATACAGGTTCACTTTAAAATAACACTGTATTACTTCATGGTAGAGCAAGTATCTTATAGTAAAATAATCTTAATTCCTCCCTCTTGTCCCTTTTATAATTGCTGTCATTCATTTCACTCATACATTATATATGTGTATATATATATATATATATATATATATACACACACGTATATATATATATATATACACACACGTATATATAACTCATAACTGAGTGCATTGTTGCTATTATTTTGAACAAACTATTATTTGTTAGACAAGTCAAGAATACAGAAAGATAGACATTTTAATTTTACTTTCACTTATTCCTTCTCAGGTGCTCTTCCTTGTTAAATGTAGATCTTAGTTTCTGACCTATATATTTTTTCCTTCAATTGAAATAACTTTGAAATAACTTCTTTAAATATTTCTTGCAAGGCAGGTGCCCTGACAACAAATCTCCTCAATTTTTTTTTTTTTTTTGTCTTAGAAAATCTCTATTTTTTCTCTGGCTTTTTTCAGGGTTTTTTTTTTTCTTTGTCATTTAGTTTCTGTAGTTTGAAAATGATATACCTAGGTATAGTTTTTTTTGTGTGTTTGTTTTTGCATTTATCCTGCTTGGTGTTCTCTGAGGTTTGGTATCTGATATTAATTTGGGGGAATTCTCAGTGATCATTGCTTTAAACATTTCTTCTGTTCCTTTCTCTCTTTCTTCTAGTATTCCATTAAGCACATGTCACACCTTTTGTAGTTGTCCCACCATTCTTAGCTATTCTGTCCTGCTTTTTTTCCCCAGTCTTTTTTCTCTTTGTTTTCAGTCTTGGAAGTTTCTTTTGAGAGATCCTCAAGCTCAGAGATTCTTTCTTTAGCCATGTCCAATTTACTATTAAGTCCATTAAAGGCATTCTTCACTTATGTTACAGTATTTTTGATCTCTAGAACTTCTGTTTGGTTCTTTCTGAGAATTTCCATCTCTCTGCTCACATTGCTCATATGTTTTGCAGTTTACTTTATCCATTAGAGCCCTTAGTGTATCAGTCACAGTCTGAGACTGGTTCTGATGCTTACTTCAAGCTATGATTTCTTGCCTTTTTATATATCCTGCAATTTTTTCTTGAGAGACAGACATGATGTATTGGATAAAAGGAATTACTGTAAATAGGCCTTTAGATATGCTAGTAAGATGTTGAGGGAGGGGAAGTATTCTATATTCCTAGATTAGGCTTCAGTTTTTCAGTGAGGTTACTACACCTCTAGACTGTGGACTTTACATGTACTTCTTGGTTCTCCCCCCTCATTCCTCCTTGAGTGGGACGGGATGGCTAGAGTGGGCTGGGGTGGGATATTTCTCTTCTCCAAGTGAATGCCAAAGCTAGCTAGAGTTAACTATTTCCCTTCTCCCAGGGCAATTAAACTCTGATAAAACTCCAGCAGATTTGGCTCTGGTTAATTAGTTTCTCCAGAGGGCACACTTTATTAGGATGAACGGAATGCTGTGGGATATTTCAAAATGGTTCTTTTCCTCTCCTCCTATGGGAAATGTGAGGGGATTTTCCCTGGCAATCACTTTGAGAACCTGCTAGAGCTCTAGAAGATAGAACTCACAAAGTTGTTGGAACTCCCCATTATTGGGTCCCTCTGGAGTTTTTATCTCTCAGGCTTGTCCACACTGAGCCCCCATCAATTCATCGATTATAGTTCAGGTTTCCCTATCCTGTCAGTGGTTTTGTGGAGGTTTTTTCTCGTGGGTTTCTGAGACAGTACGTTGTGATTCTCTGTATTTGCTTGTCTATCTCTCTAAGTTTGGGAGCAGCAGTTTGCTCTATGACCTCACTTCCCTTAGAGATTTAGAAGAGTTGTTGATTTTTGTTTGTTAAGCTTTTACTTGTTAGGATGGAGTGGAAACTTCCAAACTTCTTATGTGCTAGACCAGAAACTGGAAGTCTGCATCATATTTTTGAAATGACATAATTCAAAATATTCTACATTTCACAAAAAAAGAAACTCATCCTTCTCCAGGTTAATTTTGTTCAGATGAAAGGTTATTAATAGAAATATATATTAGATTGCATTTTTTCAGGATAGATTGAAGGACCTGGAGACTCGTCAATGCATACAGTGATCATAACATGTTCTTTCCTACAGGACAAACATTGGTCAGATCCTTATGAAATAGTTACGTATGGTATGCTCTGAAAGAAAATTTTCCTTTCCTTTATTCTGATATCATGGGTTACTGTGACATGAATTATTAACATCAATAAGTCGTTTACTTTCCCCTCATGCCTGCCTGTGGTCTAATTTATAAGCTACAGGATAGAAATTGAATCTTCAATGAAGATGGGCATTTTATGAATCTTGTGGAAAGAACTCTGCTAGGTACTCTTAACTATTTATACTTAGAAGAATAATCTTGGGTAGAAGGTCCTAACTAACATCACTTAGGCAATTGTCACACAGCACCAGGGGACAAATTATATTTTCAGGCCTATTTATAGTGTAGAAGCAGGTGACTTTATGAAAGCAGACTGCTAACTAAAGTTCCAGTCAAACAAGAATTAATTATGCAGAACCAAATGAACTAGTGAAGGCAAATTGTGGTTGTTTGTCCTGGAATATTATCGGTAGGTGTTATTCTTCATGTTCTATGTATTTTTTTATGGGAATCTGAGGAAGTTCTTTATATTTCTTTTTGATTTGTCTTTAGTCATCAAATTAGTAGTCTAAGCTTCTATAACAGAAATAAAAACACCCTTTAAATGATGTTGTGTTCTTCCTGACCAGAAAGAATTCATCAGCAAATATTTTTACTGTGTTTCTTTACTTTCACTGGCGAAATAATTATGGTCAAATATTCAGTGAGAATCTTATTTGGCAATCAGGGCTATAACTGGAGAGTTCTGTCTGAGCATAAATCTAATTCAACCAGGTATGACAAACCCGCTGTCAGGAATAAGTTTGTATTTCATGTTTAAATCCAATGCCCACAAGATCCTTCTAGGAATCTGTGGCCAGCCTTTCTGTGATCAAGAATGACCTTTGAGATTATTTACTAATGACCTTTGAGATTATTTACTATCACTAAGGTTAAAAGAAAATTATTCAGGACTTAGAAGTAAATTAAAAGGATTATTGTATATCCTTTAAAAATGCTGGGCATTGTCTAACAGACCCATTCAAGGATTGTTTAGTTTCCTGGGGGTATATTTTTTGTTTGACTTCCTATATATGATTAATTAGGGCCACAATTTTATGAAGTTGCACATTGACTTGTAGATTCCTATCCTGTAGAGATGCAAATATTTCTGTCTATTAGGAAGATCAGTCCAAACATTGAAGTTTCATTGCTTGGTAGAACATTAATCAGTTATGTTTCTTAGAACTGCAATCACTGTTCAACATTTTTTTCAGACACTATATATATTCAGTTTCTCGAACTCTCCCATGAACCAGATTTATTGTTTTGCTGCAACCATTAAATAGCTGACCTGTGTTTATTCTATAATTTTATAAAAATTTTAACTTTTTAAAAATATATATTTGACACTATTATCTCTATTTAGCTATTACCATGAAAAGTCTCAGGGTCTTTTAATATTTTTCTGTCTAAATGGAAGACCCTGTTCAATAGCATGTAGCCTTTGTTAAGATAAAGGAACATTTTCTTCTACTATATTTTTGTTTTTCTTTTATGCCTTTTCAGTTTCTATTACACTTATTAGTCATAATTTTGATCTCAGCATACTGTACTCTCTATTTATCATCTCTTCTCCCATCATGGTCATTTTTGCTTTTTGATCTGCATTCTTGGAAACCATTTACACTTTTCCATCTATAAAATTTTCAATTTTAAGCAATATGGATTTTACTTTACACAATTCTCAATTCAAATTTCAATTCCATATTTGTGTTTTTAACCTAATTTTTTCTTTCTTTCTCAGTCTCAGCTTTCAGCCCATTCAACCCCTTATGATCTCTAAACCATGTTTCATAGAAGCTATGTTTCTTTTTATTTTATTGAGATGAAGAATATAACTTATGACATGTTCTATTTATTATAGAAAACTTTTTTTTTTCCTGAGGTTGACTTTTCCTCTCAACTTTCAGGGTATTTCTCACCTTTTCTTATGTTACAGAATGTTTTTATATTCTCTGGACTGGCAATATTTCTTTGTTTTCTCATCTATCAATGAGGGGATATCTCTCAAAACCCAATGTTTGCCAGTTTGAAAGAGGCATAGGTTTCCTTTGGCCTTCTGTCTGCACTTGGATGCTTGCAGCTACTAGAATAGCTCTAAGTCCTGTTCTTTAATTAATGTGCAAAGCCCTTAGCGAAATTTTAGTGTCTGACCATTACTCATCTTCTGCAGCTCTGATAGACTGCCTACATGGCTTAATTTTCTTACTCTGGAAAATAATCTTTATCTCCAGGGCAGTAATTTCCAAATCTGACTGCTCATCAGAATCCCTTGAAAAGTTTTAAAAATATGTAGCTACTCAGATCACATGTTATCTTTCCTGGAATTTAATCTCCAGAGATAGGACTTGGAATTCATATTTCTTAAAAGCTTCCCAGGTCATTGTAATGCAGCTGGTGGACAGCCCCCTAGTTAAGAATAGCTAAATGTATCTGAGACAATTTATAGCTCTGCTTTAACCTACAACTCTTGATCTCACATCAAGAGTTCACCTATAGCTCTCTACCATCCATGACCACACAAGATACTTTTTCTTCCACCACAAACCTTGCTGCCCTGTAGAGTTGCAAATCTGCAAGTGAATGTCAAGTTCTAATAGATTGGGAGGAGACGTATATTTTAAATTCTGGTTTTTAAAATAAGGACCTATGCTATAGGGGATGAGCTATCTGACTTTCAGTTTCATAGAAGCTAGGCCAATAAGGGAAGTTTGAATTACCATCATGTCTATTTCCTAGCTGGCCAAACGGGACTGTTTCAGAACATGGGTTTTCCTCAATTATGTTTTGACTTGATATACCAGACCTTCTCCCGAGAAGGTTATAGTTTTTACAAATGAACCTACTTGCCTCTTCCAAAACAGCTCCCAGGCATGTTCAGTCAGAAGATTAAAAACACAGCCTGTAGAATCTGAACTATCCATGTACTACAAGAGCATCTTCTCAGAGATAAAGTGAGTACTGTGTGAGATTGTGGAAACTAGGGGATGGCTTGCATTCACAGTGAAGAGTATGATCAAGTGTGTGTCTTATTAAAATGATTGACAAGGGCTTCCCTGGTGGCGCAGTGGTTGAGAGTCCGCCTGCCGATGCAGGGGACACGGGTTTGTGCCCTGGTCCGGGAAGATCCCACATGCCGCGGAGCGGCTGGGCCCGTGAGCCATGGCCGCTGAGCCTGCGTGTCCGGAGCCTGTGCTCCGCAACGGGAGAGGCCACAGCAGTGAGAGGTCCGCGTACCGCAAAAAAAAAAAAAAAAATGATTGACAAGATCTTTGCTATTGGTACAGCTTTCTGAAAGAAGCTGGCACCAAAGCGGGCAGTGGTTGTCCTCCTGTGAATGGGATCCAGCTTGGACTCTGAGTACACGAGCTCTACCTGCTCTGAGTTTCCCCATTTTATACAAAAGCTTATTAGGCATAAAGCTAGTGATGTCTACTCCATCTCCAACTCCCAGAAGTGCCAAGAATAAAAGCAAATCAGACATTTCAGCGAAAGCATCGACTCTATAGATTTGATGCAGGTTGGAGGTAACAAATTTTCAAATTGTCTTTAGAGACCAATTCAAATAATCATTTTTTTAAAAAGTTTCCTTCCCGTGCTGAGGGAAAAAAATGCAATCCACAGTGGATTGAGGCAGCAGAAATATTATCTGTTAAGTTCTGTTTCCGAGTAGTGCACCCCTAGGGAGAAAGGGAGTCTCTTTCATTCACTCATTCAGTTCACAATTACTAAGGAACGACTAACTATAGAGCCTGGAACTTTTCTAGGGCAGAGACTATAACAAAGAATAAGACAAAACAAGGTCCTTGCCCTCATGAAGGACCTGTCTGGGAGAGACAGACCTGTAAATAGATACCTAGGAGAACTGCACTGTTTTTCTCTGAAGAAAAATGTCAGTTAAGGCCATAGAGCATAATGAGGCTGCTGTTTAGATGGTCCTAAGGGACACCCTCTCTGAAGAGGAGACATTTAAACAGAGACTTGTATCACTGGAGGTGATTCAAGAGCCAGATCCCTGCTTTCCCCTCGTCTTTAAGAAGTTATTTATTAAGACAGTTGATCCACATTCCAGATCTTTCTTTCAGACTATAAAACTCTGGGAGCTACATTTATTTTCCTTAATTTGGGTGTTTTAAATAGTGTGGTCACCTGCTTACTTATTAACAGAGATCAAATAATAATTATTATCAATCCAGTTATTATTTTCCCTTACAAGTACAATTTTCCCCACTAAATCTGTTTAACTGTACATTCTTTTGGCTAGAAAATGGATTTTCATCAATCTTTTCAAGGATTACTGGTAATTATGCTCGGACCTAAGTAGAAAGATGCAGTGTGATATTCAGGAAATTATGTGGTCACTCGGGTCTGTATTTTACTCTTGGTTCTGCCATTTGCTAGCAGGTCTGTATTTTACTCTTGGTCGTGCCATTTGAAGCACAGTTTTTCTCATCTGTAAAACTGGTAGGATAGCTACCTTCCAAACACGTGGTCACTGTATGTTAATACTGTTCCACCTACTGCACAATCTGAAATTGCTGCAGTTATATTTCTCCATTGGCGACCTGAGTCTCTCTTCCATTTCAGAGGACAATTTGGCATGGCTAGTAAAGATCTCAATCATTCCACATCAACAAGACATGGAGGAGACTTCATCTTTGCTGGAATAGTTTTTATGTCTCATGTTGCAATGTAAGCTGTGATTCTCAGACTTCCCAGGTGGATTTCTCCAACAGCCCATATTTAATCAAAACTACAAGATGTGTTACACTGAGAAGCTAAGAGATTGGTCAGGGTCACTCAGCTGGTTTATAGTAGAGATGCAACGAGAATCACCTTTTTCCAACTACATTGAATATTTTTCTTGTATCTTAGGATCTACACTTGATCGAAACTCTCAAGGCCAAAAGTAGCCTTGGAAAGATGGTATAAATTACTAGATGGATAATTTTTGCTTTAACAGATTTGGTCAGTACCAAAACCTAATTTCTTTTGGAGGAAGGACAATTCTTTCACTTCAGAGAAGCATAAAAAACACATACTTGTCAATAACCAATGATGGAGAATTCAGCCTTGCTGAAATTAACTTTCTTTTATGATCCACTTTTGAACATGATGTAACAGGTCCAACCTTGGAATGAAAACATAGGGAGTGAAAACATACTCTTGCCTTTTCAATCTGATTTTAGGCACTGATTTTTCTCTTTAGTCTTCAGAAAACCATAAACAGTCTCATAGAAACCCTGATGTTGGGGATGGGGAAAAAGGGAGAACTACATGATTTCTATATTTTAATATTATTGCTTTGACTCATTTTTGATTGAGGAAACTACCTTTTCTCTTGTCAAACAATACAAATCTCTAGAAATACACCTCCCCTGATACACACAGTGGTTGGAGGCCTCCTGTGGGGAACATCTGTGGCTCTAGTTCTGGGCCACTTCTCAGCTCACTGCCAAACTGCCCATCAGGAAACCTGACACTGCACATTCCAACCTGCCTCACCATCATAAAATCATACTTTTTTTTTTTGCTCTGGGGACCTTTGAAGAAAAGATACCTATTTTTGCTTTGCTTTTCTTATAAAAATATAAATGCTTTGATAAGCATTTTCTCCTGATGTATCAAAAGACACTTCCATCCATTGATTTTCAGAATGTCCTCACTCTTATTTTTTCATGGTCCTGAGAGAACAAGTGACTGGTCCAGTGTTTCACAGTGAGTTAGAGGTGGAGTTAAGATTGAATCTCGAGGCTCCTTGACAATTATTTTCAATTTTCCCCCAGTGTACTTTATTACTTCTTTACACAACCTCTAGGTTCAAAAGCCCTTTCGACAACTTCTAGGTCATCACCTTATTTCGTTAAGAGTGTCAGAAGTTACAGTTTTCTTCTGGAAATGTATGCAGAAATAGCATGAAAAATTCTTATATTTCTCTTGGAATATACCACATTTTTTAATTTTCTTTGGAAAGTCACAAAATGCTCTAAATTTATGAAGTGATCACAGTAATGATTTGTTTTTCTTTTCTTTGTCTCCTTGGGTCATAACAATAACTTTTGTAATTTAAAACTATGAAAAATTCACTTGCATATTGTTGGATGTCTCCGGTGCTGTCATTCCCCTGAGATTATCTGCCATGTGGCTTTCTCATGTTGTCTCCTTGCAGACATGCTGACCACTGGTGCGAGGTGTTTCAAAGGCTGATGTTTACTGCTCTTAGCATGCTGATGTACATTCTTAGGGAAGAGAGGGATGAAAATCTTGAAGTTGTATTGTCAGACTCTGAAGTAATCATTATTCTTGGGCAATTGAGAGAGAAACACTGTCATATCGGTTGTGTTTGGATATCATGTCAACCAAACAACTGCCTCAAGTTTTGCTTTTCAGTACAGTGCTTTAATGTCATCTATGAACAGCCTGGGTATTCAGTCTTTACCTATTAAGGTGACAGATACTACCAGGTGACACAGCAGAGTACAAGTTGTCCAAGTTGTAGTTTGAGCCTTTATCTAGTATATTAATTATAAATATCAAAAGGCATAATCAAATTGATTTTAGAAGGTAATACAGGGCAGAGGTTAGAGCATACATTGGATTAGATCTGTATATTGTATTTTTTTTAAAACCATTTTTATCATCACCCTGCTAAGGACCTCCCCACCTTTTTAAGGACAACTTCATATTTGCTGCTTTTATTTTTTATCTACTCTGCCAGTCTCTGCTTTTTAATTGGTATTATTTATACCATTTATACTTAACTTACTACATCAGAGCTTAAGTCAGCCATTTAAATTTTTGTTTTCTTTTTGTTCCTATGTTTCTTATTCCTCCATTTTTTATTTGTTTGCTTAGTATTTTGTTTTCCTGTGGGTTACTTGAACGTTTTTTAGGATTCTGTTTTGCTTTCTTTGTAGTGCTTTTGAGTACATTGCTTTGTATAGTTTACTTAGTGGTTGATCTTCATATTACAATATACATATTGTTGTATTACAGTCTATTAACATCAGCCTTATAGCATGGAAACCTCATTTCCATCTAGATCCTTTTACCATCACCACTATTGAAATATCATCAACTTGAAATTCAGATGATATTGTGGACTGAATATATGTGAACCCCTCCCCAACCCCAAGTTCACATGTGAAACCCTAACCCCCATGTGGCTGTGTTTCGAGATAGAGCCTATAAGGAAGTAATTAATATTAAATGAAGCCATAAGGTTAGGGCCCTGATCCAATAGGATGAAGAGGCATGAGAGAGCTTTCTCTCTCTTTTTCTCTCCCCTCTCCCACCCCTCCCCAGCAGGCAAACACCAAGGAAAGGCCATGTGAGGACATAAAAAGAAGGTGGCTGTCTATAAGCTAGGAAGAGAGTCCTCATCAGAAGTCCTGCCAGAAACTTGATTTTGGACTTTCCAGCTTCCAGAACTGTGAGAAAATAAACTTCTATTGTTTAAGTCACTCAGTCTATGGTATTTTATATGGCAGCCCAAGCTGACTAATGCAGATGGTGTTATAAATTTTGCTTCAGTCCTCAAATAAGATTCAGAAAACTCATCAGGAGAATAATCTATTATGTTTAGTCATATTTTGGTTATTTTCATTTTTTTCCCTTCTTGATGCTCTAAGATTCCTTCACTTATCATTTCCTTTCTGCTTGAAGAATTTCCTTTAGCCTTTCTTTAAGTGTATATCTGTTAAGTAACAAAGTCTCAGAGTTTTCTTTCACATGAGAACATTTTTATTCCCTTCTCACTACTGAAGAATAGCTTTGCAAGATATGGAGTTTGCAGTTAATAGTTCTTTTCTTTCAGGACTAGAAAAATACTGTGTCACTTCTTTTTGTCCTCCGTTGTTTCAGATGAGAAATCTGTAATTCAAATTGGTATTTCTCTAAAGATAATACCTTGTTTCTACCTGGCTGCTTTCAAGATACTGTCTTTGTTTCCAGTGTTTAGAATTGAATTATGCTGTGTCGTGTTGTGGATTTCTTTAAGTTTACCCTACTTGAAATTCTATTAGCTTTTAAAATCTGTGTATATATCTATATCTATCTATCTACCTATCTATCTATGTCTTTCTCCAAATATGGGAAGTTATCAACCATTATTTCTTCTAATATGGGACTCTAATGATATGAATTTAGATTGTTTGTTATTGACTAGATTAGCTAGAGCTGAGTTAAAATTCTGTTTAAGCCACTTAGTAGCTAAATTATCTAGGTAAAATATTTCAGATTGATTGATTGATTTCTATAAAATAAGACATGAGGCCAGTCTGTATTGGACCTCTGTTGCTTTAATCAGCAAACACTGCCACCACCACCACCACCCCCCGCCCAGTGGGACCTTATGCACATAGACACACATTGTTTTCTTTGGGGAACTTCTCTTTCCTCATTGTATTTGGTGGGGCTGCCAATCATAATCACCACAACCCTTACTACACTCCACAAAGATTGAATTGTGTTCACCCTAGGAAGTAGACTGAATGAGACATCAGCATTACCATGTTCAGCCCAGTAACGGGACCAATGCCTCATCCATAAGACTAATTATTATTTATTGCATGTGCAAATAATGACTCAAATCCCAATAACATTTTTTTCCCAGAGCAGTGAGGTGACAAAATACTTAAAGATTTGTAGTGCGGGTCAGCAACTGGCTCTGGAATTCACTGCATTAGCAATCTAATTGTTCTGTCTCTTTATTGCTTGCTCCACATTTCTCCCTCTCCCTTTGGCTACAACTATCTTATTCTGCATGTCTTTATCTAGACTATCTCGGTATTTTTCTCCTTAAGTCCCTAAGCTTCTTTATTTCTCCATTCTCTCTCTTATGATCTCTGCTCCCCTGACATTTTTTTTTATTATTTTGTACCTATTTTGATTCCTACTTCTGTATTTTATTCCTTCTTACCTTCTCCATTTTATTTATTATTTATTTATTTATTTATTTTGTAACCAGCTTCCATTCACTTTATTTTTCTCATATAAAACTATGTGGTGGTCACAGCTGGAGCTTGGGTCCTCTGCAAGGAAGCTCTGGTGTGGGTCTTTACAAGATGGTCAGTGAATTCCTGCTATGGAGACTTGGTGAACAGCATCTGTTTCCAGAGATCAGGGGTGAGATAGCTGTAGGTCTTGGAAATGGCATCAAAGGTAGCCTTGGCAAAGTTGCCCAGGGTGGCAGTGCAGCCCCTGACAGAGGTGTAGCAGTCGTCAGTACTGGCCATCAGCAGCAGCTTCTTCGGCACAGGGGCTGAGTTGATGCCAGTGCCCCTGGGGCAGGGATGAGACTCACCAGGCCAGAGCCACAGAGAGCCAGTCATTTTGCAATGAACAGCATTGGGCTTGCCGATCTTGTTACCCCAGTAACCTCGCTGCATGGGGACGATGGAGAGCTTGGCCAGAATCATGGCCCCACAGATGGCAGTGGCTACCTCTCTGGAGCACCTGACACCCAAATGATGTCCATTGTAATTCTCAGTGGCGACAAATGCCTAGAACCTGGTCCCGCTGGCCAGCACGGGTCTGCTTTTGCAAAGGCATTATCTTCAAAACCTTGTCCTTGAGGGATGCCCCCAGCAAAAAGTCAATGATCTCAGATTCCTTGATGGGCAGAGAGAAGAGACAGATCTCCTCCAGGGACCTGATCTTCATGTCCTCGACCAAGCGACCCAGCTTGGTGACAGGGAGCCTCTCCTTGTCCTTGGCCCCAGCCCCGGGATGACGTAAACTACCTCAGCCTCCTCTCCCGGGGCCCCCTCGGCCTCCGAGCCCTCCAGCAGCACCTGTATCATCTGCCATTTGGTGTTTTTATGGAGAAGAATCTTACTTCCCCACTTTAATCTTTTTGCTTCTTACCCGTCTTTCCAGATCATTTTCTCTATTCAGTATCAGATCACAATGGGACTCTAAGTTACGTGTATTTATTTAGTATTTACTGTTTATTCAGTATTTATTTGCTATCTCTTGGAATAAAGATTTATCTTCCTTTTTCTAACTGAAAGTCATTTAATGTATTAAAATGAATATATGTAATTTAAAATATTCTATACAATCTAATTAAATATTTAATATATTTAAGTACCAAAGTTAAATATATTTATGTAGGGAAGATAATATAAGTTTTTATTCACCTCCAGCTCATGATTAATTTTGCTTTTCTTGTGGATTAAAGGCTGTTAATAGGAAAAAAAAATCCTCATCCCTCTTGTAAACATGGGTCTCTGATGTCTTTTATTAAGTTAGTGCTAAAGCCACAAACAGCGAATGTGACAAGCAGGTCTGATGACAGCAATGTTAATTAATCTCCCTAAGCTGGACCATCTGGTTTTTGGAAACTGAACAGGAAACACACAGCCCTAGCTCAGCATCTAGAGTATTCATTGGCTGGTGAGTGTTGACTATGCATATTAGTCAGTCAGAAATGTCCAAAAGGAAGAGCACACCATGGCCAGTGATCTGGCTGAGTGGACAGACCTATTCTTTGGTTGGAGAATGATTCTTTATTCAGCTCATTCTCCAGACCTCAATTCTGCCCCAGTCAATTCTGCTCTGCTATAGAGCTGGTCCCAGTAGAAAAGAAAGAGGGAGGTAACAGTCCCTGTGTCTCTGCCTGAGGGATGGCAAGGAAGCATGGCTACACTCATACTTCCTGGCCACTAGCTCTGCAGCTCAAGCTGTTCTCTTTTGCTATATGTCTTCTCTAAGGCTTTCCTCTGCTAACCTATCCCAAGTGGTGCTTAGTGCTCTGTTCTCCATCTCTACATCATAGGCTCAGCAGAAGAATTTATTTTCTTATTGTGAATCAATACATCATAGGCTCAGCAGAAGAATTTATTTTCTTATTGTGAATCAATACAATAATCTCTCCTGGTGGAGGATTTTCAACCTTGAACCATTGGGACTGAACATTGGAAATGAATCTGTTCCCTGGGGTCCTGAAATGCTCAAAGCTCTCAATTTCTGCTCCCACCTCCACTCCCATGTCCTTGATAATATGTGCCAGGACCCAAAAACATTTAATTGGAGAGCTTAGTTGAGTATTTTTCTCCTCCTTAGATTACCCTATAAATATTGAAATTGAACAAGATCTTTCAAAGTACTAAGTGACATTTTGTTGGTGTTCACATGGGATGAATACATTTACATCTATTAGATAATTATTTATCAAGCTAATTGGCCCCAAACCATCAACTTTTTATTTTTTAAGATAAAGCCTAACACTTGCAGGGAAGAGGTATTTTTTTCATACTTGGGTTCTCCTGGGGCATCTTGCAAAACTGGATTCACAGACTGCAAATGTGCTTCGCGTGCTTTCTCAGTGAGGAAGGGAAAACTGAGATCTCGAGCATTAAACAATCATTTTAGTCCACAAAACCTGTGTGTGAATTATTGACATTCCATTCCCATGTTTACTCAATTAATGAAGCCAATTAGTGCACATTGTGCTTTGTAGTAGCATCAGCAGTAACTAAATGAGCCTTTGGGGATGTTTATGGACTTAGTTGATTTCAGGAAAAAGGTTGACTGATAGAAGCAGCTGCTAGTGGGAAACAGTTTGCTCCCAAATAGAAATGAACCATAAGATTGAACAGATGTTGTTCTGTCTTCTTAGTGCCTGGATTATGGTGCAATGTTATCAATTAATTTCCTACCAGGAAAGTCTAAAATATAGTCAAAGGAAACTGTCAGAGGCCTGCCACAGCGCTCTACAGCAGCAGGGCAGTGTTTATTCTCCAGGAAGTTTGTAGTCATTGGCTTCCCAGTTGTCTCACTAATCAGTTAAAAAACAAACAATAAAATGACCAACAATTAAAAAAAACTGACTTAGAAATAATATATAAACTTAGAGAATGAGTTGAAATCCCTTTGAATACATTTTATAATATTCCAGTTAATTATGGTAATGAGATGTGGTAGTTAATTTTATGCATCAACTTGACTGAGCTAAGGGATACCCAGATGGCTGGTAAACAGTTTTTCTGGATGTGTCTTTGGGGGTGTTTCTGGAAGAAATTAGCAGCTGAATCAATAGACTGAGTGAAGCAGATGACCCTTACCAATGCAGGTGGGCATTGTCCAATTTATTGAGGACCTGAATAGAACAGAAAGGTGGAGGAAGGACAAATTTGCTCTTTGCTTGAACTGGGACATCCATCTCTCCTGCTCTCAAACATCAGCACTCTTGGTTCCCAGACCTTTGGACCTGGACGGAATTATACCACAGATTTTCCTGGGTCTCTAGTTTGTGGATGGCATCATGGGACTTCTCAGCCTCCATCATTGTGTGAGTCAGTTCCTATAAATTATCTCCTCTTTATCTATCTATCTATCTATCTATCTATCTATCTATCTATCTATCTACCTATAATCTATCTATCTATCATCTCCTACATGAGGAAAACAAAGAAAAGGGGAAGAGAACAGGACCTCTTATTTCCAGAGGGTAGATTTCCCAGCTGCAGTCTTTCTGGAAGAAATCTATTCTATAGCTCTCTCCACATTATAATGCAGGGGATCTGCAACAGGTGTCAGACAAAAGTAGGTTTCCATCAGGTATGCCCCCACATAGGTTGTATGACCTTGGGTAATTTATCAGTACCTTGTGTGAGTTATCAATACCTTGGGTAAGTTAATAAAGCATGCTATATCTTGGTTTCTCCTCTGTAAAATGAAGATACATATACTTGCTTCACAGGGTTAAATAAAATAACATGTGATAATTTTTGTTGTAATGCACATTTTCTATATTAGGTATCATAGATTATATATACAATCAATTTATTAATTTGCAAGGAGATGAAGGAAGTGAAAAAAGGACTTTAAATGAATAGCTTGGCTGTAAAGATGCTTTCTGATTTTAGAAACATGTTAATGCGAAAAAGAAAAAAACTTGCACCCTAGATTTAAGAAAATGTCATAGTATATGCGAAAGAAATATTTACTTTTCTTCTTCTCATGTATTAAGAAAGCAGATATCAGAGAGCAGCTCACCAAACATTCAGGGAGACTGGAACTTCTTGATATCTCTTTATAATATACTTTATTTCTAGTATGAGTATATAAAATCCAATGTACAAGAATCAAAGAATCCTAGTTTGAGACATGTGAACATCTCATGTGGCCTTTATTTCTTATGTTAGGCTCACAAATAAAACAAGATGGCTTCTGTTTTGTAATCCACACTTAATTAGTCCTTTTTTTGGTGGGACCGATAAAGAGCGGGTGCAAAGATTGTATTTGTTTTACTACTGAAAGAGCATTTCTAGCACAATGAATAAATCACAAACCCAAGACACTTTACTCTGTATAATTATTGTGAAGCCTAGTTTTATTTTCACCGAAGTGAGGCGTGAGGTTATGTATGTGCTTGTTTTGTTTTGTATGTGCTTGTTTTGTTTTTAATTTTGGCAGGAGATGGGGCAGTAGAGAAAGCTGTGAGGGAAAAGTGTTGCTGTCTTGTAAAATTATTTTTACATAGCTGTGCTAATTTATTTCACTCATACCCATTGATTGTAGACAAAGAAATCAGCCAGATCAGAGACCGGACTTGGAAACATTGGAGACAGATAGAAATATTGGATTTTTTGAAGATAGAGAAAGGAGAAATTATATATTTATGTACTAATAAATATTTGATATAATATATATAATATATATCAATATAGTTGTATATTAGTATAATATATATAATAGTATATGTCATGTGTGTATATATTTACACACATACTGAAGGAAAAAAGAGATACAACTGATAGTACAAAAATATTCCCTTTGGGAAGCCTAAAAACTTGACCCTGCAGGGGGTTATTCTTACCCCCTTCTCTTCCTCTACCTATGTGTCTCTATGAATCATGGTTCAGGGGTGCTCGACATGCTGCTTGAATCTGAGCCACGTGGAACCACTTGCCTCATGCATGTCTATCCATAGGGCTGGTGCTGCTTCTGGGTCCCTCTTTTGTAATCCAGGTCTTCTGTCTTCAATTTCAGAGTTCCTGGTCAATTTAAAGTATCTCTTCTTTCCAAATGGTTAGAGAAGCCTCTGCCACAACTTTTGAAAACAAGATTTTAATTCTCTTTATCATCAACGTACAAGTGTAACTGCTAAAACCTGCCATTTTATTGAACACTTGCTAAGTTCTAGGTAGTCACCTTAGTTAATTACCTAATTTAGTTCTCACCCCAGTCTTATGAGACAGATATTGTTATGGCCATTTCAGTTGAGCACACTGAGATTAACTGAGTGATGTAAGAGCCAAGATGGTCAGTCAATGAACATTATTTTTGCTTGGCGAAGCCTGAGGGAGCTGGTGGACAGATCATTAGGGATGGTTTAATTCACTGTTCATTTTACAGAGCAGGAAAAATGAGTCTCAGAGGCAGAAAGTGATTGCCCATATACACTGGGGTGTATATCAGAGCTGAGAACCAAACTCAGGACTTGCGACTTTAGCACCCCATCTTTTCTGTGGAGCCAGGCTGCTTCATGGAACAGAATGACAGCAGGCTGATTGAAGTATGGCCGGTTGTGGGTCCCCAAACTGCTAACGTTGTGCCAGTGTTAACGAGGCTCCCTGGAATCTGGACCAAGAAGAGGAGAACGGATTCGGGGAGACCCTCATCTTCTTTCCGGATTACAGCGCCTTGTCACTCAGGCCCCATCACCCCCTTTGGCCCCTCTGTCCGAGAGATGCCTGACGATACTTCCCAGAGTAAGATGATTAGTTTAGCTAGAGGCTAAGAAATAGGATCGTTGTAAAAGCACATTAAAGGAAGGAGCTAGAAAGAAGAATCACTTGAGGAGAACAGGGACACAGTCTCCTCTTCAGCTCCAGTCACACCTTTTACCTTCCACAGCCCAACAGCCACCCCTTTTGCCTACCTTAACTCTAGACACCAAATGAAGACGCAAAGGCTTTATCTGTACCTCACCATGGTTCCTCTTGGATCTGGGGGGGGGGAAATATGTTATTTATATGTTTTCATAATTGAGAGAGGAAGAGAGAGAGAAGGAGAGAGAGAGAGAGAGAGACCCATCTGCTGCATATACTGACCTCTTCTGTCTTGATCCTTTGCCTTGTTACACTGTGTTCCTGGGACCCTTCCTCACTGTGGCCACTCCACAACTGGCCCATTTCCTCTCAATACACAGCTCGTGCTCAACTTGATTCCCTTTCAACCAACGGACCCTACTGGTGTATTTAATTTTGCAGAAGGACACATATCGAATAACTCTTGTCAGTAGTTGCTGAATGTATATTCAACATTTTCTCCTTTTATAGATTATATTATTTGCGCTCTCTACTCCTTTGTATGGCATGTAAGGAATTGCAGGTGTCATGGGAGAGAAGAAATAGCTCAGGTTCCATATCTTTTTGGATTTTTTTCACTTGAAACTGGTAGATTTATAAGAACAAATATCAATTACCAAATAAATAAAAATATGTAATTATTAGTAAAACAGACAGCAGATGGGCTTTACAATGCATTCACTTTACTTTGCAGTTCTGCAGAACATGTGGTGCTTTCATGGGCACTGATTCTTATCAAGGAGTTAGGATCTGACCACTGTGAAGCAGTACATCATTCTTAGTAGGAGTTGTCACAGCCTTGCCTGTGATGGAAGGTCAGTAATCACCAGTTACAGAAAAGGCACTAATGTGTAAGCACTTATACGAGAGTCAATTATCATAAAGGGAACTAGAGGAATAGGCTGGAGAGATGCAGGAAGATTTTTCAGGTTGGCTCCTGGAGTTCATATTTCTTCCAGTTAACTGTAAATAGTCTCACCACTGAGGATCTCACTTAAGTGATGCTATTTTTTTCCTTTAGGGAAGATGTATTATTATAATTAACATACCCTCATAGAAACCTAGATGAGTACGCTTAAAACGGGTCACTGATTCTGACTTTCTTGATTTAATGTCATTTCTCATTTTAAAAAAAAGAATGTGCACACTAATTTGCTATTTCCCCTCACCATCTGTTACCACAAGCTCATAGACAAATATAGCTATAAATCATAGTTACTAAAATTTTACTCTTCTTGTCTCACGGGACGTATTCATTAATAGGGTGTGTATATGTTTGTGTTTATAAATTCACATTATCTTTACATTCTGTGTGTTTCCTTTAGATAGGAGTAAGCTTTGCAGACATTAATTATAAGATCAAACCTTAGAGGAGAGTGACTTTGCACTTCTAAGATAGTTAACAATCTTTAACCATCACCAGTCATTTTTTAAGCAGCTTCTCTGTGGGTTGGATGAAAGTGGATTCATTTACCTGACTTTGCTTTCCTCTTTTTGGTGGCAGATTAGTCATTACAGGTCGGTCTTTGAATAGAGTCCAAATTGGTACATCTGGATCTGTTTAGTGACTCTACAGAGGAGCTCAGGCATCAGCTGATTTGTCTTGTTAGCACGTAAATGTCTTTGTTATCAGTCTCTCCATAATGCTTCTGACCACGTGTTTGCATTACATGGTACAATGCAAAAACAAAACAAATGAACAAAATAGAAAAAATTGTTTCCAGACCATTCTCTCAAGGAAAATAACTTTTACTCTCTAAGATATCACATAGATGGAGCGTCAAAGAAATAAACTTTGTAAACATATCATAATGACCTGAACCCAAACCAATAACTTAAAAATCAAAGCAGGATAGATAATTCAAATCATTTGTTCCAAAATGATTTATATCGCGCTAATTACCTTTAGTCTCTCTTTCTAGTTTGGCTCTCAGCAACAGTACTGTGTGCTCGATTTGGAGAACCATAAAATTCAGCATGGATAATAACTTTATTTTACTTGCTGAAGAGGAGTGATAAGCCCTGTCCATTTGCCACAGAGTTGTTTGCTCACTTTCTTTCTAAATTCTGCGTGGTCAAAGGAATTTTTTTTTCTCACACCTGTAACATTCCACTATCACCTTGGCCGTGTTATAGTATTAAAAAATTTAAATCCCTCTGGTGAATAGCCAACTGTGCCCTTTCTTTTTATGGAAGATGTATTCTACTTCCAATTTTACATGGGCTGCTGCAGCCTCCAGTGTAAATAAGTACCTGTCTTCTAAAATGTCACTAATAAACTCCCGGTCATTTGGTGTTTGAGAAAGATGTCACACAAGAAATCACCTTCATGTTTCCACAAAAATCATCAAATGAAAACCTAGATCAAATTAACTAATGAATTTTATTACATTCCTATATTAAAGTAAAATGCATATGTGTGTGATGAATTAAACTGTTGAGTCCAGAGCCATTTGGTTTTTTCACTTTGGGAAGATGGCTATGACATTAATCTTTGTTTTTCTGAATACAGACAAGACTAAGGAAGGTAGATATTAGGCCAGAAAATTAGGCCTTATAGTGTCAATAAAGAAGTCCTAAATTGGAGTCCAGAGATCTAGGTTTTAGCCCTATCCCGGCCTCTTGTTACCTGTATGACCTTGAACAAATCACCCTTTCTGAGCCCTTATTTACTTGTCCATAACTTAGAGATATCAATACCTGCTCTATTTCCTTGGTTTTTCATGTGAGGTAATGTTATTAGAATCTGTGAACTACTACACAAATATGAGGTGAAATTATTTTAAAGTTGAACTAGAGTATTTTTGATCAAAGGCTAAGCCAATAATGAAGTCACTGTTTGTGCCAAAATATTCCTTTGTCAATGGGCTCTACCATCTGTTTGTATTTTTATTAACCATGCCACTTTAAGAATAACAACAGAAGATAAGAATTATTTGAGGCACACCTTTTGCTGACTCTGAGGTCGGTTACTGGTAGCAAATAAAAATAAGAGCTCTTAATCACTGTCTCATAAGTGTCAAGCATTGTCCCTGGGGCTTCACACACATTTGTTTTTCACCAAATCTCTGCAAGCAACTCCCACTATGCAGTTAACAGATATGCAGATAAGTCAATGAAGGCTCAGAGATGATGTCTTGCTCAGGTCATAGAGTTGGCTCCAAGCAGAGTCAGAATTCGTACCTGGACAGGACAGCACTCCTGTTAATGTTTCAAGCATTCGACAACATCCGTAACAACAGAATTCTGCTGCTAAACTACCAAAAATTGCTAGATCCTAGGAGAGATCTACCAACAGGCCACCATCTCGAGGGTGAAGAAAGGTGTCTTTTTCTAGGAGAATGGCTGTTGGCAGCTGTGAGAAATGATAGTTTTCCTTCATGTTTTCTTAACTTTTATTTGAGCTTTGTTTCTCAAGAGTCAATATCATCTAGACATTTCCCTTTTGGGCCCATGCCTCCACTTACATTTTAGTTTTAGGGAAATTGATCCCATTATGTATTCAAAGGAGGAGTTCATATTTCTATGATAACTAATTATTTTGCACAAAGTTGTCTATTTAGACTCAGTTCTTAGCAATTCATTGCCACAAGTAATGATAGAAGTAGACCGCACATAAAGGCAAACTTGCTGTCAGCATAATGTATATTGGGTATGATTTCTAACTCACATATTATTACAATTGTAAGGTGACTTGAGCACCATCTAGGCAACTTCCTTTTTGTTTGTTTGTTTGTTTGTTAGTTTGTTTTAGGTTGGGAGAAAGAGACCCAAAGGAAGTGACCTGCCTATGGTCACATCACACAGTCTATTATAAACTTTCCAGAGGTACTAAGATTTTTAAACAAATTATCTTTTGCATGTTCTCATGCTCTTATTTCCTTTGCTTTAACAGAAACTTCCAGCATAGAGCAGTGTTCTACTTACTACATAGTGAATAATAACTTAACTTCAATCCCCATCTGCCATTGCTTATAAACTGGGGGTCCTATACTAACACCTCTCACAACACATAAGCATTTTTAATTCCTAGAGGACCACCAAAGGCTCCTCCATGGACTTCTTGTGCTCATGATAAAGACTTCATATATTAGTTTAAGCTGATTTTCCCCCTCACATCTACCCACTATAGTTTAAGGCTAATTGGTGCTGCTTTTGAAAAGTGTGCTTCTGTGGGACTCATGAAGCCTTGAGATGACGGTGCAAGTCTATAGACAACAGAATTTGATTTACGCAAAACATTTTAGGACCCTCAGATATATTAAACACTGTACTTTCTTCAAAATAGTTTGTCTTCCACATCAATATTAAGTTCAGCTTTTCCTCAGTATTCTATTTTACAAACGATTGTGTGTAGAATGAGAATGACGTTTAAGAACAGAATTTCTGTGTATAATTTAAGAAATTAATTATCAATATATGGAATAAAAAATTAAGAATGCATGCAATTTTTTCCTGTTTTCTTATCTGCCTCATCAGAATGACTGTCCCCTGATGTATACACAGTCTTTTAAAGCTATGGTATTGGAAGTAAGGATAGGTGTCTATGTGACACACATGGAAATTCTGCAGTTAGAAACAATCAACTCATAAATGTAAGCAGAATGCCATGCTAGGAAGAGAAAGAAGAAAACAATTTTTTTTTTCTTTTTTTTGCGGTACGCGGGCCTCTCACTGTTGTGGCCTCTCCCGTTGCGGAGCACAGGCTCCGGACGCGCAGGCTCAGAGGCCATGGCTCACGGGCCCAGCCGCTCCGCGGCATGTGGGATCTTCCCGGACCGGGGCACGAACCCGCGTCCCCTGAATCAGCAGGCGGACTCTCAACCACTGTGCCACCAGGGAAGCCCAGAAGAAAACAATTTTAATATGAGCATCCTGGTCTTTCTAAAATATAATTTATTGCTCAAATGCACCATTTTCAATTAAAAATGGAATTATTATAATTTTCCCTTTGTTTCCATTATTGTTTCTCTTTCCTTGAGTGACTCATTATAATTCTTTATCACTTCTGTTTATCTCTTCATGAATAAAATAGTAAGACATTTGAAATGTATTAATATGTTAGGATATTTTTCATTTCATTCTATTTAGTGTTTGAAGCTTGGACATATATGTATATATACATATGCCTGTATATGTATATCCATACACATATTGGAGATTATCTATCTATCTGTCATCTGTCTATCTATCCATCTATATCTCTATCTACCTGTCTATGCTTCAGTGTGTTAGAAGTAAAAAGCAAACAGAGGCTTCTTGGCAAATACAGAGAGATTTTGTGACAAATATTCAAGGAAGGAAAAAAATATATTCAGCCCAGATATCAGTTAAGAACTAGACACCCATTCAACACTGAAACTGAAAACCTGGAAAGGCATAGAACTCATGGGAAAACTTAAAAACACTTTGAAGCATCTAAAAGAAACAAAATCATGTTGTATGGGCAAATTTAGTCAAATCCAGGGAAGAGAAAAGAAATATGTAGGTCCTGGTCTTTCTGCAATAGAATTTGTTGCTTAATTGTGCATTTTTCCATTTTACAAAGTGAAATCATTATAATATTTCTTTTGTTGTAGCAGTTTCAATGAATGGCATGGCTTAGACCCAAGAAATTTATTGAGGAATTTGGATAGAAACATTTGATGATTATATTTGTGTCCAGTCCTGCACATGTTAGAATCAAAAGGGACAGAGAGGACATGCATCCAATCTCCCTTTTTAGATGTGAATCCTTCTCTGACATTCCTAGCCTGTGGAATATATATGATGACAGACATGCTTCCCCTTGTCTGTACTGAAAATTCTTTCTTTGGAACTCTAATTCATTCATTCAGCCACCACTGAGTCCCTACTATATGCCAGGCATGTTTGTACACTGGAACATATACAACGGAAAAAGTAAGACAACACCTCTGTCCTGGAGATGATCACAGTCTAGTGAAAGAGAGAGAAATATAAATAGCTTATTAGAATATCAGGTAATAAGTACATGGTAGGAAAGTCTTAAAAATTCTGAAGGAATTCAGAAGAGAGAGTGATAGACACTGGACTAAAGAATTAACATATGAAAATTGTTTTGATTCATTACAAATTTCTATTAAGTTCCCTATTCTCTGTCTCTGTCTGTCTCTCTTTCTCTCTCACACATATGGTAAAATTATGTAGCCCTTTTTAAATCTTCACAGTCATAATTTCATGTCTCATTTTTCTGCATCTGCCTTTCTCGTGTTCTTAACAATAAACCTAGAAATGAATTTTACCAAAAACATGTTCAGGTGACCTAATGAAGCATGAATTGAGTTTGTGTGCCTCCAAAGGACATAATAATGACTTCTGGGTAAGATTATAGGGCTCAGTGAAAAGAAATATTTCCTAATAATCAGAGATCTTCATCAATGTAATGGGCTGCTGTGGTGACTAGTAATTTCTCCATTCTCAGAACTTAAGTAATTGTATATTTCTATTGATGCGGAATCTTATTCTATTGACTTTTGAGTTGACAAAGTTACGGAATTGTGAGTTGGGTTCATAAGAAAACTTTTAAATATGTACATTTAATGATCTTAATTTTCTGTTCTCTCTTTAGTTACAATTCTACAATTCCTGTTATTGATGATAATGTTCGAAATTCAGGACCAAGGACAGCAATTTCCATCCAGGATAACAGGGATGATGGTTTGATACTAAATAGCAACAATAACAAAAATCTTACTAGCAAAGATACTATATAATATATCCATTTGATCAATAAATGTAATTTTTGAGTTGAAAAGGAGGAAAATTAACAGTTAGTGAGCAAACCACCATATTACCTCTTTTAATCCTCCCAACAAATGTGTGTGATAAATATTGTTATTCATAGATATTTACGACATGTGTATGTATAAGTATGTATAAACACATATATGTATAATATGTTTACAAGCTGTCAAGATATGTTTATGAATGAGGGAAGTGAAGGCTTAAAACAACTTTCTTGAGGTTACATTATTAGTAAGAGATTCAGTCCCATTTATGATTTCAAATCTCATTGCCTTTCTACCCATAGGAGAGGAAATATGCAAAAAAAGGGAAAAGTTGCATCTGCATAGCCAAAAATAATCATGCAATTTGACCAAATTCAAAGAGAAGGAAAGTGCATTTTTTATAGGGAATGGAGGAGAGACATTACCGAGGAAAGTAGGTTATTACCAGCTATATTTAGGTGTTTAAAACACTTTGCTTTATAACATGTATATTTGCATGTATATTAAACATTTTATTTTCTCAAAATGACCCTGATCCAGTTTAGATACACTTCTTCAGTGTGCTCTTCCCCCCAGATTTCTTTGCCTGTGGAAAACCCCACTCATCCTTCAAAGTCTCAGACACAGCTTTGTTTGTGGTTGGCAATCAAGGATTATTACTGATTTAAATAGAATCATCAAAAATTAAAATTTTATAGAATTCTAGTACTATTGATGAAGACTCAGCTTTTGGATTATCCAATTTTATAAATTACAACAGATCTCTTCAATATTAAAAAGATAGCCATCTTTAAAAAATATACTGAATACTAACTCTGTGTGGTCCTTCTTGTGACTCATCACTGACACTGTGCCACTTGTGGTTAAGTATGTTACCTTTCTGAGTCACACAACAGAAATTTAGTTAATTAGTTACTATACAATACACTTAGCTACTTGTCTTTCCACTAAATTGTTGTCACAGGCATCATTGTGCTTGTTTTACATCCAGCAGTATACCCAGAAGATACTAAGATATCTTATTTTATTTGATTTAAATGAATTTAATTTAATTTTTTTCATGTGTGGAGCATAAATAACAATCCTTCTCTGCATACTGCGCACTTTGTCCTGTGGTGAATCATTGCATGTGAAGGTTTTTTGGGGAAAACTCCCATAAAGCATTATGCAAATAGAGAGGTTTAGGTCAGTTTATCTCCAAAGAAGCAGATCTGACTTACATGGCCTAAATGTGACTTCAAGAAACAGAGGGAAAATAAATCCATTGTAAGTTGAATAGCATAACCAGAATACCTGTTCCAGAATCTGAATGTTGAAAGCTCACATGCAACAAGAATTTCCCTGAAGCAATATTAGAGAAAGAAGTTCCCATCTATTTCTCTATTAATCACCAAGTGACTACAGTTGATTTGTAAATATGGAAAATAGATTCCCTCATTTAGAATCAAGACTGTCATCTTTCTAAGTTATACACTGATGTATCACAGGGCCTCGATACTTTCATCCACGTTGTTGTTTGAGCTTCACAAAAGCTTAGAGATTCAAGCAAGAACACATCCCACTTTGTTGGAAGACTGAGACCCAGTAAGATGAATTGACATGCCAATATCAGAGAGCTTCTTGGTATCAGGCAAGATAAAAAATCAGGTGGCTTAATTCTGAGCCTCCATCATGATTCCTTCCCCCTGTAGTGCCATGGACATGAGAGGATACTGAAAGGTCCGGCTCAAGTCACATAGACCCTCAAGATCAATCAGAGCCCATCTCTGGTATCCACGTTTGACTTCACATCACTGATCTATAGCTAAAGATGTATAATCATGTTCTCTGTCTCCTGAGTTTCTGTTTGGTGCCTTGCTTTACTTCCAGAAAAGCACACAAAATAGATAATCAGCCAATAAGGGAATATGTTCTTCCAACCCCAGGGGCAGCTGTTCAATATGAAGTTAAACTGTCTTTCAGCAAGGTCACTGGCATGTGATTATCACTCTAAAAGCTTTTAAAGATCTTTATTCTCAGGACTCTTCTTAACTGGAATGTTTGGTATTCTGCATCTTTGAGAAATGTATATTTTATGTGGGTTGGGTTGGGATATTTATGAAAGCCATTTTGAAAATATTTTCCTGCGGAGGTCTCTAGCCATTATAGTCTGCCTTCTGGCATTTTTTCGTCTTTCCTTAAAGTCTTAAAGTGATTATGCCAGTATCAGCAATAAAGTTCCTTCCCCATCCCTCCCCACAAAATAGCAGATGGTGAATAAATATTTTAAATACTTTTACATTCTGTGACTCATTTTCAGGCTAAGTATAGCTTTACCCAGATGTTCACAATTCTGATCTAGAATAAAGGGCAAGTGGTATTTATCAAGCCATTCACTGTCTTCTAACCACCAGTTCTTGCATATGACCGTGGCATGAATAAAAACTATTAAATAACATTGTTAAAATATACAAAATAGTTTATTTGCATGCACTCATTGCAGGTATTGTTTGATGTGTGATCTAGATGTAAAAAATGATATCTTGCATACCACTGGTTTATCAGTATTTTAAAAAACAGATATTTTTAATAGACCTATTCAGAAATATACTTATAAAACTCAGAGAATGTATGAAACAAAAGCCATCTGCTTTGTAGCAGTTAAGATTGTATCACTTTTGTGAGAATCAATAAATACACTTTTTGAGGTATGGCTATGATTTTTCTTACTCCTTCTTATTTCTTAGTAGTGTCATATGCACGAAGGAATTCTGATGTTTCATAATGTTTTTTAATACATAAATATGTAATACCAAATATATGTAAAGGGGTATTCTAGGTTCCTCATAAGCAGGTATCAATAGTATAGAATGTATTTAATTTTATAAATAATTCAATATGCAGATGTAATTATGCCCAATGTTTATAATGTGTTATGTGATTCAGTTACTGCCATCTTACTTTAATTACAAAATCGCAACGAATTATGTGTTAGAAGCTGAGTGCTCATTGGTATTCTATGTTCCAGGACCAGCACAAGTAGAATAAGATTCAGTGCTTACTTTCGAGGTACTTCTCATTTCTATGGGGTGATTAGACAAAGAACAGATCAATGCCCTTTGGCATTTCAGGCCTTATACCAAACGGAGCACATGTAAGGGGGCTTTCACCTTCTAAGCCTACAGGACCCTGCTCCTGGCCCAGGGAAGCCTCTTTATCATCAGCCAACATAGAGGGAAGGTTGAGGGAGAGCAGCCTTGCTCCTGAGGTGGGTCAGCTAACAGGAAAACCAACAATCTGTCCTGGACTATTTGGCCACCAGACTTCATTGACCCTCTTGGAAGGCCATGATGACTGACTGGGTACTATTATCCAGTCTGATTATCTAGACTGGATAATAGAAGTCTGAAAGTTGGGGTGAGGGAAGGGGAACATGGTAGTTGTCTTCAAATAATGGCAGAGCCGTCTTGGACAAAAGAGTTGCTCTCAGTGGCACAAAGGGCCTGAACTAGGGCCAGTGATTAAAAAGAGCTGGGAAATCTTGTTTCTGCTTCATGTAACGAAGAACTTTCTGATAATCGGAGTTGCTGACTTTGGAAATGACTCTAGTGTGATGTGGCGAGCTTCATCTCTGGAAGAGGGATGATCACTCACTGGGACAATGTGAAGGCCATATGGGTGTCAGTGGAGCCCCAAGACATTCTTAACCTACATGGGCTGTGTGTTCTGCAACTTTTTGGCTTGTATTTTCAGAACTACAGGGCCTGAGTGGTAAACTACTGAACCTCAAATCTAATTTCTCACCTATTATTCGCATCCAATTTTATTCACCTTCAAGTCTACCTTTTGAAAGCAGCCCTTGCATTAAACAATGTAAAAACATTTCTGGAAATGAGTTTTCTTCTTAAACCTATTTGTCCAGTCTCCCTTTGGTGAACAACCTTGTTTCTTCCGGCTTTTCAATATTCAGCCTTTGTTTTGACTTCGTGCATTTTACAATGCTCTAATCATTATTTCTTTGCTACTTTTAAATTACCCCCAATCCCAAGACTTTGCTAGATAGAAGAGATTGAAAAACATTTTTTTATTGAAAAGTTTTATTCTCTAAACTTCAATGACTTTGTAAAGCAGATTTCATCAGAAGTGGGACTTACGCATTTTTAGTAAATATGAATGCTCACTCTTTCTCGCGGCTGCTTCGAATTTTACTGATTACACTTTGGAAATGCATAATTGTGTAATTAATCTTGAGGATGTCAGAATGCGTACTTTTAAAAGTAATTTTCTTAGGGAAAGAATACATATCTCATTATTTTTTTTACTGTAACTGATATTCATGGTCTCTTCATTTATAGGTATAAACCCTGCCAGAGATGGTCAATATCAGTGCCATATATTATTAAAGTGAATTAATTTTTCAAACACATCTTCCATTCAATTTCTCATTAAATGCGGCATTGTAAATTCTGCTGTCAAGGAATACAAATAACATGATTATACAATACTTGCATTATACGGAGTCCTCTTGGCTAGGATGGTTACCTACCATAAACACTGATTCATTCTTTATGGAAAAGAACTTTAAAACACAGTTGTTAAAACTGACAAAGAGCCAGGTGCAATCCAAACCTTTGATGCTCTTATAGCTTTTACCAGTAAAGAGTTTGTAATCATTGCATACAGGGAGGAACCCGAAGATAGATACATATTTAGTTAACCTATAGCTTTTGAAAAAATGTACCATTTATTCAAGGACCACCAACCTTGGCATTACACAAATGTAAGCAAATAAATGGATGAATTAATGAATCAGAATGAGTAAGAGGGCCTTCCGTGGTGGCGCAGTGGTTAAGAATCTGCCTGCCAATGCAGGGGACACGGGTTCGAGCCCTGGTGCGGGAAGATCCCACATGCAGCGGAGCAACGCGAAGCCCGTGCACCACCACTACTGAGCCTGTGCTCTAGAGCCCGCGTGCCACAACTACTGAAGGCTGTTTGCCTAGAGCCCGTGGTCCGCAACAAGAGAAGCCACCGCAATGGGAAGCCCACGCACTGCAACGAAGAGTAGCCCCCGCTCCACGCAACTAGAAAAAGCCCATGCAAGCCACAAATACACAACGCAGCCAAGAATAAAAACAAATTAAATAAATTAATTAAAAAAAAAAAAGAATGAGTAAGGGAAGAGTGATATATACCAGCACTGACATGGGTAAACTGCAAGAAAAAGATGCATGTAGACATGGGATTGTTATGCTTCTCATGTACTCACACCACATAGACAATGGTCTGCCGTCTATACTTAAGGATACTGCTCTGTATGAAGGCATTCAGATTCTCAATGATAAAAAAGGTTTAATGGAAATCGTGAGGTATTAGCCCTAAATAAATGCCAGGCATTAGTCTATGTAAAGTTGAGTAAGACAGGATCTTGCTGTTAAGGAGCTCAGGATCTTATGATAGGCACATAACTGAGCATAATAATTTCAGTACAATGTTCTTACAAGTGCCAGCAAAGTGCTTTATCCAGCTAAGGAAGACATCACCTCACTCTGCAGAGTATGACAGGTTAGTAGGGGAAGATTCCCAGAGGAAGGGAGATGTGAGCTTTGGCTTGACACATAGAGAGGGCTGTGTCAGTAGGAGGAGGGAAAGGCACTCGGTCAGGACTGAGAGACCCGTAGGTTCAGAGGCATGAGGTTGGAATGGGCCTGGCATTTGCAAGGATTAGTATTAAGCTCCATAAGTCTGGAACAAAGGGTTGGTGGGCGTCCTGGTCCTACCCTGGATGCCGTTCTGTAAGCAGTGGAATATGCCTAGAGATTATGATGTGGGGAGGAGCTTAATGAGACTGCTTTCTGGAAGGCAAACTGGAGGGCAGAATGGAGGATGAAAGCACTAGAGGAAAGAATCCTTTTAGTACATTGCCAGGAAAATGGAAGTAAGGGGGCTGATTTGAAAGAGGTATCCAAAATTGAATTCAATAGAATATTGTGACTAATAGATTTGAGGGATAAAGGAGGAAAAGTGAAAAGCTAATTTTGGACTTTAGATAGATTATTAGGTCATTAATAAAATCCAGAAATGTAGAGGGAGCAAGACTGGTGAGTGGTGGTGTTTTAGATGATACCTTTAGTTTGGGGCATGTTGCAGTTGAATAGCTTATGACATTCAGGCAGAGATATTGAGCTGAAATTACAGAGTTCCTATATATCCCGTCCCCACACGTGCACAGCCTCCCATTATCAACATCACCCACTAGAGTGGTACATTTGTTATGACTGAAGAACCTACATTGGTACATTATCACAAAACACTTTACATAAGGGCTACTCTTGGCGTTTTACAGTCTGTAGATTTTGAAAACCCTGCAAAGACATGTATTCACCATTATAGTCTCACACAGAATAGATTCACTGCCCTGAAAATCCTCTGTGCTCTGCCTATTCATCCCTCCCTTCCCCAACCCTGGCAACCACTGATCTTTATGGTTTTTCCCTTTCTGCAATGCCGTATAGTTGGAATCATATAGTATGCAGCCTTTATAGATTGGTTTCTTTCTCTCAGTAATATGCATTTAAGATTCTTCCTTGTCTTTTCATGTCTTAATAACTCATTTCTTTTTAGCACTGGGTAATATTCCATTGTCTGGATGTACCACAGTTTATCTATCCATTCACCTACTGAGTAATGTGTTGGTCACTACCAACTTTTAGCAATTCTGAATAAAGCTGCTGTAAACATCTGTAGGCAGGTTTTTGTGTAGATGTAAGTTTTCAACTCATTTGGATAAATATAAAGGAGCATGACTTCTGGATCATGAGGTAAGAGTATGTTTTTGTAAGTTTTGTAACTTCAAAATGGCCAGACTGTCTTCCAAAGTGGTTATAACGTTTAGCATTCCCACCAGCAATGGATGAAAGTTCCTTTTGCTCCACATCTTTGTTAGCTTTTGGTGTTGTCAGAGTTTTGGGATTTGGTCCATTCTAATATGTGTGTTGTTGTATCTCATTGTTTTAACTTGCAATTCTCTAATGATATACGACGTTGAGCATCTTCTCATACGCTTATTTGTCGTCTGTGTATCTTTTTTGGTGAGGTTTCTGTTCAGATCTTTCGTCCATTGTTTTAACTGGATTGTTCATTTTCTTACTGTTGAGGTTTATGAGTTCTTTGTATATTTGGGGTACTAGTCCTTTATCAGATATGTCTTTTAAATATTTCCTCTCAGTCTGTGTCTTATCTTCTTATTTTCTTTAACAAGGAGTTTTTGTATATCTGATAAAATGGGTAGAATATTCTTAATGACCTACCACAACATAGTTAAACTTTTAATTTTGAAATGATTTTAGACTTAGAGAAAAGTTAGTGCAGAGAGTAGTTCAGAGATATCATGTGTACCATTTACCTAGCTTCACTTAATGTTACCATCATATATAAGCAAGATGCCTTCATAAAAACTAAGAAATTAATATTGGCACAATGATATTAACTAAACTACAGACTTCATCAGATGCCTTTTCTTCTTCTAGGAACCAGGGATTCCATGTTGCATATGATCACCAGGTCTCCACATTCTCCACCAATTCAACAGTTTCTTAGCCTTATTTTTCATGATCTTGGCACTTTTGAAGAGTACTCATCAGGTATTTTGTAGAATGTCTTTCAATTGTGTTTGTCTGATATTTACTCCTGATTTTACTGGAGTTGTGATTTTAGGGAAGAACACTACAGTGGTGAGGTGCCCTTCTCATCATATTATACCACATCAGGAAGTACATGATATCAACTTATTACTGGTGATGGTAACTGATTACTCGCTTAAGATGGTACATGGCAGGTTTCACAGTAACTGTAACTACAGTAACTGTAAATTTGTTACTTTTCCCTTTTTATACTCTATTCATTAGGCACAAGCCACTACGTCCTGCCCCCAACAAGGGAGAAAAATTAAGCCCCACTCACCATGATTTTTTGAAGCTCTAAATACTAAAGTTTAGTACAGTTGTTAATAATAATACTAACAATAATTACAGTGATTCCACTTATTGTTTTTATTATTACTATTACTTCTTTTCAGTGAAGATCTAGCAGAAGTTATTGGTCATTAAGAAAGCACTATAGAGAAGAAACATCTTAAAGAATTGAGGAACTCAGACCAAGATATACTCTTCTGCCAGTTGCTTGAAGCTTCCTAGAAAGAACCTTTCCTTGGACATTTGTCAGTATTTTGTAGACTACATCAATTATGGGATATTCTACAAAAGATGATTTTGTATTCAGTTATGTGAACTCAATCCAAAGCTAGACATTTTGGCTGTGTCGACGACTTTTTAAAATCGCCAGTCAGAAGTCAAAATGTTTGCTGAAGGGTTACCCTAGATTACATACCTGGAGCAGCACATTAGCTGGGAGATGCCAAAGCCTAGTAATAAATGAATGCAAACAAATAAAACCAACCCTCTGGTGAGCATTGCTTACATTAACTGGATTCTGCTTCGAATGTTTATTCACTTCCACAAGGTTACTATATGTTCATAGAATAAATATTTTATGATCCGTGGCATATGTTCAGACCAAGAATTAGAGTAATAAAAACTTAATTTCAAGCTGGATGTAAATATAACTATGCACAAGTCTCTAAAAAGAATAAACATCCATATGGCTTTTAGGCAGTATATATGATTTATAATGTTAAATATCTGAAATGTCCTGTATTTATAGGTTCTGGCTTTTTTTCCCCTAGTCTCTCCTTCCCTTCCTTCCTTAACAATATTTACCATAGTGTGATATGCTGGAATTCCTTCTAAATAAACCTGAATATGCTGTGTTTGGTGGAAAGGGACAAATTTCAACTATGACTCATGACTCCTCTACTCACAAGGATCAATGGGAGAAGCAGTAGGAAAGATGCTGTGGGAAAGCCTATGGAGCTGGGACAGCACTCAGCTGCTTTTTTTTTTAAAGACTTTTTATTTTTAATTAATTAATTAATTTATTTATTTTTGGCTGTGTTGGGTCTTCATTGCTGTGCTCGGGCTTTCTCTAGTTGTGGTGAGCAGGATTTTGAAATTCAATAACTTTGGCTGAGTAGTGGTTTCTCAATTTGCAAACTGCATGAAGATTAAAAATGAAACAAAATAAGAGGTGGTCCTGGACTTAGAAGGATAAGCTGGGTTATCAGCTGGGGAAGGAATAGAACATGCAAGGGTATGAGGTATGAAAATACTGGCAAGTGCCTGTAGAGGGAAATGGTGAGAGATAAATAAAAAATTAGGTTATTTCCAGGTTTGGAAGAATGCTACATGCCATGTTAGCTGTAGGGCATGGGAGGTCATTAGGGGTTTCTGAGTAGACTAAGGTCTGATCACATTTATGGTTTTGGACAGTCATCTTGGGGAAATGTGAGGCTAGATCGGAAGAGGCAAGACTCAAGGCAAGGAGACCTGTCTGAAGGCTGTTTCAATAGTCCTATGAGGGAGAGTGCACAGAGGAATGGAAAGGACATTTGTGAGGTCAAATCAACAGAGCTTCCCATTACTTCCTGGATGTAGTAGAGTGACAGTAGGTTGCAGAGTTATGGGAAACAAGAGAGACAATGAAGGGGAAGAATAATTAAAACTGATGATGAAGACGATGTGAGCTAGAAGAAGAAGGAAAGTTCTAAGACCTCCTGGTCTCTGACTGGAGCAACAGGAGTGTGAATTTGAGTGGAAAGTGTGAGTGGAAAATAGGAAAATTTGTGAGTTTGGAGAGAAAGATGAAAAACAAAAATCAGTTGCAAATGAAGTGTTTAAATTTTTGCCATTTATAAGAAGTTTGGAAGGGTTTTTGCTCTTTCCTCATTCATCTGTGGGAGGAAGAGGCAGGTCCAGATCGTCTCTTAGGACCTTTCTGGTTTTGCTATTCACATCCCGTGTTTTACAGAGAGGTCCTCTGAACTCACATTGTTCTCTGAGGCACTCAGGGACTACAAGAACTTTCTGTTCCTGTTAGGTGATTTCAACCTCAGTTACAAGCTCTCGCAAGTGTTTGTTGAGGCCAGAGATTTTCGTACATTGGGAAAAAAATGCTATATGAGGGGAAAACAACCTCTCACTTTGGAAAGTGTAATGATAAAAATCGAACATTTCCAGCTAACAGCTTTTTATGGGCTATGAATAAGTAAACACAGGGTGAAATGGGAGAGAAAAAACATACTCTTCACTGGAGAAATATTTGTTTATTGAGCCAGTCGGTACTACCCCAATTTAGCCTTCAGAAGGGCAAAGATGGATGTGTTCACCTCTAGAGTCAAGTCTGACACAGACCTGCTGTGATCCAGATTACATCTCTGGATCTTTCATTCATTTCCGCGTTCACATATGAACATTTATTGAATATCTACATTATGCTGGACTCACTGCTAGGTCCTAAGACACAGATACGCACAGCTTATAACTTTTAAAAATTCCCAGTTTAGTGGGTCAGATAGGCTTATGTGCAATTAATTAAAATGTCATTTTGTATGTCTGATATTGGAGACACCAGTGTTTACTTCATTTCCTCAGCTCTTGCTTCCCGACGTTATCATATATATGAGGAAGCACTTCTGTTTCATGGGGATTTTCCTGGGCTAGAGAACAATACGAAATATCTGAAATATTTTGTACACCCACAATGCGTTTGTCTTTGCGATTCTGCAGCTAATCCTTTTACAGCTGAGTGACTGAGACAGACATAGGCAAGATGACTTTCCTCAGATCACAATGGTAAGTTGAAAAACCTTGGTATGACTTTGGTGTCTGACTCCGAAGGCCAAGTATTTTTCTCCTTTGCTGCATGGCTTGAAGATGTGCTCTGGGAATCTTGCTCTACCCAGCGCAGGGAGCAGGTGTGGGTTCAGGCTCCAACATGGATGAAGAGCTGCACAGACATCTGTTTATCCCTTGGCTTCAACCGTGCTGTTTCTTGTCCACTGGTAAACTAGACATCCATAGTCACGACAGTGCCACTCCACGCAAAGTAATCCTAACTGGGCAGTGTGTGTGTCAGGACTGTGTCGCTGGATGACTTGGCTCCCTGAAGACTTTTCCAGGATCAGGGACCTAAGAAAATTCAACCCAAAGGGATCACCAAGCCAAAGGAGACACTGAGGAGCAGCTTCCCTGCTTTTGCTAACCGTTCCTGTCAATCTGGGTACCTTGTGATAGAGCAGGACATCTCTCTGTGCCCTGACTGGAGATGCTTCATTGGCACAGGCTCCTAAAGGAGCTGCTGGGAATGGGGAGAACCTGGATGTAGAGTACTTCCACAGTAACACTGGGAACTCAATATAATTTTGATTCAGTACCCCAACTCCTGTGTCAGAGTCTTCTCCCTCCACTGCCAGTACCCCACTCCATCTGCCACTGCTTCCTGTGGGTCAGTGGCTTTGTGTTCTCTTTTCCTCTTGTCTCAAAACTCTTCATAGAGGCTTCTGCATAGTATCTTGTGGCATGATTCAATGGAAAGAGCATGGCCTTTGAGGTGGGCAGGCCTGCACTTGTAGTGTGACTTAAGCAGGGAGGTGAATCTCTCTAAGCCTCATTTCCTCGACTGTTAAAATGGGGTCAGGACCTCTATCTTGAGGAATAGGGTGTTATTTAGTAAGATTAGGTTGGTAAGTCACCTGGCACAGTCCTGTGATATTACTGTTTGGTCTATAGACGGCAATTTTTCCAGCAAATATTGCTATTTATTATAAATTTGTAAGCAATTGCACATTATATATTCAAATTTACTTTTCATCTTTGTAAAGAATGTTTTATTCTCAGTAAGGACAATTTTCATCACCATGAAAAGGTCCAAGAACAGTCACTGTGGACCAGGTGTCCCTTCCTCTTGTTCCTGAAATACACAGATACTCAAGGAGGTGCTTGGTTTTTCCCAGACCAGTGTCCTTCCAGTGAAATACCTGCGGCTCATCTCCTGAGTAGCCTAAGAGCAATGCTGGACTCTTAAGCTATTTCTTTTTCTACTCTTCACCTCTGCTTCCCCTCAGTAGCAAGATTATTGCTTGTTGTCTCGTTCTCTCTCTTTTTAAAATTGAAGTAGAGTTGATTTATAATATTATATTAGTTTCAGGTGTACAGCATAGTGATTCAATGTTTTTATAGATTATACTCCGTTTAAAGTTATTATAAATTAATGCTCTTTTCCCCTGTGCTGTACAATATATCCTTGTAGCTTATGTATTTCATACACAATAGTTTGTATATCTTAATTCCATAGCCCTATCTTGACCCTCCTCCCTTCCCTCTCCTCGCTTGTAACAACTATTTTGTTCTCTATACCTGTGAGTCTCTTTCTGTTTTCTTATATACATTTGTTTGCTTTTTTTTTTTTTAGATTCCACATATAAGTGAGGATGCAGAGAAAAGGGGACATTTGTACCCTGTTGGTGAGAATGTAAATTGGTGCAGCCACTATGGAAAACAGTAAGGAAGATTCTCAAAAAACTAAAAATAGAACTACTATATGATCTAGCAATTCCACCCCTGGGCAGACATCCAAAGAAAATAAAAACATTAATTTGAAAATATACGTGCACCCCAATGTTCATAGCAGCATTATTTACAATAGCCAAGATATGGAAGCAACCTAAATGTCCATCAGCAGATGAATAAAAATGCATATAAAGAAGATGTGAGATCTATATGTATATATCTACACATGTGCACGCACACACACACACACACACACACACACACACACAGGAATATTACTCAGCCATAAAAAATGAAATTCTGCCCTTTGCAACAATGTGGATGGACCTACAGAGTATTAAACTTAGTGAAATAAGTCAGAGAAAGACAAATACTCTATGCCTGGTTCTATTCTGATGGGCAGCCCTCTAGTGGTCATAGGTGGAGAGTGGGGACGCTGAGAAAAGTTCCCTTTAAAAACTTCATCACAACCATGTGATATTAAAGATGGTGTGGTTTCTGGAGTATTGAGTGATTTGAAGGGAAACATACAAAAACCATCATCTTCATTCATACAATAAGCACTTCTTGGGAATCTTTTAGTGCCAGGCACTAAGCTAGGGACTGGGATAGAGAAGCAAGTCAAATATGGTCCTGCCCCTGAGAAGCTCATAGTCTTTTGCAGGCGGTAGATAAGTAAAAGGACATTTGCAATACATTGTAGTAAATGTTAGGATAAGTTCATGCAGAGCGTGTCTGAATGTTCAGAAGATGACGTTCTATTCGACTCCCCCCAAAGAGGCAAGACCTATGCCAAGTCAGGTGGGCATTGGCCAGGCTGTCACAAGGGCTTTCCAGGAAGAAGAATAGCACTGAGAAACTTATGAAGCCAAGATGTGTGTCTGGGGCTCAAGGTCCATGTTGATGCATGACAAGAACTGATGTTAAAGGCAAGCAAAGCTAGTTTTCACAGAATCATGTTCGTCATGATGAGGAGTTTGGATTTTATTCTGAATATTATAGGATGCTGTTGAAGGCTCTTAATTCATTTGTTTATTCCCTACTTCATTCCTTCATTTAACAATATTTTTTGAGCACCTACTAGGTAGAATAGACAGAGTAGAAGTTAATAGCAAGAACTCTGGATTCAAACTGCTTGGGTTCAAATCCTGTTCCTGCTAGTTGCATGTGCTCTGGCAACCTCTCATTGCCCACTTTCCTCATTAATAAATTGGGGATAATAACAGCATCCACTTGACAAGATTATTGCAAAGATTAATTTAAGGTAACAAATGTAAAACATTTAGAACAATTTCAGACTCATGGTAAACATTCACTAACTGTTAGGTATAATTACATGTCTGATAGGTTCTAGTGAAAGCACAGAGAAAGACGTCATCCCTGCTCTCCACGAGCCTAGAATCCATGGAAAATGGAGACACAGCTGGGAGAGCAGATCTAACCGATTTACGTGCCATAATTGGAGTGCCATGATAAAGAAGCACACGGGAGAGGGCTTAGACTTGGGGTGACCAGAAGAGGCATTTGAAATAAGTATATTTCAGTTGGACCCAAGAATGAGTAGAATAACTGGACAAGAGGAGCAGAAAAAACTCCCAGAGCAAGTCATGGTCGGATATGTTTTTGGAATGTTTTTTCTGGCAGCATGTGTGAGCTAGACCAGAAGGGGAGGATTCCACACTCAGGGAGGACCCTACAGAAGCTCTCCTTCGGGGGCTGCCTGCAGCTCACGGAGTAGTAAGGCCAGCGGTTGTTATCCCGTTCCACAAATGAAAATGACAAACTCCAGTGGCATTGCGTGGTGCCCAGTAAGCAACTGAACCAGGTTAGATGCTCCCTCTCTTCATTACTTTCCCACTGGTTCTCAAGTCCCCCAAAGAGATTTTACTCCCACATGTCTTACAGTAGAATCCCACAGACTCACACAATCAGGGGGGCATTGATGACTATGCACAGAAAGACCCCGATGCTTGAATTATTCTCCTTCACGTGCCACGTGCATGTGATCATGCTTTACATAACACCTCAAGCAAGCATATTATGTGCATTTAAGTTCTAAAATCTCACAGCCCCAAACAGCAGAATGAACGCCATTGTTGGCCAAAGGACTATAGCATTTTAGAAATAGAGACTGACTCTTGCCCTTAATTATGCCTTTGAAGATTTCTCTTCTCCCTAGACAAAAAGTTTTCTGCGTGGACTTCCATAAAGTCGTGTTTGACATTATGACCTTGATAGTTAGCTAAAGGCTGAGGCTAGCATAAGTGCCCAATAAAAGCCAAGAAGGTCAGTGAGCTACATTGCAAACATGCCCCTGGAGTTAGCAAGTTAATGTCAATCAAAGCCACAATGTCTGCACGTTTATAAAGGTCTCTACAGAAATAGTCTAGACTCAGTCTTAGGACTCCTAGTCTGCTGTCCTTTCTACCATAACATTTTCCTGCCTTAATCTACAAACTATCACACGAGGCTATCTGCACCGTCAGCCCAATGAGGGGTGGACATGCCATTTGTGTCTCTCCTATTGTCAAGCGCAGTTGATATTCAGAACTTTCTTGGTTAATTTGTTTAAAAACATAGAAACTGCCTTTTGGCAACAAAGATGAAGAAAACATATTTGTTTTGAGTCATCAGGAAATGTTAATTTTCTCACATTTACGATGTTTCCCTTAAAGGTATGAGCTACTCAAGAGTTAAAGTGATTAAATTTGAATTTGCATTCCAATGTCTGGAAATATTTCATAGACTCTCCCAGAAACCATAAAATAATTTAATTTTTCTCAATGCTGGCTAGTTTGGTTAGAATTTATAAATTAGTAATGCTCCTAAGAAACCAATAACCTCCCAAAGGAAATAGAAGTTAGACTTTAAAATGTCATCATTAAAAAATAATAATTTTCCTACTGACATCTGGACTATAGCCCAGTGAAGCTGATGAGTTACTTGCCCTGCCAGTTTCACAGTGTGATTACAAGTTGTAGAAGAATAAGGTGAATAAAATCCTCTCAGCACAGCCCAAACTGTTGTGCTTTGTGTCATGGCTCTCACATAAACCAATATGCCATTGGATAGGTCTATTAGCAAAGTGGTCAATAATAATTGCTCACATGCCCAGCTTGTTTTGGTCTGTAAAGTTATCAGCTATATGTGGGGAGGGAAAACGAGTTGGCTAAGAGTACAGACCTTCTGGTTAAACAGCCTAGGATCAAAGTCAACCCAGCCACTCACTTAGCCAGGAAAACATAGGTAAGTAATGTGTTTTCTCTCAGCCTCAGTTTACTTACCTGTAAAATGATGATGATGATGGCTGTTATATAGATTAACTGAGATACATTTAACTATTTAGTTTCTGGAACAGAGGATGCACTCAACAAATGCTAGCTGTTATACAAATACAATCTTAAATTGTGTGAGTATGAGAGCTATTGTAGCTTAGGTCTCCCACTTCACAGATGAGGAAATTGAGGCATAGGAAAGGGAAGCCACTTACTTAATGTAACAGAACAAATTGATGCTCAGTGGCAACTCTGCTGACTGATTCTTATGATAGAACTATTTTTACTTTGTGAGATTTCCCTCCACTTCTTCAGAATAGGAATACAGAGTAAAGAAAAAAACAGTTAATATGAGAGTCTTTGATCTTTAGATTTTGGGAAAATTTTTCGAAAAATGAATCTAATTGTTTTTTAAAATTACCATCTGCTATTCCAGATAGGTGAGTTAAAAAATTAAATGAATTGTCAAGCTTATTGCTTTGGAACTCACCAAAAGTGTATTTCAATTAATCTTGTTCTATTTAAGGCCCTGGAGCAACAAGCTTTTTTGTGCTGTTTCTGTTGAACCGTCTGCCAGCTTGAAAACTGATCCTGTTCCGTGTAGGGACCTTTGCTCCTGCAGGTGGAGCGCCCTCCTGTGGGGTGAAATGTAAACTGTGCCATACTTGGCAGGGGCGGCAGTGCTGCCTGGTGACTGGCTCCAGCTAACAGTTCCTTTGTCAGCAATCCATCAGTGCCAGCCTGTCTCTTTGGCGTCTGAATAGCATCTGTGCTGAGGACCGGCTTCCTCACAGAGCAGAAATCAGCATGTGGCAGCTCTGGCTTAGGGTAAGAAAATTCAGGCTTTTGAAATTTTCTATCTATATTGTATATTCCTCTCTGCATACAAATTCCCTGGTGTTTATCTAGCTTAAGCTTTCAGAAACTTCTCTAGTTTCTGTCTTGTCAAGCTGTTCATCTTTCAGATGGATGTAGGTATTTATCTTAGAAATCGTCCCAAGTTGGTGGAGGTGAAAATACCACATGGTAGAGGAAAAAACACTGGAATTCAAGAGATAAGCCTGAATTTCCATCTTTGATTAATGAGAGAATTTAATAAACATTTATCAAACACCTGAGATGAGTCAGGCAACTCTCTGTAAAGGGAGATACAAAAATGAACGTAAAACAGTCCTTGACCTCAGGAAGTTCACAACTCAGTGACGGCAACAGGAATATAAATAGTGATAAAGACGAAAGCAGTGATGGAGCCCATGGTCCTCTGGGAACCTGAGGTGGAACGTCTGACTCAGAGTGGATGAGAAGCAAAGGGAAGGATTCCTGGGGAAGGTGGTGCCTGAACTGGTTTCTGAACGGTGAGTAGAAGTTTCCTTGACAAACCGAAGATGCGGAGGCGCAGCGTAACAGAGCAAGAGAAAATAGAACAAAAACAGAAATATCGGAAACGCCGTTCAATATTTCTCAAGCCCAGAGTATATGCGGTGTGGGGAAAGAGGAAGTTAGAGCATGAGGCCCTTGTTTGTCACGTCAGGAAGCTTGGGCTTTGTCTAGAAGGTAAATTGAGATCCCCCAATCAATAGTGAACAGAGGAGTGTCATGATCATATTTATATTTTAGAAAGATTCCTAGTATCAGTGTGGGGAATTGATTATAGAGTGAGCATGGTGGTAGGAAGAATATTTAGGATATTATTATCTTCAGGGCCTGAACTTAAGCAGAACAATAGTGATAAAAGTAAGTATAGGAACTTCCCTGGTGGCGCAGTGGTTGAGAACCCGCCTGCGAATGCAGGCGACACAGGTTCGAGCCCTGGTCCGGGAAGATCCCACGTGCCGCGGAGCAACTAAGCCCGTGGGCCACAACTACTGAGCCTGCGCTCAAGAGCCCGTGAGCCACAACTACTGAAGCCCGCACACCTAGAGCCCGTGCTCCACAACAAGAGAAGCCACCAATGAGAAGCCCGCGCACCGCAACGAAGAGTAGACCCCACTCACCGCAACTAGAGAAAGCCCACGTGCAGCAACGAAGACCCAACACAGCCAAAAATAAAATAAATAAATAAAATTTTTTAAAAAGTAAGCGTAATAATTCAAAGGTATTTAGTTGATAGAATCATTGGCATTAGATTACCTATTGCTTAAAGAGAGTGAGAGAGAGGAAAAAGACAGGGAAGCCTTCAGGGGCCGGATATACAACAAGGTGCATGGTGGTTCTGGGTCCTGAATAGGAAACATAGATAAGGAGAAGAAGAAGGAAGCAGGGGAGGGGGAAGACTTGAAGGTGATGAAAGAAGAGGAAGAGGAGGCATGAGTTTGGGGAGAAACAGTGAGCTCAATTTTAGACCTGATGAATTTGATAAGTGTGAGGTGATATCTAGCAGGCATTTGGGGTATGAGAGGCCTGGGGGGGAGAGAACTATTTGAGAGTCATTGACATGGAAGTGACGAATAAGAAGGAAGTCAGAGAGAGTAGAGGGAGAGGGAAGAAAGATGCTGACAAGCCTGGGCTGTTTACAGTTGGGTGTCAAGGATGATGAAGGCCCTGGAAACTATTTAGCACAAAGAAATTTTGAAATAAGTGAGGTTTCCATTTAAGAAAAGAAGAATCAGGATGATTATTAAAACATCCAAATAATTATTTAAAAAAACATCTGGATGCTTTCACAGAATGAGGTAGAGGCTTTTGTCATGGATCCGAAACCAGGCTGCTGAGGAGAAATTGCAAAATTTGGCCCCATATATGGAAACACTTTTTGAACAGTTTTATTGAGACATCATTGATATACAAAGAGCTACACACATTTAGTGTATACACTTTGGTGAGTATGAATGTGTGCAATCACTTGTGATAGTATCACCAAGATTAAGGTAAGAGACAGTTCCAATACCTCCCAAAGTTCCCTTGTGTCTCTTTGCTTTTGTTCGTGTGGTAAGAATACTGAACATGAGATCTATTCTTTTAATAAAGGTTGAGGTGCAGAACACCGTCAAGTTAGCTGTAGGTACTCTGTTGTCCAGCAGCAATCTAAAACTTACTCATCTAACGTAGCTGGAGCCTTATACCCAGCGAACAACAGCTCCCATCTCCTCCACCTCCCAGCCGCTGGCAGCCACTGTGGTTTTCTCTGCCTCTCTCAGTTTGCTGGGACAGATACCTCATATAAGTGGAGTCATGCAGCCCTGTCCTACTGTTACTGGCTTATTTCATACTCTTTGATGAATTCAAAGCGGTCCCACAAAACTACCTTGTGCGGTAATGAACTCTCCACTAATAGAATCATTTGCACAGAGAAGGATGACTGTCTACCATGGAAGAGGGAGAGCAGTGAATCCTTGACTTTCCCACTTCCAAACCATTTCAGGATATTCAATAAAAAGCACAAGTTCCCAAAGCACCACTCTACAGCTACTGGACCAGGAACCTTCATGTATGTACTTTTTGAATCATTTTCCCTGGTGGCATTTATATTCCCAGATTACCACCAATTCATGGAACACTAAATCACTATTGTAAATTACTATTTGAAGACATTCTTGCATTTTGGGTGTGTATTTGTATGTGTGCACATGTGAGTGAGCCATGAAAAACTCAATTCCAAATTGTCTTCTAATGCTTCCAAAGAAAAACAATATTTTACCCTGAATTTTAAACTCGCTTCCTTTGTATTCTCACACAGTGAATATACAATTTTTTTAAGTTAAGCAATGGCATACCCTGACTACACCAAAGTGGGTACACCATGCCTATTTGAGGGTAAGATTCCTAAGATGGATACCCTCACGTCTCTGGAGATGCTGTCCCTCTGCATCCTGTGATTTATAGATAATTAAACACCTGTTTCCATGTTAACTGTCCCTACCCAGGGAGACCACGGGACTCAAATTCCTCTTCTGAAGTCTTCACCTTTCTCCATGTGGCTTCTCTAGCCAAGATCCTCTTACACCACAGCATCTTCTCCAAAAAGATCATTTCATATTGAAGTCCCTTTTCTGGGCTTCTAAAGTTGTGTTTACTATAGCACAGGGCTCATACCTTAACTTGTGTCTTCTCTTGTCATCTAAAGCACAACCTCCTGAAGGAAATAAAGACTCTCAACCATCTTCTTCTGCAGTACTCACAACTTCTGACATGGAACCAAATTCAGAGTAACCCATAGGAATTACTTATTAGCTGATTCCCAAGACTAGTATACCAGCAAATAATATATTGAAGCAGGTTTCCTCTCTTCTAAAATTGACAGAACATACTATTACTCCTTGATCTTGCAAACTTAAGGATGTTTGCCTGAATTTCCAATGGGAGATTGGGCCTGACAAAATAAATTGGAAATCACATATAAAAATGAATCATCTATATTTTTATTGAATACACATTTTCATGTTAAACATCTTTAATACTCTACATGCATCCATGCTAGCTTTAGAAATCAAACATGGTTTATGTATTCAATTTAAAATCTTTCACTGAAATCGATTTTTAATTTTCCTTTTAATCATTTAAATATTTAAAGATGTTGCCTTTGTTCTCCAAACTTCTTTTTATCATATTGGGTACGTCTACATAGGGAGTTTTGAGACAATGGGCATTTTTATTAACAGGCTATTCCAAAACAAATGCACTTTTCAACCAGGCAAATGGATTTTCTAACCTCTAGTTTTGCTTTTGAATTCCATCAAGGGTGTAAGTGAGTCCTGTGTTAATATGTGCATGAGGAATCCTTGCTATTACTACAATAGATAGTGATTCAAAATTGCCTTCTGTAATATGAGTGGGGCTTCTATGTCAGATGCTTGCTTTTGCTCAACCCACCTCCATTGTCTGGCATTCACCACTCTAATAAGTGATTAAATTAATGTGTAAGAATTCACTATATGTATATTGGGCTCTGGAGGTGTATCAATGGAATCTGTCAAGTAGCTTCACTTCTATCCTGTTGAGGAGTCTAAGTTGGCTTGGCATGGACTTCAAACAGACTTGGGTTCTAAATTCATCTCTTTCATTTATTAGTTTTGTGACTTGAGCAGTTTATTTCTTTGAGATTCAATTTCCTCATTTAAAATAATGTTTATTCTGTTGATGTGCAGATCAGGGATAATATGTGTCTGGCTCATAGGGGTCCTTGGTAAATGGTCACTCTTGGGAAAGTCTATTTCCCATGAGAATGAGAACCCTGAAGTAAAGAGATGCTGTGTGGACACCAAGAGGAACCTCAAGTTATCCTTCATCTATCTCCTTTTCTTGTTTTTAAGCATAAGTGCCTATCTTGTACCCAAGGGAACAGCTCTGTAGCCCCCTGTGTGCCTATAGCATATATTGGTGTTCTGAAAGCAAAGGATGCTGATTTACCTGTGAACAATGAGTGAGATAACCACACTGTTTTACTAATGTGGATTCACTTTTGCTTCCAACAAAGAAGATCCTGTGCAAAGACACACCCTGGGCTGTGGATGTCGCTGTGGCCTCCTTCCAGCCCATGGATAGACCAGATACAGCCTGCACTGTTTCTACGGCCTGATCAGCTTTCTGTTTGGGGATGAGGTGGAGATGAGACATACAGGCAGATGGTGATTTCAAGGGTGCTGGGAAGGGTCTTCTGTCACATGTAAAACTACTCTGTATCCTCTTCCATTACTTGAAATAGGGAGACCATGCCTTTCCTTTCCTGGTTAGAGGGATGCAAATGGTTCCATCCAATAGGGAATTTAGCTCTACCACGTCTTGTTCCTGTGATGCTCATTGTTCTTCTAAGGAGCAAAATTGTTATTTAGAAGACATTTCTTCCACCGCCTTCGGCAGCATTCCTTCTGGTGCAAATCATCTTCAATAGTCTCTTATTTTGTAAATTGACCCCATTCATTGAAGGAACATTTATTAAATGTCCACGATATCTGATCTTATTCATTCCCCACCACAATCCTCTTGGATGAGGGTCATGAGCTTTATTTTTACACATGAGAAAATGTTCACTCTAAGGTTCACTATGAGGTGGGTTTTTTTTTGCGGTACGCGGGCCTCTCACTGTTGTGGCCTCTCACGTTGCGGAGCACAGGCTCCGGACGCGCAGGCCCAGCGGCCACGTCTCACGGGCCCAGGCGCTCTGCGGCATGTGGGATCTTCGCGGACCAGGGCACGAACCCGCGTCCCCCGCATCGGCAGGCGGACTCTCAACCACTGCGCCACCAGGGAAGCCCCAAAGTCCATGTTCTTTACGTTACATAATGATGCTATTTGCTTTAAGAGAAAATGAGATTCTCTGCATGTTCACCCCTCTGACCCAACTTTATAATGATTTACACTATTGAAATTTAGCTAAGTGACCAGAATATCTCAAAATACAATCTTTATTTATTGTATACCTTTTAAGCTGAAGCATTGGAATTATTAATTTGACCGTATGCCCAGCTTATATTTTTATTTATCAATAGCCACAGAAAGTTTGGAAATATAGCATTAAGAAAGAGATCTCAGAAACATAGTGCAGTGGAAAGAGTTAAGACTTTGGAATTAAATACGCATCCATTCCAGTCTTTAGCTATTTGACCATAATCAGATTTCTCGATCCATCTAAGGCTCAAGTTCTTCATATACAAAATGGGAACAGTGGTAAATATCTCACATGGTTATTAAAAGAATTAAGCAAGGTATGAAACATAATGTCACAGGATCTGACACATTGAGACGTGCATTAAATGATAAACCTTATAAAGGTCATTGCCATCCTGGTATCAATATAGTAGCTTAAACATGTGTAATGTTTAGAGATAAATAACATTCAAATACTGTCCAAAATTTCCCTAATTCTCACTAGGCTGTGTCTTATCTACCACTATATTCTTAGCCCTTAGCACAGTACCCAGGATATAGTAAATACTGAGAAAATGTCAGTTATATTCAGTTGAGGATAAAGCAGTAATTTAAGAGATCTAAACTTATGACCTAGGATTTTATGAGGCTGTCATCAATTTCAAATGTATGAAAGAAAAATTGGGGACTAGAAAATCTGTAAGGTTCTTACAAATGGTAAAACCAATTCTCCTTCCTTTGATCAATTTACCTAATGGCAAGGGAAACATGATGACTTTTCAAGAGTGAATTTGAGGTCACCAACTCTGTTAATATAAAAAACCTACCATCTGATGGATGTATCGTGAAATATGGATAATGTATGCTGCTGAAGCAGTCATCCAAGATGCTGAAGAGTGTTCTGATTCATTAACCATCTCCAATGACGTGTGGAGAGAATGAGCTCGTTGGTCACACAGTTGAACAGAGTGCAGACCATGCTTGCCAGACAGGTCTGAACTGGGGTTTTGGTGACTCAAGAATGAATAAAGATCTATGGTATTTTCATATTTATTGTCCTCCAGTTATATTTTGTGCTCCAGGATTTTATCCTTGATTATACTTTGTAATGGACCTACGTGTACATACCATCTTTTCCTTAGTATATTGTATGTTTTTTGAGATAAGGAATTTTATATATTCCTCACACTTTTAGTGGAGTTATAATGAGACTGAAAACTTTAAAACAGGTATAATCTTTCCTATCTTATAGAATTTTTCTGAGGTCTGAATAAGCCTGAAATGTAAAACAGCCCAATGCCCGGCGGTTCAGCAAGTCAACAGTGTTGTTATTATTATTATTGCAATTATTAGTGTGTTAGCTAGATACTGAAGGTTTGACCCCTTCACTAAGTCATCCTTCTTAAAGATTTTAACAAAAGAGCAGAAATTAGGGAGGCAGAAAATGAGGGTAATCATAAAGCATTATCTCCGCTAATGACCTTCTCGTATTTTCTGTACTCCCGAGTACTTAAACCCCTGGTTCTGTTTCAGCTTTAAATAAATTTAGAAATTAACAGCCCTCTGTTTGCCTCCTCCCAAAGGAATTTTTTCCTTTCTGATTTGAATCACTGAAATACTTGATAAGGAGGATGTTTTCTAGTAAATGAAGGCTCTGTTAAACAGAAGGGTAATTGCCACTCTCCTATCTTCCTCGAATCCCTCATGTGCATGAAATGTGACTGAAATGACTACCTTCTGATCAGATGTTCCCTGGAATCTAAGCTTCCTGGATTGTCTTACCTGTGCATATTTGAGACTTAGGTATGCACCAAAAGAACTTTGCCATGGAAAGCAATATATTTAGTATCAGCATGCTTGTAACTCACTTTAATTAAAATTTAACTCAACTCTAATAGAGAATGTGGTGAGGGAAATTTGTGGACCTTGTTTTATTTTAGAATCTACATATTTAAGCACTTCAGTGGAATTATCTAAAGGAGATGAACATAAAAAAGAGAGTTATAAAAACAGACCTGCAACAGACCATTTTGTTGAAAAAATACATATGGAGAAATAAAAAAAAATTATGGGAGGAGAATACTTTTTCTTCTGTTACGTTTCCTCAGTTTATAGTAACTTGGTGCTCAAGTTACACAAAGGATTTTGCGAAATTTGCTTGCCGCATAGGTGTTGTAGGTGTTATTTATATCCATCACAAAGCACTCATTCCTTTCTTTCTATAGTGTTTTTGATACCATGGCAACAGGGGGTCATTCTCTAGCCCAGAATATCACGGGAGAATGCATTGCTCTTTTAATATACTGAAGTTCTCTTTAGGGACGGGTCCAGTCTCAAGAAAACCAATCCATGTTTTATCCAGACAATCTCTGTGTTATATCAGAGCACTCAGCTGTAAAACACTCCCCCGCCTCTTTCACTAGCATCTGCCGGGGAAGCAAGGACATTTTCAAGTAACTCTTCCCTGGGGTGAGTATCTGTAAATGGAAAGGAGAAAGAAATAAAAGACTCACTGAACTCTAATGGAAAGGTTTCCTCTTACAGAACCTAGAATAGGGACTGTGGTATAAATGATTCTGCTGAAGTTAATAACCCGAGGCACTGATGTCTTTTGGAGCTGGAGTCCCTCTGGGATAAGTCTGCTCCCACCCCTCCAGAGGGTCACCCTCTGAGTGATTTCAGCTTGTTCTTTGGCACAGTCTCACACTTAATGTACATCCAGTAAAACCCCAGTGAAAAGCAGAATCTAGGAGGCGGGGGTGGGCATTCAGGAAGTTTGGTGTTTTTGATTTACTGATGGAATAATACCCTCCAAGCCTTGTTATTGAAAAAATTTTAGGTTCTGGTATACATTTCCCAAATTAAGATGTAGTAGAACATTGTTATGGACATTAATTCTCATCACCTAGGACCACTGAAGGCAGTATTTGGAAGATTGCTGCAACACACAAATTACAAATTTTAGGTTCATTTTCTACATTATAGAGTCTGGTATACCTTTCCCAAATTAAGATGTAGTAGAACATTGTTATGGACATTAATTCTCATTACATAGGACCACTGAAGGCAATGTTGGGAAGGTTTTTGCAACTCACAAACTACTTGTCTGGCTCTCTTTCCTGGCCGCTTCCAGAGCTAAGACACCCTACTTTGCATCTATATGCTTAGCCCAGAGCAGATTCTGCTATCAATACTATTCTCTGTGATAGGTCCTTAGGGGCAGGGAGACCGGGGCAGGGTGGGGCAAGGCTTTTCCACACAGCCTAAAGGCAAAATCTGTGTTAGTTTCACTATAATTTGTTTTTCCCATGTCCGGTGTTCCATCTTGTAGCTCAGGGCCTTAATCAAGTTTGCTTAGTTGTAAAGAACAATGATCTCATGCAAACACCCCAAATTGTAAAAATAAGAGTGAATTATGTAAAAATAAGAGTGAATTATCCAAAAACAGCATTCATCAGAAACCCCAGCAATTTCAGGGGCCTGTTACCCCCCTCACATCTTCGCCACACAGCTTTCTCTTCCTAATGGCGTCTCTGCTTCTCTTTCTGAATCTATTTAGTTCTCTTCTCTTTACTGACTAGTGTCCTCCACTCATATTTTTTGCTGCTTTATAACTTCTCCCTGAAAATGGCTGGCCTTCTTCTTTACTCTTGGCATCCTTTCTGCTTCTCATTTCACCATGAGCTAAATACTCTTCAACAGTTTCATTGTATAAATTTCTGATAATGATCTCACTTATACTTTTTGTGTCAGGCATCAAATTTCTAAGTAGTTGATGAACGTCCATTCCTGAGTTAGGTGTCTGTCCTTGATTCAATCAGTCATGGTTGGGTGGTAGAACAAAGGTCTGAGGTCCTAGTACTACCCATGGTGATTCAATCCCTTTCTCTCCTTTGTCAGGGATGCCTGTGGCCAGCCCCCTTAGAAGGACCAATACATTGTCAGCAACGTGAAGCACCATGAGCCATTCAACACAGGCTTGACATTCTTATTGCTGTGATTCTGGCCTCTTGAGTGTTAGTTTCCTCATCTGTAGGTAGGGTACTGACAATAGCTCAGGGCTCCTGTAAGGATTACAGATATAAGTGAGTAGGACAAGGTATCCCATTTTTAAATCAAGGTTACAAGTAGTTACAGTAGTAGTATAATTAGTAATAACAGTTGTATAATCTCAGCAGTAATGGCTATAGTGATAACAGTAGCATTTTAGTAGTAATAGTTGTAGTATTAGAAATAAGAAATAATAGGAAGCGTAAGAATAGGTGAAAAGTATTTGTTTAGTTGTGGAGTTCTGTCCAGGAAGAGAAGCTGTGTCTTCTTTAGCCTTTGCTGAGTCCCTGCCTTAAAGACCTGGCCAGAACTTCATTTCTGGAGACCGGGTATGCAAGAAACAAAAATAAAGCTTACCAGAACTAAGAGGGGGCAGAGAATTAATTTATTTGTTTAAATAACTGAAGAGTCAGGGCATGGTCCTGGGTATAAACTTTATACCCATTAAACAGTCACTCCCCATTCCTTCTTCCCCTCAGCTTCAGGCATCTACTAATCTGCCTTCTGTTTCTATGGATTTCCTCATTCTGGCTATTTCATGTGAATGGAATCATACAATATGAGACCTTTTGTGTCTGGCTTCTTTCACTTAGCATGATGTTTCCAAGGTTTGAGCACGTTGTAGCATGTGTCACAGCTTCATTCCTTTTGACGACTGAATTGCATGCATGTACTACATTGTGTTTATTCATTCATTCATTTTGAAGGCTCTCATTTTATTACTCTAATTTGGATTATAGCTAGAATATCCTGCCAGGTCTGCTGCATGGCTCAACCACACGAAACAATATTCACTTTTTATTCTGTATGAATAGCACCCTACCCCCACCCCCAGAGTTACACAACACAGGGAATCTGCTCCTGTGCAGAAGCTTTATCATACCTTATCTCAAATGCGTACTGATCATGCTGGCCACCTACATTCCTAAAGCCCATCTTTGATCATATCATCCCCTATTCAAAACCCTTTGATGATTCTTTTTCACTTACGTGCTAATTAAAATAACAATAGCTATAATGTATTAAATTCTGGATATATGCCAGGCATTTTTCCTATACTGTTTACGTGAATTATCTCATAATTTTCATAACAAATATATAAAGTAAGTATTCTTCTTCCCATTCTATAAGTGAGGAAACTGAGTCACAGCATAATTTAGATCTTTTCCAGGGTCACACAGCAGGAAAGTGTTGGCAGAACTCCAATGGCAGAAAGATCCTAAGGTAATTTCCTATGATCCCAACCTTTTCCTTGAGGGCTGACTGGACCTGTGGCTTATTTTTAACAAATAGAATAAAGCAAAAAGTGAAGGGATGTCATGTCCATGATCACCTCATATTGTGTAAGTCTCTGCTTAGGATACTTGAGCTAGAGACTCTCCTCGATGAAGTAATTGGTCATGTTGGAGAAGCACGTATGGCAAAGAACGCTAGACAGCCTCTAGGACCTAAGGGTGGCCTCTTTCCTCAAGTCAGCAAAAACCTGGGACCCTTAGTTATACAGCCACAAGGAAATGATTCTGCCAACAACTAAATGAATTTTAGAAGTAAATTCTTCCTCAATCAAGCTTTCAGATGAGAACACAGCCTGGAGGACACCTTGATTATAGCTCTGTGAGACCCTGCAGAGGACTCAAGTAAGTCATGCCCAGACTCCAGACCCATGGAGACTTGAGATAACAAATGTGGGCTGTTTCAAGCCACTTGGTTCATGGCAATTTATGACACAGCAATAAAAAATTAACACAGATTTTAGTACCTGCAAGTGGGGTGCTGCTGTAACAAACACCTGAAAATGTGGAAGTGGTTTTGGAACTGGGTAGTGGGTAGAGGCTGGAGGAATGTTAATAAGTATGATAGAAAAAGACTCAAGTAGGGCTTCCCTGGTGGCGCAGTGGTTGAGAGTCCGCCTGCCGATGCAGGAGACAAGGGTTCGTGCCCCAGTCCGGGAAGATCCCACATGCCGCGGAGCAGCTGCGCCCGTGAGCCATGGCCACTGAGCCTGCGCGTCCGGAGTCTGTGCTCCGCAACGGGAGAGGCCACAGCAGTGAGAGGCCCGCGTACCGCAAAACAAAGAAAAAAAAAGACTCGAGTGCTTTGAACGGACTGTTAGTAGAAATGTACACTTGGAGAACACTGCTGGTTAGGACTCAGAAGAAATGAGAAGCATGATTTTGGAAACTGGAGGAAGAAGCATACTTGTTTTGCAGTGGGAGAAAGCATAGCAAAATTGTCTTTTTAATTTATGTATATGCAGAACTTGTAAGCGATGAACCTGGATATACAGCTTAGGAGACTTATGACTCTTGCAAGTTTATCTTGAACTATTGAACTAAATTTTCCACAGTGAGGTTCCTTTCATCTACCAACCCAGTGTGTTCCAGACACATGCAAAACTTTCAGGTTCCTGAATTGCATCTGCACATCCCTGCCTCTGCACCTTGGAATATTTTTATTTATTTTTTCCCCTTAGAATTCTCTTCCCTTTCCCCATAATTCCCCATCCTTCAAAGTACAGTGCAAATGCTCTCTCAATACCAAATCGTCTGGCCAGAATTATTTTTATCTGTTCTGTATAATTTGGTCTCAGTAACTCTGCTGGGGGTCAGAGTTCAATGCTTACATGTTGATTGTGCCTGCTAGATCATAACCTTCTTTTGTGTGTGTGCCTTTCTTTTTAAAAAAATTTAAACTGCTTTATTGAAGTATAATTACATACATATTTTAAAATTAATTTTTATTGGAGTATAGTTTATTACAATATTGTGCTAGTTTCAGGTGTATAGCAAAGTCAATCAGTTATACATATACATACACTCTTTTTCAGATTCTTTTCCAATATAGGTCATTACAGAGTATTGAGTAGAGTTCCCCGTGCTATACAGTAAGTCCTTATTAGTTATCTTTCAATATATAGTAGTGTGTATATGTCAATCCCAATCTCCCAATTTATTCCTCCCCCACTTTCTCCCTGGTAATCATAAGTTTTTTTTCTACATCTGTGACATACATATTTAAAGTATACAATATGACGAGTTTTGACAAATGTATATATATGTGAAATCAACATCATAATGAAGATAATGAACATATCCATCACTCAAAACTTTCCTCATGTCCCTTGGTAAGGGCACCCTCCTCCGACTTCCCATCCTACCTTTCAAGGGAAATCAAAGCATGATTTTTTGCCACTAGATTAGTTTGAATTTTCCAGAATTTTATAAAAATGCAATAATATAGTCTTTACTTTTCCTCCTCAGCATGATTATTTTGAGATTCATCCATGTTGTTGTGTGTACCAATAGCTTATTCTTTTTGTTGCTGTGCAGTGTGATACTGTCTGGTTTTGTCACTGACTGTTTATGTGTTTAACTATTGATTCATATTTGGGTTGTTTCTAGTTTTAGGTTATTACAAATGAAGCTGTTATGAATTTTCATGTACAAGTTTTTGTATGAACATATGTTTTTATTTCTTTTGAGTAATTTCCTAGGAGTGGGATGTTTACATCATATGGTAGGTGTATGTTTAATTTTTTTTTTTTTTTTTTTTTTGCGGTACGCGGGCCTCTCACTGCTGTGGCCTCTCCCGTTGCAGGGCACAGGCTCTGGACGCGCAGGCTCAGTGGCCATGGCTCAAGGGCCTAGCCGCTCCGCGGCATGTGGGATCTTCCTGGACCGGGGCACGAACCTGCATCCCCTGCATCGGCAGGCGGACTCTCAACCACTGCGCCACCAGGGAAGCCGTATGTTTAATTTTTAAGAAAGTATAAGACTATTTTCCAAACTGACTGTTCCCTTTTTACATTCCTGCCATTAGTGCATGAGTACTCCATTTCCTCCATATTCTCGTCAACCCTTAATCTCAGCCATTCTAATAGGTGTGAGGTAGAACCTCATTTTGGTTTTAATTTGCATTTCCCCAATGGCTAATGAAGTTGAGTATCTTTTAATGTGCTATTTTCCCAGTAAAGTGACCATTCAAATCTTTTGCTTACTGTTTTAATTGGGCTGTTTTCTTATTATTAAATTTTGAAAGTTCTTTATATATTCTGGGTACAAGTCTTTTGTCAGATATATGCTTTGCACATATTTTCTCAGTCTGTGGCTTGCCTATTCATCTTCTTAACAGTGTCTTTTCCAAAGCAGGTTGTTTATTTTATTTTTTAAATTTTAAACTGTCCTTCATAGCCTATGGCCACTATCCAAAACTCCATTGCTTCATATATTATTTTGGTCTTTTGCTTGTTTCAGGAAAGAAGGTGAATTCAGTCTGCGTGTTATTGCATCTTGGTCAGAAGTAAAAGTTCTCAATCATAAGCTTGCCGAGCATAGAGAATAGATCTTTGATTATCTGTTTCCTCCTCCATATGTAGTAAATTATCTTGTACATAGTAAAAGTCCAAAATAAATGTTTGTTAAATAGTTGAAATTAGTTTAAAAAGTAAAAGCAAATGTAAATCTCCTGTCTCAGGTTGTTTTTGTATCTATAAGAGCTTTCTCTCAAAAGTAGAGTGCAGTAAAATGAAAATTCAGTTTAGTTCAAAACACAGAGCAGACTTTTATAGTTGCAGAGGATTTTATTTTTTTGCTTGTAATTAATGAATAAATATTATTATTTTACTGCATAAAAATCAATGACAAACTGAACAGCCTTCATGGAACTTTGTATTTCTAGTGATAAACAAATAGCTCTTTAATAAGTCTGAATATTCTTTATAATTTTCTTGTCAGCAGTTTTTTTCTAATTTACTAACTTTTCAGTACGAGAAATACAATAAGAGTTTTAAACTTTTTACTCTTTAAAATTTATAAATATTCAATCATATTGACCTATTCGTTGAATTGAATTGGTTTGTTGTCATATGACACTTTTAAGATCCTGGAGAGCATATTACAAACCAATCTTTTATTATTATTGGAATTAAAGACGGAAGTTTGAACTCTGACTTTTCTTTTTGTAATATTTTTTGGAAGGGATGTAATGAAATATAGGGTAATACTTAAACTGTACATTGCCTTTCAGGTAAGTCTATTCAATAAATGACATGTATTTCAAGTACTCACCATTGATCTAGCACATGGAAGATACACAAAGATGGTAGTGGTATTTATTATTGTTGTTGGCGTTGTTGTTATGCTGACTTGAGCTGCTGTAATTCTATTAAACTTAAGCACACATTTTGCTTTCACTTTGTGCTGTGCCTGGGCTGGCACTGTTGATCTCACACAAGCTGTGTCCTCTTTCTGAAAAATTTGTCCCTTTCTTCTGATTAATTTCAATACTTCCTTCAGCTTTCAGATTAAGTGTTGCTTCTGGAGGATACCTTCTCTAATCACTTAGCCTATGTCAGATTCCTTTATTTAAGCAAATAATCATGTTCTTTAACTTACTTGGTAATAATAGATTTATTAATATGGTCATCCGATTAATAGCTCTCTTGTCCACTAAACTGCAAGCTTCAGGAGAGCACAAGTCTGTTTTTCACATACGACAGTGCTTAGCACATAGTAGATAATCACTAAATATGTTCTGATGTGAAAGTAATGAAAGTAAATAATAAAAGGTTTATGATAAAATTCCACAGCCCCCAAAAGCTGCTCACAGAAAGCAGGCTTATCTTTGTCAGTTATTTTGTGTAGCTTCTGTAAGATGACTTGCTGGGGATGATTAGCTCGACTAGCTTGAAGCCAAGATTGGAGTGCATGGGTGGCTTTGCTTAGATTTGGGGTTCTTTGCAAGATCCTCCTTAACTGGGCCCTTTGATAGCTTTTCTTCATTTCCTACTCCCTTCACTAACACTGTATTTTCCCCTTTTCTCTTTGCAGCTTTCTGGGCTTGGAAATTTGTTTGGATCAATGGATGGCTGAATGTCCAGGAAAACTGGTTGTCTCAAAATATATTACAAAGCAACAGTAATCAAAACATGATGTTACTGGCATAAAAACAGACAGGTAGACAAATGGAACAGGATAGATAACCCAGAAATAAATTGACAGATTTATAGTTAGCTGATCCTTGACAAGAGTGCCCAGAACACAATTGGCAAAGGATAGTCTCTTCAATAAATGATGCTGGGAAAACTGGATAGCCACATGCAGAGGGATAAAATTGGATCTTTATCTCATACTACATTCATAAATCAGTTCAGAATGGATTAAAAGCATAAATGTAAAACTTGAAAATATAAAACTACTAGGGAAAAGTATAGGGAAAAATCTTCTTGACACTGATTGTTTTTTAAAAATGTGATTCCCCAAAGCACAGCAAACAAAAATAAACAGACAAGCGAGATTGCATCAAGCTAAAAAGCTTCTGTGCTGCAAAAGAAATACTCAACAGAGTGGAGACAACTTACAGAATGAGAAAAAAATATTTAAAAACCATACAACTGATAAGGAGTTAATATCTGAAATATATAATGAGCTCAAGTAACTCAACAGCAAAGAATTAAAAATCCAATTTAAAAATTGACAAAGGACCTGTTTAGACATTTCTCAAAAGAAGACATATGAGTGGTCAACAAGTACATGACAAGGTACTCAAAGTCACTAATCATAAGCAAAATGCAAATTAAAACCACTAATCCAAAAAAAATATATGCACCCTGATGTTCATTGCAGCATTAGTTACAATAGTCAAGATATGGAAGCTACCTAAGTGCCCATCGATAGATGAATGGATAAAGAAGATGTGGTATAATATATACAATGGAATATTACTCAGCCATAAAATGAAATCTTGCCATTTGTGACAACATGAATGGATGTAGAGGGTACTGTGCTAAGAGTAATGTCAGACAGAGAAAGGCAAATACTGTATGATTTCAGCTATATGTGAAATTAAAGAAAAAAAATGTACAAATATAACAAAACAGAAAGAGAGTCATAGGTACAGAGGAAAAACTGGAGGTTGCCAGAGGGGAGCATGGTGAGGGGAGGAGAGAAGTAAGGGATGAAGAGTAAGAGGTACAAACTTCTAGTTACAAAATAAATGAGTCATGGTATGAAATGTATAGTGTGGTAATATAGTCAAGAATTATGTAATAACTTTGTATGGTGACAGAGGGTAGCTAGACTTACTTTGGAGATCATTTTCAAATGTATAGAACTATCAGATCACTGTATTATATATGAGAAACTAACATAGTGTTGTAGGTCAATTATACTTCAAAAACAAAACAGACAAAAAAATAAAAATAAAAACTCATAGAAAAAGAGATCAGATTTATGGTTACCAGAGGTGGGGAGTAGGGAGGGGGGAATTGGATGGAGGTAGTCAAAAGTACAAACTTCTGGTTTTAAGAGAAATAAGTACTAGTGATGTAATGCAGAACATGATAAATAGAATTAACAGTGCTCTATGTTATATATGAAAGCTGTTTAGAGAATAAATCCTAAGAGTTCTCATCAGAAAAAAATACTTTGTTTTCTTTTTCTTTCATTTTGTATCTATATGAGATTATGAATGGTCACTAAACTTACTGTGGTCATCATTTCTTGATGTATGTAACTCAAATCTTTATGCTGTACACCTTAAACTTATACAGTGCTGTATGTCAATATATCTCAATAAAACTGGAAGAAAAAAGAAATTAAAATGTATATAAAAATATCATGTGCACTTTAAATATATACAATATTTATTTGTCAGTTATACATCAATAAAGCTGGAAAAAAAAGAAAAACTGAGGCTGGAGAGGTAGACAGTGGATACATGCCATTTAAGACTAGATTGATCATGCTGAAAGCCATTAAGAATAGTTTATGTTATAGGTGGCAGAGAGTCAATTGTAGGATGATTCAAATAATGGTTTTATTAAAAACTAGAATAATAATGATAACTGAGATTTAGTAAGCTTGTACAATGTGCAAAGTTTTATTCTGGAAGATTTACTTGCACATCTTCTGTAATTCATCAACATCCCTATATTCATGTAAAGCTAATTTTCATAATTATACATATTTTACAAATGAAGAAACTGAAGTTTCAAAATACTGTAATTTTCTTAAGTCACATAGCCACTTAATGGCAGAGCCAGGGACATGAATGCAGTGTTACACAGTCCAAAAACCAGTCACTTTAACCCCACACTCGAGGATGCAGTGTGACAAAAAGAGGGAATACATTTCCCTTATGCTCTGATAATCTAAATATTGGCACTTCCAGAGTAGCAGTTACTTTAAATGTCTTGATTTTATTTTTATATTTTTTGGAAGAAAGTACAGATGGAAATTTCCATGGACATGTAATACAAGTCCTCACAAAATCAACAGAGACAATTATGTGATGAACAGTCACATGAAGTTAATAAAAGTTTTTTGATCATTTTGGTGATCACTTAAGATGTCAGAATTGGTTATGAGCAAATAAATGTAGACATTAGACTTTGTGTTCCCTTGCCCACTTGTTCAGCAAAATCAACCATAATTTCTGAAAATTAAAAAATGGGGTCAGCATTATTTATACTAAAACAAAACTGGAAAACATCTTGAGGTCCTTTAAAAGGAATTGATTAAATAAGTTGTAGTATTGCTATGCAATGAAATAATCTACAACCATTAAAAGACTGTTGTAAACCTTTAAATGTTGGCTTTAAAAAAGTTAAAATGATATTAAGGGAAAAAGCAAATCATAACATGGATGCAAACATGTTTATACATTAGTGTTTCATACACGATGTCTGGACAGTGGCTACCTTTAGTGGGATTGAGGTTGGGAACAGGGTGAAAGAACTGTATTAATTTCCTACCATTCTCTGCTACTTGATTTGATTTTTTTTTACAACAAGCACATATTACTTTTGTAATAACAATTTAGAAACTTTATTTTCCTTAGAGAAAAACTATGCAAGTTCTTCTATCATTTTCTGCATCCTAAGACAAAGTATAGAAAGAAGCTTAGATCTCTTTAATACCCTGCCAAAGTATTTACAGATTTTATTAAAGACAGAAGCAATATAAATATTTACAAGCAAAACTCTTATAGCCATGTTATGGAGAAAAGACTATTTTTTGTATGACTCATATCGAATTATCTAAAGCATAAAATAAAAATGCAGGCTTTCTATACAACCCACAAAGTAATGAAAAAGCCACGGGAATGTATCTTTATTGTAATTTTGAAAAAAGTGGTATTATAGTGGAAAACAAGAATACTCTACAGCAGCGGTTTAATTTAGTTTCCTTAAGGTAGTGATAAAGTTCTTTAAGAAACTTTGTAGATGTTTTAAGTTTAAACCTCATGTAGAATTCTACTGATGTATTGATGTAGACATAAGGCTCTTTCAAAATGAGAAAAAAGCTTTTCCTATGTTTTTATGGTAATTCATTCTGGTTACAATTACTGAAACAGTGTTTGTGAATAACCATTTTCTTCAATTAAAAAGAATTGTTCAAAAAAAAGAATTGTTCTAAATTTGAGTGTGGCTAATTAACTAAAACTTTGGAATCTGTTTTGGAGGAAAATTTGACTCAATGCTCTTAATGTTTTTTTGGCCAAGCCATGCAGCTCGTGGGACCTTAGTTCCCTGACCAAGGATCGAACCTGGGCCCTTGGCAGTGGAAGCTCAGAGTCCTAACTACTGGACTGCCAGGGACTTCCCAATGCTGTTAATGTCTACATAGCACCTTCCATTATCCTTGGTTTACCACAATGTTGAAGGGATTCCGTTTTCTCAGATTTCATTGGAACATATGATTCTTCCTTTCAAGGATCAAATAAAAAGTTCTTAATCAATGATGACTCTAGAAAATTATGGTTAAGCTTGCTTTTTTGAATAACTCAATTTATTTTAATAATACAAATAAATGAATCACGTGGCTTATTGCCTGCAATTATTTAGCTTCTCTCTTAAGATTCATCTAGGTTTCAGATGTAAAGAAAGCATTCTCTCTAGGTAAACCCTAGCCCTGGGTACACAGCCTGGCAAGCAGAGCAGAGACTGGTTTTCTGCCTTCATTCTCTTTTTCATCTTAGCACATTAGGGCAGTGCACAGCCTGCACAATCTTACTCAGTGGCCCTGGGTTAAATAACAAGTGAAAGAGATTGCCTAAAAAGAGTAGTTAGAATGAGAAGGGTTGTCTGCTGAATGAGGGCTAAGGAAAACCAAAGTTTAAGTGGTGGGAAAAAGGAGGTGTTGCCCACAAAAAGATTTAGAAAGACCAGTCAGGGAGATTAGGGGGAAAGTGTTACGGAACTCGAGAAACACCAATATTCAAGGAAGAGTTTCAGATAGTGTCAAAAGCTGCAGAGGAGGCAAGTAAAATGAGATGGAAAAGTTCCCATTGAATTTATCAACATTATACTAACAAAAACTAATTAATTACATTAGCATTAAAACCCTTTTATCACCATTTACTACTTGTAGATTAAGAATGCTGTTAGGGTCTTAGAAGGCTAGTGTCTGAGTCATCAGTATGAATACCACTGCTTTTCTTGGACACTGGCTGTGTTGAAATGTATAGTCTAATAAAGACTTATAAACATAGACTACACAAATATTGGATGATGAAGTCTGAAAAATGGCTACCTCTTATCTGGCTTCCTCTGTATGCTAGATACTCTACGTGCTACCATATTTCAACCTCACAACAACCTTATGAGGTAGATATCATTGTATAAATTTCACAGATAAGGAAATGGAGATTCAGAGTTGAGTTACTTGTTCAAGAATGAATAGAGGTAAGTGAGTGAATTAAGATTTTGTCCCAGGTCTGATGATTCCACAGTCCACACCTTTTCCTCTGTCACTGTGCCTGCAGAATTCTAAGCTTCTGTTTCAACACTCCTTGCCTCTGGTATTCACTCCTGCCTATCAAGCAGCTACCAGCTAACTGCAGGGTTTCATTGTTGGATGTGCACCCAGGGACCCCATGTGAACCTCAGCATGTCCCCTCCCTGAGAAGGTCATTTCGACGGCACTTTCTGAGATACCCAGCCATGGTTTGCACATTTCTGCTTTTTCCCCCACAGCCCTGTTCAATACTCCACTGCTTTGGGCACTTCTGGCCTGCTTCGTGGTTATAGCATTCTTCTGGCTCCCTTAAAGATGTGGCTTACAGCTTTCTTTCCATTCCCCTTGTCAGTTTTACATGATTTATAAGAGGTGAGGGGAAAGGCTGCTTTCACAGTAACATTTTTAAAACCTACCCTCTTCTTGAAACTTTCTTCACTCTCCTCCGTGGCCACCTCTGTCACTTGTTGCTTCTTCTTGGTCGCCTTTGCTCGATTTTCTTCCTTTTTTTTCAATCTATAACTGTTGGGATGGTACAGGATTCAATCTTTAGAACTTCTCTTCTCCTTCTGTGCTCACCTCCAGTCCTAAGACTTGATCTTGCTGATGATTCCCAAATTTGATTTGTCTTCCTGACCTCTCCAAAGGAGCCTCAAATTCACATGCCCATCTGCCTACTTATCACTGTCATTTAGGTATCTACTAGGCATCTCAAATTTATCATGTCCAAAACTCAGCTCCTTTTTAAATTTCCCTGTCAGTCTTAGAGCATCACCGTTTTTACCCAGTTGTTTCCCATCACATTAAAGAAATAAATCCAAGCCACTGGTCAATAAGGTCCTTCATGATCTGGCTCTTACCTCATTGACTCATCTGCTACCCTCTGCATGACGCCTTCTGTTCCAGCAATGCTGGCCTCCTTGCTGATCCCTGAGAAACATCATGAGCTCCTGCTTCAGCCCCTTTACACCTGCTGTTTCGCCATCTCGGAACACTCTTCTCCCAACATTTGCCTGGCTGTCTCTCTACCTTCAGTTAAGATCACATTTTTTTCTTACAGGGGACTTCCCTCTCCATCCTATAAAAATTTGCCACTCTGATCAAACTCTATCCTCTTAATTTACTTGATCATTTTTACAGCATGTATACTTAGAACCCAAACAGAAAAAAGGAGAAACGGGAGGAAAAGGAGAGAACAAAACCCCAGACACAGTAAAGAAAGGTAAGAGAAGAAAGGAGGGGAGAACAGAAAGTAAAATGATACATTGAGGAACGATCTAGAATAAAGAAAAAGAAAAGAGAGGAAAAACTATAGACATAGCTGATGTGGTCTCAGAGGCTGTCCCTGGCTTTTACACAGTTTGAGAAATGACTGATCTCTGAGCGAAAACCCTCCTCTGTGCTGCCACGCTGCCTTACTGTAGCACTTGCAATGTCTTCCTAGACTGTGAGCAATTTGGGGACAGTGGCTTCTTCCCTGACAGCTCTGTCTTAGCAGTGCCTGGCACACCCTCAGCTCTATACATGTGTCTTGACTGAACGGATAAACAGAGTGCCACCAGAGGGATCAGAGAAAGGAAAGTATCAACTCTGTTTAGAAAGAGGCAGGGGACGGTTGTGAAAGGCTTCTTAGAGGACACAACTTTTCAGCTGAAATTTGAAGATGAGTAAGAATTTGCTAAGTGTGCATTGGATACTTTGGAATGGAGGTGGGTTTATAATGATAACAAACACTCATATTTTTGAGCACTACCACCATGCAGGTGCTCTTCAAAGGACTGTAGGTAAATATGCTCATGACGTCCTTACAACATACAAGGGAGGTGTATTTAAGGGTGGTTGTCATTGTATAGATTAGGGAACAGTAGCAAGGTGAGGTTCCCTCGTGTGCCCAAGGTCACACAGCTGGAAAGTGGGGGAAGGAGGCTTTGAATCCCGACTGTGAGCAATGTGAGTGATATTATTTACTCTAACTAGATTAAAGCATGCCCTAGGAAAAGCAATCCACAAAGACAACAAGAGCATTTATATAAAGCTATGTTGAGCCTTGCAGATAGTAAAATGGATGTCATAAATTATTTCTGCCTCCGTGAAGAGGCAAGTCTCTTATCAATTTAGTGAGCTTCGGAAACAATGGAATCACGTGTCTTCTTATCTGATTACATGTACCTGGTTCCAGCTTTTAATGTCCCTCCCAACCCCATCCCTAAGTGCTTTTCTTCCAGGGGTCACTGAACCAAGCATAAATGGAAGATCTTTGGGGAAATATATGGAAAATAGAAGCTAAGCTACCCTTTCTAATGCTGCCAGAAACTCTTATGGAAAGAACCATTATAGAAATTTGACACTAATCACCAAGTTTCTCCCTAGGGTCACAATTGTCAAATTCTTGCAACAGCTCTCCCAGTAACTCTCACCCTAGTGGTCCAACCCACTTCCATTTCCTTCGCCCACTGCCAAACCACCATAGCCAAACCCAAGCCCTCTTGTCCACTAAAGCATAATTGCATATATGTATATTTCCATTGACCTTAGAATAGTATCTTCCCTCTCCCTCCCAAGTTAGACGTCACTGCTTTTCATGATACAGCACTAAACTCTCCAATCATTCACTGGGGTGAGGACAAGGGCATGGTCTGTGGTGACAAATAGACCTGGGTTCCAAGTTCAAATTTCCCCTAACTATGTTACCTTGGACAAGTCAACTCACTCCTCTGAGCCTCAATTTTCTCACCTGCCAAAAGGAGATTATCATAAGGGTTAGATAAGACTTCTCATCTATGGGCCAACATACGGTAGAAATGCAATCAATATTAATTATCTTCATTCCTTTAAGATATGTGTGTGCAGTTTTCAGCTAACAAATCCTGTATTTAATGTTGTTTTACTGAGGAACGTGATATGAAAGGGATGGTAAAGTTTAGTGCAAACCTGAGTCATGATGCTATACATCTGGGTTTTATTTTTTTAAGTTTTATTCAAAGTATCCAAAAGGAAGAAAATTCATCAGGAGGAACTTTATTACCCATTAGTAAGGCAAAAGGGGATTATCCAACTTGCCAATGACTCTAACAATTATGCCCCACATCATTAACTTATATTGCTGAAAGTCACAGTGAAAAGATCCTTAGCTCTGAAACATAGAACACTACAAAATTCTCACAGAAAATTAAAGGGACCTATTCCCTCCTGAAAGGGCATGCATGACTACCACATGCCTGCAAATGTGCTTTTCTGGAAGCTGCAGCTGTGCTTACTGTGGGAAGGAGACATGTCTGAATTAGAACCACTAAGAGCAGTCCTGGGGGTGGGAATAAGTGGCCCCTTCGCCACCCAGACAGAACCCTAAAATGTGATGCTCCCGTTCGTGGTTTCAACAACATACACGGTTAGGTCCTCAGCACCTCGTATTCGGTAGTCCAGAGATGACCTGGCTTGGGGAGGCTGACTCACTGTAACAGAGCTTATGAGACTGACGCATAAAACCAAAAGGACCGCTTTGTGGCATCCTGAGAAATGTGACTGTCGGTTGTAGAAGACATTTTTTTAGTCCTGGCCAGGTTAAAATTTCCCAGTAATCAAGTGAGGTAGGGAATCAGATAAAAATCAGATGGTTGCTTAGCATGTAGGAAACGAATTCTCTTAGTCAGCAAATATTTATTGAGAGACTCCTATTTGACATACAGTATATTATATTCTAAAGTTACAACAGGGAAGAGTGTAATAATAATAGCTGTAGTAATAATTGCAATCACAATATATAAGTATTTACGCATACAGTGCTTACTCTGCATTAGAAACTTATAAGTGCCTTACATATATTAGCTCTTTTGATCCTCATAATGGCCTAATACGTCATGGCTATAATCATCTCCAGTTTTCAGACGAAGAACCTGGAACACAGGAGGTGAAGCTATGATTCCTGCATGTAAAGAGATTACAGTCTAGTTGACAACGTATAAAGTAAGCAGGCGATTCAATCTAATATAATAACTGCAGAGGTGAGGTAGGTGCTGGTGCTCTGGGGAGACATTTAGGGGCATCCAGGCCAGGGCTGAGGGATCAGGGAAAGTGGTACCCACGTGGAGATTGAGGAACACATGAGAGGCTGTCAGGGAAGAGGGGGAAGAAGGGGCACCGTAGAGGAAACAGGCGTTTGTGCCGTGTGGCAGGAGATTATCTCAGGAGGGGAGAGCAGATCTGAAATGACACTGCAGGACTTCGCAGGAACCAGCTTATGAGGCCTTTTGAGCCATGTCAAGGCATTTGAATTTTATACTGAATGTAATGAGAAATCATTGAAGGGTTATAAGCAGGAAAGTCACATAAAATTTATGATTTAGAAAGATCTTTCTGGCCGTAGTATATAGAACGATTGGAAGGGAGACTGGGGTGGAGTGGGCCTGGGGGCAGGGAGATGTTGGCAAGCTGCTGCATGAGAGATACTGGGGCTTGCACTGTGGCCATGGCCAAGGGGAGGGTGGAAGTGGTCGCATTTGTGTCATTCGTATGGCGGAACTGATGGAAGATCAGATCAGTGAACTCAAAATGTGGAAACTTTGGCAAGTTATCAGGAAATGCCGGAGCATCAAGCTCTGAAGTGTCTGTGCCTGCGTTGGGGGTTTATCTTCCTGATAGAGTAGAGATACGCACGTCCCCATCAGCCACAGGGACCCCTCTCCTAGAGGCAGCGCCTCAGTGACTTCGCTTTTGTTGTGTTTTGGAGGCTACCGTGCCTTTCTGATGAGAGGTGGATACCTTCAGTTAGCCAGGTCCTTCACCTGGGAAGCATTCCACTTCCTCAAGGTGGTGCTGCATGACTCGGCCAATTCCCATTTTGTGTTGGTTTCACAGTGTAAGTCCCAGAAGACAAGCCTATTCTCCTTTCCAAGTTACTAGGCGTCTCCTGCACACCCACTCTCATTATCTTGGTTTCACAAAGTAACCTCCAGAACCTTCACAGTATGATCTCTGCAATGAGATGGTGAGTGGGGAAGTTGGATGGGGCAGGGGTAATCTGAAAAGTGAAATAATTTCACAAGTGCTACGAATGGTTAGTGGCAGGGCCAATGCTCAAATTCCAAAGCCTTTGCTCATTTTACCACTCTGTAGTATTACGTTGCTTGAGTGAAGCCTTTAGAATCATCTCCCAACACGTCCGTTGAATGAGAGCTATGCACTTAGCAAGATCCCATTTCTTTATGTAATAAGGGTTTATTATGTGTGTAAATGTATATATGTATACACACACACACACACACACACACACCCCAAGTAAACTCTATGACGGTGGAGACCATATTTGCATATATGTCTCATTCGTTGTTGCTCATGTCACTCTTTTCATGAACGATAGTCCCTATTCTAAAGGAGGTCACATGGTAATCAAGCGCCATGGCTGAGGTCTGTACCGATGCTGTGGTCCCTTTGCTTGGACAGTGAACTCTTCAAGGAGAGGTGTGTGCCTTCCCATCTCATTCTCTCTGCGGTGCCAGGTTAAGGTAGGCCTCAGATCGGTGCCCCATGAGTCCACCTGACTTAATTCATCTTCCTCTCCAAGTCCATGGACTCCAAGTCCTGACCTCCCTGCTCTGAATACAGATAATCTGATATGCTCCAGGCATGTATTTTTCTTTTCTGTCTCCCTATTTGATAGGAAAAGGTTACAGGCCCTCAGCTGTCATTCATCCTATGACAACTCCCTGGCAGTCTCCTACCTGTCTGTCACCTCCCACAGCCAGTGATATTTATCAGATTGGATTCCTAAAAGGTTACAGAGACAAGTCATAGGAAATGTCTGTTTGCTTCAGCCATAGTGAGACTGTGGCTGCTGCAGTTAAAATTGGGGGACGTGCCACAATCCAGCCCACAGAGATCCTGAGTCATCTCAAAAAGCACTTCAAGCTAGAACTAAATGAAAGGGAGCCATCTATAAGGGGCAGGGGTCTTCTTGGAAGGCTCCCTGGATAAGGTTCATAGACCCCAGTTCATGGTCATGTGGTCTCTCAAATGTCAGGGAGAGTAGGTACAGCATCTACCTAGAGGTCAGCATGATTGGTTCATGTCTGATACCTTCACGAGTGTTCAGCAAGGCCCTTACTCCTCTCCGCCTCTGATTCCCTTTATATTGGGTTGGCCAAGAAGTTTGTTTGGGTTTTCCCATAAGATTTTATGGAAAAACCCAAACTTTTTGGCCAACCCAATGAAATGGGGGTGTTGTACTAGAACTCTAAAGCCTCGTCCAAGTCTGACATCTTATTTTTGCTTCCAAAGGAACTACACGTGTGATAAGAAGGAAAACAGCCCCCCTGTGGATCATTAGACCGCAATTGTGGTGAATGTAGGGAGGCTGAGAAGACAGGTTTAGGCTGAGATCCGGGGCTTGATTTAGCTGCAAGTTCTGAGAGAGCCCATCACATGGAGTGCTACGCACTAGAATATCTGGATGGAAGACTGGTTCCCCATGGCCCAAGTCCTGCAGCAGAGGATCACATGAAAGCCACATGTGACGTCTGTCTCCCAGGATGTGGGGCAGCCATTGGGTTTGGTGAGAGCTGCCAGCACAGGATGATAGATTGCTGCTCTCCTGTCCAAGGGTCTGGGGACAGTCAATCACTCCTGTTCCGGAGTAAAGGCCAGAGCAGGGGAGGATGTGTAAAGCATTCATGAGCAGATCCTTTGGACACAGAAACCCGCCAGGCTGTGACATTTGGGATTCCAGTGTGTGTGGGGTTGGGGGGTGGTAATCAGGCCTTAACCAATCAGCTCCAAAAATGTCCTGCCGGTGGTCTTAGCCCTCTCTGGTCCCACCCCTGTGGCCCTGCTCAAAACCTCATGGTACCACAGTTAGAGACTCTTTCCTGGAACTTCATCCAAAAACGTTATTAAAATTATTATTTTTTTCAGTTTAGGGATATTAGGAACTTCATATTCCCAGAACGTAGGTTCAATTCTGTATCCCAAGTAAGATGTATTAGGGGGTCTCATAATCTCTGTCAACTCAACACCTAGATTATATTTTGGTCCAAGTGTCCCAGAAATAGGGTTGACATTTTCTTAGACCCTTATTACTACTTCCAAGCTTTTACTCCTGCACTTTGTCCAAGCCCCCTGCTTTCTGAGGTTGTTGCCCACCAGCTACATCACCCTCATCACTAACATCTACCACACAGTCATTTTCATCCTTCCTTGAGAATGTAGTCACTGGGAATTTGCTATTTGTCCCATCTGTTCTTTGTTTCATTGTTCCTCTTTTTCTGCCTATTTTAGGTTTAGTATGTTTTATGATTTTATTTTCTTTGTTGGATATTAGCTATAACTCTTTGTTGTGTTATTTGAAAGGTTGTTTTAGGGTATAGAATACAAATCTTTAACTTATAACCACATTCAAATGATATTATATCACTTATAGTATAAGAACTTTACAACAGTGTACTTTGTTTTCTCCCCTTCCGGTCTGAAGAGAAGGGCCCTGAGAGAAGGAGCTGAAAGGCTGCAGAATGGCTGACCAGTCACACCAGACACCTCTGTCTTTGTTCAATGTTTGCTTAACTTTGAACTAAAGTCAAGCACATCTCTTTCTCAATTATCTTTTTTTAAGTGTAGATATAAAATCCTGATGGAAGAACTCACAGCATGTTCTGGATCTTAGGTGTTAATCCTGGTAATTACAGGTAGAAGGATAATAGTCAACATCCTATTCATGCTGTCTAACAGGAAGGGAAGGAATTTTCAGATCCACTCAGAGAAATTTCTCACTCAGTTTGGATTTCCCATAATGAAGCAATTGTAAGAATGCATTTGTAATTGACCACACGAAACCAGGGTGCTCTGATTTCATTTTACCTTCCCCACCTAATCAGGTGTATTTTCTATCCTGGCGAAAATCACATTTCTCTGGAATGTGCTCTTAATTGCACTGTGCTGTGGGCCCTGTTAAATATTGCATGAGACAGTGTGCTGTCTTATGATGAACATCACAAACATTTGCATTTTTATGTGCACAATGAATCTCAATTACGTGTCTCCAGTCTGTTTAAGGACTATTTCTCCCCACGTTACAGTCTATTTGGAAGTACCAACGTTACAACAATCATAACCTTGAAAGGACTGCTGGCGAATAATCATGTGGACTTAATTACAGAAAAAGACAAGTTACACCAGAGGAACCCAGGACCAAAGACTTAGGAGGGAAAAGAAGTGTTCTGTGTCCCACCTTGCTGCAGTGATGGAAGAGGGAATGGAAGAATTTGCTCTTTTTTTTTTTTGAGAATTTTGGAAGGCTTTGCTTTTGTCCAGCAAATGTGGTAAAGTAACTGTACACTTACCTGAAGCTCTGCCATCCATCACACTGAAATGATACAGAAAATTTCAGCTATGCTACATCTAAGAAAGGTCCCTAACTTCATACTACAATCTGAAAAATATCTGTCAGATACATTTTTATTTTTATCAAATTGAGATGGATCTGAAGTTGACAAAGAATAATGCTTCTTAAGATCAAAGTTCAGTGGAAAAAAGAATAAGAATTTCTGAAGGCCCCAACGAGTATCTCTGTGCTTGGTTAATAAGACTGGAGCATTAATAGGACACATATAAAGCAGGGAAGACAAATTCATAGTTTATTCCAGTTCTATAGATTAGCAGAGATAGTAGGGCAAGAAGAGAAGCTGCATGACCATAGTTTAATATTGTCTTTTCTGGTCCAGCTTCCAAACAGGAGAGGTGCTATATGGACATGAACCAACTTGTCAGCAATAGGCCCAATTCAGTAGAAATTATACATCTACCCACCAAACAGTATCAGGAGATGGTTCACTGCTACACAACTTCTCACCAAAGTGGGTAACTGACTCATGGCTGTATGATGAAACCCAAAACCTAGGTGCTAGCCATCCTTGAAAGATTAAAACATATACTAAAATCAGTGAAGATACTCCTACATTTACAGAGAAACTCGGAAACAGAATTCCAGGGTTGGATATTCCCCAAGTTCTGGTAATCTCCCCTCAGATACACTTTTCACCCAACAGCAACGTTCCGCCCAGTATCTAGAGAAAGAGGTTCTAGCGACTTTTTGAACGAATATGGAAGAGAGTCAAGAATATCCATCCTGTTCTATTTTGGGGAAATAGCAGGCTGAGATGAAACAGCCTCATCAAAGATAATTAAGGAGAAATATAACAGCCTGTGGTCTGTGCACGATTCTAAAACAAATATACACATATATATTGAAAGGGACCAGAATACAATGCAATAATGCTATGAGTGGAAACAGATTTACCTTCCTGCCGTAAACAACAAGGTATTTGAAAATACCATTACTTTTAGATATGGGGAACAGGCAGTGCAGGAATGTAATCTTTAGGGAGGATTATACTTTCTGGATGATAGTCTAGGGAGGAGATCACAAGTGGAATATGCGTTCTCTCTGAGTGAATGAGACAAAAAAAAAAAAAAAAAGAAGTATTGGAGAAAGTACTGGAGAAGAGGAACATATGTAGATAAAGAATTCCAGAAGTTTACAAAGGGGTTCCCTGGAGTCTTTAGCTGAATAATAACCATTGCTTGTGTAAGCTGAAACTCCAAGTGGGATATAAAAGGTTGATTCAAAATAGAAAATCTATTAATGTGATTTGCCATATGCATTAGTTTTCTATTCCTGATGTAATATATCACCACAAAGTTAATGGATTAAATAATGGGAGTTTACCATTCAGAAGGTCAGCAGCCTGATGCAGATCTCACTGGGCTAAAAAGAAGGTACTGGTGAGGCTGTATCACTTTCTGGAGGCTGCAGGGGGGAACCACTTTCCTTGCTCATTTGGGTTTTTAGCAGAGCCCAGTGCCCTGTGATTGCAGAACTGAGGTCTCTGTTTTCTCGCTGGCTCTAAACCGAGTGCTGACGCAGCTTCTAGAGGCCATTGCATTCTTTGGCTCATGGCTGCCTTTCTCCATCTTCAAAGCCAGCAACAGTGGGTCGAGCCCTTCTAATACCATATCTCTCTGACCCACTGTCTTTCATTTTTAAGAATCATGTAATTAAACTGGACCCACCCATATAATCCAGGATCGTCTCCCCATCTCAAGATCTTTAGGCTTAACCCCCCTCTGCAGAATGCTTTTTACCATGGAGGCTACCAGCCACAGGTTCCAGGGATTCGGATGTAAACAGCTTTGTGCCTGCCACATGATGTGAAGAGACTGATGGAGAAAAACTATGGAATCATTTCAATAAATATTAAAAGAATATTTGATGATATTAAACATTTGACCATTACTAACATCTCTTAACAAACTAGAAATAGAAGAGATATTTTTTTTAACCTGACAAATGTAGCATCATGGGAGAAATATCCACAATATATAATGGACTACTACAAATCAATAAGACTAAAAGCAGAACAATGGGGAAAGGACAATAAGTGTTGACAGAGAAAGAAACATTTTTAGTACTTAAACTATATGCTCAGTCTCTTTAGTAATCAGGGAAATCCAATTAAAACCATGATGAAACACCAACCAGATTGACAAAATTATGAAGTTACACAATTCCAAGAATTACAAAGTTGCTAAGGATACGGAACAATGGGAATATTAGCCCACCGCTTGTTGGAATGTAAATTATGTCCACCACTTTGGGAAAACAGTATGGCATTATCTAGAAAACTTGCAAACTTGTGTACTCTACAGTCCAGCTATCCTCTTTTAGATAATTGCCCTAGAGAAACTTTTCCATGTGAGGGCCAGAAAATATGCATAAGGACACACATAACACATTGCTTATAACAGTAAAACCCTGAAAACAAACCGAGTGTGTTAATAAATTATTATCTATGTGAACAAGAGAATACACTTTAGCAATGCAAATAAATTAACTATGTATCTGAATAAATCCTGCACCTGCTGGTTCCTTGTTCTCTTTGTCAATGATTCACCCTTTGATTCTCTGAGTCTTGTTTCCTTATTTGCAAAATTAGAAAGTTTGGATGAGATGATCTCAAGGAGCCTTCTAACTGTAAATGTTCAAGATTCTCTTTATTTGCTTTTTTTCCTTAGAACATTAGAAAGAGTTTTATATGCATTACTCCTAGATTGTGTCCACTCTCCTAGCTCGTATTCTGAGAACATACTTTTCTTTTATGCGATTAATCTGCTTGGCTCTTTGCCAAATGGATACAGACATACTTGATCACCACTGAGCAATAAGACAAGATATATGCTTCTGATTTCTCTTCTAAGATTATTACACATTCTGTGGTACCTAAGTCGATGAGCCTTAGACTGTGGACACCAACTGTCAATGGAGGGAAAAACCGATTATCCTTTCCTTTCCATCTGGAGGCCATCTGGAGTCACGACTCTGATTGGTCCTATTTGCTTCCTAGTGACCTTTGGCCAATAAGTGGAAGAGGAGCAAAGCTGAGCTGAACGGGAGGGTGACTGGAGGAGCTGACGGACGCATTTAACTCATTGGCTCAGAGATTTCAGAAAATGAGGCCCTGAGGTGAGATCCTCCTCTTGTGCTTTGGGTTTATTCCAGGAGTCCGTTTTCTCAATATTTGTGGATTTTGCTTTCGTTAGTTTTTTATACTCTTCACTCCAGACTGATAGTTTAATTGATTTTAGTCTTCAGCACCGAAGTTCTCTGATATTAAGCGCCCTAAGGCTGTGGAATTCTCTGTGTCTCTGGGATCAGAATATGGGCTTGGGTGCCCTCTGCTGTTGGATGGGGGCAACGCTTTACCTGAGAAGATGGCAAAGAGCAGCCAGGCCCTTCAGAGCCGGGAAAAGGCCAGGACGGGAGAGTCAGGAGGAAGAGATGGCTGCAGTTCTGGACACTGCCGTTAAGTGATGGAGTCTTGCATATTCCTATTATGGCATAAGGAGGCATTTCTGAAAGCTTACAGGGACATCATGGATGTTAGCTAAGGAGTTGTACTTGATATAAAGGCATATTCCCTATTAGAAAATGCAACACAATTTTTAAAATGTTATACCGATATGCTCAGTAACAGTTTTTTATAACAAAAACTGTCAGTGTCCCGCCCATCTGTCCTTGGACCACTTCTTAGATCCACTTCTGACACAAACTGCTCTTGATTAAATACCCAGAAACCACTCTGAGACAAAACGTTGCGGGCAGGTTTATTCGTGGTTATCAGGAGATACACCTATAAAGAAGTGAAATAGGCGGAATTGGGCAGAAAAAGAAGGTGAACAAAAGGCAGATTATTACAACTGAGGCCTCAGCCAATCCTATGAGGAGCTCTGGAGCTGAGATAGCCTTTTAGAATGTTCCAAATGGAGACAAGAGGGGCTGAGTCTTATGTATGTGCTTATGTGTAGTAAGACATTTATTGCTCGTCTCTAACACTAAGGTTATCACCTTTGGGGTTTCTGTGGGTCTTTCTGTGGGTCTCTGATTTAATTTTCATTGAAACTATAGGAGGAAGACAGTATTATTATTCCCCATTTGCATAGGTAAGTAAAATGAGTCTCTCAGAAATTCAGTAACACACCGAATGCCACACAGCTCGCCAGCCATAGAACCGGGACGAGAACAATCTCCAGGAGTAATTTTATATGTATTCGATTTGGCTTACTCTGAACGACCTCACAGCTTGCTGCTCCCCTTTACAGTAGTTGTCTGCATATCCAGAATCCTGCCCTGGCAGAGATTGCTCTGAATGTTCTGCCTCTGCCCCTCATGTCACTACCCCTTCTTCTTGTTTCTCTTCCTCGCCAGTATCCCCTTGTGCAAAGATGTCCATTTCTCCAGGCTCAGCTCAGACAACACCAAACCTACGCAAGCGAAATTCAAACCTCACCTTGGAAGGAGGGCATCCTCCAACTAGAGATTACATAATTCTAAGATTCTATAATCCCCCCACCAGGAAATCCTCAGTGAGTGGATATTGTGTTATGCCACCCAGATGCCCTCCCAAGAGCCCAGGTACCTTGGTCTCAGCTTCTGGAATTATCAGCTGCTGATCATTTATAATTATGACTCTCACAGGGAATGGCCCTTTGCTTGGGAACTGCCTTATCCAAGGTCGTGCTCCTCGTAAGCGGCGGTCCGTGGCCAATGACTGGCTGATACAGGGACGTAAGACCCAGCCCCTCTGGTCTCCATTTGGAACTTTCTAAAAGGCTATCTCAGCTCCAGAGCTCCTCATAGGATTGGCTGAGGGCTCAGTTGTAATAATCCGCACTTTTGCTCACCTTCTCTTTCTGCCCTGTTCTGCCCACTTCACTTCTTTATAGGTGCCTCTCCTGAAAGTAACTCAAACAGCACAAAACAAAATGGTAGATAAAGCTCATTATAATATTAATTACCACAAATGTAAATAGACCTTACTCGTTTGAGTTAAAAGAAAATGACTTTCAGCCTATGTTTTTAAAATTCCAACTATGCGCTGTTAAAAAAAAAAAAGCTGAAAATTTAAGGACAGAGTAAAACTTAAACTAAAAAGTCAGAAAAAGATAGTCCAGATACCTAATAACCTAAGGAAATCTAGTATAGTTGTATTAATGTCAGGCAACTGGGGACTTCAACTCTGGAGCGTGATGGTGTAACGGATTCCAGACTTGCAATCAGACAACTGAACTAAACATGTGAAACAACTATTTTCACATATTAGACAAGGGGCAGCGCAGGACCGGGGTCACTGAGAGAAGGAAAATAAATAAGGTAAAGCCTGCTGGACGCTGCCTTTCTGCATGCAGCCACTTTCTGGCAGTCACACCAGGAGGGGGAGCCCAAGCAAAGCGCCACTGTGTCACTGAGATGAAGAGACAGTTCTTTGAGGTCTGGGAGACTGAGCTGGTGGGAGTGTACAAGGCAAAGCACAGAAAGGAAAGAACCAGAGAAAGAGATCCAGAAATCTGCATAAGGTATCCCTTGTTTTTGTTTTGTTTTGTTTTTTGCTAAATATCAAGCCATGAACACATAGGGTCACATCCCATGAAGCAGGACAAAGAAGGGAGACACCAGGTTACTGTAAAGCTGAACAAACAACCTCACACGGCTCAGAGATGTTTGAGGTTCCACCCCTTGGTGGAACAAGTAGACAGAAGGTTCTCTCAGGAAGGTTCTAGAAGACCTGAAAAACACTATCAAACGCCGTGTTTTTATTGATATTTATAGGATAATACACCAACAATAGTGAAATATGCATTCTTTCTAAGAGCATATGAAACATTAACCAAGGAAGATCATATTCAAGGATCAATACATTTTAAAGGGTTAAAATCACAGGAAGTATTTCTCTGCCTTCAGTGGCTGCGTGGGGAGTTACCAGGGGTGGGAGGGTGAGGGAAAATTATGTCCTAAACTGCAGCCTCAGAGTTTTCCAGGGGTGAGTCCTGAGAGGTAGTACATGCGGTGACTAACAAGTGCCACCAGGGGGAAGTATTTGCTTATGAAACCAACAAACTGAACAATCAGTAACAGACTCAGATCCCAGATAGACTTCTGGATTATCTGGAGAAATGGAAATTGAAATATTCCAAAGAAGTATAAAGGGAAAGACGCTGTTGCTGAATCTCTCCATGGCACGGTTCCAGCTCAGCCACAGCAGGACCACAACAGTCCACCCTCCCCTGCGGTTTACCCAGGAGCTGTGACATTTCCTGGTGACTTGATCACAGATCTCCAGCAAGGGCTCAGAGGTCTAAATCATCTTCTTCATTAACATCCTAAACCTCCTTCCATCCCATCTTGTGGGCAACACCATCCAGCTGGGGTTTGAGAAATGTCAAAGGAGACAGACATAGGGTCCAACTGCTTGTTTTTGGACAGTTTTAAAAAGGAATCTGCATGACAAACTTCAGACTTTTTGGATTTAGCCTTATCTCAACTCTTAGAAAGCAGGGCAGACTGAAGTTCAAATTTCAGCTCTTCTATTTACTAACTGCATGAACTTGGATAAATGTCTTAACTCTCAGATGTCTGGTTTACTCATTTAAATATGGAGCTGCTGTGAAGATTAAATCAGAACATATATGCAAAGCACCCAGCACATAGTAAGGGCCCCAGAAATGAGTTCCCTTTGTCCTTTTAGCTATTTTCTTAACCTACCAGCCTTATTTTACTGTGCCGAGCCTACTGTTAATGCTTCTGGGCATAGGAAGGATTTTAAGCTGTTTGTTCATTCCTGAAGCCACCCACGTGGCAAAGGACACTGTAATTTGCATTCTCAAATGCATTCTCAAATTTGCTTCTCAAACAGCAGATATTTCAAGACCAAGGGTCTGGAGTGTTTCCTCTCCCATAGTAGTTCTCAACTGGGGCTGCTGACTTTGCCCCCCAGAGGACACTGGGCAATGTCTAAAGACATGTTGATTGTCATAACTGGAAAGTTGTTGTTCATCTAAGGGGTAGAGACCAGAGATGCTGCTAAACAACCTGCAGTGCAGAGGATGCCCAAAATAATGTGCAGGCGTTGCTAAGGTTGGTAATGTGCAGCTATTGCCAAGCTTGAGAAACTCAAGTCTGCTCTACCAGAATACAGAAGTATGGTGAAGAAACTTTCAAGCCATTACAACACCACAGCACCCTTATTACGTTCAAGGTTCAATTTCAATTCATCCACAGAGGCCCTTGGAGCGTCCTAAGTGAGGACCCTGTCCAAAATCTGTGGAGTGAGAGAGTGCCAATGAATGAGTAGTGAGTGTATCCTAATAAATAAATATTCCTTTTTAAGTGTTCTTTCTTGAGGCCTGTAGCCAGTGGCAGGAATCTAGTGAGGAACAGGCAGGGTTAAGGGTGAGAGTGGTAGTGGAGGTGAGGAAAGAAGGAAATTTGGTTAGAAATAATATTTCCTTTTATTTATTTATTTGTTTATTTATTTGTTCGATATTATATAATCCCGAAGCGATGTTGGAACACCAGATGAATCTTAGCAGGTGTTTTTTTTAAAAATCCTTTTTCTTCCATCAACCTCCTGTCTTCCCAGCTGTCACCTTCCTCTGCACCTTGCTTGCCCTCACCTGAAAGCCACGCCCTGCCCACCCTCCCCCCTGCTCCCCGATGGAAGGTTGGGTATAAGCCCTTAGCAAATCTTATTCCCACTATTAATTCATTAAGATCTTTACTGCCCCATAGCTTTTACGCAGATGAGACAGGATTTGTAAAATTCCTTCCATGTTTTTCCAAGCCTCACACTTCCACAAATTTTCTAATCACCCTGCAGAATATTCAAAGTGGGTGATGTCATTCTGATGTTTGATTATCGCATTTTTTGAAGGTGAAGGGCTGGAGGTCCATAATGGTCTGATTGATCCCGTAACTGAAAGTTAGTAAGCCACCTTCCATCAGGACACTAGTTTGGCTTTATGTCCATTTTTACTCAGTGGAGAGTTGAGTTGAAAGAAGTACATTTTTTTTAATTTAAAATTTTACTCTGAAATAATTGTAAGTTCACATGCAGTTGTAAGAGGTAGTAGAGAGTGGTCCCATATATGTTTCATGCAGCTGGTGCATTTGTTTTAACATTTTGAAAACCATTGCCTGTTACCCCAGGGCAATTGGAGAACAGACCTCTTTCATTAATTGGATATTGAGAGCTGCCTGCTTTTAGACCACAGATCTCAAAGACCCGAATAGAAGAACACACTAAATTATATATACATTGAGACTAGTATGCAAGGCCTTTATTTTTTTTTAAAAAAAGTTGTCTTTTTGGATGATTCAGAACATTGGATTTTCATCAAGGCATAGAAAAGTATAGAACTTTAGGATAAGAGTATGCTTAACCTGTGATGTGACACATTGTGAAACATCTTTGGAAATATTTTTGAAAATGAATGAATGAGGAAACAAATCTATGATCACGAGGGAAGGACCAGAGGACTCCAATGCCCAACTGCAAATAACCTGAACTGGGGAGCAGCCTGGGTGCTCCTCTCTGGAGAACCCAACTCATGTCAGTCAGACTCATAGAGAGGAAACTTTATTTCATGTAGTATATAGGAAATATTTGGTTTTCAATCTATCTTAATTTCATCCAAAAGGGCCTTCTAGGAAAAACCCATAATTCAATTGTGCTAAAACCAACTAACAGTTGACTCTGAGTGGGAAACGTAACCCATATAGAACGTGTTACCCTAAATCCAAATTCATGCTTCTGAAGCCTACAGATTATAAATCAAGAATTAAACTCGGGTCAGTAAATCCAAGCAAGTGCACACCAACCTGAGAGTTAGAACAAGTAAAACAGAAGCTTGCAAGGTAAACCTTCGTAAGTCAAATCTCAAAATCAAAGGGGGAAGCAATGATTTTTCTTGTCCTACAGAGCAAGAGAAATGAACTCTCTAAATCCCTCTATGCAGATAAAAGTTCTGGTTTTTATGTAGCTTGATGTATTTATGTATGGAGGAAGCACTGCCTGAAATTAAGCAAGAAGGATGAAATATTGTAACGACCATGCCAGAGAAGCAGCCCAGCCAGCACTTTCACCATGGGGTCATTGGCAAGAATGTTTGAGAAAAGACCCCTTTAGCATTCAGCTGCTCTTTTTTAAAAAAAAAAAAATTATTTATTTATTTGGTTGTTTGGGGTCTTAGCTGCGGCAGGTGGGCTCCTTAGTTGTAGCTCCAGGGCTCCTTAGTTGCTGCATGCGAACTCTTAGTTGCGGCACACATGTGAGATCTAGTTCCCGGACCAGGGATGGAACCCGGGCCCCCTGCATTGGAAGCATGGAGTCTTATCCACTGCGCCACCAGGGAGGTTCCCATTCAGCTGCTCTTTGCCAAGAGATGGCAGGGGGGTGAAATGAGTTCAGAATCTGTCAGAGGTGTTAGTCAGAGCAGCTGCCCAGTGGTCGAGAAAAGTCTCCTGCAGCTTTGGAATGAAGCCACTATTCCTGACACATTTTACCTTCCACATCCCAAGAGTGATCTGAGTATTTGTCATGCTTTGCATAGATCCGTCCCCACATGGCTTAGGGACCCTAGAGTCCCCAGGTTTTAGTCCTTTGGAATGTTAATGTCACCTTTATAATGTAATTTTCCCTCATTTTAGAAAATTTCTTAAATCTAATTTACTGCTCTGTGTTTACACATCCCCTTATTAAGACAACCAGACCCTCAAATCATTCTGGTTTATTGATTAAATGTTAAAAACCACATGCATAGCGAGCTCTATTTTGTTTTGGTCAAAGGGCACTGGTGTAGCCAACAATATGGCTTAACTTATTTGCTTTAATTGGAATGGCATTAAAGAAAAGGCTTTGGTATTTTCATGTAATGCACAGTAGGAAGCTGGGTGCCTCGCAATGCTTCCCAGGTTGCATTAACTTTCTGATTCAGAACGGATCTGTGCACAGAAGGGTTTCTAATTTAAAATAGAAAGCCTTGTGTAACAGCATTCGGGTGGACCCGTGTACCACACAGACCATGCCAGTGGAGGTAGGGCTCTTTGCTCAACTATCCCAAGGATATAGCTTGCACATAACAGGTAGGAATCCTTTGCAGCGTCTGAAAACCAATTGCAACTTGTTAATGATTCTTCTTTAATAAGTGGCTTGTTTTGAGGCAAAGTATTCAACTACTGTAGGAACTTTGCCCAACTGTCTGCACTTACACCCATTCTAGAGACCTCTAAATTACCCAGAGTATATGAAGGAAATGTTTATTTGTTAAATTCATTCATTCATTCTACAAATATTTAGTGGATGCCTTCTAGTGTGTTCCAGAAGCTGGAGATATAGAAATGAATAAAACAGACAAAAAGTTGAACCCCAAATTAATTTTATCTCCTCATTGAATTACTTTGGGCTGAATGTCACCTTAATAACCCTCTATTCTTGTACAAGGGTTAAATAGTTCTTACAATGGTTCTTAGGGTACCTTCTCATCCCAAACTCCAACAGGTCGTTTTATTTAGTGAAGTTTTATCTTAGAGTTATATTAACCTATAAGTTCACATCATGGGCTGGGGATAGACACTTTATAATTCAGAAAACAGAATTTAAATGGACAAATTCCACATACACTACGATAATAGCTATATAAAAAGATGGCATTGGGCTTCCCTGGTGGCGCAGTGGTTGAGAGTCCGCCTGCCGATGCAGGGGACACGGGTTCGTGCCCCGGTCCGGGAAGATCCCACATGCTGCGGAGCGGCTGGGCCCCTGAGCCATGGCCACCGAGCCTGCGCGTCCGGAGCCTGTGCTCTGCAACGGGAGAGGCCACAACAGTGAGAGGCCCGCAAACCTCCCCCCGACAAAAAAAAAGGTGGCATTATGTAGACAAAGTCTTGGGAAGAATGAACAAAAAGATGAAAGTGTTAGGATGTAGCTGTGGTCTCGCAGTGTGATCAGAAGCGTCTGTATCACCTGGAGATGCATTAGAAATAAATTCTCCAGCCCCACTTCAGACCTACTGTGTCAGAAACTCTGGGGGTGAAGCCCAAGCCCTGGGCTTGAACAAGTCAGCCAGGTGATTCGGATTCACCCTAGAGTTTGAGAACCACTGGTGTAAAGAGACATTCAAGTTTCTTTTACTTACAATCCTCTTAATGGTGTAGTTCTAAGTACAATTATTTTACAAACTTGCAAGGTTCCAGAGATGAGAGAGACCCATCTATTATTTAGGGCAGATGTGCACAAGCAAAATTGAATTGGTGACTAAGCCAGCCATTTGAATATATTTTTGGTTCAGAAATTTGTTCTCCCTGAATCAGAAATGCCTGACTCATGGAGTCACTGGTCAACATTGGCCCAGGAGTCCAGACACAACTGTTCCTGTGCCTGTTGTTGGGCTAGTAAAACCCAGCCTCATCTTAGGCTGATCAAGCCGTAAGCTATGAAAAGCTTGGTCCCCTGCCCGCTTGTTGATGGAATTAGAGCACATTAGAGAGGACCACTGAAAGAATCAATCAGCTAACTAGATTTTGTACAACAATTTCCATGCACTGGGCACTCGGCCTGGTGTGGTTAGAGAAGAGGGGAGGACAAAGTGCCTCTGACCCAGAAATCACAGGGAATTTCAGACTTTTATTTGTGGACAAAAGCACTCAGCACCTCAGGCTTTGTGCAGCTGGTGTTGAATGACCAGTCAAAGGACAGGAGATTGCAGTGGGCTGGGGCCATCAGGGACAGCTTTGCAGAGCCCACACGGTTGGGGCAAGGCCGTGGTAGGAACAGACCGTGTGAATATGGTGTGGATGTAGGAAAATCCACGGCATGTTTGAGTGAGGTTCTGCATAGTTTAGTTGTGTGAGAGAAGGTTGGGATTGTTGTCTGAGCCAGATGGAAATAGATCTTGGATAATATCCCATGGATCAGACAGAACCGTTACAGGTTTTTCAGCAGGGGCGTGCTCAGATGAAGATGGAGGTTTAAGATGTCAAATTAAGAATAATGGTCCTTATTTTCCTCCTTTGCCACATTGAGCTAATCTAGCCTTCCTAAAGCGGTCATGAGTCACTCAGGCTGTGAAATGGGTTCATTTGTCAGGAAAGGGGAAAAGGTGACAACAGCTAAGCAAACAGAGAACAGCAGGCACCCCAGTCAGAACCTGGCCCCAGAGCGAGAATGCACACGTGTACCGCTTGGAGATGAAAAATGCTTTCCTTGGGCCGTCCATCATCATCACCCTCCACAGAGACAGCTCCCCCATCTAGGACACATTTCTCCAGCAGGGAGAGGCTGGGCCCTGGGGATGCAGTGTTGCCCAGGCTTCTTTGGACAGCCTCTTGTGATTGATGGCCTCGGGCTCCGTGCCTCTCCAGGAAGATCGTGCAGCGTGGCTGGGAGGCGTGGAGGCAGGGAGCCCTCGATTCTCAGCGAGCAGCAGAGGAGTGCACGTGAAGACTCCAGGTCACAGTGAAAATGCTGCTGATCTCCCTCATTTCCCTGTGAGCTCCTTGAAGGTAGAATCAGCTTCCCAACCTTGTTATCTTTAGGGTCAGCCTCAAGCCCACCGCACATTTGGCTCTCAGTTAATGTTGAACAAGTGCATGTGTCTAAGAGTTGGCACGGAGAATTTTTTCCCCTTCTCTCTGTGCTTAAATCAGAACCTTTAAGAAGCAGAAGTGTCCTCATACACTGTCCAGTCCAAACACTTGATGTGAAAGTGGGGAAACTGAGGACCAGAGAGGGTTAATGGCCTGCATAAAGTCTTCAATAATTAGTAGAGGTTATAAATTAGTATTACACTAATTTTATCTTGTCTGCTCTAACACATGGACTTCAGAAGGACTTTTTCAAATGGAAGATCCAGTAAGAATTGCCTATTTCAAGCTATAGGTAAGTTCTAAGATCATCTTATTTAAATTAATACTCTCTCTCCCACTCCCCAAATCCCACCTCACAACCTGACATTCCTTACCTCCTTCCCCCCTACCTGCTCTACTCCATTTTTTTCTCTATAGTACTTATTACTATCCGATATTCCAGACATTGTATGTGTTTATATTTCTCTTGTCTGCCCCAGTCCCCAAGAATGGGATCTCCATGAGGGTGGAGGCTTTGGCCATTTTAATCAGTTTTGTCTCTACGACATATAACATGCCTGGTACAGAGCAGACATTCAATACACGTTTGCTGAATGAATGAAGAAATTAAATTTTCTAGAATGCAAACCCTTCCTTGAGAATCTTGGTCAATTAGGATTTGTTTCTTTACATGATGTAGTGATTATACATGACATTGATTCCTAGAGAGGCAGGAGGTTCTAACCAAGAGCCCTCCAACTGCAGGTACCCAGGACGGCACCAGAACCCATGTCCGACCAGGCTCTATGCAGTGGAGCTGAACAAGTCCAAGCATGACACCGCACTCTAATTCTGTTTGTATGTCTGTCTCTCCTATTTGGCTGAGAGACCCATGAGGACAGAGCTGTGCTGTTTTCCTTGCTAGTCCCCTAGCACATAGTACAAGTCCTGGTAAATAGTGGGCCAGCAGAGCTTCTGCAGTGATAGAAATGCTAATATGGGTGCTGACTGAAATGGTAGCCACTGGCCACATGTGGTTAATAAGCACTTGAAGTGTGACCAATGCAACTTGTGAGCTGGATTCTGAATTTTTTTAATTTCCAGTAGTTTTAAGCGTGAATTGTCAGAGGTGACTAAAGGCTACTGTTGTATTGAATGGAGTGGTTTTAGATTTTCAGTACATTTACTGAATGAATAACTGCAACTGATTTAGTTGAAGAAGTCCATTGTCTATAAGGTAAAAGGCTCAGTAATCTGGACTATATGAGTGAAAGACAGAAATTAGTCAAAAGTGGAAATTGTTGATTATTTAAAATAATTGCTTTTTGCCAATTCCAAGAATATATATTTGATGCCTTTCCTTCTGGCATAGTCAATGCACAGGGATCAAAATGATTTTTGTATTGTTCAATGCTATACAGTAAGGTGTTTCCCATGGCCTTATATATTCTTCCGGACTATGATTAGGAATATTGCATTTTTAGAATGTACCACCACTTATTTAGTCACTCAGTTGTATATTATTAGATGTATATGTTGATTTCAGTGTTTTTGCTAATACAAGTAAGAGTGTAATATGTACTCTTCTACATAAATCTTGGTGTACACCAAGATTTTATTTTTGTTTATTTTTGCTAAAATAATACAAGTGGAGCAAAGCTGTCGAAAATTTAGAAACATAGTTTTGATAATATCCTCTATAACCTCCTTTGATGGAATTATGAAATGGACCAGTCATGCAGAATCCTTAATTGATGGCTCCTGTGTGCACTGGCACTTGGAAGCCATTGCAGGCACCCTTCTTACCACTGTCCGTTCAGGATTTGTGCATCCTTTCCTCCATGCCTGGCATTGAATTCATGCTATACTGTTAGAAGGAAATCTAAAACTTCACTGGCTTAAATAAGATAGAGGCATATTTCCTTCTCATATAAAACTCTGAAAATAGATGGGGAGTTGTCATCCTGTAAATGTGGCTTCTAAGGTTGCCTTAATCATAGACAGCTACCAAAATCAGACACAGCAGAAAGGGAGAGAAAACCCAGGGTAAGAATTCCTAGGAGATGGCCTGAAAGTTGCTCCCATCACTTCTGCTTTCTTTTCACTGGCCTGGCATCAGTCTGTGACCACACCTGACAACAGGGAAGATAGTTACCAAGTCTCGTGGATCATACGACCTTAATATGATTATACCTGTTCGCTAAACCTCAAATCTGTCCACTTACCTGCATCCTTATGGCCATTGCCTTCTTTCCAGCCCCCAACATGTCTTATTTACATTAGTATAACATCTTCTACTTGGTCCTTATTCTCAATCTTTTCTTCTTCTGATCTGCGTATGTAGCCAAAGTCATCCTTTTGAAATACATATCTAATCACATCACTCTCTGCTTAAAATTTTAAAGGTGAAACAGTGACTTGGGAGAAAAGAACTTTCAAAAGCCAAACGCCTTCTAATGACATCCAAGACCTTTCTTTTTGGCGCTACCCAATTCTCCAGCCTCGTAATGCTCAAATGTCTGGGGTGTAGCCACGTTGGCACGTATTTGGTCTTTTAAGGGTGGAAGAAATGGGAGCTAAAAGCTGAGCCTTTGAAAGCTAACTTCTCTGGGATATGAAGTGAGAAAACACATGTGTTTTCTATCACTCCAGCGAAGTTCAGCATTTGTCCTCTCTTCAAACAAATGTGGAAACTACCTGTTTGAGGCCTATGGTTTCCCCAGGCTTCCAGAAACTCAGCTCTTTACTCTGCAGGACTTCTTGGGATCTTGGAGATTATCTGTTGGGGGACATATGTCCCATCAGAGTTCCCTCCTGAAACCAGCCCGCAGAGCTGACCTGTCCTGTGACGTGTTCTCACAGAAAGTAGAGTAGGGTTTTAGGTATACTGAATTTTTTACATGCAGGCCTCTGGTATTCAAACAAAAGAAGCTTCTAAGGGGCCAATGCTGAAGATATTTCTTACTACCAACTTCAATGATTCTGGGTGAATAACTATTCCTCTCTGGGCCTCAGTTTTCCCATTGGTAAAATGAGGGTTTTCAACCAGGATGATCGTAAAGGTCTATTTCAATAATATGATGAGATTAATTCATTCATTCAATACGAGTTTTTGAGCCTCCTCTATGTGCTCAGAACTATTCTATGTGATGAGGATATTGGGTTGAAAAACATGGACAAAAAAATCTTCTCTAGTGAAGATTATATCCTAGTTTGGAGTGGAGTGGTCAGAGAGACACACATAAAGACAAACGGTACGGAATTAATTAGACAGCAATGGCTGCTGTGTAGAGAATTATTACAGGATGGTGTGATAAACATGAAAGGCTGTCTCTGAGTGACATTTAGACTAAGGGGCAGCCATGACAAGATCAGGCAGAAAGTGTTCCATGCAGAGAAACCATCAAGAACACTGAGCTTGATGTGTTTAACGAAATTAAAGAGACCTAGAGGGAGAAATAAGGTTGAAAGTGGTCCTAGAGGAGGTGAAGAAGTTGGTCTGGTGCCAGCTTATGTAGGATATTTACATCAGGGTAACAGATTTATCCTAACTGCTGTTGAAAGTCCCTGGAGAACTTTAAGCTTGGGATAGAAAAATCTTTAAGTATTGAAAATATCACTCCTGGAATTATATGGAGAATGGGTTATGAGGGATTGTAAGTAGAAGGTAAGGCTACATAGGAGGTTATTATAGTACTCCAGGAGAGAGATGGTAGGGGCATCTCTACCCCTACCATTAGAATTGTAGTAGTGGATGGAGAAAAATGAAAAAATATGAAACATGCTCATGGAGTGTTTGCAGAGAATGAGAAAAGTAAAGGTCAAGGACATCAACTAGATATGGTAGCGTCATTTTCTATGACGGTAAAGACTGGGTTTAAGAGAATGAAAGAAGTTTTGTTTTTGTTTTTGGAACATGTAAACTTTGAGGTACCCATTACACCTGTAGTATAGATGTCATGTAGGCAATTAAGAAAGGTCATTGCGGGAGATGTATCTTTGGAAGCCATTAGCAAACGTGTAGTTTTCCAAGCTGTGGACTGGATGAGATTATCTAGGGAGAGAGTTTAGACAGAGAAGAGAACAGGTCCCTTAACCTCACAGTGCTCCTTCATTTAAAGATCTAGCGGAGGAGAATAATCCAACAACAGACACTGACAAAGAGCAAAGAATGAGGTAAGAGAAAAATTAGGAAAGTGGTTTCACTACGCAAGAGAGAGTTCAAATCTGAGTTCATTCATTCCGAATGCTTGTGAGAGGTCAACTAAGACAAAAACTGTAAAGGAACTATTGGATTTGACAACATGGACGTCATTGGTAACTTTGTCAAAAGTGACCTCAGTGGTAGGGTGGGGCAGGATCCCAATCAGAAGAGATTAGGGATACAAAAGGAGGTGAAGGAGAAAGTGGAGGAAGCAGTGAAGCAAAATTATTGTTTGAGTTGGAGCAGAAATATGAATATATGGGGATGAAAGCAGCTTGGACTTTTTGAAGATCGGAGAAATTACAGCATGATTATAATATGATGGAAGTGATGCTGTAGAGAAAGAGAAATTGATGGTGCAAGAGAGAGAATAATTACAGAAGAAAAATCTCAGTTAGCCATGTGCAGATGAGATGAGATCCATATACAGGTCAGGGTGTTGCCCTTGGATGGGATCAGGCACATTTCTTCCAAGGTGACAGGAGGGAGACAGAGAGTAAGGGCAGTAATACAGGAGGATGGAAAGTTGTGGGAAGATAAATGAGTTCCTCTCTAATAACTTCCATTTTTCAGTGAGTCATGGGGCAGGTCATCGACCCCATGGTGTGACTCAGTGAATCACGGAGGAAAAGTAGGTGGAGAAACAGGGATACTAGAGATAGAGAGTTGAGGAGAGTCTGAGAAACAGGGGGATGAAAGGGAATGGTCACATTTCTCATAATTTATTTATAAATTCAACCAACAATGTATTCAGGATCTAAAAACCTGCCAGTTTGTTTTCATATATTATATCTAATTATCCCGATCACAATCCCAAAAGGCAGATGTTACCTCTGCTTTGCAGGCTCCGCATGGTTAAATAACTAGAAGATCTTTGAAGAGAGACTCTCTTCAAAATCCTTGCTTTTTTGAAGCCTCACTACCAAATGAGGAAGCTGGCAAGGTAAGGGCTTTCAATTCATGTATCAACTCACTTCAGCAGACATTTCTGACCCCCTATTATGTGTTAGGTTTCTGACTTCCACAGTACAATTTATGTCTATACCTCCTCTGATACCTACCCTCCATCCATCTCTAATCACTCTCCTTGAAGAATCTAGACTCTGGAAGCATAGCAGTGACTAAGGTACAGTCCCTCTTTTCAGAGAGCACAACTAAAGTAGGCAGAAACATGTGCTTTTATTGTCTTGAGCCCAGGGAGTGGTGGACGCAGCCCTGTGGAGGTCAGCAAGGGCTCCCAGAGGAGAGACATCTAAGCTCCAGGTCCTGTGAATGCTTTTGCCTCACTAACTTCCCCCTCTTCTATGCAGCCTCTATATAGAGGCTGAGCAGCAACCTTCATTGGTCTTCCCTACCAGCATCCCTACCCCACCCACGAAGGACTAACCTCCCTGGAATGCTAACCCAATCACATCCTCCAATGGAACTCCAAACCCAAATTCTTTAACTTAGCATGACATTCAAGGCCCTCCACGCTTTCACCCCTTCTCACCTCTCACATCAATTTCCTTCATCTCCACACCTCCCCTCCTGCCCACTGCTACCCTACTATCCCCTCCTACATAATCCCAACTCCAGTCAGGACTTCTTGTAATTTTTGCATCCCACCAAATTTTCTCTAGCTTTCAGCCATCTCCTTATATTACTTCTCAACCTGGAAGACCCTTTCATCACAATTCCCGTATTGCTACCTTCTCTTGGTTCTCTGCCTAAACCTTAACGCACTGTATTACAATCATTTGCCTGTCCATCTTCCTGACTGTACTGCCAATCGTTTAATACGACAGATGTGTCTTATTATTAACTACCCATAACGGTACCCAGCCTATAGTATGAGCTGCATGTATACTTACAAAACAACGAATAAATGAACAAATAAATAAACAAATAAACAAATGCTTATAGCTCTTCCAAACGTGCATTGTGTTCTTAGCTTCCATGTCTTTGAATATGCTATTCCAACTATTAAAGTACTCTTTTCCCTTCTCCATCTTTTGCCAAGTCCACTTGGCAAACTCCCATTCTTCCTGAGACCCAGAGAATTTGTGATGTACAAAGACTTCTCAGCAAAACAGGTTTCTTAGAGCAAGCATCACTTTATTATAAACTAATTATCCCAGGATCATTTGATTTGGGATCCTTGGAGAAAGTAGACTTTATTAAAGTGGTTTTGAAAACTGAGTTTCAGTCCTTTCGGGCTACTGTTGCAGAAGTTTAGATGTGCATTCCAGAAGGTCAGGGATCTTTTAAGTGTCGGTACATACTTCCCTTCCCCCACCAATCACTCCCTTGAGAATATTCTATTTTAAAAAGCATTTTTTTTTAAACAAACGTACACTTCTGGACCAATTCATCTGCAATTTGCTATACTTCATAGGGCTTAAAGCCCCCGCGTGCCTAAACTACTAGGAAAGATTTCTGGACACGTCAATAAAAGTATCTTAATGAACAACAGCTGCAAAGAACATGTCTTTAAATAAATTGATTCCAAATTTCCCTGCATGTTTCTGTGATTTTGCTTTTTAAATGGGCACCACTGACTTTAAACTTGGCTATCTAAAAAAAGCTGAAGGAAAAATGTCATATATGGTTTCAAAAATATTTCATTGTCTTGCTTTTCTTCACCATTCTTTGTTTGAGGACGCTAATGTGCGTTCACACTGATTACCTCACTCCCGCTTGTAATAGCTTTTTGGAGCAAAAGAAGGCAAGTTAGATATCCTCCCCATTTTGAATGTGATACAGAACGTTTACAGAGTTGTCCAGATTGAGAACTGGGATTAGAACCCACATTCTGAGTTTCTGGATTATGATTTTGAGGATTATGTTCAGACCCTGGGCTCCATTGTCTATTAAAACAAAACCAAAAACAGCCTTCTTGTCAGCAGAGAACACGTATGATAAGAATGTCTGTACTGTATTCTGTTGAGGCTCCATGAGCTTTGTATCTAACATAGGTATTTGGTTCAAAGTTTGTGTTCAGTTATAAAATGAAATGAGATCTAGCATTTTTCCTCCAAGGAGTAAAACTTACCAATTTATTTTATACTCAGAAAACCTTTTCTAGGGACTTCCCTGGCGGTCCAGTGGTTAAGACTCCGAGAGCTTCCACTGCAGGGGGCGCAGGTTTGATCCCTGGTCAGGGAACTAAGATCCTGCATGCCGCACAGCCAAAACAAACAAACAGAAAACTTTCCTATCAATTACTTACCACCTGAAATCATATTTAAACTATCAATTATATTTAAACTTTATAAAGAATGAACTTGTTTTACTAATCATCAGTAAATAAAGAAGTGGCACTTAGAAGAAGACTGTGATAGATGCTTCCATTTGGGGTTTTAATAGCAGAGCAGATGGTCTTTTTCTTTTTTTTTTTTTTTTCCTTACACAGCCTCTACAGCCACATGATTTCCCTTCTCTGATCTACTGCTCTGGACATCTGGGTTTCCTGTAGATTGTGTTCAATCAGCAGTGTTGAGGTAGTATATATTTCACCACCCAGCTCCCCTCTTTTATTCTTACTGAATATAAGGAGAGAGCACGGTAGATTCCTACCTTGGAAGTCCTCCTCTGTCACCTTGCACACATTGTCATTGAAAAAGCAGCTTGTGACATTGTTTAGCTAGAGCAAAGACAATTGCACAGTAGTGGGAGGTAGGATGGAGGGAGGGAAGGGTTGAATTAGGACCCAGAAATTGTTGAATAGAATAAAATGAAAAGCTGTTCCCAATTTGAAAAGTGAGTTGACGTCTGTTACTCTGGTATGCGGTAAAACATGTTTTTCATCTAAGACATAATAAAAGCTACAAGCATTTTACACTGTGCATTAAGAGCTGCATCTTTAAAGGAACATCTTTTCATAGAGAGCACATACGGGGTTCTCTATTTGATGATACTTTTGAACATTTTATTATTACAGTAGATGAAATATCCTCCAGTCATGGCAAATCCTAAATGAATTCAAAAGACACCTTTGTAGAAATGACTGTTAGGGGTATATTGACATTGCATTTTTTCATCTGTTTCTATAAATATAAAATTTATGTTCAGACTGACTGAGCCTAGACTACATCATTGGGATGGCATCAATAGAGAAGATAGCTTCCATGACATGCAAATAACCCAAAGGAACCCTAGGGTCAAGGTGGGTGAGGATTTTGAGGAGACAGTAAGAGAAGGTAGGAGCAAGGAGCTCATTTTTCATATTTTTTGTGGATTAAAAAAATGTTTATGTGCTGAGCCTGAGGTCAGCTGGAAAAGGGACTTGGGGAGCCACACCATCGCAGGGCTGCACAGCTCCTGAAAAGTCCATTGACATTGTATGTTACATAAACAAACATACATTGTATGTTACATAAATGTATGTTACACAGCTCCTGAAAAGTCCATTGAAATTGTATGTTACATAAATGGTATCCCCTAGAGTTGTACAAATGTAGTGTCCCTGTCAAGAAGAATGACAACAATTTTAAACATCTGTCATGTGGAATAAGAAAGATAAGTGACTAGGAATCTTTCTTTCGTCTCTGCTGTTACTTCTTCCTTAAATTCCTTCTCCATTTCTTTCTCTGACAATTCTTTCTTCACCTGTCCCTTTTCACTCCAGTTTTATTGAGGTATAATTGGTACCTGTTCCTTAAATATTGGTGTTCTCTTGGATCCCTTAATAGACTCACTTCTTTTGTTTCCTGCATACACTTTCTGCATAACCTCATTTACATGCAGAGTTTTAACTACTACCTATATAATGATAGCTTCAGATCTTTATCTCCAGACTTGCCTCTCCAAAGAGCTTCAGTTCTGTTTAGCCACCTGCCCCCTGGATATGGAGCTCTATCTGGATATCTCCTTGGTCTTCTCTTCAATATTCCCTAAATGAAACTAATGGTCAATCTATTAACTCTGATCTTTCACCTGCACCTCCCAGTAAATTGTCCTGTCATTAGATGAGCATAGTCTAGAGCCCCAGACTAAAACTTTGAAGTCATCCTAAACTGTTTTACTGCTCTGTACTTTGAATATCTGATCACTCATCAGGCCTAGGAAATTCCTCGTGCCCAGGTCCTCTTCTCCACACCCTTGGTTGCTGCCTTACTTCAGGGCTGCATTATATCTTGCACAGTCTAACTACCTGGAGGTCTCCAATTTACTGATGGTTTATACATCGAAGCACCTTACGCTTAACGGCGGGCACATCAGGGCATTCAGTCACTGCTGTTTGAGCCAATGACTAAGTTGATGATGTCTGCACTGAGTGCTGTGCTTTGATGTTTTCACAATCAAGAATATTTACCAATAATTAGATAGTATTAGTTCAACAACTGTTTATCGAGCACCTGAGTAAATATACTCCCTCTTGGCCCTCAGTGTTATATGCCTCAATGTAGAGGATGCCAAATAAATAAAAATATATATTTCATGTTGATATAGAAGTCATGTGAAAAATACAAAATGAAAAGTTGTAATAATGACTAATCAAAAATAATTTGAATGAAAAATTAAAGTGTTGGTACTAATAGGACCAAACCAATCCAGAGATAAGAGATCCTTGAGGTTTAAAGTAGCCAAAGGCAGGTTCCTGGGAGGAGGCGGGACTTAAAGAAAAGACGGGATTTTTAGAAGAGTGATAACAGGAACACAAGGGTACTTTGCAAGACGTTAGCTTGAGCAGGAACATGAAGATAAACAGGATTTATTGTTGACATCATAAGGAAAATAGGGCAGTGGAAACATGTGTGTTGAGATTATAAGACTAATGGCTTGTTCATGCTTGGGGAGAGGCAGTATGGTACACTCAAAGGGCTCTGGTGTTGGACAGATTTGGCTTCAAATCCAAGCCCGGTACTTGTTAACTGGGTGACTGAAAAACCTTTCTAAACTCTCTGAGCTTTCGTTTTCTTATCTGTAAAACGAGGGTGATCATATATATGCCATGGTATTTTGTGGGGATTAAATGTGAGGATGTAGACATCATAAGATACTTGTCGTCTAAGTCCTCTGAGCTCCAGCAAAGGCCCAGCCCAACAGGAACATTCTAGCTCCTGGGTATGGATGCTTCAAGGCCAACGGACCGGAAGCAAACGTTATTTGAAGATCAACTCTCGTTACAATAAGGTACTGACAGCTCTCATGGATTTTGAATAGAGATTACATGCTCCAGCTTCATCTTTCTCAAAACATAGAATCCTAGAATGTCAGTGGTCACCAAGTCTAGCCCTCAGGGTCTCCTTTTTCTCCTTCCAGCCATTGTAGCTTTGCGGATCGCTGCTCCACATAGTGGGTGTACAAAGTGTTCCACAGCTCCCACAAGTGTGAAAACCACTGATCTGATCAAACTCCACCATTGTATCGATAGGTAAATCAAGATCCATGTCAAATTTATTATGTTATTGCAATTGATTGTAACTGACATTTATAAATTACCTATTAGTCTGTACTCTTCAAATTAATAAAATGATTTCATGCACGTCGGTACATACATATAATGGTGTTCTGAACGGTTCAAATTATTCGTGAAAAACTCTGTTCTAATCAAAGTTGTGTTGGCAATAGTATTTTTAATGCTCTATAAGATTTGGTTACTTAAAGAAAACCTACAGTGAATATTCTATGAAGTAAAGAATTATTTTAAGTTGACTAATTTACTGATCAGAATTTTGACTTTTTTTTTTTTAATTTAGATGTTTTTCTTTTTTTCCTAAAGAACCTCTTAGGAAAGAACCTTTCTGTATTTGCGTACACTTCCATCTCTATGGCAATGTGTAATTACTCAGCCAAAAGGAAAAATTTCAACCCTTTTCTTTGGAATTAAATAAACGTAAAATTTGAGATTCTTTAGCCTAAGAGGAAGAATGGTATGGTACAGAGAGAACAGGCCTGGAGTTCTAACAAGACTGCATTGAAATCCATGTTCAGTGCTTTCAAGTTTTGTGACCCTGGATGAATTGTTTTTTGTATCTCAGTCTCTTCAATTTATAAGACAGCAATAATATTGTCATTCTCATGTTATTAATAGCATGAGGAATAAATGAGGCAACACATGGAACAGTGCTTTGCACAGTGCCTGGCCCTCAGCAGGCCCTCCTGCAGTGTTCCTTGTCTTGCCTTCTGAACACATGGGCCCTGCCCAAGCCCAGACTCCTGGAAGATCGTCAGTCTAGCTTACCCCAAAGCAAGCCAGATGTTCACTTACCATTGAGAACCCCCTCTGGGGAACTCACTGACAGCCTGCAGAAATGATCTGATGTTGGTGGCAAAGAGAATGGATCTCTTTAATATGCTACCTTTGTAAGTTTGCTTCTTCTTCTTAAATACGAGGGAGATCAGAAACCTGCAGATGCCAAGTGACTTTCATTGAACAGTTGTAAAACAAAGGTTAAATAGCTTTTTCTCTAGAGTCATCTTTGGCTAACAAAAAATAAAAAATCTACGAATGCAGATCTTTTCCAACATAAAAGTGGAAAAACGATGACAGTGTTTTATGTAATTGAACATTAAAAATTATGAACATTATGAAAACCATATTTTATAAGGGAAATAATAAATTGATTCCAACAGACAATTTTCTATGTTAAACCCATGAAAAGGTAAATTTCTGAAGAGTTACGGTGTCTGACCAGGGCCTGTTACTAGTAGAAAGGATGTAATGGGCTCATGCATGAAGGTTGTGTGTTTACCTTCAACAATTTTTTTTTTTTTTTGCGGTACGCAGGCCCCTCACTGTTGTGGCCTCTCCCGTTGCAGAGCACAGGCTCCACCTTCAGCAAATTTTTAATTCCAGAAGGAAGAACAAACCAAGAAACTCTATGGGCTAATTGGAAGGGCAGCAAAGTGTAGGCTGGCAGAGGATTGTTTCCTTTGCTATTTTAAGACTTCAGAGTCTTCATTTATTTGCATTTTTCTTTTTAGGTTATTCTTGGCATATTTCCAGGAGAAATGTACATGGAAAATATACATGAGAAAACCACATTCCCTGGGTTCCGAGGAGTCAGAGACAAAGTTTGAATTCTCTCTTTCACTGTTTTCTTTCCTAATGTTAGTACTTATAATGAAAAAACAAACGGACAAATCAACGTAAGACAACAGCAACAAACCAAAATAGGAATTCAGGTTTAAAAGACAATGTCTTTCCTTTTTGCCAACAAGCACAAAAAATCTATATTCCATCACTTATCACTGATTCATTTTAATATTTAATCTATATAATAACTATAACAACAATAATCACTAAGATTAATTCTGTACTCTATTAGTCAGGGAATGAGTACTGCTGCATGGTGTTCTGGAATTGATTCTCACCAGCTCATGAGAACTGATAGTGTATATATTTTTACAACTGGGCACTCAGTAATGTCACATTGGTAACTTGAAACTGACCGTGGTGGGAGTACCACGGGAGTACTCACACCATGAAAACTGGCAAACACTACATATCAAGGCTTGCTTTTCAGAATGCTGGTTGATAAACATTTACCACTACTGAAAACTCAAGAGATAACAAGGTAACTATAGAAACTGATTCTTGGAAAATGGGCAAATGTTAGCAGAGATGCATAAGGAAAGAGTCATACACTTCCGAGCCTACAGATCCAGGTCATAGTATTATTCTGTCCTGTTCCACCACCACTACTACTACTAATTGCTTGTGTTTACTGAGTGCGTTTAATATGCCAAGCATGATTTTAAGTATTTTGTACCATGTATTATCTAATTTAATCCTCACAACAATTTTATGAGGTCAATTCTGTACTAAAGAGGAAACTGAGGTATCCAAAGATTATGTAACTTTCCAAAAGTTACACAGTTTATAAATGGAAGATTAATTCATATACAATACTAAACATATGGTCAGTAACTGAGTAATCTTGACTAAGCTAGTTAGCTTCTATTACATTGGGATAGAATACCTATATTCTCTAAAGTTAGAATAAAATGAGACATGAGAAGTACCTACAACAGTGCCTGATACATCATAGGAGGATGATAGATGTATATTGTCTTCTCCCTGTGTTAGAATAAATCCAGTCAGAATGAGATTCTTTCAGCAGCAGTCATTGAACATGTTACTCCTGATAAAGGTCCTGTCATTTACGTGAAAAGGACATAGAAGCAGCAGAGGGAAATCATAATAATAACTCAATAGTACAGGGAGAAGAAGAGAGTCTCAAAGCATCAACTACTGAAGCTCCCTCCAAGCTGTACACACACTGCCTCCTTCAAGCCAGCATCTCCCTACCCATGGCAGCATCAGAAGGTGCTTCCTCTCTGAGTTCTTGTCAATTTATTGCCTATCAGCTCCAGATTTACCTTCCATTGTCTCCTTGTGAAAATATGGAGAAACAAAGTTTCTCTTGCTAGCTACCCTAATGTTAGGCTTGTCAGATTGCAGGATGAAGGAGTTTCCCTTCTCCGCCCACAGACTCCCACATCATGCCCAGCTCCTGCAGTCCACACATTTCCCCCATGCTGGATCCTCCAGTACTAGGGGCCCAGAGCACGCACAGCTTCTCCAGTACCCGACTCCTGAGCCAGTGGCCAGCAGCTATCCGCTGCCAATCACCTTCCCACGCAATCCCTTCAAGTGATTTTGTAGCCCAGTACCTCCAGCAAGTCACATTCTCTGGCATTCTAGAAAGCAGACTGGCATGCTCCACAGAAACTTCTCTGCCACCCTGAAAGCCGTGACCATGCCCTCCAACAAGGACTGGCTCTCAGCCCTGGGGAATGTGGGTGGGAGGTTCTTTCTTCCCCCATTTCAGTCCTGAGGATAATGGTTGTTCCTTGTATCTACAGTTCCTGTATCCTTTAAAGTTCTCTTTATCTGCTGTTAGCCAATCCTTCATTACTTCAATCCTCTGTTTTAGCTACTAATCCTTATATTAAATTTTCCCTGTTCATATAACTGTGTGGCTTCTTTCTCATGACTGGACCCTGACTGATAAAGGCTCTCACTATTGGCCTTGCACAGACGGTGTTTACAGAGGGCTTAGGACCAAATCCTAGGCCAGTAGCAAAGACTAGGCTCAAAGCAAAGCCACAAAGCAAGTTAATTGAAGACATTACTAGAAGTTTCTATGACTCCCTAGATCCTCTGATATTTCATGTTCTTAAAGAGTGAATTGAGTTCTGTTTCTCTGGATAATTAGAATATCCTTCCCCCCGTTTATGTTTCAACACTAACTTAGCTTGAGCTTCTTCCTTGTTAGAAGGGAGGAAGTTAGTTTTACAGACCAGGAAACTTTCTAAATCAAAAACTCAGTGACCTAAGTGTATTAGGCTGTCCTGTCTGGGTTATATAACTCCAGCTGGCCATGTCTTTTGGCCATTGAGAAAATCTGGCTTTGCATTTCAGTAAAATGTTGAAATTAAATTACTTTTAGCTAAGCTTGAAGTTGGAAAATTTTATCACACAGAGTAAGTAAATCATTGTAAAATGCTCTAAGTACCTCCTAGTTTTCATTTCTATGTCACAAAAATAATCTATAGGTTTCCCTGGCTCCAGCAGAAGTATACCAATGTACTGTGATTAAATCATTGGAAAATATAGGAAAAATTCCTCTTTCTGAAAACAATTTTATTGGGTCAGAGTCTCGTCATAAGAAAGCTATAGGGATTTTATATTTAGAAAAGCAAAACAAAAAAATTGAGAAATTGTTTTATTCTCTTTTTAATGTATAAATATATCATCCTGTGTAGTCTCAAGGAACGATTACCCAGAAAATACAGAAAAATTATTTTTCAGATAAAAACTTCATAGGGCTAGATAGGAAAAGGACTTAGCGTATTATTTCTAAATATGCATATCAACGTAAAGTATTGAGCCACTTTTGGAGGAGTATTATGGTAAATCAATTAGGGCAATTACCATTTGATGGTCATCTTTTCAAATTGCAAGATTGGAGTGTAATTTAAACTTTAGAAAGTTTAAATTCCAGCTTTTCTGTCATTATATAATTTGTTTCCCTCAAAAATATTTTTAATTAGAAAAATTCCAAAATTCACTATTTAACACCCAGGTTTTTTCCTGTGTCTTCTTTACTCTTTCAATGCAAGATTTTCTGCTTTAGAAATTAAAAAAGGACTCTTCCAGGTCACGTTACCACTAATAAGAACATTTTAAAGCAAACACAGCCTAAATTTCAGTGTGTTATTTAGTACAAGAGCATAGCCTTGCAAACCTCAAAAAGGCTCACAAAGTAACAGAATCTAATAATTCTAAGTTATAAAGAAACTGTTAGATCATACGATCTTCTGCTTGAGAAAAACAAAAGGGTGTAAAGCATTTCTGGAAAGATGTAAATTTTAAATAATAATTATTTTTTAAAGTTTGAATGCTAAAAGGTAAACCCTCAGCTATTCAACACAACTCATTCCCTAATGGGTTTCTGTTACTTGAGATTTTTATAATTAGTTTAAAATATGCCATTGTACTCCATTCACAGGGTTAGTATATCAAAATAGCTTCTGTTTATTGAATATTTACAGTAATGTCTTTTAGAGACATTCAAGATGGTGGAGTAAGACACGGAGATCACCTTCCTCCCCACAAATACATCAGAAATACATCTACACGTGGAACAACTCCTACAGAACACCTACTGAACACTGGCACAACACCTCAGACCTCCCAAAAGGCAAGAAACCCCCACGTACGTGGGTAGGGCAAAAGAAAAAACAGAGACAAAAGAATAGGGACTGTACCTGCACCAGTGGGAGGGAGCCGTGAAGGAGGAAACGTTTCCACACACTAGGAAGCCCCTTCGCGGGCGGAGACTGCGGGTGGCGGAGGCGGGAAGCTTCAGAGCCGCGGAGGAGAGCGCAGCAACAGGGGTGCGGAGGGCAAAGCGGACAAATTCCCGCACAGAGGACCGGGGCCGACCGGCACTCACCAGCCCGAGAGCCTTCTCTGCTCCCACGCCGGGGTGGGCGGGGCTGGGAGCTGAGGCTCGGGCTTCCGGCGGAGCGCAGGGAGAGGACTGGCGGCGGGAACACAGCCTGCAGGGGGCTAGTGCGCCACGGCTGGCCGGGAGGGAGTCTGAGAAAAAGGGTGGAGCCGCCAAAGAGGCAAGAGACCATTGTTTCGGGCTGCACGAGGAGAGGGGATACAGAGCACCGCCTAAAAGAGCTCCAGAAACGGGCGCAAGCCACGGCTATCAGCGCGGACCTCAGAGATGGGCATGAAATGCTAAGGCTGCTGCTGCGGCCACCAAGAAGCCTGTGTGCAAGCACGGGTCACTCTCCACACCTCCCCTCCCGGGAGCCTGTGCAGCCCGCCACTGCCAGGGTCCCGGGATCCAGGGACAACTTCCCCGGGAGAACGCACGGCACGCCTCAGGCTGTTGCAACGTCACGCCGGCCTCTGCCGCCGCAGGCTCGCCCGGCATCCGCACCCCTCCCTCCCCCCGGCCTGAGTGAGCCAGAGCCCCCCCAATCCGCTGCTCCTTTAACCCCGTCATGTCTGAGCAAAGAACAAACGCCCTAAGGTGACCTACACGCAGAGGTGGGTCCAAATCCAAAGCTGAACCCCGAGAGCTGTGCGAACAAAGAAGAGAAAGGGAAATCTCTCCCAGTAGCCTCAGGAGCAGCAGATTAAATCTCCACAGTCAACTTGATGTACCTGCATCTGTGGAATACATGAATAGACAACGAATCATCCCAAATTGAGGAGGTGGACTTTGGGAGCAACTGTAGACTTGGGGTTTGCTTTCTGCATCTAATTTGTTTCTGGTTTTATGTTTATCTTAGTTTCATATTTAGAATTTATTATCAGTGGTAGATTTGTTTATTGATTTGGTTGCTCTCTTCCATTTTTCTTTTATATATAGATATATATATATTTTTTTCCTTTTTCTCTTTTTGTGAGTGTGTATATGTATGCTTCTTTGTGTGATTTTGTCTGTATAGCTTTGCTTTTACCATATGTCCTCGGGTTCTGTCTGTCCGTTTTTTTGGATTTTTTTTAGTATACTTTTTAGCACTTGTTATCGTTGGTGGATTTGTTTTTTGGTTTGATTGCTCTCTTCTTTCTTTTTTTAATTACTTTTCAATTTTTAAAATTTTATTTGTAATATATATTTTTATTTTAATAGCTTTATTTTATTTTATTTTTCTTTCTTTCTTTTTTTCTCACTTTTCTTCTGAGCCATGTGGCTGACAGGGTCTCGGTGCTCAGGCCGGGTGTCAGGCCTATATTTCTGAGGTGGGAGAGCCAATGTCAGGACATTGGTCCACCAGAAACCTCCTGGCTCCACATAATATCAAACAGTGAAAGATACCCCAGAGATCTCCATTTTAACGTTGAGATCCAGCTCCACTCAACGACCAGCAAGCTGCAGTGCTGGACACCCTATGGCAAATAACTAGCTAGACAGGAACACAACCCCACCCATTAGCAGAGAGGCTGCCTAAAATCATAGTAAGTTCACAGACACCCTAAAATTCACCACTAGACGCGGTCCTGCTCACCAGAAAGACAAGATGCAGCCTCATCCACCAGAACACAGGCACCAGTCCCCTCCACCACGAAGCCTACACAACCCATTGAACCAAATTTAGCCACTGGGGGCAGACACCAAAAACAATGGGAACTATAAACCTGCAGCCTGTGAAAAACAGACCCCAAACACAGTAAGTTAAGCAAAATGAGAAGACAGAGAAACATGCAACAGATGAAGGAGCAAGGTAAAAACCCACCAGACCAAATAAATGAAGAGGAAATAGGCAGTCTACCTGAAAAAGAATTCAGAGTAATGAGAGTAAAGATGTTCCAAAATTTTGGAAATAGAATGAAGAAACGTTTAACAAGGACCTAGAAGAGCTAAAGAGCAAATAAACAGTGATGAACAACACAATAAATGAAACTAAAAATTCTCTAGAAGGAATCAATAGCAGAATAACTGAGGCAGAAGAATGGATAAGTGACCTGGAAGATAAAATAGTGGAAATAAATACCACAGAGCAGAATAAAGAAAAAAAAAAATGAAAAGAATTGAAGACAATCTCAGAGACCTCTGGGACAATATTAAACACACCAACATTCGAATTATAGGGGTCCCAGAAACAAGAGAAAAAGAAAGGGACTGAGAAAATACTTGAAGAGATTATAGTTGAAAAATTCCCTAATATGGGAAAGGAAGTTGTTAATCAAGTCCAGGAAGCGCAGAGAGTCCCATACAGGATAAATCCAAGGAGAAACATGCCAAGACACATATTAATCAAACTATCAAAAATTAAGTACAAAAAAATAATTAAAAGCAGCAAGGGAAAAATAAATAATATACAAGGGAATCCCCATAAGATTAACAGCTGATGTTTCAGCAGAAACTCTGCAAGCCAGAAGGGAGTGGCAGGACATATTTAAAGTGATGAAAGGGAAAAACCTACAACCAAGATTACTCTACCCAGCAAAGATCTCATTCAGATTCAATGGAGAAATTAAAAGCTTTACAGACAAGCAAAAACTAAGAGAATACAGCACCACCAAACCAGTTTTACAACAAATGCTAAAGGAACTTCTCTAGGCAGGAAACACAAGAGAAGGAAAAGACATACAATAACAAACCCAAAACAATTAAGAAAATTGTAATAAGAACATACATATGGATAACTACCTTAACTGTAAATGGATTAAGTGCTCCAACCAAAAGACATAGAGTGGCTGAGGGATACAAAAACAAGACCTGTATATATGCTGTCTACAAGAGACCCACTTCAGACCTAGGGACACATACAGACTGAAAGTGAGGGGATGGAAAATGATATTCCATGCAAATGGAAATCAAAAGAAAGCTGGAGTAACAATTCTCATATCAGACAAAATAGACTTTAAAATAAAGACTATTACAAGAGACAAAGAAGGACACTACATAATGATATAGATATCCATCAAAGAAGAAGATATAACAGTTGAAAATATTTATGCCCAAAACATAGGAGCACCTCAATACATAAGACAAATGCTAACAGCCATAAAAGAGGAAATCGAGAGTAACACAATAAAAGTAAGGGACTTTAACACCCCACTTTCACCAATGGACAGATCATCCAAAATGAAAATAAATAAGGAAACACAAGCTTTAAATGATACATTAAACAAGAGGGACTTAATTGATATTTATAGGACATTCCCTCCAAAAACAACAGAATACACTTTCTTCTCAAGTGCTCATGGAACATTCTCCAGGATAGATCATATCTTGGTAACAAATCAAGCCTTGGTAAATTTAAGAAAATTGAAATTGTATCAAGTATCTTTTCCAACCACAACGCTATGGGACTAGATATCAATTACTGGAAAAAATCTGTAAAAAATACAAACACATGGAGGCTATACAATACACTAACAAATAACCAAGAGATCACTGAAGAAATGAAAGAGGAAATCAAAAAATACCTAGAAACAAATGACAATGAAAACATGATGACCCAAAACCTATGGGATGCAGTAAAAGCAGCTCTGAGAGGGAAGTTTAGAGCAATACAATCCTATCTCAAGTAACAAGAAACATCTCAAATAAACGAAACTTACACCTAAAGCAATTAGAGAAAGAAGAACAAAAAAAACCCAAAGTTGGCAGAAGGAAAGAAATCATGAAGATCAGATCAGAAATAAATGAAAAAGAAATGAAGGAAGCAATAGCAAAGATCAATAAAACTAAAAGCTGGTTCTTTGACAAGATAAACAAAATTGATAAACCATTAGCCAGATTCATCAAGGAAAAAAGGGAGAAGACTCAAATCAATAGAATTAGAAATGAAAAAGGAGAAGTAACAACTGACACTGCAGAAATACAAAGGATCATGAGATTACTACAAGCAACTATATGCCAATAAAATGGACAACCTGGAAGAAATGGACACGTTCTTAGAAAAGCACAACCTTCTGATACTGAACCAGGAAGAAATAGAAAATATAAACAGACCAATCAGAAGCACTGAAATTGAGACTGTGATTAAAAATCTTCCAACAGGGGCTTCCCTGGTGGCGCAGTGGTTGAGAGTCTGCCTGCCAATGCAGGGGACACGGGTTCGTGCCCCAGTCCGGGAAGATCCCACATGCCACGGAGCGGCTGGGCCCATGAACCATGGCCACTGAGCCTGCATGTCCGGAGCCTTTGCTCTGTGATGGGGGAGGCCACAACAGTGAGAGGCCCGCGTACTGCAAAAAAAAAAAAAAATCTTCCAACAAACAAGCCCAGGACCAGATGGCTTCACAGGCGAATTCTATCAAACATTTAGAGAAGAGTTAACACCTATCCTTCTCAAGCCCTTCCAAAATGTAGCAGAAGGAGGAACTCTCCCAAACTCATTCTATGAGGCCACCATCACCCTGATACCAAAACCACACAAAGATGTCACAAAGAAAGAAAACTACAGACCAGTATCACTGATGAACATAGATGCAAAAATCCTCAACAAAATACCAGCAAACAGAATCCAACAGCACATTAAAAGGATCATATATACCATGATCAAGTGGGGTTTATCCCAGGAATGCAAGGATTCTTCAATATATGCAAATCAATCAATGTGATACACCATATTAACAAATTGAAGGAGAAAAACCATATGATCATCTCAACAGATGCAGAAAAAGCTTTTGACAAAATTCCACACCCATTTATGATAAAAACCCTCCAGAAAGTAGGCATAGAGGGAACTTACTTCAACATAGTAAAGGCCATACATGACAAACCCGCAGCCAACATCATTCTCAATGGTGAAAAACAAACCATTTTCTCTAAGATCAGGAAGAAGACAAGGCTGTCCACTCTCACGACTATTTTTCAACATAGTTTTGGAAGTTTTAGCCACAGCAATCAGAGAATAAATAGAAATAAGAGGAATCCAAATTGAAAAAGAAGAAGTAAAGCTGTCACTGCAGATGACATGATAATATACATAGAGAATCCTAAAGATGCTACCAGAAAACTACTAGAGCTTATCAATGAATTTGGTAAAGTAGAAGGATACAAAATTAATGCACAGAAATCTCTTGCATTACTATACACTAATGATGAAAAATCTGAAAGAGAAATTAAGGAAGCACTCCCATTTACCACTGCAACAAAAGGAATAAAATACCTAGGAATAAACCTACCTTAGGGGACAAAAGACCTGTATGCAGAAAACTATAAGAAATTGATGAAAGAAATTAAAGATGATACCAACAGATTGAGAGATGTATCATGTTCTTGGATTGGAAGGATCAACATTGTGAGAATGACTATACTACCCAAAGCAATCTACAGATTCAATGCAATCCCTATCAAGCTACCAATGGCATTTTTCACAGAACTAGAACAAAAAATTCACAATTTGTATGGAAACACAAAAGACCCTGAATAGCCAAGGCAATCTTGACGAAGAAAAATGGAGCTGGAGGAATCAGGCTCCTGGACTTCAGACTATACTACAAAACTACAGTAATCAAGGCAGTATGGTACTGGCACAAAAACAGAAAGATAGATCAATGGAACAGGATAGAAAGCCCAGAGATAAACCCATGCACATATGGTCACCTTATTTTTGATAAAGGAGGCAGGAATATACAATAGAGAAAAGACAGACTCTACAATAAGTGGTGCTGGGAAAACTGGACAGCTACATGTAAAAGAAGGAAATTAGAACACTCCTTAACACCATACACAAAAATAAAGTCCAAATGGGTTAAAGATCTAAATGTAAGGCCAGACACTATAAAACTCTTAGAGGAAAACATAGGCAGAACACACTATGACATAAATCACAGCAAGATACTTTTTGACCCACTTCCTAGAGAAATGGAAATAAAAACAAAAATAAATAAATGGGACCTAATGAAACTTAAAAGCTTTTGCACAGCAAAGGAAACCATAAACAAGACGAAAAGGCAATCCTCAGAATGGGAGATAATATTTGCAAATGGAGCAACTGACAGAGGATTAATCTCCAAAATTTACAAACTGCTCATGCAGCTCAGTATCAAAAAAACAAACAACCCAACCCAAAAATGGGCAGAAGATCTAAAGAGACATTTCTCCAAAGAAGATATACAGATTGCCAGCAAACACATGAAAGAATGCTCAGCATCACTAATCATTAGAGAAATGCAAATCAAAACTACAATGAGGTATCATCTCACACCAGTCAGAATTGCCATCATCAAAAAATCTACAAACAATAAATGCTGGTGAGGGTGTGGAGGAAAGGGAACACTCTTGGGAATATAAATTGATACAGCCCCTATGGAGGTTATTTATAAAACTAAAAATAGACCACCATACGACCCAGCAACCCCACTACTGGACATATACCCTGAGAAAACCATAATTCAGAAAGAGTCATGTACCACAATGTTCATTGCAGCACTATTTACAATAGCCAGGACATGGAAGCAACCTGTGTCCATTGACAGATGAATGGATAAAGATGTGGCACATATATACAATGGAATATTACTCGCCCATAGAAAGAAATGAAAGTGAGTTATTTGTAGTGAGGTGGATGGATCTAGAGTCTGTCATACAGAGTGAAGTAAGTCAAAAAGGGAAAAACAAATACCGTATGCTAACACATATATATGGAATTAAAAAAAAAAAAAAAAGGTTCTGAAGAACCTAGGAGCAGGACAGGAAAAAAGACGGAGACCTAGAGAATGGACTTGAGGATACGGGGAGGTGGAAGGGTAAGCTGGGACGAAGTGAGAGAGTAGCATGGACATATATACACTACCAAATGTAAAATAGGTAGCTAGTGGGAAGCAGCCGCATAACACAGGGAGATCAGCTCGGTGCTTTGTGACCACCTAGAGGGGTGGGATAGGGAGGGTGGGAGGTAGGGAGACGCAAGAGGGAAGAGATATGGCGATATATGTATATGTATAGCTGATTCACTTTGTTATAAAGCAGAAACTAACACACCATTGTAAAGCAATTATACTCCAATAAAGATGTTAAAAAAAAAAAGTCTTTTACGCCTATTATCACACTAAATGCAATTTCTATTTTACTGGCTTAGAAGCTGATATCCCAGATAGGTTAAGAAATTTCCCCAAAATCATGTCATTTGTAAGTGGTAAAAATCGAATTTGACCCAGAAATTCCTAAAAAATATTATGCACGTTTCCATTATTCCACATTGCTTTTCCTTGGTTTCAAGGTTAATACGGATCTTTTAGGAACATAGTGAGTGACTTGGAACTATGGAGGATTTTGCTTGTTTTTAAAAATGGTATTTAAATTCCAATGCAATGAAATTAGAAAAGAAAGAGTTTTAATTACTCCCACCCCCCTCTTTTTTAGCTGCTTCTTCAGTTAGCTTGCCCAGTTTGGTAATCATACAAATATCTCATCCATACGAGGAAAATTTAGCAAATTCTCTCTCTCTCTTTTTTTTAAAGAGCATTTCCAGTTCATCATTTAAAAAACTTAATATGTGTTTTCTTTTCAAGTCAAAAAATATCCCTATTTCAAGATGTATTAACTTTTCTAATGTAGCTTTGAGCCCTTCTTGAAACAGTCACTTCCTGGAAGCCTGAAGAAATGTTAATGCAACTTCCAAATGGATCTCACCCTAAGAGGGAGGGAGGGAGTAACTTTGGCACTGGGAGAATTTGGCTCAGCAGATTTCAGCAGAGTCCCAGTTCAGGAAGTCAATTCCTTGGAAAGATGAAACATCCGAACATGTAAATTACTAGTTCAGTTACAACTCTATGTGTTACATGTGTAGAAATGCAAAAACCCATTTGTTCAACGGATTTATCATGAGCTGCCACATTGGACAGTATGAAAGCTTAGATATCCTTACATAAATATGAGTCACCTTTTATAAAATACAATTTTCCATATAAGCAGCTATTGATGAATGTGGAGTCGAAGACGTTTTCTCTTTGGCTGTCGTAAAATTTTCTACAAATGATAAGAAAGAACATATTTAAATGCAATAAGTTCAAGAGGATAGCTTGTCACTGTTGGGGGTGGTGGTTGGGGGGAGGGAAGCCAAAGGGTCCCAACATCTCTGACTCCCAGATCCTAATGAGAGCACGTTAGCCAAAAACCTTTCACCCTCTGAAGTGAGTCATGGGTCTCGAGAGCGGCCTCCTGTTTAGGAAAAGAGAGGCACCGCTTCCTCCTAATGTCTTCTGAGGTTGGCGCTGCTTAAGTGTCTTTTATCTTAGATTTTGGAGGGTTTTGGGGGGGTTGGGGGTTTTTTTCTGTTTTTTTTTTCTTTTTTCGATAATGAGAATACAAAGTGGCTGCTTTTGGGGGGATGTCAACTTGGTGGAGATTATTCCAGGTGACTCATGTTTCTGTCTCTCTCAAAACACATGATTCGCTGTGTTAGTGAAATTAAGAAAGATGAGAAAAGTCTTACTCTTTTCCAAAATTTTTATTACATAGTCCATTATGCGACCAAAGACATCCAGCAAATACCACCCCAGTTGCAACTTTAACCAAAAGAACCCCAGCCCCACCCTAATGTCTGTCCCCATCCCCCTAATTGCTCTTTGCCTCCCCCAAGTTTTACCCACCTTCTTCTTTGTTGCCTCTCTATTTAGGCTGTATTTGCATTTGAACATACTAGCTTGCAATTATTTGTCCATTTGTCTGCCCTCCTCTTTCACTGGACTATGAGAACTCCAAAGACATGGACTTTGTCTTAATGCGTTTTTATAAATCCAGTCCCTAGTACTGGGACTGCCACAGAGATGGTGCTTAGAATTAATTAACTAATTACGCATTTATCAATAAAGACAGGATAATTTATGATACTAATTTGATGATTCTAGACTTCCAGTTGCTAATTCTGGATTTTGTTTGGGTAGCATATTTATAATAAAGATTATCTTTAGGCTAAATGTGATTACCTTTTTAAATATTATCATTTTCCTATTCTAATAAAATTTGACTCATTATAAACATTATGGCAACATATAATAAGATTTTTAAAATAGAGAAAAAAAATCATGTAATTCAACACCCTAAAAGCATTTCTGCCAGTATCCTTGTGGAATACATCCCTGCATTGTGTCCTACGACTATTTCTATTGAATTATTACAGATACAAACAATTATAACCATGATTGAATTAATGATGGGAAAAATGCTGAACAGTAACTGATAACATTGCCAAAAATGCCCTTTACTGTATGGAAAATAACAGTTAAATGTAGACCTTAACTGATGTGTGTACTTGATGTATATAGAAACATCTCAGTTTTTTTCAAGTGTTGTATTTTTCTCATTATAAAAGAAATTCATCATTGGAGAATATGAAAAATTAGTATAAAAGAATATACTAAAAAAAGACACATAGACTTGAGTAACCAGGTAAACAGAGACAATTACTATTATTATTGGATATATTTTCTTCCATACATTACATATTTTAAACAAAAATTAGAATTATATTGCCTATAAAACAATTTTTTTGTCAATTAGCATTAAATACTGAAGTTTTTAATCATGAACTGAAGAGCTTTAAGAAAAATTATAGTTTCATACTCTTCATTTATTTATAGATATCACTGGTAATTTAACCACCTTCCTAGTTTAGAATTTTTGGTCAGATCTGATTTTTATTGTATGTAACTAGTTTTGCAGTACATTTATTATTCTATATAAATTCTTGAATGGATTTGTGATTATTTCCATTAATTGGATACTTGAGAAGACTTTCAGTGTCTATCACTAAATTGAATTTCAAGAAAATGGAGAAAGGCCTACATTCTCACCAGCAGTGAAAGCATTTCTTTCTCTTGTCCCTTTACTGATATTAAACATTATGATATATAGTTTGTTTAAAGATTTTTCAGGTTTACAGGTATAAAAATACACAAAATATTTTCTTCCAAAATCTTTCATAACTACGGTTGCGAATAGACTCTTGGTTCCCATATTGTTTATTTGTATCTTTTCTATTTTTTTCCCTAAAAATTAGTTTACTAAAAATGCATAACACTACAACAAAAAAACATGTATGCACACTAGAAAATGCATTCATAAAAAGAAAACATCTTCCTTTTTTATCAGCCACCACTGTTTCCTCTTCCCAAAAGTAATCACTATTAACAATTTCTCAAATATCCTTCCAGAAAAAGAAAAAGAATATACCTGTATATATAAGGAGATCGCTTCTTAAAAAGTACATAAATATGTCCTTATGATACAAACTGTTCTACATTTTGTATACAAACAAAATGTATACATTTTGTATACAAACATTTTGTATACAAACAAAATGTATACATTTTGTTTGATTCATATAATGTCTTGGGCATCTTTTCACATCAACACATACATAAATATGTCCCACCATTTTTAATAGCTACCAGGAATATCATAAATTTAAAAAACTTATTAACTTAATGGATAAGAGTGGTATCTTACTGCTTTAAAATTTATATTACTTTGATTGTGATTAAATATTATTTTTCAGATACTTATTTCCCATTTGTATTTCATTGCTTCATGACCTTTATCCATTATCTATCTGGTGCAAGTGACTTTAAAATCCATTGTGGACAAATTGTCTCACAGAGATTCTGGGAGGATACCTTGCCGGCCTTCTAATCCCAACTCCAGCCTGATTTCTTCTACTATCCTGAACAGCTCTCAGAGGGGCAGCCAGGCAAGACCCTGGAGGCTGTGAGTCAGAAGACTGCAGTGGTTCTCTTTACTCTCTGAATCTGGGGACTGCACGCAAAATCTCAGCCATGGGGTCTGAAAGAGGTAGCTCTTTGGAGATAAATATGCCTAATCTCTCTATGAGCCCCAGGATGCTAAGGAAATTCTGAGCAGTTGCACAGGATCCTCTCTACTTCCAAGGCAAGAAGAGCTTAAAGATACCAAGGTACAAAAAGTCTTCCCTTGGGTATCTCCACAGAGAGCAGGCAATCTGCCTGATTCTCCACAACTAGTCCAAAGTTTCAGAGACAGATGTTTTTAATGTTTTTTGATACCAGATTCTCTTCCCTGTCTGGGCACATGGAGGTCTGGATTTCTCTGCCCCCTTACAGTTGCATGGAGCCATGTGACCATTTCTAACCAATTAAATGTATGCTTAATGTTTGAATTACCTTTGCATAATTCTCTATTTCCCTTTCACTCTACAGTGGCAAATCTTGTAGCCTTGTCTTAAAGGAGGGACCCTTAAAGAGAATGGAGCCTCTGTTATTCTTGTTTTTTCTTTCTAGAGTATCTCAACTTTATTTTTTCCTGTTTTATTGAGAAAAAATTGACGTACATCACTGCATGAGTTGAAGGCATACATCATGATGGTTTGATTTACCTATATTGTGAAATGATTACCACAATAGATTCAGCTAACTTCCATCTTCTCATATAGGTTCAGTAAAAAGAAAAGAAGAAAAGAAAAAAGGAAAATTTCTCCTTGTGATGAAAGGAGAAATCTCTTAGGATTTTCTCTGTTAATAATTTTTCCTGTATATAGTACAGTAGGTTTAGCTGTAGCCATCATGTTGTACATTACATTCCTGGTACTCATTTATCTTATAACTGGAAGTTTGTACCCTTTGACCACCTTCCTCCAATTCTTCCTCTCCCCTACCTTTCACCTCTGGTAACCACAAGTCTTATCTCTTTTTTCATGAATTTGTTTTTTCTTTTTTTGGTTTTTATAGAGTTCATATATAAGTGAGATCATACTGTATTTGTCTTTCTCTGTTTGACTATTTCACTTAGCATAATGCCCTCAAGGTCCATCCATGTTGTTGAAAATTACAGGATTTCCTTTTTTTTATGGCCAAATAATATTCCATTGTATATATATACTACAACTTTTTTATCCATTCATCCATCAATGGACACTTGGGTTGTTTCCATCTTGGCTATTGTAAATAATGCTGCTATGAACATGAGGGTGCACATACCTTTCTGAATTAATGTTTTTGTTTCCTTTGAATATATTCCCAGAAGTGGAAATTCTGGATCACATGATTGTCCTATTTTTAATTTTTTAGTATTCTCCACACTGTTTTTCCATAGTGGCTGTACCAGTTTGCAATCCCACCAATAGCGCACAAGTGTTCCCTTTTCCTCACATCTACACTAGCATTTGTTATTTCTTATTTTTTTTGATGATGACCATTCTAACAGGTATGAGAGTATATCTCATTGTAGTTTTAATTTGCATTTCCCTAATGACTAGTAAGGTTGAACATCTTTTCATGTACCTGTAAGCATTTTATATATCTTCTTTGGAAGGTATATTCAGGTCCTGTACCCATTTTTTAATTGGGTTATTTGGGTTTTTGAGGGGGTTGCTTGTTTTTTTGCTTTTGAGTTGTATAATTTTTTTTATACGTTGTGGATATTAACATTTTATCAGATATATGGTATGCAAATATTTTTCCCAATCTGTCAGTTTTCTTTTCATTTTGTTTATGGTTTCACCTCTGTTATACTTGTTCCTGAACCAGTGTAAGAAGCAGAGCCCTTCACTAAATCGTATTAGACATATGATATCAAAGAAAAATATACTGGCATTTTTGCTGTAGCATAATTTAGTCTATACTGATTAATAGAATACCCTAGTTAGAAGCCAAAAGGAAGCTTAACAACCAAAAAGAGTAACAATAGCTCATAAAGATATGTTGGATAAAATAAATAATAATTTGAAAAATGGTAAAGAACCTAAGGTGATTAAAATTTTTTAAAATGTTGTAGAATGTCTTGAAAGCATAAACATAGTGATTGTTGAAGACTGATTTTATGAAGTGGAGAAATATCTCAAATAGAAAGCAAAAATACAGAGAGAATGAAAATCATGAAGAAAAAGATATGAATTTTGAAAACTAAATTCAAGAGAACTAATGTGTGATTATTAGAAATCCCAGAAGGTAATAAAAGATGGATAGAAGAAAATAATAATTAAACAAAAAACGGAAAATTTTTAAAGTAAAAAAAGAAACAAAACAAACAAAAACAGGTAAGTTACAGACTAAAAAGATGGAGGGAAAAACATACACCTTCACAAATAACAAGGTATATTTTGGCAAAACTGCTGAATTCCAAAACAATGATAGTTCCTCAAAAAAATAAAAATAACATTACTGTATGATCCAGCAATTCTACTTCTGGGTATATACTCAAAGAATTGAAAGCAGCATCTCAAAGAGATATTTGTACACCCATGTTCATAGCAGCATTATTCACAAGCACCAAAATGTGGAAGCAACCCAAGTTTCCAACTATGAATGAATGGAAAAGCAAACATGGTATATGCATGCAGTGGAATATTATTCACCCTTAAAAAGGAAGGAGATTTTGACACATGTTACGACATTAATGAACCTTGAGAACTATGCTAAATGAAATAAGCCAGTCACAAAAAGACAAATACTAATGCTTTCACTTATATGAGGTATTTAGAATAATCAAAACCACAGAGACAAGAAGTAACATGGTGATTTCCAGGGACTAGCAGGAGGGGGAAAAGGGGAATTAGTGTTTGATGGGTATAGGCTTTTGATTTTATAATATGAAAACAGCTTGCAGATGGATGATGGCTACGGTTATACAACACTGTAACCATACACTTAATGCCACTAAACTGTACACTTAGAAATAGTGATAGTAAATTGTATGTTTTACATGTACATATTTTATCACAATAAATAGAATGAAATGAAAAAAAAAACTCAGCCCGTATTTAGTACTATTTATGTAAAATTCATGTATATGTACAACATTTTAGAAAACAATAGAAGTTCCATATTACCTGTAGGAGTGATTTGTAGGAATATCTATAATTTATTGACAAGAAGACAAAGTAATTTGCTGACTAATATGTATGGTATAATTATATTTTAATAAAAAGCAACCAGGAACACTTTAATATATCTGTAAATATGAGGGTGGTAGAGGAATGATTTCTGTTGTCTTTGTATACATACAGTATCATTTGTTTCAACACCACAAATTACTCTTATAATATGAAAAACTAAATATAGAAAATGTAAAAAGTATAATTTTAGTAAAGCCACATTATATGGTAAGGGCTGTAAACCACTGTCTTTCACATTTGGTGAATGCATTTTCCCAGTTTGAATTATGCCTTTTAATTGTGTGTTAGTATAGAAGTAATTTAAGATAATAACATATAACATATTATATGTTACTACATTATTATTATATATTATTATATTGATATTAAGATTATTATAATCTTTATTTATATATTGTTGATACTTACATTGTATATACTTATTATATATATTATTTTAAAGTATATATACATATTTAATTTTAAAATATTTTGAATATATATATCTCCTTGGTATTCTGTGTCATTTATGGATTTATCCCCATTTATGGAAGGCTTGCTGTAGTAGAGGCAGAATACAAATATGGTAGACAAATGCTACACAATAAAGATCAGTAGTTGTTTCATCAAAAAAATGTATAATTTAGGGAGGGCTCACACACACATGTATGGTTTTTTTTGCATGAACTATTCCCATATTGTCTGTGATATTGGTTTTGTTTTTGTTTTTCTGTTTTTTTGGGGGTTTTTTGGTTTCTTTAAAATGGAACAAGTAATTAAAGACACACGTACAGTGACTTAAGTGAAGAACCCCTGTAATTATCCCTTTCATGGTCGACTGATTGCAGTTATAACCCAGATTTGTTCTCCTTTTTTTTCAATATTTATGCCTTTGGGTAGTGCTCTCATACTGACAACAGGCCTGGACCATATGATTTGTTTGGTTAATGGTACAATAAGTAGCAAACTTGCAAACAGTCTTGAAAGGCACTTGTGCATGAGGGCTTATTGCCTTGCTGTTTTTGGAAACTTGCAACCTCAAGTAAAAGCTTGGGCTAGACTGTGAAGGATAAGAGACCATGTGGAGAGAAGCCCCCATTACCTAAACTGTCCACAGGCAACCCACTAGCTGATTGTAGACACATAAACAAGCCCACCCAAGATCAGCCAAACCTGACCCAGCCAGGGGAATTTCTACTTAGTCCAACCCAAATTTTTGACTTGCAGAATAATTAAGTAAATAAATGGTTGTTGTTTTAAGGCATAAAAACTGTTGTTGGTTTGTGCCACGGGGAACATACACCCAACACATACACCTACACACAATCTTTTTGTGTGTGTGTGTGTGTGTTACACGGGCCTCTCACTGTTGTGGCCTCTCCCGTTGCAGAGCACAGGCTCCGGACGCGCAGGCTCAGCAGCCATGGCTCACGGGCCCAACCGCTCCATGGCATGTGGGATCTTCCCGGACTGGGGCACGAACCCATGTCCCCTGCATCGGCAGGTGGACTCTCAACCACTGCGCCACCAGGGAAGCCCCACACAATCTTTTATATTTGCCTTGACCATACCCAATCAACTGTTTTTTTATAGTATAGCTCCTTTATCTAGTTTTCATAAAAACAATAACTTTCTTTCTTCATTCATATTTTATCACATTATATAACATTTAATTATATTTTATAAATATAATGGCAAGTATGACTACTATATGCAGGTTTGAGAAGAAAAACAGCTGACTTCTGGTAATTGTAGAACTCAACGTATTGATAGAACAGAAGTGTATGGGTAAAACTACAGAGTGACCTACAGTCATGCCCATTCATCATGTTGTTGGCATTAAGTAAGTGAATTTATCCTGGGCTCTGACAACACTGTAGGAGGCCTATTAGGCTGGGACAGCATCTCCTGTCTGCCTTCACTGTACTGTTAACTTTTTAAAATCTTAACATCACTGTCACTCCTGCTTCCGCCAGGAAATGAGTTTTCTTAATGACTTTAAGATGATCAGCATTCCCACTCATCATTTATGTAAAATTACATATGCATTTATAAATGCAAATATGTTTAAAATATTAAAATTTTGAGAGATACATAATTATATTCTAAAACATTTATCACCATGGTTCATTATGTTGTTATTACTCATGATAGGAATATACTTGCATTCAATCTTGCCATTTATTCTTAATACATACTGAAATAAAACCATTCATAATCCAAACAGTACACAGAGTCAACCCAAGAAGTGCTGTTCAAGTAACTTTATTAATAAGAACAAGTGTCTCAAAGGTGCTATAACAAACAATACCCCAAGTCTCAGTGGCTTAAGATAGTAGAAGTGTCTTCCTTGCTGATGTATGGCTTGTTGGCCATAGTTTCTCTTCCATGAAGTCATTTTGGGATCCAAGTATCTCTCATCTTATGGAACTGCTATCATCCATACCTGGCTTCTAAAATCCTCATGGAAAAAAGACAAATGAGAAATAAGATATTGTAAAACTCTTAACTTCCTCAGTCTAGAGGTGACACATGCCACTTCTACTCATATTCCATGATCAAAAGCGAATAATATGCCCTCATCCTTTCTTCATTTAAGCTGAGAAATATGATTTAGCTGTGTTACCAAGAAGAGGAACAGGACTGGTGACCATATATCCAGTCTTTGCCATAGTCATTAAGCCTACTTAATCATTCCAGAAACCTGAGTGTCTTAAATTCATGTTTAAATATAATAGAGAATTGAAACAAAGGATTGAGGTCAGTAGCAAAGAAATGGTTCTATGGAAGTTAAAGTGGCCTGGGCATTTAGATACAGCCAAAGAGTCAGCACATGTTCTTACCTTCAGTCAGGGACTGTAAGAAACTTGAACATATCAGTGGCCTTCTCTAGCCTTCAGATTCCTTTTTTATACTGGAAATAAGGAATTAATTAATTTCCAGTTTTAAAGAGTGATCAGCAAACTGTTCTAGGAATGTTCTGTGATGATGTTGGTGACTGGGAAAGAGCTGAGACAGGACCTCAGTTTGGCTCCATAACCTTCCAGATCACTGTCTCACATATCTACTGACACATTGGTGAAAATTCAATATTCTGGTTTATTAAGAACAGATTTTTTTCCTTTCTGTACATAATTATTCCTAAATTCAAAGCCATAAAAGAAAAGACTTTAAGCATGCCGTATCTATTTATTCATTCAGCATTCACACAGTGTTTTTTAGTGATTCAGTTTAATTTATATGGCTTTAATTGAGAATTTAGCTTGTGACAGGCTCTATACGGGAAATGGGAGTACAGATAAATAAGCTGTAAATATGTCTTTGAAGAACTTTGGGTCTAATAAAAATATAATAATCTATTCATTCATTCAACAAAGATTTAATGAACTTGTACTTATGAATCTGGCGCTGCTCTTGTGAAACTGCTTAGAGGAGCCAGTTAAACAAATAAATTCATCAATCACATTGGAGGATGAAAAGTGCTATGAAGGAAACCAAACATAAAATGGTGATGGAAGGCTAATTGATTACGATTAGGTGGGATGTCTCATTGGTACTTGAATTAAAAGAGGGAGATGCAGATGCCAAGTTCTGTACCCAGAGGGGCCATTCAGTAAAAAGATAGTCAGGAACGGTCTGGGTAAGTTCAAGAAAAGTGAAGAGGCTAAGGAGGCTGGCCATTCATGGTGGAGGGAAGCTGGGATGGAAGATGGATGTGTTAGCACCTAAGCATTGCACCCCATCCTCTCAGCCTAGGTCCCCAGGGAGACCTGAACACCACTGGCTAAAGCTAGGAAAGCATTTTTCAGACTGTATTAGTTTGCAAGGGCTGTGTGATGGTTAATTTCATAGGTCAACTTGACTGGGCTAAGGGATGCCCAGATAGCTGATCAAACAATTATTTCTGAGTGTGTCTGTAAAAGTATCTCAGGAAGAGATTAACATTTGAATCAGTAGACTGAGTAACTAAACTCTTTCCTCACCAATGCGGGCGGGAATCATCCAATCCATTGAGAGACTGAATACAACAAAAAGGTGGGAGAAGAGTGAATTCACTCTCTCAGTTTGAGCAGAAACATCCATTTTCTCCTGCCCTCAGACATCTCTGCTCCTGGCTCTCAGGCTTTCAGACTCAGACAGGAACTTATATCAGCAGCCACTCCCCTTATCCCCCCATTCTCATACCTTCAGACTTGGACTGAATTATACCACTGGCTTTCCTGGGTCTCCAGCTCGCTGATGGCAGATTGGGGGACTTCTCAGCCTCCAAAACCACATGAGCCAATTTCTATAATAAATCTCCTCTTATGTCTATCTGTCTATCTATCTATCTATCTATCTATCTATCTATCTATCTATCTATCTCCTATTGGATCTGTTTCTTTGGAGAACCTTGACTAACATAGGTTGCCATTACCAAGTACCACAGATTGGGGGCAGTAGAGAGAGGGGCTTAAACAACAGAAATTTATCTTCTCACAGTTCTGGAGGCTGCAAGTCCAAGATCGAGGTGTTGGCAGACTTGGTTATCTCACTGTCTGTGTTCTCTGTGTCCTGATCCCCTCCTCATATAATGACACCAGACATATCGGATTATGGAACACCAGCACGGCCTCATTTTACCTTAACTATCCAGTTAAAGGCTCTATCTCCAAATATAGTCACGTTCTGAGGTCCAGGATGATAGGACTTCCACATAAGAATTTGCGGCACAGGGCACAATTTAGCCCATAAAACACACCTTAAATAAAATGTGCACACTGAGAGTGGGAGGATTATTTTCTATTTCAGTGTGTAACAGTTAGGCAAGGGTGGATCACCAGAATATAGTAGGCTACAAGACAAACTGTGGATTTTAAGAGAAATGAGAAACCATTGGAAGTTTGTCATGGCAAGACTTTTTAAAAAGATCATTCTGGTTTCTTTAAGAGAATGAATTCTCTGACTGTATCAAGAAATATGGGTGAATTGCACTAGGACCATAACAGAGAAGATGGTATGACATCCTCAGATTTGGGACCTATTTTGAGGCTGAACCAGCAGAATTTTCTAATGGATTAGAAATAGAAATTAGTAGGGAAAAAAGGACACAGATGGCTTGAACCACTGTGTGGAGTTGATGGATGGATCCCAGAACAAACTCTTTCTTTCTTTCTTTTTTTTTTTGATTTCCCGCCTTTTATTTTTATTATTTTTTTAACATTTTATTGGAGTATAATTGCTTTACAATGGTGTGTTAGTTTCTGCTTTATAACAAAGTGAATCAGCTATACATATACTTATATCCCCATATCTCTTCCCTCTTGTGTCTCCCTGTCTCCCTCCCTCCCACCCTCCCTATCCCACCCCTCTAGGTGGTCACAAAGCACCGAGCTGATCTCCCTGTGCTATGTGGCTGCTTCCCACTAGCTATTGGTTTCACATTTGGTAGTGTATATATGTCCATGCCACTCTCTCACTTTGTCCCAGCTTACCCTTCCCCCTCCCCATATCCTCAAGTCCATTCTCTAGTAGGTCTGTGTCTTTATTCCCATCCTTCCCCTAGGTTCTTCATAACATTTTTTTTAGATTCCATATATCTGTGTTAGCATATGGTATTTGTTTTTCTCTTTCTGACTTACTTCACTCTGTATGACAGACTCTAGATCCATCCACCTCACTACAAATAACTCAGTTTCTTTTCTTTTTATGGCCAAGTAATATTCCATTCTATATATGTGCCACATCTTCTTTATCCATTCCCCTGTCGATGGACACTTAGGTTGCTTCCACGTTGGCTAAGCAACATTAGCCACGTTGCTTCCACTGGCTAATGTAAATAGAGCTGCAATGAACATTGTGGTACATGACTCTTTTTGAATTATGGTTTTCTCAGGGTATATGCCCAGTAGTGGGATTGCTGGGTCATATGGTAGTTCTATTTTTAGTTTTTTAAGGAACCTCCATACTGTTCTCCATAGTGGCTGTATCAACTTACATTCCCACCTACAGGGCAGGAGGGTTCCCTTTTCTCCACACCTCTCCAGCATTTATTGTTTGTAGATATTTTAATGATGGCCATTCTGACTGGTGTGAAGTGATATCTCATGGTAGTTTTGATTTGCATTTCTCTAATGATTAATGAAGTTGAGCATTCTTTCATGTGTTTGTTGGCAGTTGTATATCTTCTTTGGAGAAATGTTTATTTCTATAGAAAGATCATTCAAACTTAGATCATTAAGTTTGAAAATTTCAATATTAATTCAAAGGTTAGTAAAATAGGGGCTTCCCTGGTGGCGCAGTGGTTGGGAGTCCACCTGCCAATGCAGGGGACGTGGGTTCGTGTCCCGGTACGGGAGGATCCCCCATGCCACGGGACGGCTGGGCCCGTGGGCCATGGCCGCTGAGCCTGCGCGTCCGGAGCCTGTGCTCCGCAACGGGAGAGGCCACAACGGTGAGAGGTCCGCGTACAGCAAAAAAAAAAAAAAGTTAGTAAAATAAAGTGGCAAATTGGTATTTCTAAAGTAAATCATACTTTTAAAAATGTCATCCATTTCTTATAGCATCACTAATAATTCATTTCAAATTTTGAAACTATTTTAAAAGATCCAGAAAAAGATGACCATATTAACTCCCGACAAATGTCACATCGTTGTGTCTGATGGGCTTTACCTATAATTTTAACTGTTGAATAAATTACCTAGCCTCCTGGAAGCCATGACTGGAAATGGTATAATATTAATCACAAATATTTAAGGAAAGATAATAATGAAGTAATTAAATAAGTACCCGCAATTGTGAAAGAATTAAACTTTACCTACTACACACACCAGCCAGCCGACTACTTTGTTACTCTGTTTCTTCAAAAAATGATTTGATTTTAGCATCTCTAGACAACTCTCAAACTTGAGAATCTGTGAGTGTTAGTCTACTGTCTCCAAATGCTAACCTGGACCAGGTCTCCTTTCCCTCACCTGCCCTTGGCTTGGTGATAGTATCAGCCTCTGAAGGCAGCTCTATGGCTTCTAAATGCAAAGTCCGCAGCAGGGGTCCCCCTTCATTCAGTTTCCCTGGTCCTGGGCCAAGTGCGAGCTGGAGCTTCTGGGCACCTGGGTGAGGCAGAAACACGCACGTAACATGAGCCAGACTGGAGGTCAAGTCTTACTTTCCTCTGACTACACGCTTGCTGCTCCTCTGGAAACTTCTGTAGGGAGGACTCTCTCCCTCACCTAATCATTGCCCCCACCCCTCTTAGCCCAGGTCCCTGTGGAGACCTGAAAGCTCCTGCCTGAAGCTAGGAAAGCATTTTTCACACCTTAAAGTAAAATGTTCAGATTGAGGGTGGAAGGATTATTTTCCACTACAATATGAAACATTCTGGCCCTTTTCCCAGAGTTTATAATAGTCCTTGGAAAAGGCCGTCTCCTCTGAAGTATAGTCCTAGAAACTAGCTAGAAATGAGCTGGGAAGTCTGGAACAGACTTGCTAGGGAGGGAGGGCCATTGCTGATGGGAATGTTAACTCTAGGATACTGGGGATCTCAAAGACTGCTAAACATAACACTGAGAAAGGTCTCCATCCATCGAGCCAATCCTCTTAATTATCTTTGATACCATTTAAAATTAAAGTCCCCTATAGACTAACTGCAGTAATAAAAACCCAAATCCCAGTGGATTAACACTATAAATATTTATTTCTTCCTCAACCCATGGTAAGATTCGTTGTGTGATGGGCATCCTTTCACAGCATGGTTTAGGGACCCAGGATCTTTCCATCATCCAGGGTCTTGGAATTTTCCACCACATCCTCTCATTCTGCCTAGACATTCTGTCTGAAGGACCTGGTAGGGGACTTTAGGAGCCAAGCATGGAAGTGGTACAGCTTACCAGACCAGCACCATTGGCCAGCACTCAGTCTTATGGCCCATCCAGCTTTGGGGCAAAATTGACTATACCACCCGCCAAAGAAGGAGAAGAAACACATAGATATTGATGGGCACATTCTCTGCTATTTCTCACTAAAAATAAAATTGTTAGTTTGGGTTGTCATCTGTCCTCACACATCAGTGGGAATGAAAGATCTAAGAGAACGTTGAGCTATGAAGAGAGGAGTCTTTGGGGCCTGGGGTCACTGTTGGAAGACTTCCTTACATTATCTTTCCTATTCACTGACATAAACTTTTCTTTACAAAAGGCTAGAGAATGTATTACCCTGCTTTGGAATTGTATTATATTTACCTATCTCTCCTAACCCTCAACTTGAGGGTAGAGATAGTTTCCTACTAAACCTTGAATGTCTAGCACCTACCACAGGACCTGAGTTACAACAGATGCAGTATTAATTTTCTATACTGAGTAACAAATTATCACAAACTTAGTGGCTTAGAGCAATGCCCATTTATTATTTCACCACTTTTGTAGGTCAAGTTAAGATATGGCTTAACTGCATTCTCTGCTTCAGGGTCTCACCAGGCTTCAATTAATATGTAAGTCAGGCTGTATTCTCATCTGAAGGATCAACTGGAGAAGAATCTGGTTCCAAACTCACTCATGTTGTTGGCAGAATTCATCTTCTATGATTATAGGACTGTGATTCTATGATTGCTTCCTGCTGGCTATTGGCCAGGGACCACTCTCAGCGCCTAGAGGCTACCTGGCATCCTGGTCATGTGGTCTTCCTCATAGACCCTCTCACAACATGGAAGTTCACCTCTTTAAAGGCACTAAGGGAGAAAATCTCCAGAGTCATTCTTCTAGAAAGACAGTATCCTATATTATATGGCTTACTCATGTGACTGGCATCCCATCACTTTTACCATAGTCCATTGGTTAGAGGCAAGTCACAGCTCCCATCCACATTCAAGAGAAGAACATTACACAAGGGTATGAAACCAGGAGGCAGGAATCACAGGGACCTTCTCAAAGACTGTCTTCCACACAAGCTGTTTTCTAATTTGATGAGTAGATGGAGAGATGAGGAAGAAAGAAGCACAGAGGAGGAGACTGGCTTCCAAGCAACATACACTGTGCTCTGAATCTCATTCTTATCACTTATAAAATGACAATAATGGTACTTCCTAGGACTATCAGGCTACTTAAGATAGAAAACATAGATAAAATATCTAATAAAATGCTAGCAAAAGGAAGTGCCCAATATGTTTTCCTTTTCTCTAACTTACTGATGGCCTTGACATGTGATTTCCTCATACCAGGGCTCACTTGCCTCCTCTATAAATGAGCAATTTAATTTCAGGAGCCTTTCTGGGGGTCACTGCCAACTTGAAAACTCACATCACTGGACAAAGATGATTTGACCCAACAGTGACTTGTACACATTCTCCTCATAAAATAAGAACTTGTAAAAATAAACTGAAGGCAAAAGATAAGGGACTTCCCTCCTCTCAGTTAATCATGGAATTAAGGCCAAAGTATGTATTTCTTCTTGATCATCCAATCGAAGGAATTTTGGAAGTTGACTATGAAAAGTTTAGCCATTTAACATTCTGTATGAAAATAATCAGAGATTAGATCATCTAGTTCACTTCATGTATTACTGTCTTTCTAACTGGTTGCAGCCTTCAGGGAGAGAGCTTGACTTTTTTTTTTTTTTTCGAGTAGCTGTTAATAAAACACAAATTGGTTCAACAACAACAACTCTAGCTCCATTGAAAACTATATAGAGAGAAATTTCTAACTTTTAAAAAATCTAGAGCTAGAAGCTGACTTGTCTGGTTAATTTGCTTAAATAGGAATCAACTACCATGCGTATTTCATTAGGGAGCAGATACAGGGAAAGAAGAAATCAGAATCGAGTCACCACTTGGACTGTTAACCACACTGGCTGGGGCTGCTCTGTATTTGCCGGGCTCTCATCTGTGAATTTCTCTCTATCCAACTCTTGTCTGGTCTCATCTTTCTCACACTCAGAAATTCCTGCTCTTCCCCCAACTCTTCTTCTTGCCATCTATGTCTGGCACACCCAGACAATCAGGAGGAATGTTAACAGAATCACCATTCAGCCTAAGATTGTTTCCTTTATCCCCTTTCTCCAAATGAGGTGTCTGAATGTTCAGAAAATTTAGCCAAGCCTCTGAACGGGCTCCCCTTGGTGCTTGTTGCCTCTAATGAGGTCACTATTAACACTTCTGGAGGGGGTGTCTCTGAGGTGCTCTGACTCCAATTAGAATGCCTTAAGTCTCTTAAATTGAAAATATACCTGTAGGCATGACTTTGTCTTGAATTCTGAAAGCTTGCCCCCTCTGGGGACTAGTGTGGATAATCCCTGAGTCTGCAGGGGTGGGAGACAGATGCATGCTTGAGTGCACCCCCTTAAATTTTGTGCCCTGAGGACCTCACTCATCTCACCCTAGTCCCAGTCCTGCTGGATATGGACAGGTCAGGAAGGTCCTCACTGAGAGCTCAGCTGATCTGGGTACAAAGATTATATTAGTTTCCCAGGGTTGCCAGAATAAATTACCATAAACTTGGTGGCCTAAAACAAAACAAACTTTTTGTCTCACAGTTCGGGAGTCCAGACGTTCAAATCGAGGTGTCAGCAAGGCCATGCTCCAAAGATTTCAGAAGAGAATTCTTCCTTGTTTCTTCCTGCTTCTAGGTGGCTTCTGGTGACCCCAGGTGTTCCTTGGTTTGTGGCAATGTAAGTCCAACCTCTGCTTCTGTCTTCACGTGAACTCTTTTGTCTATGTCTTCTCCTCTTCTTATAAGGACACTTGTCTTTGGATTTGGGGCTCACCCATATAATCCAGGATGATGCCATCTTGAGATCCTGAGTTTAATCACATCTGTAAGACCCTTTTTGCAAATAAGATCACATTGACAGGTTACGGGTGGGTATATATTTTGAGAAGTCACCATTCAACCCTCTACAGATTGGAATCAAGAGGTTGAAATCCAGAGCTAGACCATGAGACATTCTGTGTAGAGCTATTTGTTCAACCAGCCTTTGCTGAGTGCTTACTTTATCTCTGGCTCCAAAGTTGACAAAGATGAAGATGGCATAAATGAAACCCACATGGGCCTGTGCCACACCTCCCCAAAACAAGAGCAAAATAAACAAAAAATATTTTTACCTCTCTCTATCAAGTAACTTATTATCCATTGGGGAAGATGAAGATAATTAAACAGAATGTTTGGTTCGGGGGGGTGAATGCTAATAACGGCACCCAGCACTGGTTTTAAGAATAGAGCGGGGGCTTCCCTGGTGGCGCAGTGGTTGAGAGGCCGCCTGCCGATGCAGGGGACACGGGTTCGTGCCCCGGTCCGGGAGGATCCCACGTGCCGCGGAGCGGCTGGGCCCGTGAGCCATGGCCGCTGAGTCTGCGCGTCCGGAGCCTGTGTTCCGCAACGGGAGAGGCCACAGCAGTGAGAGGCCCGAGTACCGCAAAAAAAAAAAAAAAAAAAAAAAGAATAGAGCGGCTGATGGAGTTCACATATAGCTCAATCCAGCATTCAAGGAGCTCCATCCCATCAATTCCTTGGTACAGTGTTTATTTTCAAAAATACTATTACTTAAGAAAAAAATAGGAGACTCAATCAAAGGGGGAAAATTACATAAAAGTACACTTCGTGTGGCAAACACCCCCCCCAAAAAAACCCACCAATGAATGATTGGTGAAGTAATGAAAAAATTTTCAAGTCACGCTATAAAATCAACCTCAACAACTCATCCTTAAATACATATTCAAATTGTGCCTAGTTTTAGAGGTCTGGCTCAGGCTCACCTTTTCTAGGAAACTTTTCTAAACCACCTGAACCCAGAGGTCACACAATTCTCAGTTCACATCGCCGCCTTAAAATATGTTGGTATTTCCCCGCCAGTTCCTTCCTGCCTCTCCTGTCTCAGTACATGCACCACTACCCGATGCTACAGCAAGTTCTGCAGGCTCCGCTGCCTAATGTATCCAGCTTCTGTTCAGGCCACTATTAGCATCTAGTCCAGAACACTATGGTTTCTTGCCTGAAGCATTGTGATACCTTCTGAATTTGTCTCCCTTCTTCTACCCTTTTCCCCCTAACAACCATTCTCTGCAAAGCAAGTATTATGATGTCTTCAAACAAACTATGTCACTCCCAATCTCTCCAATGGCTTTCTATTGCACCTGAAATAAAATTCCAACTCCCTACCCTGGCTTAAAGGGCTCTCTGATATGACCTTGCCGCTTCCATCCTCTCTGAAATAATCTTCCTTGTCTCTCCTCTTTGCAGTCGAAGCCCAGACACATAATTTCCATTGCTTGAACAGTTAGTCCTTGCCTGAGCACTTTTGAATCTAGTTTCCCTGCCTTCAAACCCTCTCCTGTTTACCGTCACAAGTCTGTCCAAACAGTCCCAGCTCAAGCATCTCTTCCTTAGTGAGACCTTCCTTACCACTCAGTCTAAATCACCACACTGCCACTCACCCTCAATCAGACCACTCTGCTCTAGTTTCTCCATTGCTCTTGAGGAACTAAAATCGTCTTCAGTTTGTCGCTACTTGTATTGTCTATCTCCTCCGACTAGAATATACATTTCAGGATAACTGGGACCTTATCTGTGCTTTCGCCATGGCATCTCCACATCTAGATCAGCCTTAAGCACATAGGAGATGCCCAACAAAATATTTGCTCAATGACTGAATGAGTGCAAGGTTGTCTATTATTCTTGATGCTTAACTATATTAACTGTGTCTTTCAATAACATAAACTCTGTGAGAGGAGGCACCCATGTACTGTTCTGCACACGCACCTTAACACAATTTTTAACAAACATAAATACATATTTAGCTGTTTTGGTAAAGGGAAGATGGAACAGTGTTCTAGTTTTTCTGCTGAATACACTTTGGGTCTCTCTCATGTTTTAGAGACTCTATCCCTGGTCTACTGTCCTTTGCTGTTTGTTCATTGCGATAAGGCAATTTTGTGTGAAGAGGGTCTGTTTGTCCTCCAGTGAACTAAGACTTGGTCCCTACCGAAGACATCCAGTATGAGGTCTCCCTCCTTCTTCTCTCTCTCTGATTTTCTGGCTCTACCTCTCTGCTTCTAAGCATCTTACCCATCACAGAGAAATCCATCCCACAAGTGGTTCTCAAGCTCTTACCTATAGAAATAAGGAACAAACCAACAACAACAACAGAAAATGTGCTACCAATGAGTAATATTTGGAAGAGCATGATGTGTTTTACTGAAAGACACCAAACCAGAATACTTCAACCTTGACCTTCTAGAAGCACTTGCCAATTTTAATGGCCATAATCGTTGCATTTGCGTGGTACGTTTACACGTACTGTCTACGTATGGCCAAAGAAGATCCTCTCAGTATCTATTTTTGCTGTCAGTGCATCACTGAAACTAGCAAGATTTGTGAACGACGTACCTCAGGGGACTGTGTTGGGGTTGCCTGGGTCAGACAGACTCTGCTCTCTGTGTGAAGTAATCCTATCTGTGTGTGCTTGGATTTTAAAGTTGACCCTCATTAATCTTAGCTCCAGTTCCTTTAGACAATCCAGAGCTGATCTATCCCCCTTTTCCCCTGAGCAACCATCCACATCGACCCCCCAAATAAGTTATTTATTCCTGAAATGACTTGATCTGGCGTCACCCAACCTTCTATAACCTCCTGTGTATGAAAGAGAGAAATGAATGACTTGGGCTACATCAAAGTGTTGTTTTACTTTCCATATAGTCATTAACTTTAAATGTTCCCAAACTAATAGTCTAAGACATTGTAAAGAGGTAATAAGTTCAAAGGAACGGAAAACATAAAGCAGAACTCCAGAGTCATTTAAAAGTATTTTCTCTAAATGTGTGCAAGCTTTCAAGGCTGCTATAGGCAAAGGGACCTGGATCGGCACTTTGGCTGGTGCTGAAAAGAAGTTTCCCCAAGTGGAGTGTGTAAGCGAGTTGCCAGGCCAACCTCTTTGAGAGCAGAAGCATGTCTTTAGAGGATCTGCTATTTCAGAGACAGTTACACTGAGCTGGCTCATTCTTCCTTCAGCTAAAGGCCAATTTGTCTCTTTCTTTAAATCTCTCTTCCCTTGTTTGGATCCATGTGCTCCAGGTCACTTAGGGAGGGTTGGTCTACTGCTCGATAAAATAGGGTGTCTCTGTATAAGAAAAAAATTACAAACGGATTAAGTTATATAAACTGAAGATCCAAGTTCCTGTTGTAAAACCTCTAGTCATTGAGTTAAATAGAGTGTGGGGTAGCAGGTCAGAGCCCTATATGTTTCTCTGAAACATCAGAGCTAAAAAGCTGCTGCCTTTTTTTTTTTTTTTCCAGGGGAGCACATCCTTTGAGAAAGCCATTACTCGAGCAGGCTTGCCTAGCAAGCTGTTTGTGGAGATGAAGTGCCTCTGCTACTCCTCACGCCTTCAGATTCTCACAGTTTTCCGTCACACTGGACCGCTGTGGATTCTGCATTCTAGCCTCACATCCTGGGAAGAGGTTTACAACCTAAAAAGAACATGGATTACTTTTACTTTGAATAAAAGGCAATGAAATTCAAGGCTTTTAATTGTTCTACATTTCTTTACATATTTTCTTCTTCTCTTTCATGACATACAGACTTATTTTTTTCTTTTTTTTGCGGTACGCGGACCTTTCACTGTTGTGGCCTCTCCCGCTGCGGAGCACAGGCTCCGGACGCGCAGGCTCAGCGGCCACGGCTCACGGGCCCAGCCGCTCCGCGGCACGCGGGATCCTCCCGGACCGGGGCACGAACCCATGCCCCCTGCATCGGCAGGCGGACTCCCAACCACTGCGCCACCAGGGAAGCCCCAGACTTATTTTTGAATATTCAAAATCACAAGAAGCCAACTATGTCTTATTCTACTTATTTTTCACTTAATATTTATGCCTTGGGCATTTAAATCCTGCTATGTAATTTTTCAAAAGAGTTACTGAAAGTTTCATTGAATGCATACCCTAGAATTCACTTAGCCATCTATCTATATTATTGGATATTTAAATTGTTTTCAAACGTTTCACTATTAACAATAACTCAGTAGTAAACATTTTGAGCATGAGTAGTTTTCTTCTTTCAAGGGAAGTATGCCATTTGGATGGAACCTTTATAATGGGGTTACCAGGTTTCAGCACGTAACATTTTTATGGCTCTTGATAGTGGTGGGTAAGATTCTTTACAGAACAGTTTGTTCAGTTACAGTATTTACCTGGCGCTGTTCAGGAACCATTTCACCACACCCTCACCCACACTGGGCCTGGTAGAGAGGGAGCTATTAGGCATCCCAGAGACATCAAACTGTAGTAGGCCCTGACCAAAACTAAAAATTATGACAAGCTGAATTTAGTCAAATTAAAAACTATGCATGACACAACCTAATATGAATCTTGCTTTCATTAGGTTTTTATCATTTTCTTTCTTAAAAATATTATATTGTAAAAGGAAATATATAGCTTATTATAACACATTTTGAAATTTGGGGAAAATAAATAAATAAAAATCATACTTCTGCCACCTGGATCGTCATCATCATTATTATTATTTATTTTAACTTTATTAGTAATAATCATTAATATTTTGGAGTGATTATGTGATTATTATTCTATGAATTATTCATAATAATCATGAATTATTATGAATATGAATTATTCATAATATGAATTATTATGTGATTATTGTTCTATGAACATATTTTAAAAATAAAATCAAACAGAATATGCTAAGTTTCAATCTTCTATTTTTCATTAAATAATATATGAACAATACATCTATAACAATTTCATCACAATATCGATTGCAGTGAATATTTAAACTTATCATATGAATATAACAAATTTCCTATGGTTAGCCATGTAATTTATTTCAACCTTTCATCTGTTGCAATTAACGCTGCAGTGATAATCGCCCTTCTAGTGGATGTATCCTAGGAAAACACTGTGATAACATCCTAAAGATAATTTTTAATATAGAATTTCTGGATTAACGTGTAAGCACATTCTAAGGCTTGTGATGAACATTCACAAATTGCCCTTCAGAAATGCTACCCTGAAAAAGCCTATGAGATGATTTATTTTCTAGACAGCGTACAGCATCATTTTAAAAACGATCCTTTCAAATTTGATGGACAAACATAATATTGCTTGACTTTAACTTCCGTTCTTTATCATTTGTGAATTTATGCATCTGTTTTCCGATATTTATTTTAATATGTGTATTTTGTGTGTGTATTCATGTCCTGTTTTCCTATTGCTAACTTTTCTCCTATTTAAACTTCTAAATAACTACAGAGAAACAGTCTTCAGGTTGCTTTGAGCATTGGGTGTCCCACATAATGTGGGTATTGGGGCACCTGGTACCTTCTGGCTTTATTCCTGCCGAGATTCTCCTCTGGCTTATGCACTGAGTTAATTCTGGGCTTCAGAATGAGGAGGCAGGAAATTTTGAACTTATCCTGAGGAGAGGCACCAGCGTACCCATGCAGGAAGTATCAGGAGATGAGACCTGAAAATAAACTTGTGCAAGATCATAAAATGCGTTGAACACCAGGGATTTCAGACTCTTTTCGGTCAGCAGTAGGGAGCCATTGAGAAGTTTTGAGTGGGAGAAAGACGTGACGAGAAGATGTGTTTCAGAGAGTATCCAGCAGGTGACGCCATTGTAACATGACTTCTTCTTAAGGGCTTCTCCCAGCCCCTTGAGCTGTGCAGGTAAAATCCCCGTGCGAAAATGTACCTTTTCCAAAACATTCAGACTAGATGGTCTAGGTCATTCTAGTGGACTATACTGGGACAGATTTTCCTAAAAACTGAAAGAACTCTTACACAGAAGCTCTGGCATTTAAAAAAAATAATATTCATGCTTTCCTCCAGAGCCTCTTTTTTGTTCATGTATATCTCGTTCTTCCTGAGTTTTATTTTAGTTCAGTGCTTTTGTGTGCATTAGGTTATTTCTTCAAATATCAAATGCTGTTTTTGACAAATTATCATTGGCCTTTTTAATGAAGGCTAGAGTAGTAACTTTCAACTCTGAAAAGTTGTGAAACTCTCAGTACAGAAGAAGAGCTGTACACTGAACAATTCACTTAAATTAGGGTCTATGACTTCATTCTTACCAGATACAGAGCAGTGAGTCCAAATGATTATTCATTTTCTTCCATGAAATTCTTCATATCTATTAAATGGTAATGACAGGATACTGAGTATTGGGTATCTTGAGATGTATGAGAAAATTCAAGAATTCCTCCATGATTCTAACAGCTATTTTAAGATTTGTATCATCTTTTGTCCTTTGATTCAATTTATTTGAAACATCTCCACTTACATTTAAAAAAAAAGAAAGATTCAGTACAAACTCTTAGAGTCCAAATGTTTTTCCCTGAAACCTCAGTGGATCCCATCAGAATGACAACAAGGCACATGTTTGCAGTTGGGAATCTGGCAGCAAGGAGTGTGAGTGCTGATGGTCAAGATGTTCTGGTTCAGAAGTTAGAAAATAAATAATTCCTGAGAGGAAGGATTCTTCAGCTCCGGGCAGCTGATACGGCAATAAAATAAATAGGCAGTAAAGTACACTTCCTGTTTTGAGCGTTCACATTTCATATTGGCCAAGCACATCTCTTAAATTCAATCTCATGCTTCCATAAATAAACCTGGCACCTTTTTAAACACTTTTCCATCTGCTGCAGAACGAGGCGCGCATTATTGAATACACCTCAGGGAGTCCCAGAAATGGGAAAAGACTACTTGTGAGGAACACACCACTGCCGCTGGCCTTGGCCCAGAGAAGCCATCAGGAGATTGTTTGCGTTCAAACCGTTGTAACAAGACCCTGATGGTGTTTCCCCACAGCCTTTGCTTCCATGCGAAGTTGTCATGGTCAGGGCTTTGCACCAGGAGGAACCAGGAATGGTCTCAGGTAGAGTCAGGATTAGAATTAGACATGTTTGCAGGATTCTTGTCCATAATACCTGGGATTGGTCTCCTACGGCTCCTGACACCTTTGCCAACATACTAATCCAGTTTCCTAGGATGGATGGAAAAGTCTATCATTCACCTACACTAGAATCTGGAGGAAGAGGTCGAGGATGCAGGGGGCCGCTTGGGTTCGCAGTAGTCAACTCTGAGCTCATCTACTTGGTGGTGGAAAGCATGGGATGGTATCACAGGGAGATGAGGCAAGTCCTAGCTTTGCTGTGTGATTTTCGACGGGTAGGGAGATCACTGTATCCTCAGAGTGTTTAAGTGAAGTAAAACCCATGAAATCAATTGTCACAGGGCCTGAACAAATAAGCAATCCATAGATACTAGCTATGTTTATCATTCAATTTTCCCAGGTCATCTTGTTTGTGAACAGCGTACTGGGGACAGCCTGGCTCAGGTGACCAGGAGAGGGAGTTATCATTCAACACCTACATTTCCCATTTGAGACCATTATTAAATATGGGATACTTCCCTAATTTTTTTTTTTTTACATCATCTAATTTAACCCTTGCTCTAAACTTCAAAGCAGGTTTTAATATTTCCACCTTACAGAAAAATAAGCAGAAGATCAGAAATACTACTAAATGTTATCAGACCTAAAATACCATCGGTTGGAAGGCATGTCATTATCTTATGTAGTAGCACCACCAAAGGAAATCAAAAACTCTGATAATTATAACTGTAAGACCTCACCAGTAGCGCGGCAAGTCAAAATCTCAGAGAATTTAAAATGCAGGAAAAACCCTGCCTTTAAAACCAATGAAAAATAGTAAGACACTTGCCCGACCTCACACAGGTAGTGGCAGAAGCAGAATTTTAATGCAGGGGACTCCAGTGGACTCTCAGTCTTTCTCTAAATCAAGGCACAGGACCTTTTGTCAGCCATTCTTCCTGCCCAGCGCCAGGCTTAGGGCGGCTCTGTCCTCCTCTGGCTGTCCTGCTTTGCTGCTCAGGGTGGCCTTATCTTCCCCCAACTTGTATGACAGCTCACCCCACGCAGCTCCAGCTCAGAGCCCCTTGAACAGGGACAGACAGACAGAGTCAAGCGTGGCTCAGGAGTACCGGTGGATGGCATTTCACAGGTGAGTAGAAGGCAGAAGCTGCTGAGGGCCTAACTGGTGCTGACTGGAGTCCTTGAGGGGCAGCTTGTGCTCAACAAATGATCTTACTCTTGGATTCTTGCTACACGTTTGCAGACCTGCAATTGGATTGGCTTGTGATTAGAGCTGTTCTCAGACTGTAGGATTCACTTGTCCTCTAACTGACACAGGCCTGATTTCTCCCTGAATATCTGGAGTTAAGTGCTTTGGAACTCAACTTGACTCTTAGTACCCCCGCTCAGCTCAAGGTTCTTGTCTTGACTTCTGTGCTTCTGTAAGTAAGTTGCCTCAACTGCCTCATAGCTTCTGATGAAATGGCGCAGAGAGAATTAGAACTTGGGCTGCAGGTTCCAAAATAAGGTGTCTTTTATTACTACAAAACGCTGCCACTAAAGAAACAGAACAAGTGGTACACTTGCATTTCCTGTAACTCTGACAGATTTTACTAAAATTGAAAGGTGAGTAGGAAGTGATGCTGCGTCTCAGAGGAACCATGACTAGCTTAGATCTAACTTCCTGTTCTGCCACCAGCCAGCACTGTGACCTTGGGAAGCCAGCTCTCCTGGTTGAGCCTCTGCTTCCCCATCTATAATGGAAAGAACTGAGCTGGACCCTCTTTCTAACCCCTCTTGGCCCTGGCACTCGGATTATCAGACGTTTCTCAGCTTACTTGATGAGGTACCACCATTATTTATTGCATTTTGTCTCTGCCCCCCAAAAGCAAAATACCCTGGGAATCACAACATTTTTAAACCTGTCACAGCATCATGGGACTCTTGAACCAGCCCAGGGTCTTTTCACAGGCAGTATGCCCTCACATTTGCTTCAGGGAACCTGGTCACTGTGCTTTATCCAGATTGCCATAGAATGATTTTCCATCAGGATTATCATGGCTTTGATAAGCTTCCCGATCTAACAGCCTGAGAGCAACAACCATAAATTAACTCCTCACCAAAGCTCTCCAGACTGGCTGGGCCTCTGGGGCAATAAGGCATCTTCCCAGCATCTTCATGCAAAGCTACACCCTGTGCCCAATGTTCACCTCTCCTCTGGGGTCTCACCATGCCTTTGTACACAGGTCTACCCCAGGGTGTGCGCTCATTTATTTGCACGCAGGTTTCCCCAAATAGGCTGACAGCTGCCTGCAAGTCCAGAATGTGCTTGATGTATCTGTGTCCACAGAATCTGACACAGTGGACACAGGGCCTGGCATTGCCAAGCAGGAACGCAGTGAGGGCCTGAACATGAGATTTCCTTTGTGGGCAAGGGTGGGGAAAGGGGGTTTCCTCGGGAGAGGTATCATGGGGCACCACTGGGGTAGAAGGAAGGGGACCTTAGGAGAAGTTCCCAGCCTACTGTCTACCTTTCTCCTACCTGCTATTGGAGCCTGTGTGTGTGTGTGTTACTTTGACTGTGAAGTTTACCTGGCACCGTTGCCTCCAGGATTCCCTGAGTCCATGTCATGTCCTCCTCTAGAATTCATTATCCTTCGTGGTGTTTATGTTGCTGTTCAGCATTTGCCATTCATTTTACTGAGTATTGACATCCTGCTTCCTAGGAAGGAATTATCACTCTCTTTGAGATGTTGCAGCAACGGTTCCTTTTTTATAGCCCTTGGATCCCCCTTTATCTCCCTTCAATTCGCTTCTGGAACCATGTGCTCAGTTGACCCCATTTCCTTCTTTGACCTTTGTTTAGTTTCTCCCTTAGATTTTCTCTGAGGCTAAGGAATCACCTTATCATTCGTTATCACAATTTTCTTTAGGTCTTTTTTGATTAACTTGGTTATTTCAATATTTGAGCCATCTTGGCAATTTTCATCGTTCAGCCATGTGGTAAGTTCTTCTGATTTATTACCAGGCTTCATCAAGCACATTTTTCCCTGCTCCCCACCTCAGTAGATGAGTCCAAACTCATCTGCAAGGCTTGTTCTGAGAAGGCCAAACTGTTCCTAGTTATTTGCTCCCCTTCGGGGCTGTAGAGATAAAGCTCTGGTATCTTGCCAGCCACATCCAGGATGGCTGGTCCACCTATTTTCACCTTCCTGGGATGTTCAAACTGTCAGGTGTGACAGGTATGAAGGGTGGATAAAGTGAGCCTCCTGGAGAGCATTCAGATTCTCCAAGACTCAGAGTTAGGGCAAGTTTTGGGGGGTCAGAGGCACACCTCAGGCCATTGGATGTATTATGCCAGCGTCTGTCCAGCTCTCTGAGCAAACACTGTACACGGTCTGTAGCATACAGAGAGCATTAGCCCTTTTGATCCAAGAGCTACATCAAATCATTTTGACCCTTTGAGGAAGATATGTAACCTGGGCCAAGTGGAGCCAGATGACTTTTTTTTATTACCGGAGCATAAAGCGCTATTAAATGGTTTCACGAGTTGTATCCAGAACATCTGTTACTAAGCATTAGAAATCTGGTTTATTCAAATCGAACAAACTGGCACTCAGCCTTCTCTAAAGCAATGCCTTGCCTTTGGGGCAAGAAGGTGTTATTGACCAGTTTTCTTTTTGAACATACCATCTGTTCCACATGTCACATGACTGCCCCTCTCCTCTCTGAGAGATGATGTCCCTATCGGGAACAAGGACTTCCCTGGGCAGAGGGGTGGCAGGGCTATGTAACAGGGTCTGCTGTTTCAAGGGCAGTCTAGCAGACCCTGAAGCGTAACAACCCAGAGGCAGCCGGGTTGTCACAGGTGGGGAGGGTGACATGAAAAAGGAAAGGTTAGTAAGTAGAACTCTGAGGGCTGTAAACCAACCCACAGAATTGAAAAACAGGTGAGTCCTTGTGCCGATAGCCAATGCCTCCAAATTGGCCAAAGTTTTCCTTCAGCTCCACTTCTACAGTGCTTATGGGGCACACTGTTCTGTTCCATGTGCAACCATCCCCAGGCTTTGGGAAAAATTCCCCTTCTCAAAGCTTTCATTCAGCATAGATGATGGAGCATTTCTCTGAGAAATGTGAGCCTCTGATCTCTAGGACATCAACATTTTGCACAGATCAAAATAATAAGTGGAAATCAGGGCATTCTACTGGTGGGCTTTCAGACTTAAGTCACTGTATGTGTTGGTGGGCATTGGGGCAGGCAAAAGAAATAAAAGGAGAAAATCTTTCCCAATACAGAGGCTTCCCAAAATAATCCAAAGTCACCCACTCATTTTAATCCCTGTGTTCCATCATTTCTTCATTTATACATTCATTCACCGATTACTTTATTTTTCAAATGTTTACCTGTGCTAGTCACTGTTCTAAGCTAGTCACTGTTCTAAGCATTGGGAGATGGGTGATAAAATTTAAAGAAGAGGCAATCCATTAACTCAAGAAGTTGACAGTCTGATAAGAAAATTAAGACACTGGCACAGACTATAAAGTAGAAAATGGTGAGTCATGAGAGAGTCACTGATAAAGGATTGTGGGAAGTTAAAGGGGAAAAAGAGAAAATATCCACTGCAAGGTTCCAGGAAGGGTTTCATGAAGCCTATGGAATTTAGGCTGGGTCTTAAGGAAGGAGGGAAAGGAGAAACAGTGGTTACTGTAAGAGGAAGGCATGGGTACAGGGCAGCATGGGGCATGCTTGAGTGTTGGCAAATCCTTAGTGTCCCTGACACCCACAGTCCATGTAGAAGAATCAATGTAGACGATGGGCTGAGGCCATATCTTGTAGGTCTTTATGTACCTGGCAAAGACCTACTCAGTTGGTTGAAGGATTCTGAGCAGGCAAAAAGAACTACAATTTAGGAAGATTAAGCTAAACCACGAGTATATTGACAAGCAGGGTGAGGTGGGGTGGTACCTGAAAAAACGCAGGCGAGAGATAATAAAAATGCCAGTTGGAATATTTGGAAGGGAAAAGAGCGGATACATAGGGCAGATTTACAACAGAGGAATCGATAAGTTTTCAGGGTTTACCTGTTGTTATAAAAGGAATATGGGTTTTGGAATCAGACAGGCTCTAGGATGAACTTCATTTTTTCCTCACTCTTGGAACTTTCTGGTAAGTCACAACTTCTCCAGGCTTCCCTTTCTTCCTCCTCAGCAATGTACCTGAACATGTGGGGGGTTTTTTTGTTTGTACTTTGTTTTTTTTTCTAGTACGCGGACCTCTCACTGTCATGGCCTTTCCCGTTGCAGAGCACAGGCTCCGGACGCGCAGGCTCAGCGGCTTATTAAAGGCATAATGGGGAGGAGAGCTCGCCTAATCCCTCCCAAGTTGTGGAGAAGCTCAGATGAGGTCATATATGTGGAAACATTTCGTAAAGTCTGAAAAACCCTCCGAAGTTCATTGTGGTTATCTACATTACTACCCAGATGTGTGAGACAAACAGAAGGGAAGGTCCTGGATGAACCTCGGATTTTTGAATCAGAATACCTCTGAAGGTAGAAAATGAAGGGAAGGAGGATGGGAAAGGAGGTCACCACTCACTCCATGGCTCAAAATAAACTCCAGGTGGATCAAAGATGTAACTGTAAGCTTGAAAACACTGAGGACATTTTATAATGTAGCAGCTGAGAAAATTTATCTAAGAATTCCAGGGAAGCTAGAAACCAAAGGAGGAAAATATCAATAAAATTGACTGCATCAGAATTTGCCAATTATATAACTTGACGCTGAGTTGATTTCTAAATATGCAAAGAGCTTTACAGAGCGATTAAGAATATGAATGAGTACCTAAATCAAAAAATAGGCAAAAACTGTGAGTAATTTATTAAAAAATACAAATCGATATACATTACACAAAAGAAACCAATTTAATCTTAATCAAAGATACTCAAATAAAATAAGGTCTTTTTTTTCACCTACTAGCTTGATGATTCAATTAGAGAGATTGAAAATACTGTTTTTATGAAGGATTGAGAAATGTTTACTCTCATACACTGTTGGGGTGGGGAGGAAATGTAAATAATGACAGTCTTTCTGATGTTCGATTTGGTATGTAAAAGTGACGTATCCTTTGACCTATCACACCCACTTCTGGAAATTTACCCTAAAAAGATAAATATGCAAATGTAAAAACATAAGTGAGTAAAGATATTTACTTCATTATTGTTTAAATCGGCAAAAAAAATAGCAACAGTGAAATATATAATAGATTCAGTAAATAAATTGTTATACACCTAAAACAATTTTAGTTACTAAAATTGATAACATAGACCTTTATTTATTGAAATGTAAAGCTGTTTAGCATATTATTAAATGAACAAGTGTAGTACTATCCCATTTATTTAAAATATTACATATATCTAAAATACCTAAATACACATACATATATATGTATATTTATTTATTTATTCATACAAGATATAAATATACATACATATATATGTATATTTATTTATTTATTCATACAAGTCTAGAGGAATCTTCATTAAAATGTTACCAGTATTTTTCTCTGGATCAGAAGATTTCCAGTGCATTGTTCTGTATTGCTTCAATTTTTAAACTTTTAAAAATGTTTTTGCCGAAACAATCACATTTTGAAATGAAATACATAAAATCAATTAAGAGAAGTAAGCAAAGATGGAGAGAAAAAAGAAAGATGGGAGTAAGGGAGAAGCGTATTAAAATTAAAACATGGGATTTTAATTTATGGAGGTGACTGAGTGATAACACAGAGAGGTCAATGTCATTGAAAAAAAAGAAACAGGTTATTACTAGTTTTCAAGACAAGAAGGCACACCACGCCATCCATGCAGGGCAACGTGAGGAAGTACCAGGCTTGGGCCGGAGGCGGTGAGGAGAAAGCATAGCCGAGAGCTTTTACTGGGTTTTCTGTGGACACAGCGCAAAGCAGGGAAAACAGTTTAGGACTGGTTGGTTGGAATAATGTTGGTGGACTGTGGGATATAGCAGTGGTTATCTGGTACCTGGCCCTGGGTTTATTTAGAGCCGAGGGAATGTTAGCTTGGTGTGTGAGAATTAAATAAAGGAGGTGGCTGGGGGTATGGGCATGGAACGTGTAGGTTTGTGTGTGAAAGATGTGTTTGCAGACAAGTTGTTTATTATCATGATGAATTGGCCAACCCCAGGAGGAGCAGTCAAACATCACAAAATTAAAACCATGATTAACACAGGAGGGAGTGAATGGAGGAAAGGAGAGAAGGAATAGATTTTGGGACAAAGTCCTGAGAAAGTGGAGGTGATCGGGTCTGAGGGTAAGTGGAGGGTCTTGCTATGGTCTGAAGGAGGAACAGTGCTTCCTCCAAGGATGAAGTGATGTGTGAGAAGCTACACAAATGTCTGCTATATATATAGAGAGAGGCAAAAAGAACTCACCCTCAGATGGCCTCAGCCTTGGAGAAAAGTGGTCTAAGTTATTCTTAGAAAATTATCGGGATAGAGTTTGGTAAAGAATTTTAAAAGAATTGGAGCAGTTTTAAACAACAGTTGGAGAAAATTCAGCATGTGACTTTCTCTGTGTGAGCAAAAGAACAGCCACTGGGGTCCTACTGTGGTTATAGTCGGGCACAGAAAAAAAGGTAAGTTTGACTCAGGGTATTTGCTAATGGAATAGACTCTTAGACTTTTTCAGCCTAATTCTTAAAGTTCAAATCCTTGAACAAACCAGCTTCTGCACCAGGAAGTGGCTTCCTTGGCAGGCCAGCAAGATGATACAAGAACCTATGTTGGCTGCAATATAGACCACTGTCCACCCTCATGGTTGGCTCTTGAATCATGTGAGAAGCATCCTGGGATGCTCCTTTCCCTCCCCTTCCTTATTGGCTGGGAGACTCACCCCTCTACGTACCAACCCTTCCCCTTACATATTCACATTAGGAAATGATTAATAATAACCCTCATCCCAACCCCTGACATGGCATGAGAAAGGGGTGAAAAAAACCCATAACACATTGTCTTATGACTTTTCCCAAGATTCCATATCTTGAACGTTCACAGATCTCTCTGTCTAAATCTTTCTCCTTAACAACTCGTGACTTGGCCCACATGAGACTCACATGAGGTGGGAAATAAATGTGTTAATGAATGAATGAATTATGTCATCCTTTATTTCAATAGAGCTCTACCATGTGCAGTACGGTATAGAAGATGACCTAATTATCATTGCTTTTTCTCTTCACGCTTGGTTGAGTAACTGATGTCTCCAAATGCTTGAGTGAGGGCAGATGAAGGAGAGAAACATGAAACAGCTCCCAGATGTCAACTGATTCCACATGACAGAGGCTGGCTGTGGGAGGTGATAAGCGTGTTCTGTGGACATCGGGCTGGGCTGGGCCAACATGAACATACTCAGAAAAACAACAACCAATGTGGTCATTTCTCTGGGCCTTGTCTTCCTTTCTTCCAATCAAGCTGCATTCTTTACTCCTGATTTGGAGGCTATTTACAGTGCATCCCAGGGAGCCAGCCCATGGCACCGACTCTACTTTCCTTTGGAAATATTAGAATTTGTCTCCTGAGGGAGTCAGAAGGATTGTTTGTTAGTTTAAAATTAAGTCATACGTTTGATCGTGATTGTGCAAGACTCTCTCCTCCTCAATAAAGTGTCCATTTCAGGGCTGGTGGAAAGGAAGACGTCTATAGGGAGATTGAAGGCAGGACTATTGTCTAAGGAGGTATATGCTGTCTCTTATCTGGAGATAAGAGAGCCAAGAAGAGAAGTAATAACACTGCAGGGACTGCCTGCAGTGTAACTGATGCTTTTTACCAGGAAATGGAAGTCAAAAGGGAAAAGAATTACCCATTCGTGGGATTAATACCCAGGCCAACTTTTCCCATTGCATCTCTAGTGGATTCTTTGAAATAAAAAGGTCAGAAAAAACAAGCAAGAGTTGTACAATATCTGTGACGTCTAAAACAGAGCTTTTGTAAGTCCCAGCCTACTTCAATAACTGTCCCATTCTTCGTCATGTCAGCTAGGCTCCAGCCTGGACCTTCACTCTCTATGAAACACAATTCTTATTTGAATCACACAGAAAACTCCCTTTTTTCTCTCCAACCACACATTTTCTCTGGACAATCTTTTTCATTCTCATAGCCCAACACAACACGTAGGATGATAAAACCCAGCGTGTAGCCTGTAGACTCAATCTTTTTTCTGAGCTCTTATCCTTTCTGCAAAGTTGTATCTGATTATCTCAGAGATGCTTTAAGTACAATGTTTCCAAAACCAAAACCATCATGTTCTCTCAAAGCCAGTATCTCCTCCTTCCTGATGTGTTAGTCAATGGTCGCCATATCCAGTCTTTTGAACTCAAAAAATACCTGCAGCGCTACCAGAGCGCCTGTCCTAAAGGCTTGGTCATATCAGGCCTCTTTGAAAATGAATAAGATACACATCTCAGCCTGGAATGATCAGCTTACTAAAGTCACGGATCTGTGCCTTGTCTTTATTATCTTATTTGCACTCTCTGAGGCATACAATGCCTTTGGCCACTGCCTCTTTCTTGAAACTCCATCTTTCATTCCTGTAACCACCTTTTCCTTTATTCTTTCTGTTTGTAAGTTTCTTGCTTTGGCTCTTCCTCCTTCTTCCCTATAGTGATATTATTCCTTAATAAAGATATTATTTAATCTTCCTTATTATCTATGTTAGAGTGCCTAAAAACTCATTCTGAGAGCTTCTTATTCAGTAAATCGAGAATTTGTATATTTTACAAGCTCTCAAGGTGACTCTAAGTGGTCTAACACCAGTCTGTATATAATTTGTGAGATACCAGATGCAAGGTGGCACTGTCTTTACAAACAGTATGTATACTATCATATGTCTGTAACCTATACTTCTCCTAGTGGGACCAGACTGGCTAGATATTCATCAGACCTATTTCCTCTACTCTCTCGCAGTTCCGTGTGGCCATATGTCTGAGTTCTAGCCTGTGAGTGGAAGCAATATGCCCATAAAAACCTTCCATTTGTACTTCTCCATGCTCTTTTCCTCTTCCAGTTGGCTGAGTCAATATCATGGAAAATCGGCAAGTCATGTGCTAAAATGGCAGCAGCTCTATCATTCTAAATCATTAACATACTGCACAGAGAAGGATTTCCATGCTGAACTTTTTACTCTTTCCAGTACTGTTACATCCAAGAAACAAACTTACATTGTTCCAAGCCATTGAAACTTGGGGGCTATTTGTTATAGCAGCTGACATTTCACTGATACAGTTAGGTGAAAGGTAACAGTAAATCAGCCATTTCCATGGTATATCTCAAGAATATCTGACTACTCTGCCTCCTGGATTCCGGTAAAATTGCTTAGTCCGGGGGTTATTAACTTTTCTTGTGCCACGGATACCTTTGGCACCCTGGTGAATCCTATAATACCTTTTAGAAGAAAAAAAAAATTTAATGCTTAAAATAAAGCATATATAAAAGACACATACCACAAAAGAAACTAATTTAAATAGTTAAATAATATTTAAAAATTAAAATATATGGTATCGTCATTAACATGTTCAAGAGCAGAATAACACATTTAAAATGTAAGCAAGTTAGAACTGGATTTTATTTTTTACAAACATATTAGTATGAAGTCTGGTTCAAGGCCATTGTTTCTTGCCTTGAATAAGGATATTGAACTGTGGGGTGGTCTTCGTCAAGGCAACACACATGTCATGTTGGGCATTTAGTCAATGTTGATTTTTTGTTTTGATGGTTACAAGTGTAGAAATCCCAATTCACAAAGATATATTGAGGTATTTGGAATAAAAACTTCCATAGATGGTATTATAAGCCCAAGATAGTCTTTCAAGGAATACCAGAAATCTCCACGGATTTTTGAGTCACACTCCAATGTTTTGCGATTTTAGTTTTGCGATCAATGAGCTCACATTTGGCTAGATCAACATCTTTGATACAATTTATATCAGAAAGTGTTCAGTAACACATAGTGAAAATGACTCATCCCTTTCCACATATTGATCAACAAACAATTGTAGAGAGAATGTATTGCAGATGTCTGGGTAACCAGTCTTTGGTGGCTGATGATACCCGGCTTTGGGTTGCCTGAAAGTCATCTGGAAACATTACACAAGAAGAGTGTGATCTACGTTTAGGATAATAACTACTGTAGTTTAAAAGAATTCTGAAATATCTGTAATAACTGTTACGCAATAGGGCGATATCCTATTTCTATTGGTGAATAGTCACAAATACTGCTAAAACTCCTGTTGCTTATTTTCTACATTTATAATGAAAAGAAATGCTAAATTTCCCGTTAAAGTTATTGGGAAAAAAAGTGTCACTTTTTCTCAACCAAGTTCAAAAACCTGCTGAATTCTGCCCATGGAAATCTTGGGGAGAACTGTGGACTCAGGTAGAAACCACTGCTCTAGCCCTTTGAGATACTTTTGTGTTGGAATAGAATGTTTCCTTCTTGCCAGAAGTGTTGACTGTGCATGTGCACGTGGCCTTAATGCGGCCAAGCGTATGTCCTGAAGTGAGGAAATAACTCACTCCTTCCTTTCTTCCAGCTCAAATGGCTTCTTACTTTTTCCCTGCCCTTTACTCTGTGGCAGAAATGCCCACTAGAGGGACATCTCATGCTCTAGACCAGGCCACACACACTCTAGTTTTCAGACATGTAACAAGTACCACCCTTTCCCTGCTCTCATCGGCTTTCTATCCCATTTCTTCCCTGAAAGCAGTCTTGTTTTCTCATAATTTTATGAGCACCATATAATATATAGGGCACCATATAAAAGTGAAATGGAATTAACCTATATAGACACAAAAATACGAACAATCACACGTGTTCACCATGCTTACCCTTCCTTAGGATAATTACCCTAAACATTAGAGTTACTGCACACACAGACACACACGCACACCTACAGAGTAATCTGGTATTCTCAGTGAGTCAGATTGCTCATGGAAGGCATCCACTAGATTATGAGCTTCAAGAAGAATGGAGTTGAGTCTCAGACATCTACAAGCCTCTGGTTCTGGTCTCAGTGAATGACACAGGGCATGTACTCTGTAAATGTTGATTAAAGTGAACCAAAGCCTGCTAGTTTAGGAATGATTTCAAAATATCTTGAATAGATATACATCTGAAATAATTGTCACAGTTTTTTTAACTGAAGTAGAGTTAGTTGAATGTAATATAGCCTTTCGGTAATCCTGTAACCTTGGGAAAGTTACTTAAACTCTCTGCAGCTCACTTAACTCATGGATAAAATAAGGACAATAATAACCACTCCATAGAATTATGAGGATTAGCATATAGCAAGTATTTAGAGAATAATGCTTGGCACATAATAGGCACTCTGTAGACGTCAGCTATATAATTATTAATAGAAGTTGTAGTATTCATAGTAGTCATTTCGTCACTATTAGAAGTGTCAGGGAGTATTGAAATGCTCAGAAATTAATGTTCTACAATAAATACTAGACCTTATTGCTTATTAAGATCCTGTGCTTGTTTTTTATTAAAGTATAATTGATATACATCATATTAGTTGTGGGTGTACATCATAGTTATTTGATATTTATACCCATTTTGAGATGGTCACTGTGATGTCTAGTTACCACCTCTCACCATACAAAATTATTATATTATTGCCTATATTCCCTATGCTGTACGTTATAGCCCCATGACTAATTTATTTTATAACTGGAAGTTTGTAGCTATTAAGTTTTTTTTACCTATTTTGACCATCCCCCAACACCCCTCCCCTCTGGCAACCACCAATTTGTTCTTTGTATCTATGAGTCTGTTACTGTTTTGTTTTGTTTGTTCATTTGTTTTGTTTTTTAGATTCTATATATAAGTGAAATCATATAGGAATTGTTTTCTCTAACTTATTTCCCTCTAGGTCTACCCACATTATCATAAATGACAAGATTTATTTTACGGTTGAATAATATTCCATTGTATATATATACCACATCTTCTTTATCCATTCATCTATCAACGAACACTTAGGTTCCTTCTGTATGTTGACTATTGTAAATAATGCTGAAATGAATATGAGGGGTGCATGTAATGAACTATCACCTCACACCTGAATGGCAATTATCAAAAAGACAAAAATAACAAGTTTTGGTAAGGAAAGGGGAAAGGAGAAGCCTTCTGTATTTTTGGTGGGAATGTAAATTAGCATAGCAACTATGGAAAACAGTACGGAGCTTCCTCAAAAATATTAAAATAGACCTATCATACGATCCAATAATTCCACTTCTGAGTGTTTAGCTGAAGAAAACAAAAACAATAACTCTTGTGTCTGCTTTGAAGTTTGCTTTGTCCCTCCGCTTCTTTACCAGCCAGTCAACTATCACTCTCAGTTACTCCCTACCCTGAACGTTCCCCTCTAAATTTTATTTTGTAATTGACTCTGAACTTGGAATCAGGATAATGCACGACTATTTGTATTAAATAGTATTAAATAGATGCATCTGTGCATCCCATAAATGCATCCATTTTCCTGACTTTTATGATAACTATATCTAGATGTCTAGAAGGATTCATTTTCCAGATAAATGGCTGTATCCACCTAATAAGTAAGGTATTGCTGTATGTTTGCCTGTGTACTAGCATCACCTTTCTTCTATTTCCTTTATCACGATTAACTTCTCCATCCTCACCCCTGGTCATAAGGCAACAAATTCTTTCAAAGCACCACAAGGTCACGGTTGGAAAATGGTAAACTGCCTGATTTCAGGGTCAGTGACTACTTCAATAGTCTATGATTTATGTACTTGACCAATTCCAGGCCTCAGGTATATTTAGAGTTGAGTGGGATGGGTTAGACACCACAAAGGCATTTCTTCTCATGCTTTGGATTCCAACTAATAAAACAAAGGATGATATTTCTTCCTGTCAACACATGCACTTGCCTGATGCGATTTCCGGCCCCTGCTGATGGGCTGGGGCAGGGCTGTGGCTCTGCCACACTGGTGGACATGAATACTGCTCTGGTTTCCGCGGAGGAGCAAATACCAGAATGTCTAGCTCTGTAGGTGGTGGTGTCATTCTTGATGTGTTTCTTGCTGTCTAACAAGTTGTTAATATAAAGTTTATAAATCTAATGCTATGGTGGAGACAAGATGGATGGAAGATTTTGTATTTAGGAAGAATGTGCCTATGGGGTTTTTAAACAGAACAGTATTGAGTTGTTTGTGTCACTGTTTTATGGTTCTGGATAGTCTGTTCTAGCTGGACAAGATGTCAAAATTTGTGGTAACATCAGGCTAAAGAATGGTGTATTTTTAACATGCTCGCATGTCCCCTTCCAGCTGAGGGAGACTTAGCATGGTTCCTACTGCTTTGGCTGGACCAGTTGCCCTTCTGGCTCCTTGAATGGGTTTGTGTCTTGGGAAAAAGAGCCTTTCCAGGACAGGACTTGGCCGACTTAATGCACATCAACAGTATAACCAGATAAGAAGCAGACCCCATAGCAACAGGAACATCTTCTTTGGGGAAGGATGGTGCAGTGGGAAGTTCAGGGGATGCAGAGGGAAAATGTTGATTTCAGGTCTCAGCTCCATCACTGCACAAACCAGGTTATCCACCTTGAGCAGCTACTGGGACCTCTCTGGGCATCGGTGTGGCTACCATGGAAGGACACACTCAGATTTCCCTCAGAAAGGAAACTTCTAGTGGGGACTGTGATTTGCTGACACATGCAGCTGCACCCTCAGGATCCACCACAGCCTTCTTGCCAATGCCACACTTTTCCAGGGATGCTCCCAGACAACAGCTGAACACAGCAGGGTCTTCCTGCCCAGTACAGGACTCCTATCATGGGCAGTAGGTGCCCTGGGGCTCCCATCACTGGCCAGCACACTCAGTTGCACTGGAGTCTGAGGCTCTTCCTACTCAACCCTCTTTCATCTTCTCTCTCCTCTCGGAGGTGTCAGAACAGCATTGCACTCTGCGGAGGCCCCTGCCTGCTCCGGTTCCTTCTCCCCTTTGGCTTCACGGGAATTTTCCCCCATAAAGCTCTCGCACACCAATTTCCATCTTAGCTTCTGCTTCTCAGAGGACCTGAACTGACATGGTCAGTGTGCGGACATATGTTATTTTTTGCCTACACCATACATTTTCCCTCTTCTTATAGGAATGCAATCCCCACATAAACCCAACCACCTTATTGGAGAACTGCTCTTCTTCAACCCCAAGCATGGGGTTATGGTAGACTGTTAAGAAGTCTCGTTGTTTTGCTGCCCCTGGGGTGGGCACATAAGCGAGGTTAGATCACTGTTCTCATCTCCCTGTTTGCAGTGGTTCAGGTGGGCTTGTGACCAAATCGGTTGAGTCAGAGTCCTCCCCTGGGATATGTCACACTGACACTTAGAGAGAAAGTTCCTCTCCTTCTTATTAGAGATGAGCTAAGGGTGTGAACCTAACTTCTGATAACCATGCATGTTATCAAAGGAAAGAATCTAAAACAAGGAAGCCAACAGTCAGAGAAGAGGGAAGTAAGAGTCTCAGGGCCCAGAGCCTCCAGGCTGGAGGCTCTCAGAGCTGCCCTTCTTCCTGCCACTTTTCCTCTGGGTCTGAAATCTACTTCAGAAATCTTCTACTCTATCCCCTGCCTTTTTATTTTTCAACTTGAGTTGAAAATTAAATTGAAATTGAAAATTAAGTTGAAATTGAATTAGCTTCTCTCGCTTACACTTGAAATAATTTTCATTAATAGATTCAGTTTCTAATAGACTGATTCTATAAACCTGTTCTATAAACAGGTTGCTCCTGCCTTGGAAATGGAGAGAAATCCAGAATAGTAGGAAATATCAGCAAAGTGCCTGACACAGAACAGGCATTCGTCAATATTTTTTGAATGAAACTGCAAAAACATAAGAAAATTAGAGTTCAGGTCCAGGAATAAGGGCATAGTTCTCAAAAAGTCCTAATCGTACCTGGCACATTGTCAGCACTCAGTGACTCTTCTGTGGAACTAAACTAAGAATACGCAAGGACTTGGATTTCCTGAAAGTTTGTTTACGAGTCAGGGTCCCTGGGACTAGCATCCTTTCTGAGTCTGTGATCCACCTTCTGCTTCCAAGTCAGAACTCATCAGCTGGAGAGGAACGGCAGAAGGAAGGGTAGTGGGGAAAGGGGCCTAGAGATCTTTGGAGGGAGTGACAGAGGCGAAGAGAAATAATCATATGGGAGGTAAAGAAAAGGGCAACCAGGGACGGCCAGTGACCTATGTTTTTTTTCATTGTTTCAATGAAAGGAGCCTCTGTCCAGGGCCAGACTGAGACCCACGGGTTTTCCCAGCAGACCAACAGTTTGGCTCCCCATTAAACCAATATTCTTTAAATATTTGTTCAACATTTTTTTAGTGGAGGTGAGTTGGAGTCAGCAAGGAATTCTGTTGCTAGTGATCATTTCCATGCCAGGCCACCGCCTGTTTTGACAAACAAGATTTATTTACACATGATCAGGACTCTTAGAGGCCCCATGGGGAGGGTAAACCGCCACCATTTGTAACTTTGGTGGCGTTAGCGTGTCTTCTGGGTGGGAAATAGGATCCTAATCTGTGGGTTAATCAGGTTCTGCTCATCCCAAGGAGTAATAATTGGAGAGAAGGCTTGAAGGACACATTTCCCAGACTGATGCTGGAAGATGGCCTCGTGCAGAAGAAGGGAGAGAGCATGGTCGGTCAGTAGAGTCAATTTCTCGGTATATATGATATATCTGTCTGTATTTGTATCTCTATCACATATCATTCAGCCTCTTATCCACTTTACATGGGAAGATCCACAGAAACCTACCTTTACTTCTGATTGGGAAAGAAACAGGTATCACGCAAAACTTAATCCTGAACCTATAAGTACTCTAAGTATTTTTTAAGTTTATGGAAGCATATCATTAAAATATCTGGTGGTCAACTTACCGTAGTAAATAATAATGACCAGGACGAGACGGGAAGGCGTGTGAGTGTGGTGACAAATCCGGGCATGCGTGACCTGGCAAGTCACACGGGCGAGATGGATCCCAGAGATTTCCTCATGGGCGCCAGGTGTGGGGGGGCAGGGACTCCTCAGAGGCAGCAGGAAGTGTCCTCTGGGTGAGAAGCAAGGGGAGGGCGGCAACCGCTGGGCGGAGCACACAGAGCATTCCGGGACCTCATCTCAGAACCCACAGGCTCATTTGCCTCAAAAGCATATTTTTGCATCAGTTGTCAGTGAACAGAAAATTGGTAACTTGCTCAGGGAGATGACATTGTTTTGTCACAGTGTTATAAGAGGATTGTCTAAAGGGAGGGGCCTTCTGAGAACATTTAGTCCCCACTGCTTTTCCACTGTGTTCCGGAGCCGAATGCTTGATGGCCGCCTTTGTCACTGTTGCTTTTGATATGCCTGGAGCCACTGTGTCAGATCTGAGACCTTCCCTTTCCTATCCCAACACCTGCATTTTTTGTGCGGTACGCGGGCCTCTCACTGTTGTGGCCTCTCCCATTGCGGAGCACAGGCTCCGGACGCGCAGGCTCAGTGGCCATGGCTCACGGGCCCAGCCGCTCCACGGCATGTGGGATCTTCCCGGACCGGGGCACGAACCCGTGTCCCCTGCATCGGCAGGCGGACTCTCAACCACTGCGCCACCAGGGAAGCCCCCAACACCTGCTTTTTATTTACACTTTCATCTCGGTGAAAATGTGCCCCACTCCACCTTTGAGACTGTCATGCCTTCATAACCACTTTTGTCTTACCTCTCATGACTAATTCACCCAAGAGCCTTAGCTAACCCCAAGCCCTTTGTCTCCTTTCCTCTCTGCAAAGAAAAAAAATCCCCATCCTTGTTTTATATTAAATGCAATCAACAGTCGTTAACTGAGCTCTGATAGCAGCACTTGGGACACAAAAAATGATATGGACAGGCCCCAGGGGCCCTTCTCCATAGGAACTCACATTCTAGCAGGATTAAACAGAAACACACAAAACTGGTAAAAGGTAGAAGAATGCAGGAAAAGGATCAGAGAATTCTGACTAAGGAGATGAAGGAAATTGACATGGAAGAGGGGTCATGGAGCTGAGCAATGAATGACAAGTGAGGTTACAATACCTGGAATACAGTGGGGAATGCAGTCCATGCCATGCAACCAGCATATGCGCAAGCAGCAGAGGTGTGGCCTAAGCACAGAGGAGTTAAAATCAATGGGCTGTAGTTATGGAAACAGGAACTGTTCTAGCAGGCATCTCACTTTTTGCCACATTATTTTACAATGGTCCTTGGAAGTTGTTTATAAATTTTCTCCGCTTTGCTAGTGCACTTCTCCACCACCTGGAGCAGAGACAGGACCCCATCAGGTGGTCAGCGAAGGCCAGATCTGTGAGTGGGTGTTCAGTTTACAAATGAAATAAGCAGCAGTGGCTTCATCCCCCAGGCATGCAACCATTCTAAGCAGTCTGTTTTCCTAGGCTGGGGTCCCAGTCTCAGAAGGGGTGGGCCACTATGTGGTACACAGCTTTGGGGAGCAGCCTCACAGCTCCCCTATGTCTATCAGTCCATTGACTTTGATGGAGTGAGCCTCTACTTTTCAGTTTATTTTTAAGGCCGTGGATGTGGAACCAGAGCTTAGTTGGTGGAATCACCACATTTTCACACCAACTTTTGCCAGTTGAGTGATTACTGACTCAAGAAATCCAGACCTTTGCTAATGCATTGAACATGAATGGAACCCGATTCCTGTGCCCTTTTTTTATTAGTAAGTGCTTGAAGTAGATTTCAGAATTTCCCGTTGCGTGAGTTTTGAGCTTGGAAGGAAACTGTCTCATTTATTTATTTATTTATTGGGAAAAATTTGCAGTTCTTTGAATAAATAATCAAGGAGTCCTCGCAGACCTTTTCATTCCCCACTTGAAAATGGCCTCCGACTCAGTTTGAAAAAAATCCTTGCAAGTTTACATCATGGTTTTTTTTTGTCAGTTGATATTGTTAATACTGACACAAAATAAGTAATAAGCATATGTTGACTGCGTGACTGCTTAACTGAGGGATGATGGAGTTGTCCTGGCGTTTGCTTCCCTTTATTTTCAAAACCACTCTTTCATTCCAAGTACCTCAGACACCCACCCCGATAACAGGGTCGCTCTAATGTACTCTCAGGTCCCACTGTCCGTCATCCATGTCCCCTCAGTTTCCAGGGAGAGGAGATACTGTATTCTTTCTTGTCCACTGTGATCTCAGTGGTATTTGCTTTGTCCCTGCCGAAGAGTTATGTTTCAGTCAGCTGGCTTTCTTGGTTTTGGCAAATCCTGTTTGATATTTCTCAATTACAAACTAATGATTCATATTTCAGCCTCCCCTGATTTAACATGAGCACAACAGATTGGAGTTGTTAAATCGAAGAGAGCTGGAAAAGCAAAGCCAATCCTTCAGAGTCAGTGACAATCTCTGTAGTTTTTGGTGCCATTGGGAAATCTAAAAGGAAAGGCAGAGGGACCTAGAAGAAAAGAGTTTTTAATCCATTTAGAATTGAGTGGCTTAGCTTGAGTTGAGTGAGTAATTATACTTTGTAAACATTCTGTGGAATGGTCACTGTGCTTGTCAGAGTATTTTTATATTATGCAGTAGTAACAAAATCCCGGAAATCTCAGGTCTGCTGCTCTGCTCACCCGGCTTGTCCAACCCAAGTCAGAGAGGAACTCTCACCAGCCGGAGTCCAGGTGGACAGAGGCTCCCTTTGCTGGCCTTTGTGGCAGCAAAGAAGAGAGACTAGATACTTTTACATGGGCTTTTTCACTGCTTCAGCCAAGAAATGACAGCTGTTAGTCCTGCCCATATTTCTTTGGTCAGATCAAGTCACATGGTCCTCTTCAGTTGAAAGGAGGATAATGCAACTCCCTGTGGGCTTGGAAGGAGAAAAGGATCAAATATTGGCCAATACTAACAACGTTGACATCTGCCCTTCTGCTCATCAAATGATTGCTTCACCTTTGTTTCCACATAGAAAGCGCTTCTCCTCTCGCCCACAGTAGAAAACCCAGGGTGTCCTTCATTCATCACAAATATATCAACATTCAGGACACAGGGGCATGGATGGTAGTCTCTACATTAGGTTTGGACAACTTTTTTCTCTTGATTCAAAGACTCATGTACTAAAAAGGCAATATGCCATCGTGAAATGGGGGCAGGGTTTCCATAATAAACTCTGCCACGTGGAAAGGGGAAGAATGAGGGCACTTAACCACCACTGAACTGACAATTCTGAAATCTAACTGGGGATGAAATATCCTGGGGGCCCCTAGCCTGAAAAAGGAGAATATTCCTTAATTAAGCCCTGATTCTGCTCCTTGCAGGGGCCACTGCTTAGTTCTTTCTTCTCTGACCCCTGGATCTGCCCTGTAGGAGGGTCTTTCTTTTCCATTTTTATCCTTCTTGGCCACTTTGGATAGGGCCATTGGGTGACATACACGCTTTGTGGACTGAGTTGTCTTCCTATTATTTCTGCATTTAAACTAGTCAATCCTTTCCTGAGTTCCTCTCTTTCTGGTAACACTTTGCCAAATGCTGCCACTATTAAGACAATATTAACACCCTTATTCACCTCCTGTCTCCTAGAGCCATAACTTCGTTAAGTTCATGATCTGCTTCTCACATCATTATTGGTAATTATTTTACCAAACATTTTTGCCTTATGTGCCACGAATCATCGTTTTTTTTTTTTTTTTATTGCCTCCAATATCAGTATCCTCAGGGGCCTCTTCCTACCATCTCATGTGTAAGCCAATGCTATGTATTTGAAGTTTCTCAGCTAATCTTCACTCTTGGTACCAACTTTATAGTAACCAGATTAGATTAGGTTATGCTACGATAATGAATTAACCCTATGTTATTAGGAGCTTGATATATTTTTGTTTTTCTGCTCATGCTAAATGCTAGTACCTAACTACTCATTAAATACTGTGTATACTGTATAATCCAAGGCACATTGTGTTAGTGACCCTGGATTTAGATGGGAATGAGGAAAAACAGAGCTAACGTCTATGGACCATCTGCTATTCTCGAGAAAGTAATTAATGTTTACATATGTTAAAGATGTTAAGTAAATACTCAGAGTCATAGAGTCAGAATTTGAACCCATTTCCTCTTGATAGCATACCTTTTCTATTTCCTTTTATTCTACTGAATTTCTACAACTGCATTTCTGTAATGTTCAGCACAGGAAAGAGGGTGCTTTGCTGAAGTGCTCCTAAAACTGTTATATGCAAATCAATCACCTGGGAGTCTTACTATAATGCAAGTTCTAGTGAGGACAGGCCTGAGATTCTGTACGTCTAAGAGCTCAGATGACGCTGATACTACTAGTCTATGGATCACTCTTTGAGCAGCAAGAGTATGTTTGTAATAATCAAGGACATCTTGTGGGAGACCTTTGCAGACATGAACACTTACCCAAAACAATGATCAGTCTTTTCTGATCATCTGGAAAGGCAGTGTTTTAAGTCACACATTAAACAAGTGATATTTTAAAAATATGAACGTCTTATTCTCTGGGCCTCCCTGTCAGGGATTCAGCTGTGTGAATGACACCTCTGGAGTTGTCCATTGTAAAATTTGCATGGCCTCTTTGCCTGAAGGGCAAACTAAAGTTGCACTCTGCATAATATTTGACCAATATTTTCTAGTGTAGTAGTTGATAAAATAAATATTATTTATCTTTGGACATTGATAATTTATTGGGAAGAGCGTCTGGATAGCTCCAGAAAATATAACCACCTGTGGCTCCCCTGCCATCATTTAACTTCCCCCTGCTAATTTCCACTGCCATGATGCCATGATCAAAGTTGTCTCTGTGGTAAGGTACTTGCTCCTTATTCTCTGGTCCAAATACTGAAACAAGAAAAGATACTTTGGAAGAGTCATGTCTTATTTCTATGATCCAGAATTTGCTCCTTCTTAGTCTGAATCAGCCCTCTGCTTTCCTTTGGGAACCACCCCTGCCCCAGTCTGTGTGGACTGGTGGGACATTTGTGGTCCCCTGTCTTACCCCTCGCCTATGTGAGTGACCCAGGGTGGCCAATCAGAGTATACTGTCCCTTGGCAATGGTGATTTGTTCAAGGATAAACACATCACTCAAATAGAATAAACCAAGGTCAGCCCTGAGAGATGATTTATTTCCCCTGGGATAGAAACTCACTCTTTTATTCAGAAATTACAATCAATAAAAATTATGAAAGCCTGGAGCCCTAGAACCCTCATCTTCAGCCATATGAAGAAACATGGCTAGATAAAGTAAAGGTAAATTAAATAAACAAATATATACATATAAAATTAAAGCTAAAAAAGAAATCAAAGCCCGAGGTAAGGGGGTAGAAATGACTTTATTAAAGATTCTGGATCCAGCCTTGCCTTCAGCCCAATCCCTGGATTTTCCTTTGTGGTGAGTTGGATTTCTGTCACGTTTCCAGAAGGGTCATGACTAACAACCTCCATTATTTCCCAATAACACAGCTGATATTCAACTGGAAGATTTAAACAAGGTTTTGCTAAGAGTTCAAGGATAACAGTAGGGAAATAAGCAAAGAGCAATAGCAAATTAGACCGTCTGGCTTACATCTCACAAGCTCCTCATACTTACCCTGCAATCAACTGCAGCTCCTTGACTAGGGTCTACATCAGAGGAGAGCAGTCATCCCTCCATCAAAAAACCCCAAAGAGCTTTCCAGAAACTAAACCTGAACTACCTCTGTGGCCTCATATCCTGCCCCAACCTACCTCTACTCCATGCACCTAATTGTCCTGGATCACCTGCAAATCCTCCACACTCACTGAGAACTTCCAAACCCTGTATCTCAGCTCATGTTGCTCCTTGACAAAGATTCTCTCCTTGACCAAACACTAGCCAGGCTTCTCTGAGCCCTTTCTTGAGTAGGCTTCAACCTTGGCCTATAAAAACTTGAACAAAACACTAACATAGTTTCTTACAGCCCAAGGTCACATATCTAGGATGACCCTAGCCCCCATTAAGGTATCTACCTGAGAAAACTCAAGACTGTCAAAAGAATTTAGTTTGTTCAAGCCAACACCTGAAGACAGGGCCCTTGTCTTCCAGTCCCTGTGGGAGGGTAGGAGCCTCACTCTGATAAGCTGATAGGAGTCAGTTGACAAACACAGATGGGTTTCCCACAGACCAGCCCCTCCTCCCAGTGTTTTGTAATTCTCACTTCCCTGACACTACGGAGCCTCTGCTCACCCCCTTCTCTATTCCCTTATTCTCTCTTTAAAATGCCCAGTTTCCTCTGTACAAATGGGAATTGAGTTCAGTTCACACTGGACTCTTTTCTCTATTGCAATAGTATATCACTGATTAAAATCTGTCTTTAGCACATTAAATAGTGTCAATCTGGCTTTATTTACCTTTGACAACTTCATCCTGGGAATCTCTTCCTTCACCCACCCCTTTCCTAACTTGAAAATCCTACTCAACATTCAGGCACAGCTTAAAAATTTCATGTCACATTCCTTAAGTCTCCAGCCTGTGTCTTTCTCTGTATTCCTACAGGATGGAGCTTGTAACTCATCTCAGCCCTTAATTACACTTCTGTGTTTGTTTGTTTGTTTGTTTGTTTTTGGTCTCCTTCACTGGTCAGTAAGCTCTTCGGAAGCAGGAACTATGTGTAATTATCTTTGGGTCCAAAAGCAAAGCTTCAATATGTCTTTTTGTTGTTAGTGCTTGAATTGCTGCCTTAGAGCTGTTTTCCACAGATTTAAAACTAAGTAATTTGGCCAGATCACTAGATCCTGCCTCTGGGCCTCTGATTTTAGTAGAAATATAAAATAATTTATACCTTAGTGTGTCAAGAAGTTATGATACCTCCCTTTCCACAGCTGATTGTTTCCCCAATGGTCTTCCTGTCTTTTTTTCTTACATTCCCTTAAATTTTTATTATTCTATGAACGTTTTGATAGAAAAACACTGTAACTCATAAATCTATATGAATGTATTCTTTATATTCTTTTTAAATTTATTTTTTGTTGGGGTAACATTGGTTTATAACATTATGTAAGTTTCATGTGTATAACATTATATTACTACTTCTACATACACTACACGGTGCTCACCGCAAAAAACCTAATTTCCATCCATCACCACACAGTTGATCTCCTTCACCGATTTTGCCCTCCTCCCACCTGCCCCTTCTTCTCTGGTCACTACTACTCTGTTCTCTGTATCTACATGTTTGTTTTTGTTTAGTTTAGTTTGTTCATTTATTTTGTTTGTTTCCTACATTCCACATATGAGTGAAATCATATGGCATTTGTCTTCCTTCATCTGACTTATTTCACTTGACATAATACCCTCAAGTTCCAGCCGTGAAAGAAGATGAAATCTTGCCATTTGTAACAACACAGATGGACCAACGGTCTTTCAGTAAAGGAAGACTGTATGAGAAGGCATATGTGGTAGCTGGGGTCTCTCTCTCATAGGCTGTGCTGCCCTAGAAGGCCCACTGGGTGGCGCTCAATGACATGGACAATTTTGTCCTATTTCTGCCTAGCTCAGCTAAGCCCCTCCCATAAAACATATATATATATATATATATATATATATATATATATATATCTCCAAACTCAACACACACATACCACATGTTACATCATCACATCCCTCCATATCCCCTCATGTACACATCACACACCAAACACTTGCCATCCACACACAGATACTCACACACAATGTATTTTGTACACACATAAACAGTGGGGGTGGACTAAATTGTGAATTTTTTTTTTTTTTTTTTTTTGCGGTACGCGGGCCTCTCACTGCTGGGGCCTCTCGCGTTGTAGAGCACAGGCTCCGGACACGCAGGCTCAGCGGCCATGGCTCACAGGCCCAGCTGCTCTGCGGCATGTGGGATTCCCGGACCGGGGCACGAACCCGTGTCCCCTGCATCGGCAGGCGGACTCTCAACCACTGCGCCACCAGGGAAGCCCTAAATTGTGATATTTTTAAAACACATTTCAATAATTATAAAGAAGGATGTTGGACTACTCTGGTCAATGAGTTAATTTAATTGGAAATATTGAAGTAGAATGAAATCAGCAAATCTGCTTTTACAGCCTTAATTCCTTGTAATCCACTCTTAATTCTTACCCTCCAGCCCACTTTGTCTCCTTTCTGTGCTTGAAAGTGGCTTGAATTCTTCCACCTCTTATTTTATTCACATTGTACTCAAATGCCTTCTTCAATTCTAAACTCCTAATAAACATTTCCAATATTCAGGGCCCTGTCCAAAATACCCTAAATTCAGAAATTTCTGGGACTCTCAGTCTACTAGGAACTGAATTCTTATGGTGTAAACTAAATACCCATTTAAATGATTCATGATGCTTTCATGTCACAGCTATTTGATTATGTCCTTGAGGTTGGGACCATGCCTTGTATGTATACACTCAGTGCTTAATGCAGTGCTGCACACAGTTGCTCAGGACATCTATAAGGACAAGCCATCTATGGGAGAGGAATGTGTGGCTCCCCCTCTACCATGGTGTGTAATTTACTGGCTCTTAGCCATAGGGCTTTCCTCCTTCAGACACCCTCCCGGATAATAGGTTATTAAAGGCACAAACCCAAGATCATAAATTACTTACCCGAGTCCCAGTAAATCTGTATTTCATAGGAAGCATGTTATTTTTGACAACAGGCCCAATTTCTTTGAAAATCACGTAGTAAGTAATAAGGGAGGTATCTTCCACAGAATCACATGATGATTTCACATAGGGCTTTTGTCAATCCTCACTCAAAATATAACGCATTAGCCAATCAGATACCATAGTCTCGGTGGCTTCAGCCTTCACAACAGAAAGCTCATTTTCTGCCTCTCTCTTGGGGCTGGAATTTCCACTGCCCAGAATCCATTTGTCTTGAAGATTTCATTTTCAACATCAGTGTAGGAATTTAAAAAAATGTCATTTTAGCTCTGCACAAGATTAAGATAAATCAGGCTGTTTTTTCCTCTTTGGGACTTCCTGGCCCTGGTGACCCTATAATGTTGGGTGTGGGGGGGGAGGGCAGCTGTTAAAAGATGCTGGGCTTCCCATGACTGAGGAACTTAGTACATTTAATGTGTCTAGGATACAAGCACATTGATGTCCAAAACCTAGAGAATTGTGCTAAGTCTAGGAGAGGGCATGGGCTTTCTGAATGGACCATTTGGTACCAACATTGTCAATAGTCCACTTAAGTCTGGGAGCAATTCACTGGACTCTGGCACTGGAGTGAGTTTTATACAGTTTGTCTATGGAGAATGACCACTAATTAATGCCAACTCCATAATCAGGAAAAAATTTTAATGTTCTTAATTTAATTTATTTTTAAATATCACAGACCTTTTATCCATTCATTCTTTGCTTTAACAAGTATTTACTGAACAGATACATTGTGCCTGGGAGCTACAGATACATCAGTCAAGCCTGCCTTCTCAATATGCAAGGTTCTGGGCAAATAATTTTCTAAATAAACATTTTAAGTCACCAATATCAGCATGTCAGCAACATCTGGCAACACAATCTCATGCCATTCCATGAAAGAAATGTTATGCCGGTCAATGGGAGCTATTCCTCCCCAGACTCTCAGAAATCTAGAACCAGGGCCTGACCACATAGCCCCAGAATATCTCCATCTGCCCCAGTGGATTTGGCGTGAACTGAACTTGTCTTTAGCACTGGAAGAGGACTTGGAAAATTTCCAGGAAGTCACTCCAAAGTACGAGGCTGCCTGATGAAAAAGCTGGGGCAGCACCCCCTGCCTGGGTTACCTGAGAATGGTGTTGACACTGGTGACTAAGTCGTGATTCCTGCTCTTAAGGAGATCTCCTATTGTGTGGAATGTTCTTCTGACTCTGCCTGTCATGTAATAAAGTAAGTGCATTCAAGTGTTACAGATGCCACAATAATGGCATATGTATGGCATAGTGGAAAGTCAAAAGAATAAATGGTTATAATTTGATCAAGCTAAAGAGGAATATATTTATGTGATTGTAGAGTTGGGCATTTATAGTCTTGGAATATCACCGAAAGATGATTTGGAAAATTATTTTGTTTGATTTGTCATGCTTTTCAGATGTCTATAGAAACTTCAGCATTCTGAATTGACAATCTGAAACAGATCACACTGGTAATAGGATATTTGGATGTAGAAAAAGTTGCATTTGTATTCCAGGTATGTCCACCACTTATTAGCTGTATGATTCTGGAGGAAGTAATTCCTCTAAGCCACAGTTTATTCATCTGTAAAATGGGAGTCATAATACTTATTTCACTGGGTTACTTTGAGGTTTAGATTACAGATTTATCTGTAAAACCATGCTCATGGAATTGAGCATTGTGGAAAATATATGGAAAGGAAAATGCTTTTTAAAAGAAGATGATCGTCTCAGTCTAGGATAGGAGCATTTCCTAGGAGCTTACTACTTGTAGGCACAGACCCAAAAATGTTAGATTCTAGGCCCTGCACTAAAGGTCAGGCAATACCAACCAGGATGGCTGGGCTTCCAGGCTGAGATGTACATTCCCTAAAAACATATTGGGATATAAATGTCTAACTGAGCCTCCAGACTTCCTCAGTGCCTTAGTCAGTTCAGGCTGTCTTATAGACTGAATATTTGTGTCCTACTCCCAAAATTTACACGTTAAAATCCTAACCCCCAAAGTGATGGTATTAGGAGTTGGGGCTTTGGGAGATAATTAGGTCATAAGGATGGAGCCCTCATGACTAAATTAGTGCCCTTATAAGAAGAGACACAAGAGCTTGCTCTTTCTCTTTGCTCTCTACCATGTGAGAAGACAACTAAAAGATGGCCATCTAAAACCAGGAAGTGAGTTCTCACTAGACACTGAATCTGCTGGCACCTTGACCTTAAACTTTTCAGCATCCAAAAAATATGATAAATTAATTTTTGTTGTTTAAGTCACCCAGCCTTCCGTAATCTGACCTAAAACCTCATAATCTCATCTAATCCCAGTTACTTCTCAAATGCCCCACCTCCTAACACCATCACACTGGGGGTTAGGGCTTCAACATATGGATGGGGGGAGGAGGAGAGAAACATTCAGTCTATAGCATTCAGTTTCTAAATGCAGACTCAGACCCACAGGAATGAAGGTCCTTGGGAAACAATGAGGTTGCAGGAAAGCTAGGCCCGTTAGACTTTTTCAGATGTCTGCAAAGCTTCCTCAGTGTCTGCCTCTGCTTGTGGAGAAGGCTCTGCTTCCCCACTGAGTAGAATGCGCAAAGCCTCAGTCCATCCGTACTAGCCTCGTCACTTTACCTGCCGCCATCCCCAGCTCTTGGAGCACAGCACAGACTGAGCTTGAGGAGGAGTGGGGGTGAGGGCTGGGAACTACAGATAATAAAGATAGGAATCAGGACCCTGGGTGGGAGCTGAAGTTCAGAGAAGGAGCAGAAGGCACAGACCAAAACCATCAAGATGGGAAAAGAGACTGTGTTTGGGGAACAGGGAAGATGCTAACTGGCTCAAACCAAGCATGCTCAGGGAGGGTTGGAGGGACGCTGGGAGACTTGGGGAATGCAGGAGGTCTCTGGAGATAACATCCCCAGCCCAGAGCTTGCCTCAAGGCCCCACTCTCCCCAGGAGCAGCAGAGAAGTCAGGGAGAAGCCACCTTTTTAGCACTTCTTGATTTTACAGTGGGAAGCCTGAGAACGAAGCACTAGGAAATTAAGAGAAATGTTCTGCACACTTGTATAGAAGGCACCACTGTTTTGGAATAGACACATCCCGTTATAATAAGTCTGCACAGAGAAACAGATGGAAGGAGATAAGTATCAGGCTCTGGCCTCCAACTCTGTCAGCCAAGAGAGAAGGAAATTTGAGATGTTAGTTACGGAGGCTTCCTCAAATCCAGGCTGGCACCAAGATTTTGTGGTTGAGTTACTTCCCCTTTTATCAGAGACCCTCCATTTCCTAGCATGCAAATATTTTGGAAGAGAAAACCCCTTTAAAGGAAACTATCATTTTATTGAATGGCTCTGCCAGACTTATTTGCATTTAGTGTTCATAAAAACCTTGAGCCAGGGATTATTACCATCTCTGTTTTTATAAGAAACACTCTCAACACTGAAGGGACTCAGCTTATATCGCACAACTTTATAAGGGCCTGGCTTAGAGTCACCGAACACCTGGATTCACGTTTAGCACTTGTACAATATAACCTTTCAGGCTGGAGGCTCACTCTCTCCAAGTAGAAAAACACAGTAGCAAGAAATGGAGAAAGGATATAAATCTGTAGATAAAGCCTCAAGTTGGACCAGATCATTTCAAAGCCCACGACCATAATCAAGTCTAGTGTAAAGTCAGCAGATGTGGTGAGTGCCAGGGCCCACAGGAGGGGACCTCAGATCCTTCCCCTGTCACTCAGCCTCCTCGGAAGTAACTTTCGTGTCCTAATAGTGAAATCCATGGTCAAGCTTGATTTTCAACAAAGTAAAAGCTCTGAGGAATGGCTGGACTCCAATTCCTTTATGATGTCTTTGTGCTCTAAATCTCCATGGCCCCTACATATAATTCAACACGTGTCTGTGTGTGTGCATCTGTGTGTGTTGAGAGATGGGAGAGGAATGGGTTCAAATACAGCAAAAATTCTTCCATACAGTGATGATGGACAATGAGACCTGATGGGTCCAACTACATTCTCTAGTACAATATAAAGCTCCACATTCAGATATGGCATTGAAAGAACACTGAATTTGGAAGAATGAATGAATAAATGCTGTTAAAGACAAGCATGAAAGAAGACACTTATGAATTCCTAGGACTATCAAGTAGCCTGAGGCCCACTGAGTTTGTTGCTCATGCTTACACTGTAATATGAAGAGGTGATGGCTGGAGCTCTATTAGCCATTTTGCATCATGAGGATAAAGGCCACACCTGGGTACTGTTGAGAAATCTTTGGGATGAAGTCTGGCTCCTACAGGATCGTGGTACTATAAGTTCAGTCCTGGACTGCTGTAGACTCTCCTCCCACCCACCACCCACCTTCCAACTAGGTTCAATGCAGGCCCATCCAGTGCTTGCCTTCCATCTGACCCATCACACTAAATCAAAATTATTTGTTGACTTGCCTTGTTAGCCCACCCAGCTGTGCACTCCCAGAAGACCGGGACCTTCAAGGCTAGACACTCTTCAGGTCTAGCAAGATGCCTTCTACCTAATAACGTTTGCTGAACACATGAGTCAGTGAGTGAATAACCGGTGGAGTTAATGAAAGTTTTGTTATGAGAAAAGTAAGGGGGCAATAACATGAGAGATATTCTAGCTATTAGAATCCTTAGCGAGATATTCTAGCTATTAGAATCCTTAGCGAGATATTCTAGCTATTAGAATCCTGTGGGTGCCAACAGCTGCAAAGGACAGAGCAGTTTGGGTGCATTTGGGGCCAAATTCATGTGTTAAGGGGCCTTCTATGTTCCAACCAGATCCTTCCCCTCCAGCCCTGTGAATACACAGCAGGGATCGATGATGACACTGACTCATTCGGAATGTGAGGCGTAGGGGAGGCCCGTGAGGGGCTGAGGGCTAGCAGTTGATGAGAAGACATCTGCCCCAGCTGTTGCATGTTCCTTCTGCTTCCCACCACTCCTGTCCCGGGGCTGCTCCATCCCAACCTGCATCTTGCCATCTCTGGCCAAGACCGATGGTCTCCTAGGCACCCTCCTTCCTTCTCACCTCTGCAAGTCCTGGGTAAGAGTCTGTTTGTGCCTCCTTTCCATGCGGCCAAGTTCCCGAGGCCTTAGTCAGCCTGCGTGGGTGTTGTTTATTCCCTCATCCGTCTCCCAATTCAGGACACAGTCTATTAAGTGAAACACAATGGCGTAGAGGTTGCCGCTGTAGACAGTGTGTTTTCTTTCCTTCACACCTCTTTCCCCTTAGCCTCTGGTCTCTTTGGCCTTTTCCTCCAAATTTCTTGCCATAGACCTCTCATCATGTGTTTTTCTTTCCCTGGCCTCTCCCTGAGGGTTCTGAGCTGTGAATACGTCTCTGGTGGAATGACCATTCATCCCTTCCTTTTGTTATGACAGCTGAGGGGCAGGACCCTTCTTTCTCCTTCTGAGCTATGCGACTCCAGAGACTCCTAAACATTTCTGAGCCTCAGTGTACTAATTCATAAAATGGGATTGCAAAGGCTGCCATTAGAGCAGGCTGATTGTGAGTGACGTAGTGTAAAGAAAGTAGATGGAAAGTTCTTAGTAACTGTACGTCATCCTAAGAAGGTAGTGAAGATATTTTCACTATTTACAGCTCCAGGAAAGAAGAGGCAGAGAAGGCTGAGGTACATGGAAGCCTGTTCTCTACCACTCACCGCTATAGACGCTATTTCCATCCCTTCTCCCTTCTCTCCTTCCGTTCCCTTTCCTGTTTGTCTATTCCTTTCCATTTCTAGCCATCTTACAGGTGTTCTATGAGGTTGGCCACTGCATGCTCTGCATTGGGTGCATTGCACTCTCCTCCTCTCTTCCACGAGCCAGGCTGCCTGCAGTGACAGGTGAGATCCAGAGACCAGGAGCAGCCACACACCCACTCCCACTCCCACAGGCACCGCGGTGACCCTGAGGGCTAATGTCCCTCTGGAGTGGAAGCCAATCAGAGGCAGCGGAATGAACTGCTGACCTCAAAATTCTTCTAGCTGCAATGATTTGATCACTCTATATTTTTTCCTCAACAATTCTTCGATCCTTCTTTTTCCCCCTTCCTTGGGTGGTTCACAGAGGAGTCTCCTGACCTGTATACCCAACAGGATTGAGGAAATGCACAGACGCTCCACCCAGTGGTGCCCCCTGGGCCCCTGTGCTTTGTCCAGTCCAGGCTCCAGCACAGAGTGGACTTGGAAAACTTTTCTGAATGGCAGACTCTGTGACCCATGGACCATCGGGGTAAAGTGATATCAACAGATGACAAAGTTGGGGGTAAGAGGGCAGGCGACAAATCTCTACTGGGAGCCAAGCTGGCTGTCAGTCATGCTATTTCTCTTTCCCAGCGTGGCTCTAGCTTTCCAGAATACCCGAGTACTCCCTGTTACCCAGATAGGCCACACGCTTGGGAACGTCATCCAGCGTTGCCCTTCAAGGCCATTCAAATTAGGACAAAGCTTCGTCTACAACATCCCTGTTCTCACTTTTCCACCAATAAAATGGTAACCTCTGACTGAAAATACATCCAGGGTTTTCTGAAGCCAAGTACCAGGGCATCTCTTTTCTGTGGTTCCTGAAATCCAAGTCCTCTGCCATGTCAGACTGAAGAGGGTGCAGGTGAGGAAGAAGAGCTCTTGAATAGGGAAGTCCCTGGCTTGTAGTCCCTAAAATTCTAACAGTATGCCTTTATGCTGGACATCTTTTTTCCTGTTTGGCCCATTGCCAATTCCTCAAGGTATTTCCTTCAAATAAATTATGAAAAAAATTCACTTCGCTAATGTTAACAACTAGATATTGAATCCTTAGTGTGTTTGAAAACAAATGTTTTAAATCAAGGCTTTGAATAGATAATGGTTTGTAGACTCACCTTTTCCCCACTTGCCTTTCACAAAAGCATCTTCGATTTCCTATGAAAAGCTGGGAAGGTAAACGTAAGCGTATTCATTCAATCTCCCTTTGGCTCACCAGGTCTTGTTTCTAGAAATATCTTTGATGTCCTCTGACTACTCTGCTATCTTTCTATTTCCCTAAACTGACATCATCCCCAAATGTTCCCTCATAACCATCTCAGTTTACATAATTGTATTTTCAACATGTCTCTACCAGTATTGTAACTCCTCTTCTGATAGTTTTTCCTGATAGTTCGAGTAAGATGAGGATGATGACGGTGATGGTATAAGGGTGAAGAGAGGGGGGTGTCAGAGAAGAAAATTTGAATTTTGTCCTCTTGAAATTCTGCCTTCATCTTAGGAGCGCCCGTGAACCTGTTCATTCAGCTGACAGGCTCACTCACTACTACATAAATTTACACGACTCATAAGTAAATCTATGAATTGCTATACGTTGGGTATTTACGCAGCCTCCAGATTTTTCCTCAAGATCCTGCTTCTCTTCCTCCATTTATCTTTTCAGAAAGTAGAGGCTCCTTACATTCCTGGTAGGAGCAGTTCTGTCTTCTATGCCACTTCTGGAAGTCAACTTTCCTCTCAGATCCTCACCTGTAAGTTGAAGGGTTGTATATCATGGTCTCTGAAGTCCCCTGTATAGACTTGTGAAAGATTAATTGAGATTGTTACAGATTGACTGAGCTGATGTCAGGGGGTGCCAAGGAGAAATGAAGATCTAACAGACCTGTGCCTTAGAGTCATGGATGGTTTGGGGGAAGAAACATTAAAGGACAGAGAAAGAGGGTTAGAATTTTAAGCGAAGCATTAAAATTACTTCTCAAGACGTTGTCCCTCCATTTCTCAATGCTCTTGATTGTGTCCTTGGAATCTAGGGTGGTGTGGCCTGTGTTCACTGATGTAAATTGTACGGTGTGAGTGACTATAGCACCACTACTGGGAGTCATCACATATCTTGACAGCAGCCCTTGTTGATGGTCACGTGACAATTCTATTGGAATTCGGTATCCATGGCTTCTGAGGATCTGACCTCTCTGAAGAGGATAAAGAATTAATCAGTAAGTGGCACGGTACCAGTTTTGCAATGTGGGCAAATGTCCACCTGGATAGAGGGAAAAAATACACTCCCCTCTGCTAATAACATCCTGCCCTCATTCAAGCAAGGTTTGGATTGAAGAACTCCAAAGCAAGTCTCTAGATACCCTAAGTCTGCCGTCAGCCTTACCCATTGGTCTGGAATCCTCCCATGTTCATGTTGCATCTGCTGTAGACTCGTGACGAAAGAAGAAAACATTGACCTTTCTATGCTAGGTCGCTAGCTACAGGTGGCTATGGATGGAGTAGGGGCTGCAGTCTGTGTTATTTGGCACGTTTGTATCCTAGGCATAAGCCAACATCTCCACACTATCCTATGACTTTCGGGTGGCATAGAGTCACAGATTTGCTATCTTCTATGAATCTGAAAATTGAAAATATTTACATTTAGATTATGGCAAATATAGGACCATATTTTAATCATCTCTGTACCCCACGGTGACAAGCACAGAACTTTGCAGGAAGCAGGAACTTTGCAGGAAATCATGTGTTAGTTTTGATGATGAGGATGACAATGATAATGATCATGGTAAAGCTAAATGATACAAAATAGTAAGGTGGGGCTTCCCTGGTGGCGCAGTGGTTGAGAGTCCGCCTGCCGATGCAGGAGACGCGGGTTCGTGCCCCGGTCCGGGAAGATCCCACGTGCTGCGGAGCGACTGGGCCCGTGAGCCATGTCCGCTGAGCCTGCGCGTCCGGAGCCTGTGCTCTACAACGCGAGAGGCCCCAGCAGTGAGAGGCCCGCGTACCGCAAAAAAAAATAGTAAGATGTTTTTCAAATGGATTCTATTAATAGAAAGTTATATGACGCTAACTATCTTGCTGTATTTGAACCTTAGAACCATGTCAGAGAATAAAACGTTTCAATGCCAGAGTATGAGGCTTATGGAGAGTGGAGACTGTGTTTATTCACCTCTGCTTTTCCAGGCCTTATCACAGGCCCTGGCAAGAAATATAAACTTAATCTTATTGTTGTACGCTTACTTGGTGCACAAAAAATTTATTAAGCGTTCATTGCAAAGCAGCAGGGCTGCCACTTGTATGACCAAAAAGACTGCAATGTACAAGATAAGGGAATGCTATTATTTAACACAATGTGAACAGTGTCCGCTGAGTGGGTGTTTAACCGTGTCTTGGTGTCCTTGAGAAGCAGTAGAGTCAAGTTTCTACTCTCTTGCAACCTGCAATTTTAAAAAGAAAGATAAACAATAAACTCATTAACAAATAAATAAATTATATAAATTCACGTAATGAAAAGTTCTTCAAAAAAAAAGAAAAGAAAATAGGATGGTGGCATTAACAGCAATGGATGCTGAGGGAGGGGCTATTTAGCTACGAGAGTCTGGAAAGGTCTCTCTTGAGGAGGGAAACTTAGAGTTGAGACCCAAATGATTAGACAGAGGCAAGCCTACGTTAGCTAGTTTCATTCTTACATCACCCCTGTTAGGTAGAAATTAGTCCCGTTTTATATGGGAAGAGATCAAAATCCAGAGAGAAATTTATCTAAGGTCACACAGCTAGTAAGTGGCCCAACAAGTATTTGTTCCAGATAGTTTCAAGTCCAAAATCTTTGTGTATACACATATGACACTGTCTCCTGTAAAGAAGAAAGTGAATGAAACAAGAATCTTATGCATCTATAGTCAGTTTCATAAACATATTTCTAGATGCAGGTACCAGCTACATACTGGGTACTTGGATACAGTTTTGTGAGATGTCTACGATGAAATTCTTAACAATATTGATGCATGTCCCCAAATTGTCTCAGGCAATTAAGCCCAAATAAAGGGACGATTTTAAGAATAATGCACAGTCCCAGAGTGCACTCTGCCACCAGGAATCTACAGGACCTCGGGTGAAATCACCTTTTCTATTTGAACTTCAGTTTCTGTATCTAAAGATAAATATGATAATTACCCAGTTTACTTCTGGACGATTGTAAGACTCTAAAGTGATAACAAATGTGATAGTGTTTTGAAAAAATGTAAATACAAGTAATTTTGACTGTATTCTTTTGGCAATCATTAAGGAAATATAAAGTATCAGACTTCATATTCTTCTTCTTACCAAAGCCAAGATTTTATGGGGTAGAAGTTGAAAAATGTCAGAAACGTATCAACATAGTTAGGTCTACTTTCCAAAACTATGCCGTCCAAGTAACTTTTCAATTTAATTATCATTCATGCCCGAGAAACACTTGCCTTAATTATCCAAGTTGTTATTTGGTTGTAAGCAGCTGAATTCCTTCCATAAATTTCCCATTTATTGTCCTAGTATAGATCTGTTATGAGTCTTGACTTGGAGATAAGTATCTTATCTCCATTAAGGTATTTGCCCTAGAAGAGAGTTTTGTATTGGATCTATTGCTGAGACCTTGGTACTTCCTTTTCATATGCTTCTCCCCCAGAACTTCCTGCTGTAAAAGCCACTCCACTTTTTCATGCTCCTTAGTAAATATTATTAATGATACAAATCACAACAACCCTATTCTTCCATGTTCATAATACTTTTGCAGCATAAGAACTGCCTTCCCACATACCTTTTTCATTAATCTTTGCCACAAATTGATGGTGTTGGATTTAATCCTCATTTTAAAGATAATGAAAAGCAGCTCAGAGAGGTTAAGATGTGGTTAGGGTAGCACAGCCAAGATGAGTGGCGCATGGCCTCAGACCCAAGGCTCTCCTATTGTCTGAGCCCTGCATCCTGCCCCTGCACACGCCAATGTTGAAAGAGCTTGGCCCTCGCTGGATTTTAAACAGGCATTATTACATTAATATCTTTAAGTATCTTAATTAGGTCTTACAGGAAGGAAAAGAATTATTTGGTCACCAAAACAGCCCAAGGATTCCAACTTGAAAGAGTGAGTCTGTTTCAGATCACCAGATAGGGTGGTGGCTCTGTTTGGCCAGAAAACTTCAACATAAACGATGAGCCATGTGTAGCAGGGGATGCTCGCCTGAAGCCCCTGGCCTGGGAGGAAATGGGACTGTATGTGGTATGCGGACCCAACACCTACAGCAAACACTCCCACGGCCACCAGTGTTGGATTCAATTAAACATTAAATTCATCATCTTTAGCAAGGAAGGAGAACAGCAAACAGTTGCTCTCTCATGGCTAAACACCCCTTGGATTTGCTGGTCTTTGATTTATTGGAAGAAACCTGCTGGGAAGAACATACTGTGTAGCTGATTAATGTCAGCTTCTGTCATCAGTTTCCACTTAGATTCTTGGCCAGCCCTGACATCTCCTCCCTGAAGGATCCAGAAGAATTTGAGGGCTGATCCAAGAGCTTTACTGGCATGGGATTTGCAGAATGTGGTGTTTGCAAAATAAGGAAGATGAATGGAAGTGGAATCCCATGTTCTCCTCTGGACTTGTTTCTTTAATTCATTTCTCCAGAGGCCCCGCTCCATGCCAGGACCACACCAGCAAGGGGACCGGGGAAAGTGTGTTCCCAGGCTCCAGTACAGATGTCTTGCATTTCCTGTACTGCTTTATGTACTGCCTCCTCAGAGCTTGTCAAACTGGGAAAGGGTCCGAGGAGGAATGCAGCGCACATTCACCATTGGAACCTCACTGGGACACTAGGACAAAGCCCGTGGATGTGTGGGCACATGAGGATCAGGTCCCGCCATCTGCCCAGCCAAGGCCAGGTCAGGCACACACGTGACTTAGGTTTCACAGGGTCCTAGAGCACAGTTTTTTTGTTTTTTTGTTTTTCTCAATGATAAACCGTGATTCGATGGCATTAAAGCAAGCAGAATTTTCTGTATTTTTTTTTTCTGTTGGAGGAAAAGCCCCCTGTTTGAATTCTTATAAATAAGGCTACCCTATTTATAAGAGAGTTTAGGGATACTCTAAACCCTCTCCTTTCTGAACTCATTCCTGTATGCAGAAAAAAAAAAAAAAAGAGAGAGAGAGAAAGAAAGGAAAGATTCCGACTGAGAAATAAAAATCTGTTCTGGTTATCTATTCGTGTTTAAGAAATCATCACAAAACCTAGTAGCATAAAATAACAACACTCATTTTATTATATCTCACAGTTTTCAAAGGTCAGGAATCTGGGGAAAGATGGGCTAGACAGTTCTGGCGGGGAAAGTTACAGACAGGAGCTGGGAAACAGGGCATGAACCAAAGCCAGTGGGGGCTTGTTGGAGCATCTCTCTTTCTGCCTCTGTCTCTCTGTCTCTGTCTCTGTCTCCCTCTCCCTTCCTCTCTCTGTTCCTTACTCCTTTCTTCCCTCCCTCTCTTTCTCCATATAATCGCAGGACCTTTCAATGTGGTCTCTCCACCTGGGCTAATCTTGGCTTCCTTAGAGCACAGCAGCTCCTGTAAAGTCAAAGTGCTTACATGGTGACCGAGGGCTTCAAGAGTAAGTAGTGAGTCCAACCGTGCTTGTTGTAAGCTGATATTTGAAGATGCACGAAGGATTTTTTAGATTTTGAAAAGCTTAGGGTTACTTCCTTATCTTTTTACTGGTCAGTCATAAAGATCATATAAAAGATGGGATCAAATTACTTCCATGCTCTTCATCACATCTATTCGTCTAGAATTCTGTGGGGCACTATTGCTAAGGGTCTCATCCTTAAAAGTAAGACAATAATAATAACGTTGTTGATGCTTACTGAAGTGTCAGGAGTTCTTCTATATACTTTTCATGCATTGAATAATTGAATTACTGCAAATATGCTAGAGGTAGGTACTATTTTTTCCCCTGTACAGATGAGAAAGTAAAGGTATGGAAGGGTTGAGCAACGTGCCGAAAGGTATACGGTTGGTAGGTGGCAGAGCCAGAATTTGTGCCAGGCAGTCTGATTCAAGAGGTCACCCTCTTAAGCTTTATACTAACCTGCCTTCCCCAAAGAGAGCACAGTCCAGTGGCTTCCCACTGAAGCCACAGAGAATTTTCTGTGCATTTGTTCTCTGCATGTGTAAGGGACAAGACCCCTGAGACAAGCATCTCTCAGTCTTCCTGCCGAAGCAGCACGTGGCAGATCTCAGTGAGGACCACAGGTAAAGGCTAGGAGTGAGCTCGGTGTTAGGAAAAGCTTCCTGTTGGAGGGAGGAGCCTAAATGGGGTCTTGGAACAGATAGAAGTTAGATCACCAGAAAGATGGAGTTGACATTCTCGATGGTAGGAGGAATTTGCTTTGCCTCACAGCTAATAATATTGCCAGTTCCAGCCCTAAAAGAAGAGGTTCCTCTTTTAGCGTGATTGCATTGGTTTTCTTTGGGTGCTGACCATTAGGTGATCACCATGGGGGAGAATAAAAGACAGAGCTTCTCCTTAGGGAGCCAGACGCCTTACAGATGAGTCAGGGAGGAGGGGGGATCTGGCATTCCGGGGAACACAGGTTTTTCTCATCCCAAGAGTCCCCTGAGGCCCTGTAGAACTCCCTAGAACCTGCGAGATCTGGCTTTCCCTGGGAAGAGTGGTCATGGCAGCAGGGAAAAAAAAAAAAAAGACAAGGCAAGAGAATTAGCTGCCATGCCACTAATCCTCTGTCCTCATCCACAGAAGACCTTCTTTGCCCAATTTAGAGCCCAGTTCCGGTTTGGAGACGAGAGTGCGGACAGGGATTGTAATAACAGAGGCAGGATGCAAAAGGATCCCCACTGTCGCAGATCCACAGCATACTCCAGCTGCCTTGAGGTGTTCCGTAAACTCCTGGGGGTGGGGATGTGCCCGCCTTAATCACCAATGAGCCCTCAGCAAGCGACGTGAAATCCATGGTCGGTAAATATTTGCTAAATAAGCAAATGAGTGAATGAATTGATGAACAGAATACCTGAATTTGTATTGGTGCTTTTGGAAACCAACGATAGGATTCCCGAGCACTGAGAATGGAATGAGGTGGTCCTTCCCACCTACCTAAAAGGCAGAGAGTCTGAGGTAAGAAAGAGTCCTGTGTCCAGAGAACTGGCTTTTTCCTGGTTGGTGAAATTCATACTTCCCTGAAGAGGCATTGAATAAGTTGCGCTGGAACATTTAAAAGACCAACCAATGTAAAATTTAATACGCTTAGTTCTTCAACTTCTTTTCTCAGCTACACAGACCTCATGTGAATCTATCTTGTGGTAAGCTGAGCTTGAGAATTATCACAGGCATGCAGCTACAGATGCTTACATTTGAAGCATTCTTACCTGTCACCAAGATCAACGGAATGTGATGTTATCTTTGCCAGCAGGTGGCTTAATTTGAATGACCCAATAAACAGAAAGCTCATTCTCCTTGTGACAAACTGCTGTCTTGTTATATCATAGTATTTACTGCAAGAATTTCCCCCAAATGAGGTTAGCTGCAATCTCCTGTTGAGAAAGTTAAAGCAAGCTTTGGCCACCTTGAATAACTATTCAAAGTGCACTAAGATCCTGGATGAGAAACTAATTTGCTCCAACCATCTGTAAGTAATACATATTTTGGTGAGTTAGGGAAATTAGAAAGTTTGAATGTGTCTGGATGTCAGATTTACTGAAAGTTTAGCAAAATGAAAAAAGGGAAATAATTACCAGGAAAAACAAAACAAAACATTTCCAAAACAGAATATATAGTATACACAGCAGAATCTTGTTTTTATGAATATAATATAGTTAATGTAATATTAAATAATAATAATATATACTTAATAAATATGCCGTATGTATGTAACAATAAAATATATCAGGGTATCTACATATAAAATGTATACATATAATGTTATACACGTTACAAATTTATTATTGTTGATGGTAGAGCTCTCTAGGGTGATAGAAATGTAATGATTCTATTTGTTTATTTTATCTGCCTCACTGACTGGGGAGCCTACCCATCTGTACACACCTTCGTGCCCCAGGATGCAGTCAGGTCTCCTTACGCTTTTATTGTGCCAGCCATAACATTATGCCATGGTCCACTCTATACCCCCAGGCAGAAGACTCCTTCCTTGTTTTCTCTACCATCCCATTCAAGGCCCATGAAGCCTTCCTAGATCCTCCCTGTTAACCCCTGCACTGTTCCTGGGTCTCTTTGTCAAACTTCTTCCCGCCCACATTTCACTCTGCCTAACAGGTTGCTTTCAGAGCCCTGGTATGGCTGGGAGAAAACGGTGTGAATCAGGATAGCCAGGTTGAAAGTCAAAACTGTGCTTCCACTTAACAGTGGGATTTTAGGGAAGCTGTATAATCTCTACAGACTCCACAAATTCCAAATAATGATAATGATACCAATTTGACCCAATTTATGAAGCCGTTGCAAGAAAATGGACGCACAAAATGTTTTGAGATGCTAATGTATCATGTGCGCATATGTGAGAGATGATCACTGCAAAATGTTGACTGACAGCTGAAAGTGTATTCAGACTTACCTGGGTGACCTTGAACAAGTCACTCTGCCTCTGCACCTCAGTTTCTGACTTAGAACCCAGGTTCTTAGCCTGGGATCCTCAGAGGGGCTTCAGAAGAGCCCAGATGTCCCTGGCGTTGTATGCAGAATTGTGCCTGTCCATGCATTTTTATGGGTTGAGCCTTCATCGTTTTCATCAGATTCTTAAACAAATCTGAGCCCCAAAGGAAAGCCGAGAAACCCGGGCCAAACGCTAATGAAGATTTTTATCTGGGCCTGACAGCTTGTCTCTCTAAGAACTTTAGTCCAACATGTTCTTGTAAAAGGTACAGAAGTACATTTTGCAAGACCAGAGAGGGACCATCACAGATGAGGACACTGCATCCTGGAAGGGTGAGGTTAGGTGCCAGATGTGAGGAGCTGGCAGACGACTGACTCTGGAAGCCTACCAGGGACCCAGTGAGATGGGTAATCACGGAGTCACAGTTGATTTCCTCCTTAGATTTTAAAATCAGGGTGGGGTGGTCAATAGGAAATCCTGAGAAACAGCCTGCCTTGTAAGTAGAAGGCGTTTAGCTTTTAGGAAATCTTGACTTGGATCGTAATTTCGTAATTTTCTACTGTCTAGAAGTCAAGGACTCAGAGACACATAAACTTTTGAAGAGTCTCCACACTAATGAAGAGACAACCTTGCCATCAACTGACGACAAAACCGGCGAGAACTTAGAGGACCCAGAGTCAGATTTGGCTGGATATTCTATTGGGTACTTAAGTGTTGAACTGCATGGGTTGAATGAAGGCCCACCGATGCCTTTGGAATATCATCAAGGCATGTAGTATCCATGAAAGCAGGCTCCCTGCTGAGTAGTTTGCCTACATGATCTTATTTAATTCTTACAACGTTCTTGCAAAGTAGGTTATAATCCCTACTTAAAGTTGGGGAATCGGTGGCTCAGAGATGTAGAGAATCCACTTTTGGTTACAAAGAGATAGAAACGTTTCCAAGTGGCTTCACTTCTACAGGTCTGGTACCTCCGTGTCCTCTTTTCTTGTCCATCCCAGCTCATCCCCTGCTGCTCAGCAAGAATGCCCAGGACTTCCTTCCAGGTGCAGTCCACACTTGCTACAATCTGACTGCAGCCCACATGTGTACCCCCTCACCTGTTCCTCTCCACCTCATAAAGAGGGCTACACTTGCCTGGACTAATCGTCGTTTGCCCCTGCCAGTCTCTTCGCCCAACACAGCTCCATCCCCACTCTCTGCCACCTCCAACTTGTCAAAGGACCAGCTTCAAGCACTCCTATTACAAAGGGTGTCAGAGCCCTGCAGAGAGCCTCAGCAAGCAGCCCTCCCTCCCCAGGCCCTCCTGAGATGACAGGGAGGGACAGCCCAGGGCTGCAGACCCCTGTCCCCGTGCTGCCTCGGGGACACACTGGGTGTGCAGGCTGAGGCCGCTCAGGGGCCTCCGACAGAAGTTCACGGAACCACAAGGGAACCGTGAGCCGCAGCAAAGGTGTCCAAATCCGTGGCAGAGATAAGAAGGGAACCAAGAGGTGCTGGGGTGCTGACCCCCAGGGCGGGGCTCTGTCCGCTTCCCTGGAAGCCTCTGACCAACACAGAGGAAGTGAAAACAAAGGGCAGAAGCATGCATCCTTACTTGGGGCAGATTCTGGGGACTCAATCAGTTTCTGTTGTTAATTACCTATCTTGCTCACTGGCACTGGGAGAACATTCTGTCCAGGTTTTACTCAAATTGCTGTTAAAAGCATGTGGAATGCCTTAAATGCTCTTTAAGTCCTAGGGTAGAGGCGATGCTAGGCACAGCCAGAACTGGAGCGGGGCCTCCCGGCTCTCTCCAGAGACTGTCTTGAAGCAGCCAAGCAGGCAGCAGGGAGGCTCTCAACGGGCATGGCTGAGAAGGGTTCCGGGCTCTCTAGCAATCCTACACTTTAACCCTTTGTTCTGCTGCTTGGAAGTGGGCTTCAATTTCCCTAGATCTCCAAACTGGGCTACAGAATTGAGTTAGACAGATTATAAATCCTGCAACATTCTTCTAACCCAGAATGGAGACTCTGAGAAATGAGTTCGTTCTTTGGCATCAACCTCCCAATGGCAAATTTTCTCATTAAAACCAGAGAATGGACAATTTTAAAGAGATTATTTCCCCTAAAGGTACTAATCTGCAATTTGATATTATAATATCATTTCTTGAAGCCAGTGGTTAGAACAGCTGCACAGAGAAGTTATTAATTTCCTTCAGTGGGCTGTGATCAGGAACTCACTGGCCAGAATGTCATTATTTTTTAAGACATACATTATGCATAGAGGTATTGCCTAGAAACTCAAGTGCATTGTAAGTGGTAGTGCTTAACTACGGACCATGTTGAAGAGGAGTGATTTAGTGAAGTGAGATTTTATTGTGTTGCAGAAACACATGGAAATTGATCAGAGGTGAGTCTGAGACACACATAGTAAAACGCATATTGCATCTTAGGTCAAGTATTAGTGTGGTCACTTCCTCAGCTGACTCTGCTCTATTAAAACTGGAAAATAATAGATATGAGCATTAGGGTCACTTTGAGAGTCTACAGCCTACTAATTACATCAAGAGAAGAAGCTTCCTGGTTTTTCTTTCCACGAGGCAAAGTATCTTAACCTTGGCACTCCTTTTTTTTCATTAATCAAAGTTTTAATTCATCTCCTTGATAGACATCAAAAGACATAAATTACTCTGTTAGAATTATATAATACAACTAATATGAAGTGGGTAGCTTTATTTTAAACATATAAAATTATTTAATATATTTCTTTTTTATTTTATTTATTTATTTTTTTGCGGTACGCAGGCCGCTCACTGTTGTGGCCTTTCCCGTTGCGGAGCACAGGCTCCGGACGCACAGGCTCAGCGGACATGGCTCACGGGCTCAGCTGCTCCGCGGCATGTGGGATCTTCCAGGACCGGGGCACGAACACGTGTCCCCTGCATCGGCAGGCGGACTCTCAACCACTGCGCCACCAGGGAAGCCCTGATATATTTCTTTTTTAAACCTCTCTTTCTTATTGAAGTATAGCTGATTTACAATGTTGTGTTAGTTTCAAGTGTACAGCAAAGTTATTCAGTTATTCATAAACATATATTCATTTTCAGCTTCTTTCTATTATAGGTTATTACAAGATATTGAATATAGTTCCCTGTACATTACAGTAAGTCCTTGTTGTTTATGTGTTTTGTATACATTGGTGTATATCTGTTAATCCCAAACTCCTAATTTAACCGCCTGCCCCCGCTTTGCCCTTTGGTAACCATAAATTTGTTTTCTTTTTTTAAACATCTTTATTAGAGTATAATTGCTTTACAATGGTGTGTTAGTTTCTGCTTTATAACAAAGTGAGTTATACATATACATATGTCCCCATATCTCTTCCCTCTTGCATCTCCCTCCCTCCCTCCCACTCTCCCTATCCCACCCATCTAGGTGGTCGCAAAGCACCGAGCTGATCTCCCTGTGCTATGCAGCTGCTTCCCACTAGCTATCTATTTTACGTTTGGTAGTGTATATATGTCCATGCCACTCTCTCACTTTGTCCCAGCTTACCCTTCCCCCTCCCCATATCCTCAAGTCCATTCTCTAGTAGGTCTACATCTGTATTCCTTTCTTGCCCCTAGGTTTTTCTGACCATTCTTTTTTTAGATTCCATATATATGTGTTAGCGCACGGTATTTGTCTTTCTCTTTCTGACTTACTTCACTCTGTATGGCAGTCTCTAGGTCCATCCACCTCACTACAGCATAACTTTGTTTTCTATGTCTGAGCCTATTTCTGTTTTGTAAATAAGTTCATTTGTACCCTTTTTTAAAATTCCACATATAAGTGATATCATATGATATTTGTCTTTCTCTGTCTGACTTACTTCCCTTAGTATGATCATCTCTATGTCCATCCATGTTGCTGCAAATGGCTTTATTTCATTCTTTTTTATGGCTGAGTAATATTCCATTGTATATATGTACCATATCTTCTTTACCCATTCACCTGTTGATGGACACTTAGGTTGCTTCCATGTCTTGGCTATTGTAAATAGCGCTGCTATGGACATTGGGGTGCATGTATCCCTGGTGCTGTTGATATTTGGATCCAGATAATTCTTTGTTGTGGAGATTGTCCATTGTGAGATGTGTGGCAGCATCCCTGACTTTATCCACCAGATGACAGTAGCACACTTCAGTTGTGCCAAATGAAAATGTCTTCAGAACTTTCTGGCCAAATATTCCCTGAGGGTTAGTGGGTAGGAAAAAATGGTCCCTAGTTGAGAACTGTTGCAGGAAGGGAGAGCTGTACCTGTTTAACTGAAGGTCCTTCTGGGGTCAGGAGATAGACCTCATGACCTCCCACCTGTGTTCCAGCTCTAACATCCCAAAGTTACTCTAAAGTAAATGTATTTCATGGTTAATTCATTTTAGTTCCAAGCTAGTTTCCAAATGAAATATTGCTGCATGTCTTTCCTTTTTGCAATTTACAATGAGTAATGATCAATTTTTAAAATTTCTTGTAACTTATGCAAACCAGAAAATGTACTAAGTTTCATTCCTACAGGGTGACTATTTAGCTTCAATAAGATAATGTTTAAAAAATCTGCCTAAAAGTGTGTTGTGAAGCAATAGATACCAGTCACAATTACCTTTGATGTAACTATAAATTAACTGTTTTAGCCATTTTCCCTGGATATGCTCACCATGATATTCAACTTTTCCATCTCTTCCAGCTCCACCCTGGCTTCACTAAACCTAAAAGGTTATGTTCAGATGAAAATTATTCTCCCAACAGAGACGCTAGGTCTTTGCTCAACAGAACCCTAATCATAATTCTGTATTGCTTCCCACTCAGCTCCTTATGAGTAGACTGAATATGAGTTTCAGATTTAGACAGACCTGATTTCTAATGATGCCTCCATCATTCACAAGTTGTGTATCCTCCAGCAAGACACTTAGCCTTCCTGGGTCTGCTTTGTGTTGAGTGATGGTGCTTAGTAGACTAAGGCCAAAGCCTTCCCTGTATGAGAATGTCCAAAAGGTTATTCACTTTTAGAGTTCATGACCACCTGGCTTAGTATCTGTCCAGATTCTAAAGGAACACCTGGAGAGGATTTTTAGATGCCTTCATTGCTAATAAAGCATTGGGAAGCATTGAGCCCTCCCAGTAGGTGAGACTAGGTGTTAACTCACAAACTTGAACTTAGGTAATAACACACCTGTCACATTCGGACCAAAACTCCAGGAATTCTAATATGAGTTTTGAGATTCTGCTTGTTGTCGTTCTTCTAGGAACGCCTAGCCTGAGAGTTAGAGGAGCTAGAACTTGTCTGTTCTGGATGCTCCTCCTTACTGAACTTAGGTTCTGCTCATCCGCCTTCTATGTGACTTTATTACTTCCTTTTTACTGTTTGCAAAAAATCTCGTTTTTACTCATGGAGTTAAACCCATTCTTTTTCCCTGAGAACTGTCTTTATTGATTGATTTCCATAGCAATTTGCTTCTTTCAAACAATTCTACACGAGGTCACTGTTACCTTTTTTAGATTAGCCTCAGAATGGCCTCTTTTTATTTGCTAGTTCTGCAACTTGCAAATTTGACTACTTTGCTCTATAACTGGGTTCTCTCTCTCTCTCTCTCTCTCTCTCTCTCTCTCTCTCCTTCCATTCCTCGCTTTTCTTCTGTCTCTTTTTAATTTGGTAAACAATTTTAAGATAGAGAAAACTGTATAAAAGTCATCCATGAACTCAGGACTTGGAGTCAATCAGTGTTAACCTTATATCATGTTTGCTCTTCTTTTTAATAAGAAAAAAAAATCACTGAGTAACATTAAAACTTAAATTTATATCTTTCTAACAAAACCTAAAACTAATATCTTATTCTCCTCCAAAATACGACAAGAACTCTAGGAAGCTTTAATTTCCCTCTCACTATCCTTCTCTAGCCCTCTGTGTTTTTTACTGTCTTGTAATTATTGATATATCACACTATGCTGTTAACGTCCCCAAATACTTCTGATATTTGTGGTTGATAAGATTTTGACATATTGCCATATTTTTATCCTCATCTTTTCTGGTATGACTTCTTGTTTCAGACCATTCTTTCCTTCTGGGTTTATTTTTCTTCTTGCTTTAAGTACATGATTTAGTATTTCTTTCAGAGAAAATCTCTGAGTAGTAAACTTGGTCTTTATTTCATAGTTTCCTTTTTAACCATTTAATTCCTTCCCACTTTCGTGTGGGTAAGATCACATTTTCCATAGTATTTTTCTGTGAGCCCCAAAGTTAAAAGAGTGTTCTCTGCAGATCCGTGATAACTAACTATCCTTGTGCCTCTCTCCCTCTGTATCATCTTAAGGATTTATGGCCTGGTTGGAATTAGACCTCCTTTGATTCCAATAACCTTTTAGGCAACATGCTTAAAATGGAACAAAGTCACGTTACATTACAGAAAGAGTCCTACTAAGTGGAGATGTATCTCAGCAAGATTCCCAGACCCCTCTTGCGTCCCTGCCCCGAAAGGGCTGGAACAGAACATTCTGCTTCCCCAGCAGCCTCCACCACCCTCCTCACTCTCTCCTGTTATTGCTTTGCTTCGAGACTACTCCCTGTCCCAAGGGAGGCTGATCATTTGAGTTAGTTTGTCTCTTTCTTCTGCTGTCCTTGGAAAGCCTCTTCCCTCTGCTAGCAGTTTCAGGGATCAATTGTTCTTTGGCAGAGAAGGAGACTCGATGACAATGAAGAGTTTCCATTTCTTCTTCCTGCAGCTGCTGACCCGAGAGAGCAAGCCAGACGATGCACCTCCTCGCAGGAGAGGAAGCAGCGTGAGCCCCAGAGGTTAAATGGATTAACTCCTTCCATCACCTGAGCAAAAGAAGACAGAGGCCAGGGATGCCTTCTTCCAAGCAGGCCCATCTGATGAAAGCAGGGTTTCCTCGCATGTACAGATACTATGCAGCACAATTCTCTGTGTCTGGTTACAAATATGGAAAGGTTAACCCCTTTAGTGATAGACCAAACGTTCTGTACATTTCTGGGCAAGAGCTGATGACATACAGAAGAAAGTATATCTTTTCGTTTAAAAGACAATAAAGTTAAAAGAAAGAGAATACACGCTCTTTATTGATTTTATGGCCAATATTTTTCTTCTATTTAAGCAGAAATGGAAGAGTTTTGCAACATCTCTTTTTTTCCAGGTATTTTGTTGTTTTTTCTTTCCTTCAAACAGTAACCTTAGTACCAGCTGAATGAAAACCAAATATTTTTCCTGGTTCCCAAGTACTTCATCTGCCTCTCTTCTTCTCACTGTGTCTTTTCCAGAACATTCTGGGTGGAAGGTATGGAGAGTATGCAATCCAGTGGACTGCCAACTAAGTGCTGAGGTACAAGCAATTAGATGGGCCTACAGCAGCTCTCTCTGGAATGTCTTCCTCCCTTAGGGCGAAGGTGCTTAAGACTAAACTTGAAACTGAAAAGAAAAGGAACTCCTAACATAAATATCACTTCTCAGTTACAATTCATTTTTCTTTCCCTACTTCTTTCTCATAAACACATGCATATTCACTTAAATCAGCCTTATGTTCCAGAAGTGAAGACATGCTTAGGAAAGTTTGAAAATTCAACATCCAGTGACCTCTGCCCTGATTGCTGTGTAACTGCTGGTGAGTCACTGTTCTTTAAAAATGGGGGTGAGCATCTCAGTGATTAATGAAGGTTTTCTTGACCGGCAGGGGGCCTTACCCAGCTGCTAAGGTAATTTTCCCCCTACATGTTCATTTTAGAATGAAAATAGTAGAGAAAGGAAAAAATATGCAAGTGCATGCAGATTTTTTTAAGCTCACTGCTTTTGGACATGTTCAGGATTTGTGTAATCATGGTGATTACCGCTATTCACTTGACTGTTTTTCAATGACTAAATCAAACTTTTCCTTTTGAACTTGTATTTGACCTCTTTGAAATTCACAAATGAGTTGCAAAGTAGAAATCATATTTTTCAGAGTGCCATAAGTCATATTTTCAAACAGCGCTTTGTTGAGTACCAATCTCTCACTGATAAATTGCAGACTACCGACACCCCTGGAAATACTCTGGCTCTGCAACTAATGCCCTGTCTCGTGGATGCCAGCATGGCAGAGATTGCTTAAATGTCCGTTTCAACTTTGGTTTCTCATCTTACTGCAAGTAAGACACCAAATTACATGGTCCTCTTAGAGGAAGAAAAGAGTTGCCTTCACAGCTTCATGGCAATCACGAGACCCCCAGAGACTGTGTTTGCCTCCCAGCTGACGGCCAAAGGTGGCAAAGCTGGTCTTTCCCACTATCTCATTTTCTCTTTCAGTCACCCCATTTTCCTGGAGAAACCAGTGCTTGTCTGGAAATCAACCAATTGTCTTTCACCTTTAAAAGAAATTGCTTATTGTGGTGGACACACTAGCTGTACACTCATATCTCTTCTCCCATTTTTCCTGAGCACAGAACTCAACTGCATTTCCTAGACTCCCTTGCATCCGTTGTGACCATGTGATTGAGCGCTAACCAATGAAATTATGAGGGCTACTTTCTCTCCTTTTTTGCTCCTTCAAGGCTGACTGATGTTGGGAATCCCCTCAGGGTAACTTTGTAAGTACCAGGTCTACAGTTGCAGATCTGCTCTCATCCTGGAATCCTTGAATGACCTCACGGAGCAGAGCCCCCTCCCTCACTATTCACAGCCCTGAAACCATCCTGGAACATTAAGTAATTTAGGCATATACTGCTATTATGTTGAGTGATTCATAGGTGGGCTGCTTTGTTACATAAATCTAGTCTACACAAAAATTTATGCTTTAGTGCTCCCTTCAGATGAACTTGTATTTTATTTTGGGGCCATCTGAAAGCCTTCAAGATACAATAAAACTAGCTGTCCAAGGTGGGGCTCTGTTGATTGGTGAAAGCGAGGCTCTGGGCTTGAAGGCTTGTGCTCGGCAATGAACAACCACAAATAAAATGCCAGTTGTACGGAGACAGCACATCTATTATTCAGTTCACAGCAACTTTTAGCCTCCTTTCATAGGTGAATCAGTTGAAAATTAGGGGAGTTGGATAATTTTCTGTCTGTGCTGGCTTCAGGTGTGGCTTGATGTAGGAATGACCTGCCAGCCTTTCATAGGTCTCTCCTGGTGAGGGGCCTGGTTTGAAACATTACTTTCTGATTCCCTTTCCAAGGAGCAGGTGTCTGGGAACATGGGCTTGGCACCAGTGTGCACCCCTGATGCCCAGGGAGAGGAGTCAGCACCTGGGCTATTATCAGGCATAGTGTCTTTTGGGGTTTCCCTTCAGATTACATATACAGCATCCAGGGTTGGATCATCACATTCAAATGGGGACAACGAAATGGGACACCAACACGCATGTGTAAATGGGTGAATGGGTAAGGAAGTGAGAGGAGCTGGCTGGTGAGGATGCCTGGAGAGCTAGGTGGGTGGGAAGGTACGCTAAGAAAGATGAGGCTTCTGATGATGCAGAGCCAGGTCCTGGGCAATTCTTACAGAAGTAGAGTCTGTTTAATGCTTTGTCATGAAGAGACACTTAATTGAAACAATAACCATTTACCCAATGAACTTCATTAGACTGAAGAATCTTATTTTGTTGTTGTTAGCCTAAGATCAAACTTGGCAAGGACCTCTCTGAGTCTCCCTCCCTTCCCTCCTTCTTTGGTTTCTTCCTTCTTTCCTTCCAACCTTCCTTCTTTCCCCCCATCCTTCGTTCTTCCTCTCTTATTAATTAGACACAATCGACATACTGGACATTACATAAAAAGCACTGTTATTAAAATAATAAACAAGATTCATTCCTTGTCCCCAAGAGTTTCACAATCTCATGGGGAAGAGTGGCATGAAAATGGGCAATAACTCAGTACGGTAAGTTGCAAAAAAAAAAAAAAAAAAAAAGTGATATGGAAGCAAAGAAGAAAGACATCTAAATCTACCTTTAGTTTGCACTTTCTAGATCCATGACACGTGTCTCTCCACTTCAGACATCAGCCCCCTCTTGCTCTGGGTGTTCTGTAACTCTGACATGGACCAGAAACGGAAGAATCTTAAAATATATCAGACCCTCATGAAAACCTCAGCACTAAGAAAACTTTAAAGAATCCAGCCTTAAAGTGCTTTGCCCTGGAAAGCCTCCTCAGCCCGCTGGAAGAGGACCACCTTCCCACTCAGAGTGGTGTACTATTTGAGTTTGGTAGCACAGCGCCAAGGACAGTCTGGGTTTTCTCACTTGACAAATTCTCATCTGTCAAGAGATGCTAAAGGCTACACTTGCAATCAAAAGTACCCCAAGGGGCTTCCCTGGTGGCGCAGTGCTTGAGAGTCCGCCTGCCGATGCAGGGGACACGGGTTCGTGCCCCGGTCCGGGAAGATCCCACATGCCGCAGAGCGGCTGGCCCGTGAGCTATGGCCGCTGAGCCTGCGCGTCCGGAGCCTGTGATCCGCGGCGGGAGGGGCCGCAGCAGTGAGAGGCCTGCGTACCGCAAAAAAAAAAAAAAAAAAAAAAAGACAATACATTGTATAAAAGAATTCAAACAAAAGAAAATAAAGGAGTAAAATTAAGTAGGCAGTTGATATAGGATAGAGGTTACAAATAAAAAATTTTAAAAAGAAGTACCCCAAGGCCATCAACTTAAAAACTGGCCATTGTTTACCAAGTTCTGTCAACCAGAATTGGGTATTTCTTGCATTTGTTTGTTTGAGGAAGAAGTTATTTTGCTCTCTGTAACCACCCACCATGCAAAAAAGGAGAAAGTGTTTAAACAAATTTCACAAAACAGTCCTCCTCCAGTTGAGGGAGGGCAGGCGCTCTACGCGATGGTACATAAACTTGACTTGGTCAATAGAATGAATAAACTAGAAACACAGATAGCTGCTTTGACAGAACATCTATTCTCTCAGACCCTTTTTGCAAATAGTCTGTGAGGACCTTAATCTATTTTAAGGGTACTTTTAAACTGTGAAACAATTTTTAAGATATTTTATCATATTTCATTCTTACCACAACTCGGTGAGGTGGGTAAAATTATTTGCATTTTATGGATGATAACTGGGTTCAGAGGAGTTTAAAAACTGTCCAAGGGTACAGAGCCAGAGATAGATGAGATAAGATTGAATTTGGGTTAGCGCGACTCCAAGCTCCATGAATTTTCTACTGATCCGGTGTCCTGTAGCTACAACTCCTCTTTCCCCCAGATTTAGACAGCCAGGGCCGTCTAGAGAGACATTGTGAGGCTCAGGATAAGGGACGGATGCAAGTGGGGGAGACTTGGAATCTCAACCTAACTCCATGTTTTTTCATGTGTGGCCTTTGGGACTAACTTGTCCAAAATTAAGACACACTTGGATTAGAATTGCAGTGCACAGAATAGTCCACATATAAAACCAATGCAAGTGTCACCACAAAGACGGAAATGCAACCATCAGGAAACACAGCAAGGACACACCTCTGAAAAGACAGGCCTCGATTTCTAAAGGTGGGGTGGAACCCTTAGGAGGGGCCAGTTTCCCAAAGACTCCAGTTCACCCCTCCTACATGCTCTAGCAAACCCTATAAAGGAAGTTTGGTTTTGTGACTACTACTAAGAATATAGAACTCATTGCTCAGGGAAGCCCCCAAACCTCCATGTTTCAGCTCTCTGTGCAGTATAACAACTTAAAGTTAAGAGAAAAAGCATTAAACCCCCAACAGATTATTTTAATGTGGGATTTCTCAGCCTCAGCACTCTTGGCATTGGGGGGAGTGGGTCGTTCTTCGCTGTGGAGGCTGCCCTGTGCCATGTAGGATGCTGAGTTAGCATCCTTGGCTTCTACGCACTAGATTCCAGTAGCACCCCCAGTTGTGACAACCAAGAGTGTCTCCAGACATTACCAAGTGTCCCCCTGGGTAGAAAATCACCCCTTGTGGAGAACCACTGCTTTGATGATTCTCATGAGAGGACACTTCTTTGCTTTTTTGTTTCTTTTAATGGTCTGGAAGACATTAAAAATATCACATGCTTTACTCATTGTTCAAGAAACAGATTTTGGATTGTTTGTAGCCTTTGTGCGATCCCGCCCCTCGGTTAGGATGATCAATCAAGAGTCAAATTCTTTAATTGTTAGAGGATGTCAAGGTTGTTTTTATTTGCAGATCTTGAGAAAATACACCAAGGCCATAGACTATGGAGCAGACATATATGAGAGTGAGTCCTGAGGTCACCGTTTTTTAATCATGTGGTCCTGACGTTAATCTCTATGGACATGCATTACCTTATCTAATCATTTGAAGAGCTGTTATAAGAATTAAATGAAGCAATACGTGTATCTGTCACATATAGGTTTGCCAGATTTAGCAAACGAAGGTACGGGACATTCAGTTCAATTATAAGTTAAGATAAACAACCTTTTTTAGTACAAACGTGTCCCATGCAATCCTTAGTGACCTCAGTTATATAGCCTGTGTTCAATCGTAGCTATTATTACTGTGGACTTAGAACTAGAGAGAATCAGTTGAGAAAATCATGAGCATCTCCTGTCTTTAAAGCAAATAGATATTTAAACCAACCAGCACGAAGAGACATCTGGAATCTTCCTAAAGAGTCATTTAGGAACACCTCAAAACTTTCACAGCTTCTTATCCTTTGTTCGATTTCTTCCTCTTTATTCAGAAATTCTACAAGTCAAGTGATATAGTTCCAACTTTATTTTGTTCCTATGTTGTTGCTCATAGCTGTAAGGATATACAGATAAAAAAAAATCACAAAACAACCTTCCAAATATTTGGGGATATGAATAAAACCAAAGTTCAGGTCGGAAATCAGAAAGGGCTACATTGAAATCCCCATCTGTCACCTACCAACAGGGTGAGCTTACTGGAATTTCATAACCTCTCTGATCTCAGTTTCCTCATCTGCAGAATAGTATTACCTACTCCACAGAGCCGATGTGAGGGTAAAAGGAGAGCATGCATTTGAAAAGATCTTTGTAAATAATACTCGCAAGAGTTAGTTTCCCTTCCTTCTTTGCTTTCCGTTCCTTCCTCTCTCAACCCTAGATTAAATAATTTTGATTTTTAAACTCCTCTGAAAAGAAATTGTTGACTACAACTGAAGAATGGAATAAATGGAAAATCATAACTCACTAGTTAAAAAATAATTAGAGAGAACTGACAGCTTGTTAATCAATTTTCAGATAAAAGGACATGGGCTTTGGAGTCACTGAGATCTGGTTTAAATCTTGTTGCATCATCTTACTAACTGGTTAGCCTTGGGCAAAGGTACTAAGCTTTTCTGAGTTCATTTCATTCTCTGATAATGACCACAAAATATTTACTTCTGTTCATTGCTCTGAGAAGCAAATAGATGATATACATGATGATTTTTTGTAAGCCATAAATCAGTATACAGATGTTGGCCAGAAATGCTGCATTTTGTAAAAATAAAAGCAATTGCCTCTCTGACTTCAGGGAATTGATCACATCAACCAGTTCAGTTGATCGTGAATTACGAAGCACAACTGTTCAGAGACTTAGTTGCTGTGTGATAGTCATTCTCCCTCTCTGTTTTACTAGCAAACACCTGACTCTATTCAGTGCAGAAACACACACAGCAAGAGGCTTAGGTTTCCCAGCCTCCTCTGCAGCTGTAAGTGGCCAATGAGATATAAACCAAGGCAAGTAAAGGCATTGGTAGTGGGGTGGGGGGCAATCTTCCATGAAGGCTCTGGGGCTGACTCAGCTGAGGGATGTAAGAATCTGAGTTTCTTTTTCTTCCTGCCTGGAATGTGGATGGGATGGTTAGAACTGCAGCTGGTATCTTATGACCATGAGGTAAGCTTGAGGATAAAAGCTATGTGCTAAAGAAAGTGGAAAATAAAAAGAATTAGATTAAGTTTCTGATGACCTCAGAGCTATCATACCGACCCCAAACTACTTTTTCTATGTAATAGGTAAACAGACAAACAACATTTACACCTTGCTAAAGCTTTCAGAATTTGTTGTTGTTATTATATGCAGACAAACTGTTTCTTAGACAGCGCACTAAGACATGTAAAGTGCTGTTATATGCATTCCCTTAACTTCAAGCAGTTTACCCAAAGGAGTTGAAAACTTATGCCCCCAAAAAACCTGCACATGGATGTTTATAACAGTGTTATTCATAATCACCTAAACCTGGAAGCAAGCAAGATATCCTCTAGTAGGTGAATGAATAAACAGTGGTACATCCAGACCATGGGATTATTATTCAGTTCACTATCAAGACATGAAAAGACCTGGAGGGATCTTAAGTGCATTTTGCTAGGTGAAAGAAGCCAATCTGAAAAGGCTAGTATGGGTCCAACGATATGACATTCTGGAAAAGACAAAACTATGGAGACAGCAAAAAAGCAAAAAGATCAGTGGTTGCCAAGGGTTGGGGTGAGGGAGGGATGAATATGCAGAGCACAGAGGGTTTTTAGGGTAATGAGATTACTCTGTATAATACTATAATAATGGGTACATGTCATTATACATAAGTCCAAACCCACAGAATGAACAGTACAAAGAGTGACAAACAATACAAAGAGTGACCACTATCGTAAACTTTGGACTTCATGTGATCATAATGTGTCAATGAATGTTCATCAGTTGTAACAAATGTACCCTCTGAGGTGAGGGATGTTGATAATGGGGAAGGCTATATATGTGTGGTAGTAGGGGAGATATGAGAAATCTCTACCTTCCCCTCAATTTTGCTGTGAACCTAAAACTGCTATTAAAAACTAAATCTTAATTTAAACATATTTAAAGCAAAGACCCTAGAAAGAAATATCTCCTTCTTCAATGTGGATGCTATAAACCAAAGCATATACCTGAATCCTCATGGGTCCTATGACAGCTATTTTCCATCTCTTCTTTCATATTTGTTTCTCACCTCTGAGCAACAGCAGTTCTACTACATGTGAGTGTCACATACATAACTGAATCTGTTGCTTGTCTTCTGACTTATGCAAGGGGCAGATGAAAGTTCTCCTTTCCGGGCCATGAGTGACATGCCACTTGGAATACATAATTCGGGGTGTGTGGCAATACTTTCTAATGATACTGGGGACTCCCTGGTAGATTGTGGTTCCCTCTGCTTTCTGGGAACACCTGTGTAGACGCTTAAAGAATCCTTCTTCAGCTCTGCATGGTTTATCCAAAGTTGATCATCATGAATTTTTGTCTACTAAATTTCTTGTATTTTATGTGGGTAGAATATTATTTTGTATATTCAGATTTTGAACTTTTCTCGCAGTTTTGTAGAAAATGTTTCTATAGTTGATTTGTTGTCATAATATATCTTGCTTCCTACTTCTGGCTTATTATCAAGCACTTATTGATCCGAAATGTGCTTACCATGCTTTTGTGTAATCACAATAGCACTTAGTGGTCAGCCTTAAACAATTAAAACAATTTTAGGAACCTGCCAAAACTAGACTAAATTACTTATAAGAAATCTGTCTTGGTTTGGTTTGGTTTTTCTACCTATTTCAGGAGTTTATATAACTATCTCATCATTAGACAAAGCAGAGAACCATGAAATAACTATGGCATGAAACCCTTAACCATACTATTACAATACAACAGCAATGTTCATTGATTCTCTAACTACAGACCGGGCACTGTGCTAAGTGCTTTGCAAATGGAAGCTCAGTTAAGGGCCCTCAGCACAACTCTATCAATTAGTATAAATTCCCTTCATTTTACAAAAAAAACTAAAACTTAACAATTTGAATAGCTTTCCCATAGCTACAAAGCAAGGAAGTTGTACGTGCTTAGGAACAAGGGTTAGAGTCAGAAAGCAAAAAGCTGGGCTCAGCTTCCTCCCCACAAAACCCTAGTCACGCTTCTTGTTCATGTAGGAAGGTGCTTAAAGGAACCCATGTGAAGTAAGTCAGAAAGAGAAAAACAAAGACCGTAGGCTAATGCATATATAAGGAATCTAAAACACAAACAAATAATGGTACTGATGAACCTAGTGGCAAGGCAGGAATAAAGAGGTAGACGTAGAGAGTGGACTAGAAGACATGGAGTGGGAGGGCGAAGCTGGGACGAAGTGAGACTGGCATCGACATATATACACAACCAAATGTAAAATAGTTGGCTGGTGGGAAGCAGCCACATAGCGCAGGGAGATCGGCTTGGTGCTTTGCGATAACCTGGAGGGGTGGGATAGGGACCACGGGAGGGAGGCTCAAGAGGGAGGGGATATGGGGACATGTGTATGCATATGGTGGATTCGCTTTATTGTGCAACAGAAACTAACACGGTATTGTGAAGCAATTATACTCCAATAAAGATCTATTAAAAAAAAAAAAAGGAACCCATGAATAAATGGCTTCAGATGCAGGAACACGACGTCGTTTTTTCACGAGGACAGCGCGACCCAGGAGAAAGGGTTGTGTTAGGGGTCAGGGCATGTTCAGATCCCAGGATGTGGGATCTCACTGTGAACTTGGACGAGCCACTTTTTTTTTACCAAGCCTTTGTTTTTTCCTCAGGAACCAGGTTGGTCGAGGTGATCTCTTCTATTGCTAAAATCCGTTGAGTTCACACTCAAGACATGAGGGGAAGTTCGAGATGAAGCCATCTGCAGAGGAGAGGCAACCTCTGGGTGTGGAGTCCTTTGCATGGTTTTTAATCTGTTGGAAGTGGTCCTTTCCTTTCCAGCTAATGCTCTGGAGAATGCTACAGGAGTAAAGAATTCTGAATCTGAGACAAAAATAATATTCCCTCTTATATATTTATAACACTTAACAATTAGCCGGGTGCCAGCATGTACATTTTCCTCACTACAACGACTATAGTGATAGCATCAGTATTCTAACTCTACAGAGGAGAACTTAGTCCTCCGAGGGAGTGCCTGACTTTTCAGAATTACAGAACCAGGTACTAGAGGTGCTGGATTTAGACCTCGTCATGTTCGTTGATCCAGGTCTCTTTCCCCACAGCATTAACCTCCGTTTCTGTAATCGGAGATCAAGAAATGAAAACTTAACTCCTGCTATTTAAACCAGAGTTCCATTATTATACTCAGGGTGGGTGTTTGTGAACCATGGTTCACAATAACAAGTTCTGCAATGTAAAGGTGCAGGCATTATTACTATTCATAAAAATAAAGGAAATTGTATCCCTGACTTCCTGAAAAAGTCATATCAACCTGAAGTTCTGTCTCTCTCAACATATTTATGTAGGTGCATAGGAAAGAATTTGGAGAAGTGTATATTTTTATTTACTTCATTTGTTCATGCAATTTTTTTGTGTGATTACTCCTCTCACAGAGCATCTGCTAACGGCTAGACACTGTGTTAGGTGCTGGGGGTACCAACATAGATAAAGCCTCTTCATCACCTCCTCCTGGCTCACAGAACTCACAGTCCAGCGGGGGATTCAAATGTGTATTGAAATAATTAACACAGGGAATGAAGTATCATTACATAATAATATAGGCAAAATGTAGTGGGAACTTTGAAGAGGAATTGATCCCTTTACTCTTCCTTTTGGAGATAAGAAAAACACTGATTGAAAAAGGATAACAAAAGGGGAAGTCTTAGCAACAGAAGTCACTCAAATATCTATTCCTGTCCTGACAGCATGATGCCTGAAATGACACCATCCATTGGAAATCTCTTAAGAAAGGATTTCTGAGGACCGGCCAGAAAGAACAAGAAGTAGTTTGTTTGGACCCTGGATATATTATCATTTTAGTTGTGGAAAGGAAAAAAAAAGTCCCAGATCTCAGCAGCTTCTTTGTTGGAGACCCATTACTGGTAGCTCTTTCTGGAATCCACTGGTTCTCTTGAGTATATAGGTGGAGAGAGAAAATATTAAGTGACAAATATTCACATAATTGACTATTGCACATCTTACCAGCATGAACTCAGCACTGTCTGTGAATCCACACACTCAAGTTCACTAAAGATATCTAGGCTGTGGCCCCTGCTCTCATATTCTTCTCTCAATTCTCTCATATACCCCCGCCTCCTTTACCCACCTCTTCAGCCCCACTGTGAGACCTAACCGAAGTCCCAGCTTTCTTTGAGGCCTTTCCTACGGTGGTCCCAGAATCACCCCCTTCTCTCTCTGTTTCTCTCCTGCTTATATCCCTCAATTGCCAATTATATTTTAAAAAGTATACCATAATTTATCTTGTTCTGAAGCGACTGGCTACCTCAACCATATTCTTGAGTTCTTTGAAGGCAAGCGACGTATTTTCAAGAACTGTTCATCAAGGGAAGTCTATTTGCCTTTCTTCAAGTGATCCGTACTTACTTTATTCATCTGAATAAAAGAAAAATGAAGTGCAATGTTTGCATGCTGGACAGGGCTGTTCTAAGATTTTACTCTAAGAGGTCAAAGCCATGTTATAACAAATATATTAAAATGTACCCACATTAAATATTGTTTACATATGCATATTTATGCATGGATGGCTCTACATATGCATATATATGTACATGGATTTGTATTCATTTATATACATATGAATTGGGTTCTACATCACTAGGTAACATAATGTTCCGTTTTGTAGATGTTTAATCAAGCATATTGATTTCAGTTTTCCAGTTATCTGGAAAATACTTCTTTTGGCCACTATTCTCATGGGATCCTGAGCATATTATGCATATTATAGACTGTAGGTCCTGGGCGGAACATGCCTAGGGGACAGAGTAGACGTATGTCAGGTGATGATGGCTGCAGGGCTGATTCATGACAATCACTGTTGATGGAGGTGAGTTCCTCTTTTGCCCCGGGAGACCAGCTCCACTGGAGAGAGGACAGCTTTGGGAAATGTTGGTTGTGTTGACACAGACATTAGGTTACATCCCTCACTGCTGTTTCCACTTGTCCTGATTTTTCCTAACGTCCTTTTTTGCTCTGAGATTTTCCTGGATTTTTCACACCACTTAGGAGACTTGGAGATGGAAATTTTGAGTAAAACGTATCCACTTGCTTTCATGTTATGCAAGAGTGAGAAAAAAAAAGCCTCAAACTCAATTTAGAGTGAAGTGGGATGGGGTGGAGTGTTGCCCATGCACGAAAAAAACTCCAAACTGCTAAATTGCAAAAAGTGAAACTTTCCTTGAGTTTAATTTTTGGTGTGGGAGATTCTCTGGAGGGATTTTGGAAAAAATGACGGAATTGTAAGCAAACAAGAAACACCATTGGCACACATCTCTGCTGGCATGGTTTTAAATGATATACCCATCTCCATGTTTAAGTTGACAAGTGAAGGAAGTTACTGGGACTGGAAGTTACAGGTGGTGGTTTCCTAGGCTAATATGTAGTTGTTTTAGGAATTTTATCTCCAAGTTTTCCACTCCCAGCACCCATCCTCTTCAATCCCCTGTAACTTATGCAACTCTATGTTTCACATTTTGATTTTTTTAGGTGGTTTTCTTTTCTTTAACTTTTTATTTTATATTGGAGCATAGTTGATTAACAATGTTGTGTTAGTTTCAGGTGTACAGCTAAGTGATTCAGTTATACATATACATGTATCTATTCTTTTTCAAATTCTTTTCCCATTTAGGTTATTGAGAATATTAGGCAGAGGTCCCTGTTCCATACAGTAGGTCCTTGCTGGTTATCTATCTTAAATATAGTTGTGTGTACATGTCAATGTTCAAAATAATATTTCAGACTTGGTTAAACCTCTAAGACACAATTACAAAAGTTCCTATTTGAGGGAAAAGAATCCTGAATGTTCATCACATAGAGACAAGTGCTCACAAGGATGTGGCCTTGTGAGCACTTCTAAGTGTCCATGTAAAAATTAGACAGAGCTTGAGCTCTATGGGAATTTTCCTCATCCCACCCATCTTCCTTCACATCTGCTGATAGATGCTTAGGAAATTATCTCGTGCTTTCAGTCATGACCCTTTCATATTTGCTTTTGTTCATTCACATATCCATCCTATTTCTCAACAAATGTCTGCTGCTTCTCTGTTTTGTGGCCATTTTGAGTTAAATGATGAGAAGAAACAAAGGCTGGAAATGTGACTATACGGTCTCTTATTCAGCCAGGTTGGGGAATCCATGGAAATATCCATGAAAACATGACTGATGATAAAGCAGTAGGAGGTATTGAAAGACCAGGTTGATGAAGAGTCAGAGGAACTCTTGGTGTGGACAATGTGAGCTTTCTTTTCAGAGGTCGGAGAACCTATGGGCCAGCATGGCCAGAGAAGTCTCCTGGAGCTGAGACATGGGAGAAACCCGAGCTAGTTCTTGAAGGAGCAGCAGTCTTTGTAGCACAGTCACAGTTCACTTCAGTTCTTTGAGCCTCAGTTTCCTCATCTGCAAAGAGACAATAAATCCATGTAGAACTACTGAAGATTAGGTTGAAGAGTGCATATCAAGCAACGAGTGCAGTACCTGATATATACTATGGGCTTAATAATTAGTGGGATTATTATTATTATTTTCACTTTAGCTGGAGTAAATCCTAAGAATCAAATGCATCTAGGTATAAATCAGAATGTTCTTAAATTACTTTTATACTCTCTGTGTGTTAGGAACATGGACACGTATCCACTCAATCCACTAATACAGTCAGTGGAGAACTGGCTATGAGCGTTTGGCCCACTAATTTTCATGCCCCAATGCTGGAAGCTCCAGAAAAGACAAAGAACTCACATTCCTTACATTTGTGTAATATCAGTTCATTTCCAAATTATGTTTGTGAGAAAGTGGGTGCTATTAAAGTTAGGTTAAAGTGTGTATAAAATTATTTCAGTTCTCTGGAGGGGGGGCCACTAGAAAATAAATCCCCACATGACTTGAAATCCTGGAAGATAATGGTATTTCTCCCCTGACAGTAAAGAAGGGATTGAAGCAATAGAATGGCTGTGACACTTCATATCCGAATTAAGTGTCGCCTCACTGAACAGTATCACAAAGTAGGACAGTCAAAATGATTCAATGTTTAGATGAACAACAAGGTCCTACTGTATAGCACAGGGAACTACGTTCAGTATCCTGTAATACACCATCACCATCATAGGAAAGAATACGGAAAAGAATATATATGTATATATGTATAACTGAATCACTTTGCTGTACATCTGCAATGAACCCAACGTTGTAAATCAACTATATTACGATAAAAAAAATTTTCACTGAAACAATACTCACCTGGACTAAAAAAAAAAATGATTCAATGTTGTAAAAAGAAGGGAGAGAGGGAGAGAGGAAGGGAGAGGAGAGAGAGGAAGAGAGCGAGAGAGAGATGAGATGTGACTGAATAGGTTCTTAATTAGCAAAGGCAGCAGGGGAAAAAAGATCATAACTTCTGGAATTGGGCATTCTGAGATTTGGTCAGGGGAAAGAGATCCGGGTTCCTCTTTGCCTGAGGGCAGTTCCTCACAGAAGCAGAGTGCAGACTCAGGGTCTTAAAATCCTAGGCAATGTTGGCTTGGAGTTTATCTAGATCAGAGGTGAAAGGTTGAAGTCAGTGTGGAGTCTGGCATTTGAAATTTTCCTTGCATTGGCAATTTGGAGTGATGGTTCCTCCAAAGTTCCAGAGAAAGGTATTCAGAATAATTATGACATATCCAATCATCTAAACAATAAGCAAGTTCTAACTGCTTGGATAACAGCTCTAGGGAAGTTTGGGCATGTGCATCTGTTCAGTCTGTCTGGCTCCCCTCCTCTCTTTCTTCCTCCCTCCCTCTCTCCTCCCTTCTCTCCCTTCCTTCCCTCCTTGTTCATACATTTTCATACTGTAAGATATACATGTAAATGTGCATAAGATATTGGGTTGGCCAAAATTTTCACTCGGGATTCTCCATAACCTCCCGCAAAAAAACGCAAACTCACTTTTTGGCCACTCCAATATATATGCAAAGTTTAATGAACAAAGGTAAAATCTTGTGAAAGCAGCCCCCAGGTCAAGAAATAGAACATTTATAGAACCTCAGAAGCCTGCGTCTGCCTCTCCCCAATCACTACCTTCTTCTCATTGACTGGGGGTAACCAGTATATTAACTATAGTCATAATTATTTCTTTGCTTTCCCAAGAAGCTTTAATGACTTCTTCATTTTTCATTATATTTGGAGATTTATCTATGTTATTGCATGTAGCTGATGCTCATTTATTTTACTTTCTGTGTAGCATCCCCTGGTATGAATATACCACAATTAACCATTCTACTGCTGGTGGACAGTGGGTGTTTTCAGTTTGCATTATTGTGGATATACTTACACATGCCCCATGGTGTATGTGCACATGAGTTTCTCTAACATATATAGCTAGGAGTAGAAAGATTGGATCATAGGGTACATGAATCTTCAACTTTAGGAGATAATACCAAACATTTTTCCCCAAGTGATTGTACCAGTTTATACTCCATCCAACAGTGAATGAGAGTTCCCGCTGTTTCACATCTTACCAAAGTTGATATTGTTCGACTTTAAAAATTTTTGGCAGTCTGATTCATATCATTGTTTCAATATTCATTTTTCTGATTACCACCAAGATGGAGCATGTTTTCATAAGCTTAATGCTAGTTTGGAAGGACCTGTTCATATCTTTTGATCATTTTTTGTGTTAGGTTGTCTGTCATCTTCTTGAGGATTTATGTAATTCTTTACATATTTTATTTGACAGTTACATGTGCTTTTTCTATTCTATAGCTCAAATTTTCATTCTTTTTATGTTGTCTTTTTAAATATTATATCTTTGACACATAGAAGTTCTTATTTTTAATATAGTTCAATTACTGGTCTTTTCTTTCATTATTAAATAAATGTTTTCTTTATTCTAAGACCCTGAAGATATTCTCTTATATTATAATCTAAAAAATTTATATAGTTTTGTCTCTCTCATGTAGGTCCTTAAACAACATGCAATCTTTTTTGTATATAAAGTGAGGTAGAGATATGATTTCATTTTTTCATATGGTTAGTCAATTATTTCAGCACAATTTTTTGAAAAGACCATATTTACCTAAATGAGATAAAATGATACCTCTATAGTAGTTCAAGAGTTTATGTGTACGTGATTCTGTTTCTGAGTTCTTTTTTTTGCTATTGGCTTATTTGTTCACCCTGCATCAATATCCAATCATCTTTATTACTGTGGCTTCACAAAAAATACTGATTTCCTTTAAAGCAAATACTCTCAATCTAGAATGTCTGTGTTATTCTTATTCCTTTGCTTTACCACATACACTCTTGAAACAGTTTGTCAGTTTACACACAGTAGCCAACCCTCACACATCCTTCTTTTAGAATTTTGTTTGACTTTGCGTTAAATCTATACACCAATTTGGGAAAAATTGACGTCTTTAAAAGATTAAGTCTTCCAAATCTCATAAACAAAGCCTAACCTTCCAATTTCTTAGGTTTTCTGCAACAATTCTTCCCTAACTTTAATAATTTTTTCTATAAAATCTTGCACAACTTTTGCAAGATTCATTTCCAGATAGTTCATATTTTCTTATGTTACTATAAATTATATGATGTAAAACTTTCATTTTCTAATGGTTTATTGTGGGTAAATATATATATACTTATATATAGTATATATATGATAAAGACCATACAACGGTTTACAAGTAAACATTTATATTTGATTCCAGCAACTTTTATTTATTATAATTTATCTGAAGATTCTTTTCAATTTTCACATATGTAATTATTTCATCAGAAAATAATGAGAATTTTGTTTCTTATCTAATGTTTAACACTCATGTCTTTCTATTGCTTTATCATACTGTTTATGATATTCAGTACAACGTTGAAAAATAGTGGTAACAGCAGCCAACCTTGCCTTGGTGAGAAACTCAGAGAAGATAATTAATGGTAAGAAAATCAACCATTAATTATATTTCTAGCAGGGTTCTTATTAATATAAACCCTCTTTAATGATATCTTCTTCGATTTCTACTGATAAGATTTTTTTAATAATAAACTGTTCTCATTAAATTGTATCCAATGTTTGTTTGCTGTGTGCTTGTTTGTGTGTGTGTGTGTGTGTGTGTGTGTGTGTGTGTGTTTGAGGTTGGCAATGGGTTTATCGATTACTGAAAAAGGTATGTTCAAATATACCTTTAGGATTATGAATTCATTTATTCTAGTAATTTTGTCAATTTTAGCAAAATATATTTTGAAGTCATGTTTTTGAAAACTTACAAATTTAGAATTGTTATATTTTTTCAGTAAATGAAAAATTTCTCATTATGAAGTGACCCTATTTATATTTTATATATGTTGTCTTACAGTTTACTTTGTCAGATATTAGTAGAGCTACACCAGCTTCTTTGGTCAGTATTTCTTTTCTATCTTTTTTCTTTAAGTCATTTGTATCATTATGGTTTAGATATGTCTCTTGTAAATAGCTTGCACTTTGAGACTTCCATACTGTCCAATAATCTTTATTTGTAAAATTAGAACATTTATTTCACTTATATATCATATTACATATTTGGATTTATATATTTTATCTACTTTTGACTTTTTTATTTGTTCTGTCCTAATTATTATGGGCAGATTTGTCCTTACCTCTCTGGGTTCCTGCATTTAGATTTTGGCCAGATAATGTATCACATATTTTCAGTTCTTTAGCGTTTATAATACAAAAGTGTATTTTCTATACCATTTTTGGTATTGGCAGAACAAGAATATATTACAATAACCTACTTCTTCATCAGAAATTTTATTTCTTGACATCTTAGATGTGCTGGCGTAACCTCAGTGTTGGGCTCTAGTGATATAGGAGGGCCTGGGAGGAAAGGATGGCTGTTTCTCCTGAATTCCATAGTTTCTAACAATTGCGACCAGAAAGTGATTCATCCCCTTGATTTGCAAGGTGTTTTATAGTTTTCTTTTTCTTCTGATCATGAAAACAGTGTGAATTTATTTCTGATAAAAATATAGAAAACAAAACAAAATAAATGAGAAAATTGTTAATCATCCAGAGGGGGGCTCACTAATTCACTCTTACTATTTTGGAATTACATATACACACATAACTGTGAATGTGCATATACATATGTGTGTGTGTGCTTACATTTATAGTATTAGACAACATTAACCATGCCTTCACATCTGTTTCTTCCTGATTTAGATAGGCATATTATGTGCCAGCAATCTACCATGACTTATTTAACCTTTCCCCTATTTCTGTTTTGCTTAAATTTCTTACTATAATAAATCAATATTTGGTATATGAACCTTTGCTCCCACTTATTATTATTTTCTCCAGAAAATTTTTTAGAAGCGGGATTGTCGATAAATTGCTTTTACATATCTTGGAGGTTCTCAATATATTCTCGCATACTAATATTTATTCCAAAGCGAAATGGTAATCTTTTTTAAACATGGGAATAAGAATACCTCCATCCCACTGATGTGAGGCTGTAAGAATTTAATGTGACAATCTTGTAAAAACCGGGCACTGCCTAGATACCCAAAACTGCCCCTATAGTATTGGTATTGCTCCAATTCCTGATAACATAATTGTGCAATTGTAATCAAGTTAAGTCCAAAATGATGAGATTTCCAAAAGTCTAAATGGCCCCTTTTCCTGCCTCACCCTTTGCCTCCCACCGCCTCCCCACCAGTCATTCATTCCTCATCCTCACTAATGTTTTACATGACTAGTACAATTTTTTTTTTAATTGTGATTTTGCAAATTGTTCTTCCTTCCTGGAGCTCAGAGCCCTATCTTCAGCTTGAAATCAAATAGTATTCTTTGTTTTGTTTAGGATCTTCATAAGTGAAAAACTGCATTGCAGATTGCAAAGAATGATGGAGTAGCCAGACCACCTGGGTTCTTAGACACAGAGGCATCATAACCTGCTTGATGACTCTGGACAAATCATTCCATTGTATCATCTGTATTGCGGGAGGATTATAACACCTGTCCTGGTGGTGCCTTGGGTCTGTTATGAGAATCAGACTCTATCTGGTTGAGAACGTGCTCTAAGTGTCCACAGACAGGGTGTGCACATGAAGGCGCCCTCCATGGGAGCCAGACTCTAAACTTCTGGGAATACGTTTCTTGGCTGTATTCCCAGCTGCGTTTCCCTTGGTTTGGTGATTGCGAGCAGAGCCCTTGAGGTTTGAGAAGCTCTGTTAGCACATGAGTGCAAGAAGATGAGAGAGAAATGATAATATTTCTTTCTCCATAGGGAACTTCCAGCATCTCTGAGGAAACAGAATTTCTTTTGATCACAGAAGAGCAGAAAAGGATATTAACTGTGGAGTGTCCACCAGTAAGAGGGTTTCCATGTATTTGCCCTCGCGGGGACAAGGAGCCTTGATCAGGGAGAACAGGCTGAAAGTAATTTGCTGTGCTTGTGTGCAGGTTACTGGCTGCACGGATTTGGGGTCCAGCACCAGATCTCCTGTCGTTAGTGGGCTGCACCATGCCTCCCAATTTCTTCCCAGAGGTAAAGGGAGAACAAGTCTGGAAGCTATAAAACAAAGTAAATAATCAGGGCCACTGACAAAGTCCAGTGCCTACAGGACCAGGCAGGTATCTGTGTGTGAGCCTGGCAAACAAGAGAGCACATGTTGTTCAATGGAGACTAGCCGCTGTTCAGCTGCAGCCTCTTGTCGCCATAGTGGACGGTGAGAAAGTGCGTGTGTGCGTGTGTGTGCAGTGGGAGCTTGGCAGTGGGGAAGGGCTTGGACAATCAGTGTAACTATGGCAATGGGTAAGCAGAAGCAGAAGCACCAGTGGTGAATAATCTCGCACCTACGTGACTCTGCCCTGGATCCCTCCAGGAGCTGCCTCAGTCTAAGCAGGGCCACTACAGCGCCACCAAGAGTTAATATCCTCCCCAGGCCTAAATGTGTCTCCCTCTGGGTGTTAGAGGGCAAATTTGTAGAAATAATATGCTTCTCAGAGCCAAATATATGCCTCTGCTTCAAAGGGACTCCCCAGGCCAACCGTGATGGGGCCAAACAAAACACTCCTGAGAGCGGGGTGTGATCTGTGGCTGCCAGTTTGAATCTCCTCTTCTTAAGGAAAGGAAATCTGTTCAAAATCAGCTTCTGGGACAATACTGCACCCTTATTTCAAACAGTCATTTTGCTTCCTTCCTCTCTCTCTCTTTTTGTTGTCCTCCTCTTCTCCTTCTCTGTCTTCTTTTTTTTTTTTTTTCTTTTTTTAGAAAACAAGAGTTTTATTTTCTTTCTCATGTCTCTCCTAATTCTGAATTCATAGCCACAGACCCAGAGAGCCTGAGTGGAACTGGGTAGAAGGAGGACATAGAAGCTGCCACTCTTGGAGAGGGTGGGATAGGAAGGAAACTTGAAGCTGGAAATGATTTGCTCCGGGCAGCGCTAAGTGTCAATGTCTCTCACATACTTCGTAAACGATAACCAAACGCTTCTCAGATTTGCGTTTGGACCTTCCAGTTTGAAGAGATAGCTGCTGACAGCAGTATTTGGAACCCTGGGACCACAGAGGATGCCTCGGCCACTGGACTTTTGTCATTTCCTGGAAGAAGGGGAGAGAATCATTCCCATGACTCCCCTACAGAAGTGGCCAGAGATAAACACTAGCCCAACGCAACTGCATGCAAGGGCGTAGGTCAAAGGTCAAAACATCATCTGAGACTTCACCCTCCGACCACGGAAAAAACGTCTCTGGTTAGTGCCAAAGACAGACCCATCTAGCTTTGTGGAAGTAGCACTAGTGAAGCATAAACACACCTCCTTCTACCAGATGCTCGGAGCTCTGTTTACAGATTAAATCTCAGGATGTATATATTTGACGTTCTTATTCCAGTATATTAATGGCAAAATGAACTTGTCTGGCGATGGCTCCATCACATTAATGTCTGATGGACGGTTCAGATGTGAAAGGTGCACGGGACGTGCTGAGGGCTCTGCGTGTGCTGGTCGGAGGCTGCAAGGCTGGAATGTGATTTTGTTTAGAGTGAACCCAAATGGAGTCGATTTAACCCTGCAGGAGTGGAGTCATCTGAAATACCACAGCCCCAGAAGGCAGGGTCTTGGTAAATAGAATAAAATGTGCAAAATATTTACCTTGTGACCAGCAATCTGCCTAATGCAGTCCGGCAGCATTTTTAGGAAGCTTTGTGGGTTTTAACCATTAATTCAAAATTTATAGCCGGTTCAGAGTTCAACTAGCGATGGGGCTCTGTGGGTTCCTAAAGCCTGTTTAAATCTTCCAGAGGTACCTGGGTCATCTCCTGCCTGGAGAAATCTGGAGAGAACTCTCACAGAAGGTGAGGGGCATGCTAGGCTAAGGGGTGCTCGCTTGGGTTTACTGAACACTTAGTGAACATGGGTTTGGGTTCTGGGGGCTGTGCACAGTCTGATTGGGAGGCGAATCCCATCCAACAGGAAACAAATGCAGAGGCAAATGGAAGAGTTAGACGTAATGTCCAGGGGTATATGGGAGAAGATCTAGCCAGACACTGAGGCACCCACTAAGATGTGCCAACTTTCTCTGCCAACACAGGGTGTGTTGGCAGCTTCAAGATATGCGTTAGAGGCGACCCAAATTGAGAACATAGCAAGAGCCATATTACAGCATGTGAAAGCATTTGGTGTCTCTTCACGGTATCCTGAGTTAGTGTGTGCGGTGACAGGAGTCTTGGGAAAAAGAGAGGGTGAGGGGCAGTGGATTCCCTTTTCCCTCTCCACCCTGTAGCTTCCAGGAAGTGTCTCCTCTTTTCCCTTCCATCCTTGTCACGCATCCGACCCACAGCCCTTTAGAGACGAACGGAAGCCACAAGCTAAGAAAAGAAGAATAGCCCTGGGATTCGGCCATACCTTTTGCTACCTGAGTCCCGCTTGCACATTGAGAGACCTCATTTTCTAGTGCCTTCGTAAGGACATGGGAAACCCTCTCTGTCTCACTGAGGACACTCCAGGTCCAAAAGGCAACCAATCCAGAGCCCTAAAACCGGTAGTAAAGAGCAATTCTGATAAAAAGCTTTATTTTAAGTCAAAACGATTGTTATAAAAAAGCAACTTTAATTTTTTCCTGGATCTTGCTTTGTAATAATTAGTTGAAAACCATCATCAGAGGCAGATGGATATTTACACAATTTTAGTTATTTCCAGAATATTTAACTAACTATAGAACTGATCTAAAAAGGATGAACACTTTTTTTTTTTCCTGTAAGTTTCTTTGTCTCATGGACATAAAAGAAAAAGACAAACATATTTTAGCCTTTTAAAAACCCATTCCAGTAAAAGCCATGCCAGTAAGAACGGGGGCACTTGTTTCACACCCTTTTCTGTGGCCGTTAATCCAGTGGCCCTATGTGTCAAGTACAAAGGACAGAGAGGTGACTCAGACATGGCTGCTGCCCTTTGAAACCACCTTGCTTTCCAAGAGGCTGTAGCTGAAGAGCATTCTCTATGGGAATCTCTTTTGTAGGACGAAGTGTCCCCCAAGAAATGCTATCCAGCATCTTCCATCCCTACTCGTTCATGACTCATACTAAAAACGTCTAGGCTGGAGTGAGCTTGAGGAAAAAAAAAAAAGACAGAAAAATGAGAAGTAAATACATTTGACAATAAATTTGAGATCATAAACCTTGGGATTCTTTCTGTAATACCACGTAGTTCAAAATCAGGCAGTATTTTTCATTCGACACGGATTTAAAGGTAGCTCAAAGAAAACATAGGATTAACGGTAAGTAGTGGGATAGTGAGTGAAAGCCAAGCTTGCAAATAAACACATCAGAGGCTCAGTCTAAAAAAGGCAGAACACAAATAACCTCCTCTTGTTGTGCCTACAGTTTTGTCTAACTGTTCCCAGGTCATGACCTAATTTGCCAAAAGAGAGGTTAATTCCACTGCAGCAAGGCAGCATTTCAGGAAACAGGATTTGTGCATGTGGCCTGTGGAGGCTGGGTCACTCGAGGCCCCACTGGTAGAATGGCTCTCGGAAGGGCACTTCGAAAAACCCTGCAGTGTAGGTTAGTGAATGGGCAATACATTCAGACATTGAAGAATACGGGCATTTGCAAACACAGCCTTGGCTTATATCCAAATGTTGATGTCTCCTTCACCTAAATACATTTGTTTTGAGAGACTGTGTGACCTTGGGCAGCCTACTTCCATTCCTAGGCTAGGTGTCCTCCTTGTGAAACAAGGAGCTTGGATGAGTTGCCCTTTCAAATCCCTCCCTGCCCCAAGGACTCAACACAGGAAGGCTGGCCTCTGCCCCCAGAAGCTTCCAACTGAAGGAGAACAGTCAAGTAGCCAAAGTGCTGGGAGTTCAGCTGCAGGGTGATTTCCATTCATGCTCATCTTTCAGAGCCCTGGGATGGGAGGACGAGCAAAGCATGACATCATTTTCAGGCAGAGACCTAAGTTCTCTTTTCAGGTCACATGATTTTTCCTCAAATTTTACACTTCATCATTGGCTGCCCCATCTGACCTAACTCAGTGAGTCTCCTGATTTTCACGTGTGTAGAAGTTACCTGGGGATGTTGTAAAACATGCAGGTTCCTGAGCCTTCCTTGCTTCCAACAATTCTCATTCGGCGGGTCTGGGCTGGGACTAGGAAACGGCATGCTTAACTAGCAGCCCAAGTATTCCCATGGAGGAGGATTTGAGGAACACTGTTCTAACTGTTCTGAATTTGGGGTTCATCTCTTCCAAATCCTTAGCCTCCGGGGGCCAGGGCCCCATCTGACACTGCAACATAACAGAGAGCAAAGTGAACGGGACATGCCAGATATTCAATCAAAATTCAAGGATGAAGTGAATCAATGAATGAGTCAAGTTCACATAATAGGGAAAGTCATTATCTCTATGAACTACCAAACAAAGCCATGCAGAGCTCTTCAGGCAATGCTTGAGAAGCTAGGGTGAGTGGGAGAAGGAGTACAAGGCAGACTCCCAAGGTGGGTCCCCGTCGGGCCACCAGAAACAGTAGGCTGCTGGCAAAGGGATGCTTCTTCTAACAAGCAAACATGTTGGTCCAGGGGGAGTCCCTGAGCCCCCACTATATTTTAAGCTGCATCCTTCAAAATGTCAAAAGTGGGATTAAAGTATAAATGATTGTCAATTCACTCCTGTCCTCCTGGTCCTGTGCTGAGCAATATAGGCCTTTTGGGGATGTAGGGCAGCAGGGGAGGGGAAGAGTTGAGGACGGTCTTTAAATGTAACCGAGTAGAGTGAGCTCCACCGTGTCTTGGGGGGATAAGGCAGTTCACAGGCTGCTACTTTTTTGTGACATAGCTTTTACGGGGGGAGAGCCAGAATATTAAGCTCATTGCTTCCAGATGGGAAGGTTGGACAAGACAGAGAGGCCTTGGCTCTGAAAGCCTGGACGCCGTGGTGCGATAGGGATGTGACATATTGAAGTAATCGAGATAGAAGATCTGGCTTTAGCCAAGGCTGTCAGATAGATACTTTTTAAAACATTACATGGTTTGTAACAAGGTATTGTGTATCCTCTCAGAAACCCTGCCGCCTCAGTCTCTGGGAAGACGGTGGGGGGAAAAGTGTGCTTATTTTGCTTGAGTTACTAAAGCTCCTTTTATATATGAGGAATTTGGCATCTCCTGGCTGGGAGCGGCTGAGCCAACAGTCCGATGCACTTGTAATGTAGATCATGCTAGTGACTCGCTAAGTAAGTCCAGGTGCTTGCATAAGAGGCAGAATCCTAAGCACTCCCTTCTTTGAGCCCTGAAGCAATCATGGCCCAGTGCCTCAAATGAGCCTCAAATCTGTTTAATAAATCATCTGTCTATTTATAGAGTTAATTCCACGGAGAAATTCTACAGGCTGTCTGGTGGGACCTCTTCCACTAGAGGGCGCCAATGCCCACCTCATTCATTCTAAGCGGCTCTTGTTTTACCAGGAACGTCAGCTCGCCCTGGAAGCCCTTTGTCCAGTCCTTTCTCTCATGTGACCTTTAGGCCCTAGATGCACGCAGGGTGGGGATGCTGAAGAAAACCCAGGCTTCACTGAAGAGTCTCCTCCTCCAGTGTCCACAGTGAGAGTTTTGTTCTGGGGTAGAAAGGGAGAGTAGGTCTAGCTGCCTTTGGAAATCTCCAGTTTGCACCGCACTAGTACTAGTTTACTTGGAATTCTCTTAGGGGACAGACGGCTCCTTCCTTGGTGAAATTCACACCTGAGAACAGGTTGCAACGTCCCTACGGACCCGGTGTCTGCTTTGCATTTCAAAGGCTGGGGACTGTTAGGCTCATATTTTCATTAAAATTTTGTATTAACTTCTGCCCCCCCGCCGCCCCCCCCCACCCCCCACCCCCCCCCACCCCCCCCACCCCCCCCCGCCTTTCAATGTAATTCCAGGATATTTAATTTCAACCAATCATCTGAGGGGAGGGGGGAGGAGGAACTTGATGTGAAACAGCACACAGGGAAAGCCAGCCAAGTAAGAAAAGAGAGCGGCTCAGGGCTGTGTAGATGTGACAACTGAAATCTCTTTTGTTCTCCCAGGCAGGCTCTGAAACCAAAGTCCCTCAAGGACAGGAGATCTAGCTCTGAGCTTGGGATCAAGATGACCAGTTGTCCAGGCTGGCCTCCCTGCTGGGGCAAGTCCTTGAAAGTTTCCTGGCTTCGGTCACCTGGTTGGACTCTGGGGAGAGGAACGCCTACCATTTGCCACTGGCTGTGGGGATATGGAGAGAAAATTAACAAGGCTTCAGAAAAGCCACTCTCTGGAGACTGTGGTGGACACTAGCTATAATGTCCTAACCTCAAAATGACTCAAACTTCAGGTTACACTGAAGATGAACAAAGGAACATTAGTCAAACATTAGTCCCCCTTGGCCTTGCTGTAGGGTGGTGGTCACTTGTTCAAATGTCTGCAGGGTCCAGGCAGGTAATGCAGGTAATGCAAATGTAATTATGAAAGCATTCCTGCCACAGAGCAAGTGCACAATAAATATTTGCTGACCGAATGAGTGAATAAAAGTGGGTATGGTAGGAGGCATTAGGGAATGGTGGGCACATGGAAGGGCATGTGTCTTCCATGTTAAACTGGAAAGCATGTTAAACTGGAAAGCACATGCCCTGTTTTTGGTGTTTAAAAATTATAGTTTTTTTAAAACATGACTTTAAATATCTTCTGACCCAAGGGCTACTGATTTGTAACTCTACATTCACTTTTATATATATTTAGACCTACTTAAAAGACTAAGAAAGAATGAAAATAAATTTGGTAATATGGGAAGTCCCAAATCTGCCCCATTGAGCTTGACTTTAATATATTATCTTTGTTCATAAATACAGTCCTATTTTCCCTTCTACTTACCCACTTTGGATTAGGTAAACTCAGTCACTTTGGAAATATTATGTACAGATGGTACTATACCGAATGAAGGATCATAGCAACACTCTCTACTGCAGATCTCTATATGGAGGGCAGGCCGATGAGCTAATGATGAATCCCTCAAGAAAAGTCCCCATCAACAAAGCCACAAGGTTGTGCCGGAGCCAGAGGGAAACCTGGCCTGATTTTAGACCCGGTCATGGAACCGGGCACGCCTTAATTCCCAGGGCTCTTCGTGAGGACCCATGAGCTAGTATCATGGGCTTTATAAAGCCCTTGAGAGAAAGGTCTTTATAAATGGCAATGTGCTGGTGAGTATAAAGGATTCACACTATGAATCTGGGGGAGAAACTGGAGGAACAGTTCTCATACGGGTTTGTTACGATAGATTATTGGCATGGTTCTCTGTGCCTGAGTAACATGCCTCTATTCATGGCGTCAACCTTTGCTTTTCCCCTGAAGCTATCTCTGACTTGAGTTAAGGAGCCCATAGCTCACGTTTGCCTGTTACCTCTGACCCTCAGTCAGTGCTCACCTGCAGCCCTGCCCCATCCTTAGAGTGGGTGTGAGGGGATGAGCCTTGGGGCCGGACACTCCATAGCCTGCTCTCTGTGCTCTGCCTCCTCCAAACCCCAGCAGTGGGCCCCACTCTCAGTCATTCATTGTTTGCACTTCTTTACTTTCTACATCTATCTCAACAATACTTAGTTGCCTATTTCCTTCGTTATATTTTAGGTAAATGTGCGATCTTATTTCATCCTGGAGCTGAGGGGGATGCACCTAGCGTTGCATCACCTAGGGTGACCAAGGCCAGCTCTCACTGCCAGAACCCAGCCCTGCTTCCTAGTCTGGTGAAGGCAGATGCTTGGACTTATGTTTCTAATAAGATGCGTGGATTTGCACTGCCTAATGATCAAAGTCAACCTCCTAAGCCTGGAATTTGAGGCTCTCCAAATCTGGCAATATCTTTCTTATCCTCCCCCACTTCCTTATAAGCACCCCCAGCTTCAGGCACCTCGGAGCACCCCCCTTCCACATACACATCCCACATTTTCTCATGTCAAGCCTTGATCCATACAATTTCTTCTGCCTGAAATTTTTTTTCTGCCATGTCTGCCTGCCATAATCATGAGCATTTTCAGAGAGAAATGTTTATACACCCCTGTATTTCCATAAAGAGGGAGAGGCAAGATGGAGGGTTTCACCATCCTCTCTGGGAAAGGAAAGGATAGAGAACACTTCCAGCTCTTCTCTCCAACTTTCACCCATTCTTCTTAGAGCAGAGGGGTGGGGGACCAGGACCTCAGCACACTGGGCTCTGTCCCACCCCTCCCCATTTTGTAGCATTCTACTTGCTCCCTTGGGCCAGGGCTTAGAGGCCATCAGGAGGCCCTGCTGTCAGTGTGTGTTCCTCCATGGAGGCAGGACCGGCCCAAAGCAGCAACGCCCCCTGCAGTAGGAGGGTGAGCACATCGCTCTGCAGACCCAGGCCTGCCTTCACCAGGCTCTCCTAAGCTTTAGACCGAAAAGTATACTCTCCTTCATTCTGGTTCTACCTCTCTTGCTTTCATTGTCTCTGAATACTGGTGGGGGTGGGGTGCGGTGGGTGGGGAACAAGTTATTAGGTATATCCTCCAATCTCCAAATCACAGAAGTCTCCTCTGTCTCCCCTCACCTGATGCCCTCAGCCTCTCTTCTTCCTCTCCGGGTAACTCCCACAGAATTTCAGGATTGTATTTCATTTGCTCATCCTGTTCAACAGAAATTTACAGGTGTTTGGAGAGCTGGGATTCTCCTGACTTTTGATGTGAGAAGTCACATTCCAAGTTGCGATTTCCTCTGAAAATCCAGTTCTTGGCATTCGTGTGGTATAATGAGAATGAAATTGGACAGGAGGCCAATTTCATTGGCCTTCTCAGATTGAGGCCTATAAAATATTGAGAGCCTTTGAGGAGCCAGCGATGGTGCCAGGTGCTTTCTGAGGCATAATCTTGAGAGCGTTGAGTAACGGATCTCCTTTTTATGACGACGGTAGCTGAAGCTCAAAGACAGAACAAACAATAAGGAAACCGTGCTCTGCTCACGTAGCCTACGGTTGGTAGACCCAGAGCTGAGACCCAAAACCCTTGACCTTGAATGCTCTGATCTTGTGTCTCATCACACACATTCTCTCTGTGCCTCTGCAGTCCCTCTGCAGCCACAGAGTAACCTATAAAACAGATCTGTAGCAACACGAGGCCATTCAGGGTGCAAGTGCACTGAAGACTCCACGCAGGGCTGATCCCCGTGACCTGGTATATTCATGGTAGGTTCAACGGAAGGAGCAGGATTGATTGGAGCCCTGGAAGGAGAATTCTTAAGTTGGCAGAGAGGACCTGGAGGGGCATTCTAGGCAGAGGGTCCCACAGTAACCAAGGAGCAGAGGCCAGATAGATTGAGGGAAATCCAGAACACAGTGAACTGACCAGCCTAGCCTGACCCAAGGTTGATGTTGGGACGAGATGGGAGGTGGAGCTAGAAAGGACAGTTAGGTCTTTACCTAATTGGTTTTTCAACTTGGGGTGAACCATGGTATCACCGTTTTGAAGATACATATCCCCAGTCCCTAGACCTAGTGAATCAGAATCTCAAGGAATGGGTTGGGGCAATTATTATCATCTTTTTAATCTTCCACAGGTAATTCTGGTGCTGAGTAGAGGCTGAGAAACACTGAGAAGGAAAGTCATAAAGCAGACACAGAGCACTGGGTTTAGATTCATTTCAGTTCTTGTCTTGGCATCTATAGTGCTCTGAGTTGGGGCAAACCACCTCAGTTTTCTAATTTTTAAGATAGGAGCAATCATAGGAGTATCTACCTCCCTCCAAAGTTCATTATGGTGAGAAAGCAAAATGTTGTATTTGAAAGCCCTAGCGCAGTACACGCCCCGAGGAAAACAGAAGTAAAGGTGAGCTGATTCTCTGAATTGGGAGGTGCTGCAGGGTGCTGGTGTTTGGGGCTGGTAGGGCACACAGGGAGGAACGAGCGTTGAGGATCAGAGAGTCCTGGAGAAGGGCTAATGCAATGATTCAGGTGTGAGCTGATAAAGTACAGAGATGGTGAGGCCCTGAGGACATCTGTGTGGCCACAGGCCAAAAGGATTCCAGTTCTCCTTGGTGAAAAGGAAGGCAGTATCCACATCTAAAAATAAAACAAGCTTCTCCCAACACTGGCCCGGGTGCCCTGAAATGACTGGAGGGCAATGAGATGCGATTCTAGTTTAAGAAATTTGGCTCTTTTAATACAAATTCACAAGCAGCTTTACTGGGAGAAAATGCCCACGTAGCATGTCTTCCAGAATATTGCTCATGAGAGGACTGTCCAGGCAGGAGGCCCTGGGAGCTCTGATTCTGGCATCTTCCATCAGATGGGGGGGAAGGACAGGGGACCAAAGCCCTGGAGGTTTAACAAAAGCTGAGCTGCCATTCCATACCCCCACTGCTCCCAACTTGATCCCTGGAGCAATTCCCTCTGATCCTGAAAGAGTTACTACACCTCAAGGTGGGGTGGGGCTGCCTGCCCCCCTTCCTCCCCTCCTGGAAGCTGCAGGACCCATTATCTCATGAACTTTCCCCATATCCCTTGGAAATAAGTATTTCCTTATGGTAATGATTGTTATTCTCATTTTACAGCTGAGCACATGGAGACAGAGAGATGGTCCTCAAAAGAGGGGGACATTTTCTTCCTTTTCTCTGGACTCCGTCAAGTTCAAATCATAAAAAGGAAAGTACAGGGAAGATCTCTGCGTATTTCCAAGCCCGAGGTAGCAGCGCTCAGCGTTAGGAGAAGGAATGTTTATTGTGGGTTTTGTGTGCTGCAAAATTTATGTTCAATTTTTGGGGGACGGTGGATAGCTCCTTTTTATTTTCATATGCCCATAAAGAAAGATGGGGTTTCTGAAATAATCTTGTGGATCCTGTATTTTGCATATGAGGAAATCAAGGCCAAAAGAGGGGAACTGTTAAACAGGCTCTGAAGGGAAAAACTGAGCTCCCAACTCCTAGTTGCATTTACGTCCTGCTGCCCGCCCCAGCCTCAACCGTTTCACATGCGCTGTGGGCTGACTCTCCAAGTAAAGGCACATCCAAGGGTAATTCTGACTTTCCTCAAGGTCATCGTGAGAGCCTGGCTAGAGGCTGGACTTATCTGCAAAGTTTGAGAAACATACTGAAATTATCAAGACTTGGAACACGGCCGTCGTTTGCACTGAGGTTTCACTGCCTTATCGAGGAGATCCTAGGCTTGAACTTCTCAAGGTTTAGCCAGTCAGTTTTATTTACCTCATCAGGAGCCCTGCAATCTTAGGCTGGTCCCCCAGGCCTGGGTTGAGGAATCGGGGAGGTATGGGAGACATGCTGGCTCCACAGTCCTCCAGCGACTGACCAGGGATAGGAGTTCTGGGAAACCTCCCCAGCCTGAAAGCAGCTTGGGTCCTGGGCCTGGTACAAGGAGGGGCACAGATGGGGCAGCCTGGATGGCTGCTGTCTGGGCGTCTTCCCAGGTGGAAGATAGGCCATCAACATAGAGCCGTGGGTCTGAGATACAAGAACCAACATGGTGGTCAGTACAGGGTGACCCCTTTCTATACAAGTGATCTGTTACTGGAGACTTCCCACAATTACAGATGTGAGTAGTCCAAACTAATTTTCTTATAGGCAAAAAGAAGACAGGATACATTTTTAAGACTTACAAATTTATCCATACTGTAAAATAACTAATTTGTTTTTGCTTTTAAATTTACTTTTAAAACAATAAACGCATAATATATAAATAAAGATTTTCAGGAAACTAAGAGAAGTTTGTTAATTGCTTTTTCCTTGAGGTTATCTCTAATGTTTTCCTAAATCAACTCTAAATCAACTGCTTGAGTTATCCTGGCAGATATTTGACAAGTTTCATAGTATTTTATCACATCTAAATCTATTTTGTTATGTTTTTATTCTCAGGAATGTTTCTCAGCAAAAGCACTATCCTTGCCACTTACTGTACCCCTGGATAGCATTGACATAAGATATAGAAAAAATGATTATATTATAAGAGCACTGAGTAATTAAAGAAATAGCAGAAAGAGTGTTCCACCCTACTTGCTTGGGTGAACAACAGAATGGACAGTTTAAGGATTTGTGTGTGCTGACGAATAGAGCATTGCCATGGAACAATAGTGAAAATTTAGCACTATTGATCATTAGGCAATTCTCAATTTTTATAAATTTTGGAGATTTGAGTAATTTTGAATTTTTGTCATTTTGTGTACTATGTTTGAATTCATCTACCTTTCTACTGTACTATAAAATATACAAAATACTGTGGAAGTTCAGAGAAGGGAGTGGAGGAAAAATACTAGAATCAGGATTAAAACTCACCACTCTCACTTCTGGACAATTTTATATATGATTTACTCAGCAACATATCATCTAAAGGTCCACCAGGCTTATATTCTTAGCACATTTGACACACCCCATTGCTTCTTTCAGGGGAGATCATTGCCAAGAAGTCATCATGTTAGGCACATTTATTTTATTCTGTTCCCATGACAATACTATAATGTCAGTTTCTTTATGGTCAAGCTCCTATTGAATATTGTGTCATTTCCCTGTGTCTCTAGTTTCTCTAGAATTGTGGGCCCTTGAGTCCTGGCTGCTTTGGCAGTTCTGAACTCCAGTGTTTATCTCCGCAGCCTCTTAGCAACTATTCTTTGCCAGGCTTTGCAGACTCTCTCAATTGGCAAATGCACCAGATCAAAGCAGTGTCAAAAACTGTGCACACAACCTAGCCCCATAAATCTTGGCTGTTACAGTAGCTTTCTACTGACTTTTATTTTATCTACTTGTCTTATTGTTCTCGGCTAGAACAATGGTTTGCTAGAACTACTGTGCATAACCAAAAGTGGAAGATGACATATGTTTTTGAGATTTGTATATATAGATCTGGGCCCTGCCTTTTAGCAGATGAATAGAATTTACATACACAGTACATTGTATTTATTTATAGATGGATATTTGGGTGTTTTCCAATTTTCACTGTTCAAAATAATGCTGCAATGAATATTCTTGGATGTGTTTTCTTGTGCACATCTTTCAGAATTCCTCTAGAATATACATCTGGAAGTGGAATTGCAGAGCCAGAGAGGATGCTCATTTGTAATTTCATTACTTATTGCCAATCTTCTTTCCACAGTAGTTGATCCACCTTTACGTTTCCCCCAGCAGTGTATGAGTGTTTCTGTTTACCACTATCTTTGATAATTGTGAAGCCATTTAATTTCTGCTCATCACATGGAAATGGGTTTATATCTTCTTATGAGTGGGGTTCTCAAGTTCATTTCACTTCAGGGTCCGACTTCTGGAAACGCCTGTTCACATCCTTGGTCAATTTTTTGAATGAGTTTTTGGCTCTTCCTTATGAATCTATTTTTTTCTTCTGGTTTTACTGACATATAATTGACATATAGCACTGTAACGTTTAAGGTGTACAGCATAATGATTTGACTTACCTACATCATGAAAGGATTGCCATGATAACTTTAGTGAATATCCATCAACTCACATAGATATTCAATTAAAGAAATATAAAAATGTTTTTTTCCTTGTGATGACAACCCTTATTTACCCTCTTATCAACTTTCATATATAACATCCAGCAGTGTTCATTATATTTGTCATGCTGTACATGACACCCCTAGTACTTATGTATCTTTTAACTGGAACTTTGTACCTTTTGACTGCTTTCATCCAATTGCCCTTCCCCCCCACCCTCTGCCTCTGGTAACCGCAAATCTGATCTCTTTTTCTTTGAGTTTTTTTGTCTGCTCATTTGTTTTTGAAGTACAATTGACCTACAACACTGTGTTAGAGAGATCAACTCACACCTGTCATAATGGCTGTTTTCAAAGGGACAACAAAAAACAAAAGTTGACAAGGACATGGAGAAAAGACAACCCTCACGTACTGTTGGTGCGAATGTAAATTGCTGCAGCCTCTATGTAAAGCAGTATGGGAGTTCCTCAAAAAATTAAAAACAGAACTACCGTGCAATCTAACAGTCCCACTCCTGGGTATTTATCTAAAGAAAATTAAAACACTAATTAGAAAAGATGGACACTCTAATGTTCATTGCAGCATTATTTACAATAGCCAAGATATGGAAGTAACCTAAGTGTCCATCAAATGATGAATGGATAAAGAAGAAGTACACACACAATGGAATATTGCTTAGCCATAAAAATAATGAAATCTCATCATTTGCAACATCATGAAAGGACCTAGAGGGTATTACGCTAAAGGAAATAAGTCAGACAGAGAAAGACAAACACTGTATGATTTTACTATGTGGAATCTAAAAAACAAAACAAGTGAACAAATATAACGAAACAGAAGCAGAATCATAGATGCAAAGAACAAACAGTTGTTGCCAGAAGGGAGGGGTGTGGGTGGAGAAGAGAAATATGTGAGAGAGAAAGAGGTATAAACTTACAGTTGCAAAATAAATGAGTCATGGGTATGAAATGTACAATGTGGGAATATTGCCAATAATTATGTAATATCTTTGTATGGCGACAGATCATAACTAGACCTATTATGGTGATCATTTTGAAATGTATAGAAATATCAAATCACTATGTTGTGTAGCATGAATCTATTTATACAACCTGGATACCGATTAATCCTTCGTTTGTTATATATGTGGCAAATCTATCTGAAAGTATTTATTGAGTGCCTTCTACATGTAGTGCTAGGGACATGAGGGTGACTAAGACAGACTGGGTCTCCATTTTCATGGATCATATGTTCTGGAAGGGGGAACAGATTATCAACAAAATTAATCAATATTTATTTATTTATTAAACTAATAAAATAATTTTAGATCAGAAGAAATACTATAAAAATAAAACAGGAAAATGAGATGAAGAGTGATGGGTGTGGAAAGTGCTACTGCAGGGTGGAGAGGTCACAGAAAGCTTCAAGCTAAGGCTGGATGAGACGAAAGAGCTCTATGAAGCTAAAGGGAGAGTGTTCCCCCATAGGGGTAAGAAGTAGTCCCAGGTCCTGAGACAGCATCAACTGGGCATTTAGTGTTTTCTTTCTACGCACCCATCCTCCAAAGGCCACCATCCTCTGCTCCAGCAGGGCCACGAGTATTGCTGATCCGAGTCTGGGTTGCAGCAGGCAAGATGTACAGATTATTCTCTGTTACAATAAGATGCGTTTAGCTCACCCCCCTCCCCTGCCAATGATAATAACTGAAAGATGAGGGAAGTCTGTCTTTCACAGAGCACAGCTCATGCCATCTGGACAGCATCCTGACTAATACAACGAGCATCCTGGATTCAGATAACCCAGGTTCACATCCTCCTTCCGTCATCTTAGCTGAGACCCTAGAGAGAGTTCTCTAAACACTCTGTGTTTCAGTTTCGCCTTGTGTGGAATGAGGGTTATATTTGTCATAGGCAGGCCTCTCAGATGTCCCCCGGTGATCTTTGTCTCTTGGGTTCCACGTCCTTGTGTAATTCTCTCTGAATAATGTAGGCTGGACCAAGTGACTCACTTCTAATAACTAGAATATGATAAAACTGATAGGATGCCACTTCTGAGATTAGGGTTTTGTTTTGTTTTGTTTTAAAGATTAGACTTTTACTGAATTAAACTGAGATGTAAATTCATGACTGATTCATATCTTGAAAAATAAGGAAGGCTAGGTTGCATTAGGAGGATTGATAACAAAGGAAACACTGAAATGTAACATAAATCAAATAATTTGCATTATCCAGAGCTGAGAAATAAATAGCATAGTATAACTATTGTTCCCAATATCCAATAGAAATTAAGCCATCACTGCAGAAACAAACAGCTTATATAATCTTATTTTTTTTTGTAGATTCCACATATAAGCTATATTATGCGATATTTGTATTCCTCTGGTTTACTTCACTTAGTATGATAATCTCTAGGTCCATCAATATTGCTGCAAATGGCATTATTTCATTCTTTCTTATGGCTGAGTAATATTCCACTATATATATGTACCACGTCTTCTTTATCCATTCATCTGTCGATGGACATTTAGGTGGCTTCCATGTCTTGGCTATTGTAAATAGCGCTGCAGTGAACATTGGGGTGCATGTATCTTTTTGAATTATGGTTTTCTCCAGACATATGACCAGGAGTGGGATTGCTGGGATCATATGGTGGCTCTAGTTTTAGTTTTTTAAGGAAACATCATACTGTTCTCCATCGCGGCTGCACCAATTTACATTCCCGCCAAAAGTGTAGGTGGGTTCCCTTTTCTCCACACCCTCTCCAGCATTTATTATTTATAGACTTTTTGATGATGGCCTTTCTGACCAGTATGAGGTGATACCTCATTGTAGTTTTTTGGGGTTTTTTTTGCGGTACGCGGGCCTCTCACTGCTGTGGCGTCTCCCGTTGCGGAGCACAGGCTCCGGACGCGCAGGCTCAGCAGCCATGGCTCACGGGCTCAGCCGCTCCGCGGCATGTGGGATCCTCCCGGACCGGGGCACGAACCCGTGTCCCCTGCATCGGCAGGCGGACTCTCAACTACTATGCCACCAGGGAAGCCCCCTCATTGTAGTTTTGACTTGTATTTCTATACTAACTAGCGATGTTGAACATTTTTTCATGTGACTGTTGGCCTTCTGCATGTGAGATTAGGTTTTAAAGGTCTGTGACTTCCATCTTGCTGACTCTCTCTCACTCTTTCTTGCTCGCTCTCTTTAGGAGCCAGATACATATCAAGGGACCTAAAGGACGAGGAACTAAGGATGCCTTCCAGCCAATGTCCACCGAGGAACTGACTCCTACTAACACCCACTGAGCGAGCCTGAAGTGGACCCTGCTCAACTGAATGAGAGAATGTGACCCTGGCTGAGAATGGATGGCAGCCTTGTGAGAGACCCTGAGCTGGAGGACCCAGCTAAGCTGGGCCTTGATTCTTAATCCGCAGAATAAATAAACGCATGTTATTTTAAGACATGGAGATCTGGGGTAATTTGTTATAAGAGACAGATAACAAATATAATAAATGACCTTATCAGGTGGTGCCTGTGAGGATGACATTATACAATACAAGTAAAGTGCTGTGAACACTGTGCAACACTTGATAAGGACTCCTTAAATGTTGCGGGTGCTATCCCACTTATTGCCAAGGTTAGGCAACTTGTGCATTATCCAATATTCAGGCTGACAACGAGGCTTGTCTCCCACAAATCTCCCTCAAGCCCTTTGCACCACAGATCCGATCCAGGGAGCAGTCTTGCAGTTACAAATCTCAAGGGTGACTTCTTCAAACAGGTGAACACTCCAGCCAAGCTCACTTCTGACTTTCTCCAGGAAGGCTTTACACACAGACCCCATCCACAAAGCACTCTCCTTTACTCTGGAAACCCCACAAAGCACTATCCTTTACTCTGGAAAACTTCCTCCACTATTTTCAGTGTCTGATGCATATTGTATTGTCTAGAACTGTATTCTGTCTTCTCATGTCCCCTTCCCCACCCCCAGATCAACTTGAAGCCCACTGAAGCCCAGCAGTGGAACGTCACAGAGCTTGAAGTAGACCGATCAGGTGTGTGTGATCTTGGACAAGCCACACAACCTCTCTGTGCCCATTTCCTCATTTTTAAAGTGAAGACAGCAATACCAACCTCAGAGATTAATACCTTGACACCTTTAGCAGAATGCCTGACCTAATATTCACTGATCAAATCTTAGCCATTTCCATTATTATCATGACTCTGTATTTCCCTCCACCCCTGTGCAACACTAGGTACCTGAAAGGGATTCTACATATGCCAAAGTTTTTTTTTCCTTATCACCTTCTTAGTATATAATTGATTTCTTAATGTTACTCTTTATTCATGTCCTCTCTCAGTGGAATTCAAGCTTCATTAGTGGGGTGTCTTTGCTTGTATTGTTCATGAATTGATTCCAAGGACCTAGCACAGTGCTTAACATACAGTAAGGGTTCAGGATATTATGACTGACTGACTGACTGAATGAATGATAATGATGCTCAAAAGCCACTTAACCTCTCCGAGTCTGCCTTCTCTAAAGAGGAATAACACCACTACTGCAAGGAGCAGCTGCTGCTTTTGCCTCCCTGATGTTTCTTCTACATCTAACAACACAGCTCCTCCTTCCTGTGTGAAAGACATTCCATGAGATTCAGGTGGCACTGACAGGAGGGGTGGTACTGTCACCGAAGCTGGCCTGGCCAGTTGAGAAGTACCACTTCTCTGACTATGGGGGTGCCCAGATGGGTATATGCTCCAAGTAGGCCCAATCCATAAGAGTCGATCAGTGTGCTGTGAGTGAGGGGTGGCTTGGGGGGGCCCAGGTTGTCTGGGCCGTGTGTGCTGGAGGTTGCCAGCAGCCGTCCTGCAAAATGTGAAGGCAGTTTGCCTGAGGAGGAAGCCGGGCAGGGGTAGGCAGAGCAGAGCCAGCAGCCTCAAGAAAGAGTGGGCCTTGTGCTCTTTCTGTTCACAAGGACTGGCTGAGAGTCAGCTGAGGCAAACAAGATTTCAGAAATGGATCAGAGGACTAATATGGAGAGAAGGACTGAGGTGACAGAAAGAGGGAGTTCTCTGTCTGAAATGCCATCCTTCCATGTTTGTTTGTAAAACTTCTGCTCATCCTTTAAAACCTCATTTGAGGAGGTTTTTCCTCTGCTAATTCTCCCAGGCTGAATTGATCATGATCCCCTCGTGCCCCATGGTACTAGGTTTAGACTTGATCACACTCTTAACACTACAAATTGCAGTTACCTGCTGTGTTAGTCATCCAGGGCTGCCATCAGAAAATATCACAGATGGTGTGGCTCACACAATAGGAATTTACCTTCTCATGGTTCTGCAGGCTAGAAGTCCAAGATCAAGGTGTCAGCAGGCTTGGTTTCTGCTGAGGCCTCTCTCCTTGGCTTGTAGACAGCCGCCTTCTTACTTTGTGTTCACGAGGTCTTTCCTCTGTGGATGTCATCTGTGTTCTGACCTCCTCTTCTTATAAGAACTCCAATCATATTGGATTAGGGAACACCCATATAGCCTTACCTCACTTTAATCACCTCTTTAAAGGCCCTATCTCCAAATACAGTTACATTCCACAGTATTGCATGGGGCTAGGGCTTCAACATATGAATTTAGGGGGGCAAAATTCAGCACAAACACCTGTCTACCTGCCTATTTCCTCCACCAAATTTCTTGAGGTCACATGAAGCTGCTTTGAAAAAGTTTGATGAATGAAAGAAAGAAAGAATGAGTAAGTGAAAGGAAAACATTGTCCTGCACCAGGGCAAGACAGAGCTTTCATTTGTCCACAATGGCCACGTCCCTATTTGGCCTGCTCTGATGGGTATAGAAGACCCTCATGACCTGGCTTAAGTCTACCAGGGGTTATTGGGGTTCCTTTGTCCCTGTTTTGGGTGAGAGAGTGTGCCAAGGGGATGCCTACATTCAAATGACAAAGAATCAGATTATTTTAATCCTACTTAAGGTCTTCCTTTCCTCTACTCTCTTGCTCTCTTCCCACATCCAATAAATCTCCCAGAGCTGTCAATTTTTCCAAAGTAGCTATCACTTGATGAGCTCTTGGTTGGACTAGAAAACCAGCTTCCCACCTGGTTTGTTTCCCACCAGTGTCCCCACTTTAACACTACCCTCGTCCTTGTGATTGCAATCTATCTGGAATACAGGTTAATCTTGCCATTCATCCGTTAAAAAAACTCCAAGGACATCCCACTGTCTAAAAGAGTCACATTAACTTGCCCTTCGTACCTTTCCTGGTGTTGTCTCATCCATCCATCCAGGGTATTCTTTATTATCCACTCTCCTGCCCCACCAGGACCCGTCCCCGAGCCTCAGCCTGTGCACTGCTGTGCCTATAGCACTCTTCTCTCTCTTCCTTCCTAGGGAACCCACCCTTTCCAGGCCACGCTTCCCAAACCACATGCTCTACCAAAGCCTTCCCACCCTCCACCATTAGTTGTCCTTTGAGCTCATAGACTTAATCATAGACTCAACCCTTTTATATTATAGCCATTTGTATGCATATATTTAACTACACCTGCTAGACTGGGAGTAGCCTGACGGTCTTATTAATCAGTGTATCCCGAGCTCCCAGCACAGTAACTGGAATATAACAGACACTCAAAAACAGTTAGCAGAATTTCTCTGGTTGCCTAATATGTCCCACGCATAGAGACATGCATGGATCTGACGTAGACATAGACACTACTTATAGTAATATGCAGTACTATGTTAAAGGCTTGAATGGAGGTGAGGGTGGGAAAGGTTTCCTGTAGAAGCAGCACTTGATCCTGGGCTGGTCACATGGGTAGTGACCTTATGAAGAAAGTGAAAAACAATCCCTTGCCCATGCAGGGTAAGAACAAGGGGAAGCATTCCCAGTAGAAGTAAGTTGACCAATTCAAGGAAAATTAGAAGCAGCCAAAAAAAAACTTCAAGAATATCGAGTGGCTGAAATTAGTGGAGAAGTAAGAATCATTTGCTGAAAGTCTTCACGTTGAAGTGATGGTCCTTGGCTGGCAGCACTGATCACCTCCTGCTTCCATGAACTTCCAGATAGCAAAAGAAAGGGCAAGAGCCCACATGTGGGATGACTTAAATTGGTGCAAGGTAATATGTGTGTCACTCTGATCAGGGGTGGTACATGCTGCATTATTAGGCCCAGGCTGGGGCCATGGTACAGTCATAAATCAAGAAGCTGGGGTTTAAGAAACAGTGGAAATGCTAAGGAAACATGAAGTGGCTGACCTGTTGGGCTGGGCTCTTACTCCCGACAAGAATTTCGATGACTAATGATGTGGATACAGAAGTACTTAACTTTCTCATAACCGCATGTGTAATTTATTTAATTCCGGGCTATCGTGCAGTTCCGGGAGCCCTTTAAGATGATCAGTTGAAAAAGGTTTCCCACTATTCAGAAGAGGCTGGAAATTTGTGCTTTCAAAGAAGATATTTTTTTCCCCTGGTAACTGGGGTTCATGGATAGAAAGGTGGGATTGAGGAGAAGCCACCCACCTTTCTAGTTTAATTTATAGTTTTTGAAGTTCTACCAGTAGATAATCATTCAACTGGATCTTTGAGAGCCTTTAAAAAAACAAAAATAACTAGGAAGGAGGTGGATCTCATTTCAGGGTTTAGTGGATCGTGTTCACAGAGATTCGTGGCAATCTGCTGAGAGAAGGGCCTAAATGTTTGTGGGGTGTTGAAGGATGACAAGTCACATAAGCCCGAGACTGCCTACCTGCCTGCCTACCTGCCTGCCCACCTGCCCTTCTGTTAATCACCTGCTGCCTCATGTCTCTGAGCCTCAACTTCCTCAGACTAAGAATACCCACCTCACAAATTGTGGAGATCAAAAGGCAAAGTTAGACGCGTGTGTTCATACATGATATGCTTCTTAGATGTGTGTGAAAGTCAGATATATTTAACTTGAACAAACATTATAAATTTATAGATGTATTATAAGAAAAGATTGGTCCCAGCGAATTATAAACTACATAATCCCTAACTGGACATTATTGGTTTGGTGCAATCTCAGAAATAATATTTTTAGTATGTCTTTTTTTGTTTGTTTTACTAATTTCTTTCTTTTTCTTCTTATTTTATTTTATTTTTTTTACTTTACAACTGAACACAGAGATAGCGAGCTTAAGCCAAGTGAATGATATTATTTGTTTATTTGTGCCTTCTTTACATAGGCCAGTTTTATAAATCTTTTCAAAGAATTAATATTGCTGACCCTATTATATGTTTGCTTTCTATTTCATTAGCATCTGCTCTTATACTCCTTATTTGTTTATTTTTTTATTTACTCGAGTTAATTTTTTCTGTACTTTTTTTAACTTCTGAAAATGAATGCATAGCTGATTGATTTCCAATTATTCTCTATTTCTAATATGTTCATTCAAGGCTATTATTTCACTATCATTTTCTAAAAATATTCTAAAATTCCTATTTTGATTTCTTATCTGATCCATCCCTAATCTAGAAGTGTATTTCTTGATTCTCAAACATATGAGAGTTTCCCAGCTATGTTTAGTTACTGACGTTTATCTTAACTCTGTTGTGATTAGGGAACACTATGTACTCTCAAATTCATGAGATATGCTGAAACTTGCTTCATACCCCACTATAAAATCAGTTTTTGACATTCTTCTGCCTGTCCTTGAGAGTTGATATATTCTTCTCTTGTTGGGCACAGTGCTGCATATCTGTCCATTAAATCAACTCACTTAACCAAATTGCTGTTCAAATCTTCGACAGGCTCACTGACATCTGGCCGGCTTTGTCAATCAATTACTGAGATAGATGTGTTAAAAAAAAAATCCCACTATGACAGTAGATATGCCCATTCCCCTTGTAGACATGCGTTTTGCTTTTGGCTTTGTATGTTTTGAGGCTCTGTACCTTTAAATTTCATAGCTAGGTTTACGAAATTTTTTAAAAAAACTGTTGTATCTTCCTGGTGAATTAAAAACATTTATCATCATGAAGTGACCTTCTTTATCTACATAGTGCTTTTCAGCTTAAGTGTTAGTTTGTTTTAACACAGTTATGACAGTTTTAACTTGGTGACTTTTCCTGATGCATATTTTTCCTTTCTTTTGTTTTTAATATCTTCATACTTACTTTCAAGATATATTTCTGTAACACTGGGTTTTTAAAATAGTATAAAAAGCTCCATCTTTCGAACAGAAGTATTTATTCACTTTTATTTATTATAACTACACATTTTGTTTTACATCTACCATGGTATTTTGTATCCTATATTTGTTCCACATTTTCTACATTTTTTCCTTATTTTCTTTCAGAAACATTATTTTTATCATTCTTTTTTTTCTGCTATACTAGTTTAGAGATTACACCTTTTAAAAATTATTTCAATGGTTACTCTATATCACATCATTCATCCTTAACAATAAGTTTGAATACCAAACTTTACCTTTATCTCACCCCTGCACAATAGAAAATCTTCAGAACAGTTGAACTCAATTTACCCCTTCCTGATTTCTATCTAAATATTATCAGGTATAAATCTATTGTCTTACATTGTTATTTTATATACATTATTATTTATAAATAGTAAATGTTTATACAATTATTATTTTCTAACATGATTATCAGCTTTATACTTACACAATATTTTCTTTGTTCTTGCTTCTTTCCTGTATCTCAGAACTTCTGTTTGGAATTACTTTCCATGTGTCTAAAGTGAATCATTTAAAATGCCCTTTGGGGAGGGTTGGATTGGGAATTTGGGATTAACAGATGCAAACTATTACATATAACATGGATAAACAACAAGGTCCTATTGTATAGCACAGGGAACGATATTCAATATCCTGCAATAAACCATAATGGAAAAGAATAGGAAAAAGAAGTGTATATATAATATATATAATATTATATTATATATATATATAACTGAATCACTTTGCTGTACACCAGAAGCTAACACATTGTAAATCAACTATTCTTCAATGATATATATGTGTATATATATATAATATGAAATATTCTAAAAAAAATCTATGAGCAGCCACAATTTATATCGCTATATTTTAACTTAGTGTTAGGTATTAACTCTATTATTAAGATTATTATTATTAAGATTATTATTATTATTAAGATTATTAACTCTAGTATTAAGATCAATTGCAAAAATAAAGTGCAGCAATAAATAGGAAAAAAAATAAGACGCCCTTTGATGTGGTTCAATAGTGGCCAGTTCTCTCCGTTTTGGTATGTTTGTTAAGATTTTTATTTTACATCCATCCTGGATATATATGTTGATTGGGTATAGAATTCTGGGTTGGTAGTTATTTTCATTTAGCATATTACTGTCTTCTGGCTTACATATACTACTTCTGGTGATAAGTCGGCTGTCCATCAATCTTGCTTTTAAAGGCAATTTCACTGTAGCTTTTAATATCCTCTCTTTGACTTCTGTTTTCTGCAGTTTCTTTATGATGTATCTAGTTACAAATGCTTTTTTATTAAAATATAGGGTTCACTCAGTATTGTACATTCTATGGATATTGACAAATGTACAGTGACATATATCCACCATTATAGTATCACACAGAATAGTTTCACTGCCCTAAAAATCCTCTGTGCTCTCCTTATTCATCCCTCCCTTCTGTCTTAACCCTGTTAACTGCTAATCTCTACTGGCTTCATAGTTTTGCCTTTTCCAGAATGTCATATAGTTGGAATCATACAACATGTAGCCTTTTAAGATGGACTTATTTAACTTAGCAATATGCATTTAAGATTCTTCCGTGTGTTCTCATGGCTTGACAGCTCATTTCTTTTTAGTGATGACTAATATTCCATTGCCTGGAAATACCACAGACAATTATTTTTGTTTACCTAACTGAGGTACATATTGGTTGTTTCCAAGTTTTGCACTTATGAATAAAGCTGCTATAAGTATCTGTGCAGGGTTTTTGCATGGATGTATGTTTTCAATGGTCACCTTTGTAATATTCCTGATTAAAATTTGGCGTGTTGGAGATGTGGATTATTGTTTTTCATCAGTTCTGGAAAACTCCCTCTCATTTTCTCTTCAAATATTGCCTCTGTCCCTATTCTCTCTTTGTTTTCTTTCTATAACTCCAAAAGTATATATTATATATTTTTATTCTATACCACATTTATTAATTTCTCACCTAAAATTTCCTTTTTTGCATCTCTCTTCACAGCATTCTGGATGGTTCCTTCTTATTGTGCCTTTGACTCATTACTTCCCTCTTCTGTCATGTTCAATCTGCAGCCAAATGCACACTCTGAACTTTTGTTTTTTTGTTTTATTTATTTTTCTGGTACGCGGGCCTCTCGCTGCTGTGGCCTCTCCCATTGCGGAGCGCAGGCTCCGGACGCGCAGGCTCAGCGGCCATGGCTCACGGGCCCAGCCGCTCCGCGGCACGTGGGATCCTCCCAGACGGGGGTCCCCTGCATCGGCAGGCGGACTCTCAACCACTGCACCACCAGGGAAGCCCCACACTCTGAACTTTTAATTTCAGTTATAGTAATTTCCATCTCTGGAAGTCCAAGTCCCATATCATTCCAAAATTTGTTGCTTTTATATTTTTTTGCTCCCTGCTGAAATTTTCAAACTCATTTTTATTTCTTTATACACAGTAAGTATAGTGGGTCTATCATCCAAGTCTGATAATTTCCATATCTGGTATTTTGGCATCAGTGCTGATGACTCTCACTCGTGGTACCTGCACTTGTAACTTTAGTGCTAATCATTACCTTTGAAAAACTTACTTATGGAGGTTGTCCAAGCCGTTTTATGAAGGTACCTTCCTCTAAAGAGGATTTGAATTTTTTTTTTTTCCTGCTGGTCATCTAGCATATTACCAGTCCCTAACAATTTTAGACCAAATTGATGGTTTGAGTTTTCTTGTATTGTCCTGGTGAAATCAATTTTCACTTATGCATGGGGGCCAGGGGTTAGTTTATAGCCTTCCAGGGATAGGTTTTCTCTTCTTTTTTATGTTCCCTCTTCTTCTCAACCTTAAGACAACTCCCCTGTTACATGGGATAGTTGGGAATATGATATAACGTTAATTCTTGCTCACCCTTACCTTGAGTGTGTAGTCGTTCAGAATCCCAGCTTAATGTGAGTTTGTGTGGGTGCCTATCAATCCCAGATTTTGTTCAGGCTTTCATTTCTAGCCTCCTTCAGTTTCTAGGCTTCTAAGTAGTCAAAAAAATTTTATACTTGCTGTTTCTTTTAGGGAAACAAATGTTCTCTATGACAAAGTAATTTTGCCTTCTCCCTTAACTTTTAGGATTCTTACCTTCATGTTTGCATGATCTTGATCAAGAATTTCTCACCATCTTGTCAGCATTTTGGTGTTTTTGAGAAAATTTATTTTTTTCTATTTTCATCAGAATTGTTAGATGTCCTTAAATAAAAATGGGTCCAAATAACCTAGCCTGCCAATTCCAGAAACCAATGTTCCCTGAAATAATTATTTTGAAAAAGAAACACACAAAAAATCTTTTCTCTGTCACCTCCCATTTTATTTAGAAAATTTTACATGAAATAATATTGATGTATCATGTGTGTTATCAGTTACATAGTGGGAAAACTATCCTAAGTATTAGGAATCTTTAATTAGTGGGTTTTCACTAATAGGATGTGTTTAATCTCTCTGAATTCTCGACAGATGTTGGAGAGTTAAAACTGTTGTATTTCAAAAGAAATGGATGCATTTACTATAAAGGACAGTAATATGGTTCTTTTGATCATTGTACTATGATTTAAGTCAGACATCTTCATTGTTTGTGCAATTTCTCAAAACCCATGAAAGATGATATATTTCCCTCTGGCAGAAAACCAACACTCTGGACTGGGCACTGGGTTATTTAACCACCCTGATAAATAATTTACACTTGGGGATATTATGCAGAAACCTTTTCAATTAACTGGTGTTGACAGAGAAACTAAATATAGTAGTCAATGAAAAAATTTTTTTCAACACATTCTTGACCTAACAGGCAGAAAAAAAATCTTATTTCAAATATTATCTCCTCTAGAAAATGAATATACTAAAGGGAAAATTGTGAATAATAATCATTATAAATAGGAGAGTTAAATATCTACTTTTTTTTATTTTAGAGAAGATTTTAACTTTTTCTGTGTACATTATTTTAGTTCACTAAAAGAAGTGTACACTGGCACAATGGAAGGAGTCAGAGTCTCTAAAATCTGAAAAATTTTGGTTCAAATGATGAGCTCATCAGGCTTCAGGCAAGTCACTAGGCTCAGGAACAGAAATACCCTGCAGTGTTGTTACAAGGATCAGAGATAATACACGTAAAATATCTCACATAAATAGTAACTATTATTATTCTAGAAAGAACTTTCTCCTAATTTGTTCTATTAATTTATGACCCATGGTCTTAGGAATTTGCAAAAATGTGGCATTCTTTAAAAAGAAAATAAGTCCTTTAATTTTTTTATACATATATACTTATTTGAAAATTGATTATGAGGCAGAGTAAATACATACTGGTTATGGCAGAATTAATTGTGTTGTCTCTGGAAGATCATATCTAATCAACTGAAGGCAGATTGTTTACTAGAATACACAGGACTGCAGAAAAAACTGGAAGGCAGTAGTCAATAATTTAAACTCTATAGAAGCTTCCAGGGGAAGTTGTGGCAAGATTAATTCTTTTTCGTCTGTGAGCCTTCTTTGTTGATATTCTAGCTTCTCTCCTATTAATTCCAAATTACCACTGACTGCAGTTGTCAAAAATGATGACACACTTACTCAGGGCTTTCATGCTTATCATTCCATGTTTTGCATAAGAGTGTGTAGGAAAATCCAGCATTACTTTCACAAGCCAGAAGGGCCTTCTTTTCCCTGTCAAGGTTGAAGTCATTCTCTAAGGTGTAGGAAGAGACCATCCTCCAGGCTGGTTAAGTCAGCTCCATCTACCCCGGCTATCGATAGCGTGGTAGACTGCTTAGTTTTTAGGTCATTAATTAACTAATTAAATAATCAACCTAATATCTTGTGAATAATAGATATAATATAGCCCCTGTGCCAGATGTTAGCAGGAAGTGGGAATGTTCAAACATGTCCCTGCCTTCAAGGCAGTATAGTCTGTTTCTTGAAAACTCACATCTAGCTTTTGAATCCCCTCTCACCTTTACTTCTCTGATTTGATTTGCAGCAGATAAATAGAAATAAATATTCCTAGGGTAGCCAGGGTTTCAGTTATGAATGTCTTTTTAATCAGTTCACACTATCCCAAACACTTATGCGGGATTATCCATTATAAGTCATTCTACAATCTTAATCAAATTGCCTGCTAAAGGAAGCCCAGTATTTATTACTTTTTTCTTAAATGGAAAACAGCTGTGATAAATTCATCCATTCACCTGAAATCTCATATTAGGAATGATTCTCAGATATTCTCTTAACTGACCGTCTTTCCAACTATGAATAATATATTCCTCTACCCCTATCTGTGTCTTTGAATGTGGCTAATTCACTTGGTCCCTTTTCTACCTCTCTGTGAGGTACACTGGAGGCAAAAATGTCTCCTGAGCCTGACTAGCAATATTTAGATGATAAACAGATATTTAAAAAAAGGAAAAAAAAGTCAATCGGAAGGCAGCATAGTCAGCAACAACAGAACACATGCTTACAAGGCCCACATCAAGATCCACGTCCATCCGGAGCATACATCTCCCGCTTATGCAGGTACCACCGCTAACGTCATCAAATATTCAGCCTCAGAATTAACTTCCTCTCCTCTGATTCTATAATAACAAATCAAGATTCTGATTATAATTTGGCTCCCCAAATGGATTTCCTCACTTGGGTACAAAATGCTACCCAAAGGAAAGAGATTTCCAGTTCCTTTGGTGGTTTTTCATTATCAACTGACATTTTGACAAATTCAAATATCTGAGGCTGCTAAGCTAAGGCCCAAACAACATACTATTGATTTCACCAAAGGCATGCCATGTTGGCTGCCTCTCTTTCATCAGCTCCGTCCCTTTCAAGCTGTAATATTCAATTTCTTCATGTCTCCTATATATGCCTTCACTTGCTCATTTTCAAGGTGATTTTTATTTACAAATTTACGTTTCTTCTCTCTGGTCAGTAATCCTGGTGCTCTGTTTTCTTTATAGGAAACAAAATCCATCCCAGATACAGTATTTTAAGGAGAACAAGATAGATTATAGTAAACTAGGTGTCTACAAAATAATGGGAAGGGCTGGAAAAGTGGGATAGATTATATTCACAGGAATGACTCCAGAAATACAACAGAACTGACCTGCAAGGGGAAGTGACTGCCTTTGCCACGATCAGGAAGGTGGGAATCTGGACGGTGCGATGGAAATACTGAGTTACAACACACAGCACCACAGCTATGAGCCAGGGATCAGGAAACTGGGATTAGGAGGCCACCACCATTGTAACCTCCTCTCAATACCCATTAAGAAGTGGATGGACACAGAATTGTCAGGTCTACCCCAATTGCCTCTTGTTATCAAAAAACAAAAAACCAGAAAACCAAAAAAAAAAAAAAAACCCACCAAACTAAACAAAAAGAAACCACTCTGTACCCACAACCTTTCTTGCCAGCAGAAAATAGTCAGAAACACTAGGAAGAAGTCTTCCTTTTCGATTCCCTCTTCAAAATCTCACTCTAGGGGCATCTACATGTTGGAAACTGGTTTTCATCCAGAACATAGGCAATGTAGATTTTTGTTTATTGTTTTAAAACTCTCCAGCATATGCAAGATAAAAAGGGTGCTCCAGATGTAGGTAGCAAAGAAAACTGAATGGCAGTTGACCACATCCAAAATATCATTGGTTCTATTTGTCTTACGTTCCTACAAACTTAATACGTTTTATTTGAAGGTATCTTATCTTGCACACAGCCCACTTACTCGTATTTAATCTCTTGATGCTTGTGTATGCATTTGTGGGTATGATCAAAATTGTGCCCTGGAGTTAGCTGTAAGCTATACTTGGCGCGATGTCCTGTGTGAGATCCTGTATAGTTTCATACCCGTGGAGGCTACAACTAACGGTTAACTATGTAATGGGTGTGTATCATTGAACGTCCCCGTATCACACATAGTGTGGAAAACTAGAAAGGTAAATCCCCATTGAAAAGAACACTCTCATTTGACTTCTTGCATCCCACATTTACTTTAATGAGATACAGACCTCTCCCCAAAATCTGCTGCTCCTTTCCTTTCCACTTTGCCATAATTTTCTAATTTAAGTATAGGCACTTTTTTGCAACTTCAATTATTTTTTCAAAGTATTCAAATATAGTTATCCTCTTTTCCAGTTCACAGGGAACTATAGAGTAAAAAATGTGGGCTCAGAGAAAAATGAAAAGTATACAGTGACTTTTGTAACGCCCCCAGCTTCATTTATCTATAGGATGGCTCTTGATAGCTTTGTGTGAGCTTTTGAAAGTTCAGCCAAGCCAGCTGCATGATCAACACAGAGACAATAGCTCCCACACACGGGGCTGCATGGATTAGAGAACCTGATCCGTCAGTAAATCTGCCAGATGGCAGTGGAAGAAAGCTTGTAACTCTCTCACTTTCATTTCAACAGCAGCAAACAATGTTCAATGTTTAAAATAAACTCTTCCAGATGAGCTAAAGATAAACTCTGAGGTGGGTGGACTTGAGCTTGCTAGGCTGCAGCGGTGAAGTGTTTGATTACATTAACACAAAATCCCTGGGTAGAACCCACTTCTGTCAACAGAATGCTTAGACTCGAACACCTACTACACGAAGCCATTTCCTGTGCTTTCATGGGTTGGTGGCAGAAACTTGCTTTGCTTTTTTCACAAACTAATAATGATTATACATTTCTTCCTGCTCCGCGTTTCCTCAAACCATGTGTATAACTTCCAGATATACCTAAAATGCCAACACTGTGTGTAGGTCTGCACAGATAAAAATCTGTGGAGTATATTTACAATTGAAACTTCTATTTACTAACTCAACTTACAGCTCACATAGTAGCAAAAAAGATGCCATTAAGGATTTAGAGCCATTCTGCTAATAACTGGATAACTGTCCAGATCTATGGAGTATACAAAATAAATAAATAAATAAAGGTACAAGTATTTTAAGTTAGAATTTATAAAGGAAGTTTGAAAATAGACTTTAAGACCTGCAACTTAGGACAGATCAAGCTGTAATACATCATATGTAACATGGCAACTTCTAATGATAAAATGACATGCTGAAAAATAACTGCTAAGTGTTCAAGAATTTATCTGTTTAACACAATGAGTAGGAGCTTTAAATGAGAGACTGAAGCAAACAGTTGATGAAAATAAGTCTTAGGCTGCAAAAGACATTCAGGACAAAATACATCAAATAATAAATATATTGGGACATTAAAAAAAAATAAAACATATTCCCAAATTTAGATTAGAAGGCTTTGGGTGAATGTGATTCACTACACAGATACATTTATTGCCAGTTCCTCCAAACTGAAACTTTTCTGACATGTCAGTGATAGCTCTGCTTTATACAATAGAAGTCCTCTTCTTTGAAATTGGTGGGTCACATGAAAAGTTGATTAAAGAAAGAAATTGTAAAGGTGAATCATATGCACCACAACATTATTATTTGAACTTAAAACATATAACGTGTCCATTCATTTCCCAACTTCTGATATAAAGCTAAGGACTTGTCTTTTGTTTTTCTGAGTCTTTAAAATGGGGTCAAAATTTAAAGCCACTTGCAAAGCACTTAATACAGACAACTTTTAGATTTTTATATTTATTTTTAGTATTTGACAGTTGTTTTGAAACGTTATTCAACAGTAAGTTTCTAGTGATTCATCTTCATTTAGCTTTAACAAAGCATTCAGCTTTTCATAGAAATCCATTTTCTCTTTGTATTCGTATTTCATTGGTTTGCATTATGATTAATAACTTCTAGTATGATTAATAACGAGCACAGCTAACATACACATGCAGATTTGGTTTGGTTTCCTTTGTTGCCTCCTAAGTCCTGCGAGCCTGGAATAATGCCTGGCACATACTGGGCATTCAATAAATATTTATTAAATGAGTAAATGAATGGTACGAAACTCACTCTTCCTAAGTATGTAACAGAATAGGTGGGGGCAGAAGTGCCAGAGGTACGCTAGCGGGGAGCCTGCCAGCCTAGTGCATTCGCATGCTGTGGGCATCAGTCACCATGTTTTACAAACAGAACGGAGAATCAGTTATTGCAGCCAGTCTGTTAGATGATGGCTAGTAAGAGGGCTCCTACTGTACTTTGATTAAACATCTAGTGTAGCAAAAACTCTTCCTCGTGTCTGTGCAAAACTGAGGGCTCCATTTAACTTTCCTCTAGGAGTAGATTCCCTTCCTCCATGGTAACCTGTAACTAATTTAACTCCCTATTGTCCAGAGAAGGTTTGGGAAACATCTGAAGCTGTTTCTGTAGGGGCCAAGCTCCTGAAGAGTGATTAGTAACGTGTCTTCTCTGCAGTGTTCCTTAGCACATTTGGAATCAATTAAATATTCAAATATAGGTTCTCTTAGATCTCTGGCCAGGCGCGGCAGGTTTGTGAGAGAGGAAGCTGGAGGCAGATAACTGCTATTCCTCACACCAGAATCTATAGCTGGAGAGAGATTTGAAGAATACACTCTTTACACTTCCTGGGTCCGCATGCAAATAGTCACAGGAGATTAGAAATGATTAGGAGAAACAATAGGAGACTTATTAATAGGAGTAACAGTGTACATGAGAACTGTGCCTTACAAGGTGTCTTAAAGACAAATGAGTGGGGACTTCCCTGGTGGTCCAGTGGTTAAGACTCTACCTTCCAATGCAGGGGGTGTGGGTTCGATCCCTGATTGGGGAACTAAGATCCCATATGCCTCATGACCAAAAAACCAAAACATAAAACAAGCAATATTATAGCAAATTCAATCAAGACTTTAAAAATGGTCCATATCAAAAGACAAATTAGTGAATACATTGGGGTGTTGCATAAGTAAATAGTATGGCCTTTGTGATCCAAGAATTTTTCATATTTTTAACAGATTGTTAAAAAAGAATATGTAACAGAAGAAGAATATCTGCATATGGCTTAATAACCTTAAGTATTTACAATGTAGCCTTTTTAAAAAAAGGTTGCTGACTCTTGGTTTAGAGGTTTTTCCCCCATTATGTGTACTCACCTAATTACTATTACTAATAATAGTATAATGATAAGGTACATAGGGAAGAGGAAATGAACATGTGGCAGGTATTTTGTTAAACTCTTTGTCGGCCTCTTCACTGAACAATCCATTAAAGCTAGCATTCATGTCTCAATGATAGAGTCAAGAAAACAGAAGCTCAGAGAGGTTAAGTAACTTGCCAAGGTCACAGAGAGAATTAAACAGTAGAGTTGTTCATCAAACCCAATGTGGTGGTATATTTAAGCAGTGAGATCACTTTCCCAATTAAATGCTACTTAGAACCCCACTATATAAAATAGCTACTCTGAGTGAAGTTGAGGCAGAGGACCCAGAAATCTCACTCATTTTCAGAAAAACCTGCTTGAAATAGAAGTCAGTATTTCCAAAGATTGTCAGTAACCAACATGAAAATGGGTTTCCAACTCAATTGTTCCATTATCTGGCACATTACATGCTTCTCCTCTTAACAATATTTTGCTAGAGGCAAGAGTATCAAAGTAACAGAATTGCCTTTTTCTTATTTCCTTGCCCAGTGAAATAGAAGTCAGCAGAAAGGGGAAAGGAGAGAGAAGCAAAGGGTTTAAATAATCCTCAAAATCTAACTAGTTATACGACAGCGATTAGCCCTCGATTCCACCAAACACTGAGTGGGAAGGACCTCTTCCAAATGGCAGCTCGTTTTACCTTAATAGGTAGTGTTTCCAGATGAGTTTCTAGTTTTCTAGTTTCTAGTTTTCCATCATGATAAATTAATATATCCTATTTTATTATGGTGCCACAAACAAGAACTCTGAAAGGCTCAACTCTCACAAAAGGCCCAAATCCCCTGAAAAGCATCAGGTATCAAAATGCAGCCAGAAAAGATGGTATTAAATGAAAAAAAAAAAAAAGGCTCCTTTTTAATGAAGTCGAGGTGTAGGACAGATTTATTAGCTTCCATTTTTCCAGGTTGCATTCTGATGTATTTCCTGCCCATATTTCTAAATTCAGCAGGTCTCTTTGTAGGATTATTTTTTAAAAATAAGTTTCAAAGAATATGATGCAGCTATAATGACTACACCTGCAAAGACACACCTGTGATGATACAAACACTAAGTGTTTCTCATATTCACAACCCAATGCTCTAATAGAAAACAGACCTTCTATACCATTTGCCAAGATCCTGCCATTCTTAGAAAGAACTGATACTGGTAACCAGATATTACAGTCTTAAAAATAATTACCAACCAAGGACTACTCCTGACCAAAATGGCCATTAAATTCTGTGTAGTTGTCTATCCTTTACAGTCATAATTCCTTTTGTCAATATTATGAGATGGTTAAAACAAATACTTAAAATTACTATTGATGCCTACAATATTCCTACTTACTCAATGATTTTTATGTATACCACCATTGACTTATTATTTACTCACACATTAGTATTTACTGTGTCAGGTACTGTATCTGACTCTTGAGGAAGGAAAACTAGTAAGAATATAATCTATCCTTGGATAATTCCTATTGCAATTGTCTAGCTAGAGCTGTGAACAAATAATTAGTGCACTAAATTCCTAGTAAATCTGCCAAGATCAATGAAAAATAAGTAGAGTGAGAATTGGATCCTCCTACAGATATTAAGGAAAGGAACACACTTGAAGGGAATGTTAAAGGCTAAGGAATATTCCCAGTAAAAAAGAGAAGGATATTCCAGATTGAAAGAACAATATAAGGAAAGGCCCAGAGGCAGGTGGGTGATTGGTCCATATTGAGGACTGGGTTATACAATGAAAGGAGTAGAGATATACTGTCTAAGACGTTAGTAACTAAGCCTATTTAAATTTAAATTGACCTTAAGTAATATTAGAAAATCAGTTCTCAGTCACATTTCAAGTACTCAATAAACACAGGTGTCTAGAGTCTACCATATTGGACAGTGCAGACAGAATTATTTCCATCATTGCATAAAGTTCTACTGGACAGCACTGAGTGTAAGAGTACAAGGTAAGCATGTGGCCAGTTCATGAGGAGTCTCAAAAATATACTAAAATGTTTAAATAGAAATGGTTTATAAACTACTGAATTGCACAAAGTCCCTTCAGAAATAGCCTTGGAAGACTCCATCCTCACAGCATTGCTATGATCTATTATACCCATCCAGCTTCTACATTTGAATAAGACTTCTCTTGAAGAAAAACATTCTGCAGCTTAAAAAAGAAAGAAAAAAGGCTGGAAACCCAGTTATGGGCAACTGGAAACCACCACAAGTTTTTAAGCAGGGACATGACACTGTGACACAGATTTGGATTTCAGAAATACTACTTCTTAAAGCAGTGCGCAAGATATGTGGGAAGAAAAGGCACTGGGCATACCAAGATCAGTAGAGGCTAATGAGATGATAAAGGACTAATTTCAGAGAAACTTCTAAAGGAATACACAAATAAGAATTTGCATCAGTAAATTTATTCCAAGTAAGAATTGTGCATTCACACCATGCATATTATTTCCCCACAAAAGCCAGTATTATCATTAAAACACTTAACACTTTAAACATACCATAAAACTCAAAGATACTTGAAAAACTTCTCAACGTATCTATTTCAAGTCCCTGAATTCTTTAATATTTGTAATCCATGCTTGTTCAATTATAATTTTAAAATATATTATAACCATATCACTCATTATAATCATTGATATGCTTATTATATATATTTAAAACATCTTTTCTGAAATTTTATGTTCTCCAAAAAATAACTTTTTAGTAACTTCAAAATATCTCTATGTACCTCTTAGCAGTACTATGGTAAAACCAAAATTGCATCTTCCAGTAGCAAGTGCCCAAGCCACACCATTCCTGATCAAAGATAGAGCTGACATCCAGGGAATTCCCTGGTGGTCCAGTGGTTAGGACTCCACGCTTCCACTGCTGGGAGCCCCGGTTAGATCCCTGGTTGGGGAATTAAGATCCCGCAAGCCACGTGGAGTAGTCAAAAAAAAAAAAAAAACCTAAAATGACAGAGCTGACATCCAGTCTTACAAACAGCTCTCTTCCACTCCTTGTTCCTATTTTAATATGCCAACCATTACTTCACTGACATCCCAGAGTTTTCCTGCAACAGATTCATCCATAGCTTTGGGCAATAGTTCTTCCTCTTTACAGTCCCCAAAGTACTTTCCTGACACACCTTCTACCTCAGGGGAAGAGGCTAAATAAATTGAAGTCTGGGCACCTTCTAGCGGAGTTTTGAAAAAAGCCCATGTCACCAAATTGAAAAGTGGTTTGACTAACAGTGGGATGTGTATGTGCCTCCCCAGGTTGGTCCGCACCATGCCAGGGTGTAACACATTGACAGTGACATTTGTGCCTTCTAAGCGGCGGGCTAGTTCTCTGGTAAAAAGGATGTTAGCCAGTTTGCTCCGACTATAACAGAAGCTTTTATTATAGTTTTGTTCACTGTTCAAGTCTTCAAAGTTGATGTCTCCGTATTTATAAAGTTTGGAGGTAACTACCACAATCCTGCTGGGAGCTGAACTTTTAAGGAGTCCAAGGAGAAGATTGGTGAGTAGAAAGTGCCCCAGATGGTTCACTCCAAACTGCATCTCAAACCCATCTTCAGTTTTCATATACGGGCACTGGAAGATGCCTGCATTGTTGATCAAAACATCCAGTCTAGGCTCTTCCTTCAAATGGCAAAAAGAGAATGGCAGAGTTATGAACGCAGGCCTTAAATGTGCCTAAAATAAAATTTTAAACAATTCCTGCAAACTACTAAAATTCTAAAAAACGCCTCTATGAGTTTTCAACAATTGAGAGAAAAGAAGACGACGACAACAATGACTTGTGTGCCTGACCTGGTGCTTTTCATGTTATCTCATCTACTCTCAACAACTCTATAAGCAAACTGAAGCACCAGAGTTAGGTGATTTGTCCAGAATCACAGGGCTCGTAAGTGGCAAACAAAACCCTGAAGTTGAAATCTGACACCAATGGCCCTATTCTTAATTAGTAAGCTAGACTGCTTTTCTAATTGGGATTTCAAACCATAGCTAGACATTCAATGTGAGCTAGAGAGTGGAACTACAGCAGAAGACAGGTCAGCATTGTTTATTCCTAGAGCTACTAGTATCAACGCCAGGGGCAAGTTAGGATTGTTTTATTCTGTAATTTTCTAATAATAAATGTCACCATGGGAATGGAGCAACTCCAGGTTGTTTCCTTAAAAATGGGACAAGCAATAGAGAGGGTGAGGGATGCAAATTAAGACTGGAGAGAACATCATGAATATATCAACGGAACATTAAGAAAAATATTAAACAGGTAGTATAAACATATCAGAAACAAAACCATGAATCATACATACTAAGTCTCACAATAACAGCAAAGGAGACTTAACAGAGGAGGTCTGCCCAACAAATACCTTTAACCTCTATTACGACTCTAGAATTCACAGTTCTTTTTTCCCCGATATGAAATCTACCTCTTTCAAGCTTCGAGGAGCCCCCAACTTAAGAGATCTATACAGTCAGAATTTTGCACTTTGACCATATCCTCCTGCATCTCCCCAGATTAAAGTCCTAAAATTTAGACTGTCCTCAAAGGGAAGTCTTTTCATTCTTTACTTCATTTAGTTGGTTTTCCCTTGTCCCTTCCTGGCTCTGTCTCTTTTGATGGGCAGAGAAAAAGAAATGTACAACGTGTTCCAGGTGTAAAGACACAGTGATGACCCACAAATAAATTTGAGGTCAAATTTCAAATATCACTGGCCCTTTTGCCAAATTAAGTGAAAAGAAGAATGTGTTAAATTTCACAACTGTTATCAAAGCCTACCTGTCAGTGGATTAACTATTTCTCATTCTGTGTGTCTCAGCACCTTTTGCTTTTCCAATAGTCAACTTCAAAAAGAAGGCAAAAGTTCACCCGTGGGGGAAAGAAAGGAGTGTTCTTTTCAGTAATCCTTTGGAAGAGTTTCCTGTATTAATCATTTCTGAGCCATCATTCTTTGCTGGGCTTGTGTTATTTTAAGACTGTATCATTTACTGTTTTTTAAATTCTAGAAGATAAATGACATAAATACCAAGAATACCAACCTGTGGGAAATTTACACTTCCTTTTTTTTTTTTTTTAATTCTGGTTATAGTCACTGAACTACTGAACTTCAGAGCCAGGAAGGAACTTAATACATACTTAGAAGCAAGGACAACTTAGTTATCTCTTTATCTCCTTAACTTTTACTTGGTTCTGTCAAGTGGCCAAAGTAGTGAGAAACCATAGGTATCAAGGAATAAGTATACCCAGTCCCATCTACATTTTTACTGAATAGGAAGATCCACTTTGGATTCTCCCAACATCTCTTGTACACTATTACTTCTTATTTCTAAACCTGATAATGAAATACTGGTCATAACGGCAAAACAAACCAAAACTCTGGATCTGCAACAGCTCCCCAACTGTGTATCGAGTTGCCCTAGAGAGTCACAAGGAAACTCTCAGGGTGATTTGGAGTATTTTAAGTTTTCGAGGGAAACAAAATGATACTCTGCTCAACATCTCAAAAACTACCAAGCTCCAAGTGGTTCACACCTTCAACATTTTATTGTGCTATATTCCTTTTCATGATGTCCTACCTTTGCAAAGCTGAGTGTTTAGTAGTTGCTGCAATGAAATGCAAGTACAATGTTAAAAGTCAACATAGAACAGAAATGAGGGTGGCAATGGTCAGTCTGATTCCAAAGTTTGACAAGCTGGTACAGTGAACAACAGATGCACATTTCCCATTAGTATACTTATGGTTATAATAATTATGGTTATTGAAAAATGAAATAAAAATCTTTTTTTCTTTCATTTATGCTATGTGTGTTTTTGTTTCAAACAGCTACTAAGTTGTTACATAAATACTTATTAAGTTGTTTGGATCTAACTGCTTAATGAATAAGCTGTTAGATATTTGTTTGGCCTAAGGGCATCATGAAAAAAATTAGAAAGTTTGGGAACTTCTGTTCTAGACTCAGGAGACTCCTTTTCATATAGGCTCCTTTTCTATGCCAGCTAATTTTAAACATCACTCTTCTGAATGCCCTCTTGCAAGTCACCTCTGCAGGGAACCCTTCTACCTCAATTTCAGCAGAGGACATCCATTTCAGTGGATGAGCTATCTAAACAAAGAAATCCTCTACCTCACTGGCAGGCAGCAGAAGTACTATATAGGGGTTAAAAGCAAGGGCTCTAGAGAAAGATCGTGGGCAAATTACTTAGCCTACCTATGCCTTAGTGGCCTTACGTTGTAAAATGGGGTAACAATGCCTACCTCACAGGGTTACTGTGACGACTGGATGACAAGAGCAGTCAAAGTCAGTTTAATTTCATTAAAAGTTAAAAAAAATATATCTGAAATGCTTGGAACAGCTCCTGGCACACAGGAAACTTTCAATAAGTGCTAGGTATTATATTACTTTTATTTCTGTCCCCATTTAGAGCACATGACCACTGGCATTCCAAGCTCCAGTCTATTTGGAAGTTAGGCCAGAGTATGGTTAAGAATACTGCTCATGAGTTCACTGGTGGCAGAAAGCTAAACTTCCTACCCTAGCAGGGGGGGAAAAATTGCTCCAAGGTCCTTGTCTAGCAGCGTCCCCTATGTGCTCTCAGGCTCTTTGAGAGATGGCTTGGTGCACATTCACTTTGGACACAGGAAAAACAATCCAGGGACCTGGCGGATCTCCTCCTGAGCTGTCCTCACATGGCAAGAGGAAATGTTCACAAACTCGCTTATTTTTCTCTTGGGCCCATTTTCTTTCTCAACATTCTTGGAAGACAGAAGACTGTCCTACCAATTTTTCCAGCCTTCAATTCCCAAGCCGCCCGAATCATTCCCAAGGTCACACCCCCTCCCTCGACTGTGGGCGGTCCCCTCCCCGGCTCAGCCCCCGGCCCTCCAGGCCCCGCCTCGCCCGCCGAAGCCCCTAGCCAGTCCCCGATCTCCGGCAGGTTCCCAGAGCCCCACACCTGGAGCACCTCCTGACAGAAGGAGCGCACGGAGCGCAGCGAGGCGAGGTCCAACTCTTTGACGACGAGCTCGCCGGCCCCGCTGGAGTCAGGCCCCAATTCGGGGCCCCCAGCCTGGCATATCTCGCGGCGGAGCTGAACCGCCGCCTCCTCGGCGCGTGTGCGGTCCCGGCAGCCCATGATCACTCGCGCCCCCAAGCGCAGCAGCTCGGCGGCTGTGGCGCGGCCCAGGCCGCTGTTCGCACCCGTGATCAGCACTGTCTTCCCGTGCATGAGGCCGGAGTCCCCGCCTCGGTGCAGCCGCTTGACGCTGGGCCCCACGAACCTCCGGGCCGCCAGCCACAGGGCCCCACCCAGTGCGGCCAGTAACGCCGCCACCGTAGCCACTGCCATGGCCGCCCGGGCCCAGGGCCCACCTGCGCCTGCGCGGGACTTCCGGGGTCGCCGCGCGCCCGGGTCTGAGCTCGCCCCCTGTACGTAAAGAACGCTGGGGCGCGGCCTGTCGTCCCCTGACGGCGGCGTGGGGCATGCTGGGATTTGTAGTCCCCCTTCTGAGGGCACCTGATTGGTTACTAGAGGACAGCTCTCTGTGTGGCTCCTCGGTGGAGCCGGCTCCCAGCCTGAGAGAAGGGTGAGCACGGCCCCGGGTTTTCAGGGTCCTGAGGTCCCTACCCATGGAAATCCCAGAGTGGTGGGGGCCTTCCCCGTGGAAATGCCTAATGAGTACTTTGAATTTACAAGTCTCTTTATAGGCTGCTTTACAAATCCCACACTTCGGGGCTGGCTTAGTGTGTTTTCCGTTAAGGGCGCCTGGGACTTGTTAACCCTCAGTTCAGTTTACCTTCATCCTCTGGAGAATGGTCCCTGCCGAACGAAAGTCTGAAGAGAGGCTCTTTTTTCCCACAGCTGACGCTAATAACTTAGCGACATGAATCAGTTAGAAATAGAATGGACCAGTGGTTCTCAGACTTTAGCGTTGCATTGGAATCAACTGCAGGACCTGTAAAAACAGAAATTTCAGGGCCCAGTTTCAAATTCATTAGAGTCCAAAATGGAACCTGAGAATGTACATTTCTAACAAGTTCCCAGGTGATTCTGATGCAGGTGATCTGGGGACCACGGTTTGAGAATGTTAGACCATTGTGGCCTTGATCCATATATAAAAAGGCATTCTCAAATGGTCTTATTTGACAGTGGTGGAGATACACTGGGAAAAGCGTGGACTTACTGTATACATAGACGTCTGAGCAGGCTCATTCACCAGCGTCTTCCCCATTCCCTCCCGGAGAATATTAAATGTAACAAGGAAGGGAAAGTGCTTTTTACACTGTAAAATGCTTCAGAAATATCGGGTTATTGCCACAGGGATCCATCTTCAAGCTGCAAACTTCAAACTTTAGACCAAGCTACTCTTTTTTTTTTTTTTTTTTTTGCGGTTCGCGGGCCTCTCACTGTTGTGGCCTCTCCCGTTGCGGAGCACAGGCTCCGGACACGCAGGCTCAGCGGCCATGGCTCACGGGCCCAGCCGCTCCGCGGCACGTGGGATCCTTCCGGACCGGGACACGAACCCGTGTCCCCTGCATCGGCAGGCGGACTCTCAACCACTGCGCCACCAGGGAAGCCCAGACCAAGCTACTCTTAAGTCGTCATACGTTCATCTACTCACCCATCCAATACATGCCAGGCCTTATGCCCTGCGAGAGTCACGAAGAAATAGGGCACCATTTCTGCCCTCAGGGTGCTTACTGTCTGGTCCAGAGACCCCTCCTGCCCCAGCCCCCTTTCTAGAATCTTCAGGACAAGAGAAGAGACACACAACTTCTGTAGTTTGAAATAAACTCCCTAGATGATTTTGATAAACTCTCCTCCACTCCCTTGTATTTGGGAAGGATATAACATGCACCAAAAAGGCATAGTACAAACAGCCAAGAGGTCGAATGCCAGAAGGATTCTTATGAGTGCTGAGAATGGAGCTCACAGGTGGGAGGAGCACTCTCACTGAGGATTAGACAAGGCACCAGGAACAGAAATCATGGAGGGGGGGCCTTTATTCTATCCTATCTGTAACTTGAAGCTGCCTCTCACACTCACTGAGCCGGGAGCACGTTTCCTCTCTTCTTTTCTCTCCGTCCACATCTTTCCTGTCCTGCAAAGCCCACCTCCGTTCTCCACATTTCCTGACCACTTCCAGCCCATAGAGATTTCTGTTTCAGCCTTGCGTGTGACCCTCTCTTGACACTGAGGACAACCAGCCCTCTCGTGTCGGCTATTTGAGCTTGCACATTTGACTTCTAAGGGATTGTTAAAGGATGGGATTATGTCTGAGTCTCTCTTGTGGCCTTTATCTTGGGGAATGCGTAGAAAACAGTAGGTACTCAGTAAGTGTCATGACTGATATATTTTGGACTGCCTTACATCAAATTAGGAAGCAGATCAAAAGATGTGTGTCAGCAGTGGCATGCTTTCACTAGAACCGGGGTGGAATATGTATATGTGGGTGGGGTAGAGATGGAGATGGGACGAGAAGGAGCAAGACAGGGTGTGAGGAAGGGAAGATAGACAGCATATAGCTTTTTCTTTTCTTTTTTTTTTTCAGCATATAGCTTTTGAAGTGAGATCTAAATTTGAATCTTAGTCCTACCATTTATTACCTGCACATCCTTGGACAAGCTACTTAATCTTTTTGAATTTTAGGTTCTTCATTGATTAAAAAAAAGGAAGGTAATAATATTGATATTATGTCACGAAAGTTTGGTTTGATGAGAAAATGAGGTAACATCTGAAAATAACCAGCTTGTTGTTCCTAATGTAGTAGATTATGGTTAATAACCAATCAATGGTTTTTTTTGAAAACAAAACAAAAATCACAACAGAATGACAACAATGAAGGCTAGGATACTACACTTACTTCATGTCACATTTTGAAGTGGTAGCCAAGGCTTTTTTTCCCCATATAAACATTGGACTACCTGCTGGGCCCAAAGCCAGAGACTTCAAATATGAAGCCTTGTAGTTCAGAGGCAATGAACTCAGGAAATAAGCTTCAAAGAACCCTTCCAGGAGGTTCTGTCTGGAGCTCATCTTAGATGAAAGTAACCTGTATGAATAACTGATTTATTTCTGAATAAGCAATGTCAAAATTGGAATACTCACGCAGGTAGAGTGGTATTTTCATTTTTGCATTGATTAAAAGGCTGTTCACAGAGGCAACAGACTAAAAAGCTCCAGTTTTCAAGAGTGTACTTAACCCTTCTCTTTCCACTTGTGAAGACCCACTATTCTATAATGATGATGGGTAATGATTCATTCTAGCTACCAACATCCATAAATGAGCAATGTTTTGTAAAACTAAGTAGGCTTCTGACATAGTCCTTTAAGCATTCAAGGATTCACATTCTAAAATTATTCTAAAGAGTCATCATTATGACTTACACACAGAGGTAGTTGCAATGTCATCAGCAGCATTGACAGCTCCAAGAGAAATAGCTTGAAGGTAACTTGAGAGTTCAAAATGTTTTAAAAAACTCAAGAGAAAACCTTTCCAAATGAACAAAGTTCTGAGGTCTAATCTACTGAAATACCTAATTGCCCTAGAGATCCACAAGATGTGGCTTCCGTAATACCAGACTCACTGCTTTATTTCCCCTTCCCAATCCTAATTGTTCTCTTTTTGATTAATTCCATAAGGTACATGAGCTGTGATGGTGCCAAATTTCTGTGCCCCTTCAATGTGGAACATGTGGTCATCAAAGAAGATGTGGGGCCTTATCTTCACCGAGATGGGACCTTTGGGGGCTCCAGCAAGGAAAAGAGCTTCGTCTATCTCTAGACCCAGCGGCGAAGGGTTTTCAGCACGCGGGCGCCTGAACTGGCTGCACTCCTAGCTGTAACCAGGTAGGTCCTGATAGGGCAACATAACCGTTCGTCTTTGGCATAAAACTTCTTTTGCAGTCTGCCTAAATCTTCCAGAAAGCCTTTCAAGGGACCCTGTAAAAGGAACATATGTCACAGCTGTCATCCAGTGAGCCAAAGGAAGTGAACGCTAAAAAAGCAGATGTTTATAAGAACTTATAATACTGCATGAAACATGCAGTATAGACCAGTGATACAATGCTGAAACTCCTTGCATTTATGTGATTATATTTCCTTGTATGGAACCATCCTTGCATTCCTAGAGTAAAACATAGGATGGCCATATAATTTATCATCTAAACACAGATATTTTAAGAGTGAAAGAAGCTTCTATAAAAAGTTGAACCAGGGCAACAGACGTAAACTATCCATGGCAAAATGGGATACTCTGAAAGTTCAGTTAATCAGCAAAAGCACTACTCTTTTGATTTACTTTTTGTGAATTGCACATTTCAACGTTATAAAGTGCACTTTTTTATCTTGTTCAATTCCTTCTTGGCTTGAATCCAGTCTTCTCTATATTTACAGTTACTTTATATATCATCACACTTTTATCTTCAACCTTTCTGAACACTTACTTTTAGCTGTACCTCTAGTACAGAACATAGAATTGGATTTTCCTAAGCGATACAATCTGAAAGTCTTAATTTTTAAAACAAAAGCTGAGTTTTAGGCCATTTCTATTTATCGATATCACAAATATATGTGATAATGGTTCTGTATTACAATTTGGATTTCATTTTTCACGTTTAAAGATTTCAAAAGATTGTTCACTATCTTTTTTATTTGAACTTGTGTGTATGTGTGTTTCTTCTAACATTTAGGAAGGTTTGTATTATTTCCTTCTATTGGTTACCTTTATAACTTTTTATAGTACCCTCAGACCTCTATTTTTTTAAATCCAGGATCTATTATTTTTTATAATGAAAAATAATGAAATTAGGGTACTTCTTCACCTTTCTCTTATCCTCTATTTTTCTTCAATCATTTGATTTTAACTGTTTCATCTTTCTCAGTGTTTGCATTTGAATTATTAAAGATTCTTATATTTCTGTCTCTCAGCTTTACATTTTATCCTTTGATCAGCTATTGTAACTGAAGATATCAGTACACCTACTCTTCCTTATAACTTTTTCCTCCATATTTTTCCAGTTTTTAATAGTTAAATAATTTCTACATTGTTAGGGCATATAATATGTGCTTTCTCTTCTGTCACTCTAATCCCTGCAGTTGTTTTAGTTTTAGATCTATGGTTAAATATATTCTATGCCCATTTGTGCCTTTGTGTGTTTGTAGTCACCTACATATTGGCCAAAATGTGTCCTCTTGTATTAGTTTTCTCAAGAATATCTTATGGAAATAATAATCCCTGAGAATATACTATGTTCTTAACTGTTGATCTGCTTCCTTTTTACTTGAATGAGCTTTTGACTGGATATAGAATCTGTGATTTAGATTTCCTCTCCACATGATCTTATAAGTAGGGCTCCACTGCGTTTTGCTACTGAGTGCTGCTGTGGAGAAGACTCAGGACAGCTTGATTTTCTTTTCCCCACTTGTGTGTGCAGGGTGCCCAAAGAATTATTTCTTTATTTTTGAAGTCAAATAATATTACTAGGGCATGTCTCAGTGATGATCATTCTCTTCTATTTCCCTATAGTATAATGTGGCCTTTAGTTTTTAACCTTTAATAGTTTAATGTATCCATTAAAATATTCTGATAATTCAGGATGTTTTCTTGACTTATATTTTGATATGTTTGCATCTTTATATTTACCACACACAACCCTATCCTCCTACCCCCATAACATAATTTCAGTGTTTTCTTCAGGTATTCTAATTTTGCATATGTTGGATTTTCTTTACCTAGGATCTATTTTTGTCTTTTTTCTGTCTAAAATATTATTTTTCTATTTGCTTATTTCCAGAGTTCTACCATTTAACATTTTATTATCTCTTCCCTGATTTGGGGGATTTCCACTTTATGACCCAACTTTCTTTTAAGTAAATGTTTAGTCACAGTTTTTACCTATACTTTGGCAACTGTTTCTAGTGAGAGTTCTTCATCTGTTATTAGATTTTGCTCTTCTGTGTCTGCCTTTTTCTCATAGTATCTTTGCATATGTTCTGTACTAGTTCTCTTTTTATTACTTATCTCTGAAGTAGATTAGTTTTCCTTGGAAAAATTAGAGGGATTCTGGGGAAAGGTCATGGATAGTATTTTAATATTGATTTGTTTTCACAATTCAGAAGCTCCCTTCTTCTCTGCTTCATGGAAACCATTTTCCACAAACATGGCTTATCTATGTGATCATTTGTTTAATGTTGCTTTGTCTAAGGCTGCACATATTAGAAAAAAAAAGTCACATAGGTAAAAAAACTGTAACATATTATTGTTATTACTTTTTTGGCCACAGAAACAAAGTGGGGGGCAGTGACTGTTGGCAGAAGCCGCCCTGCTCACAGTTTGATTTTGAAACACAGAGGAACATGGCTCTCCCTGATGCTTTTGAGTAATTTTCAAAGAGAATAAATAGGGCCTGGTCAGTTTATATCGCCATGTTCAAACCAGGTACCCATATCATTCTTTCTTTCTTCTATTTTGGGGTATGTTTAACAGTTTATATATTTGTACAGTAGTGTAAGTATGTAATTTATCAAGAAAAAATATAGAAACATGAAGGAAAGTTACTTGAAAATACCTTTTTGAGGAGTTCTATGATTTAGAACATTTGGATTACCTTGGATGTAGAAAGCTGGAAAGACTGTTACTCCTATCCTAACAACAAGAAAAAGCCAGATAATCTGAAACATCATAATTTTTCTTGAGCCCATGAAAGAGCTGAGGTAGCAGGGCAACCGACTAACATGAAACCTAAGGGAAAAAATTATGGAAAAATCTTCAAGGACAGATGGAATTCAAGAACTGGCACATCTTTGACAGAGCACTAAAGGAAGATATACCAGACGCCATAGAAGCAGGTATGAAAAATTCAGGTAATTTTTAAAAACAAATTGGAAAAGGACAAGTATGGGCTAATGAGAGAACATAGAAACCCTGGAAGCCACAGGCACAAGAAATGCACACAGTTTTACAGGATTTTTTTTTCCTATGGATTTCACTAGTTTCTTATGAGAAGGACTGCAGACAGGGTGGAAAATGAAAGAATAGAGTCCTTGGTGATGCAGACGTGGAGGAGAGGAGCAGCTGCCACTGTGAGAAAAGACTAAAGATCTACCTTGTCCCATACTTCCTAGGGGACAAAAGTATTAAACTGTTGGAAGAATGGCTTCAAACACTGTTACCCCCAGGGAACAGGTAAAGATCTACTGCTATGGGGGAAGGGGAAGGAAAAATCCTCCACCCTTGGGAGAGGGGCAGGAGACCCAGACCATTAGATATCACCCCTATCACTGGGAGAAAGGTGAGATCAATGATATAACTTCATACCTAAGACCTAGGGGGGTACATACTTAGATTTAGACTAACCTGGGACAACAGAGAATGTCCCTTCCTCTCACATCACCACCTGAGCTGGCAGAGACAAACAATAACAGTTGGGAGAAGGGTAACAATGTGGATGCCACCCATGAGGCATGGACACAAAGAGAAAGCCTACAGCTGAAAATGGAGAAGGAACGTTATGAAAAACCCTCCAGTACCCTACCAGAGGAATTTGAAGCCTGTGATGAAATGAAGGTAACAACAGCAGCAACAAAATGCTTACCTAGTCGAATGCCTGATTTGGTGATTCAGTCAATCACACTAATTGCTAGCAGAAGAGGAGCCATGCCTATTAGCAGGCAAAAATACTATTTACCAGAGCCTATACTGTCTACAAACTATGATTAGAAATTAATTAAAGATTTATGAGACTACAATAAAAATAAATTAAAAGAGCAACTAACTTTCAAGAGAAAGTAATTAACAGAAGACACAGTGATGACCTAAATGTCATAAATGTAAGAGAGGAAATTGAAAATAACTCTGATTAATATCTTAACAACTGTATTAAAAGGTGGATGACATACATGAGTAGACTAGTAATTTCAACAAAGAGACGGAAAAGATAAGGGTTGAATGGAAATGTTAGAAATAAAAATTGTGGTACAGAAATGAAGAATGCTTCTAATGGGTTCATTAATACAGCCAACATAGCTAAGAAAAGAATCAGTGAACTTGAAGATAGGTCAGTAGAAATTACTCAAGCTGAAAATAAAGGGAAAAAAATAGTGGGGAAAAAAAGAACAGGGCATTAAAATACTGTGGAATACATATACACACACCATATTCAAACTGCTGAAACACAAAGAAATATAGAAAATTTGAAGGCAAAATCTTGAAGGCAGCCGGAGAAAAGTAGACACATTACTTACAAAGGACCAAAGATAAGAATCTCAAACAATTTGTTTTCAGAATTTATGTAAGTCAGAAGACAATGAATGGGTATCTGTAAAGTGCTGAAATAAAAATAGGGTAAATGCAGAAAGCTATACCCAGTCAAAATAAAATATTTTTCAAAAAAGAAGGAGAGTAAAGAGTTTTTCAGGAAAAAAAAAAAAAACTAAGAGCCTTTGGTAACAGCACATCACTTCTATATGAAATGTAAAAAGATGGTCTTCTGGCACAAGGAATAAGATACCAGGGAGAAACCTAGATCTACACAAAGAAATGAAGATTCTTGGAAATGGTTAAAATGAAGATGAATGCAAAAGACATATTTTTGTCTTTTCCTTATTCACTTTAAAGATAACTGACTACCCAAATAAACAATAGTAGCAAGGTATTATGAGTTTATAGTATAGGTGAAAGTAAAACGTATGCCAATATCACAAAACATGGGAGGGAGGAATTGAGAGTATACTGTTGTAAGGTTCTTACACTGTACATGATGTGGCATAATACTGTTTGAAAGTAGACTGTGATTAATTGATGTTGTATATTGTAAATCCTATGGTAACCACTGTAAAATCTAAAATGAGTAATAAATCAATAGTGGTGATAAAATGGAATCCTAAAAGCATACACTCTACACAATAAATTCAAAAGCAAAAATAATAAAAGGAAAAAGAAACTAAAGTTAATTAAAGATGAAACAAATAGAAAAAGAAGATGGTAGATTTTGATCCAAACAAAGTAATAATCACATTAAATATAAATGATCTATACTATGTATAAAATAGACAACTGATGGGAACATACTGGATAGCACAGGGAACTCCACTTAATGCACTGTAGTGTCCTAAATGGAGGGGATATATGTATGTATGGCTGATCCATTTTGCTGTGCAGTAGAAGGTAACACAACATTGTAAAGCAACTATACTCCAATAAAAATTAATTAAAAGAGTAAACCAATTGTAAAGAAAGAATTTGATTGTAATAAAACTTAGTCAACTTGCAAATAAATAAATAAATAAGATCTAAAAACAGCAATTAAAACACAGGGATTGTCAGATTGTATAGAAAAACAACAGAAACTATGTAATATCTACAAGAAAACCAATTTAAATATGGAGATATTTTATATGTAAAAACATAAATGGTTAAAAGTAAAAACATAGAAAAGTTGTACCATACAAACATCAGTCCAAAAAAGAAAAAAAAGCTAGAATGGCTGTATGAATATCAGAGAGAGGGGCATTGCATAATGAAAGGTGATTAATTTGCCAAGAAGATATAATAATCTTAAACATTTGGGTACCAAACAACAGAAATTAGAAATACATGAAGCAAAAATTATATAATTGAAAGGAGTAAGAGATTAATCCTCAATTATACTTGAAGTCTTCAATGCTGCCTCCTCAATAGTGGATAGAAGAAATAGAAAGAAAATCACTGACAATATTAAACACCTGGGCAATATAACCTGAATAATACACTATTAACTTACCTAACCTAATTGATACTTATTGAATATTCAACCCCAAAACAGCAGGATAAACATTCTTTTCAAGTAGACAAGAAACATTTACCAAGATAGACCATTTATTCTGGGTATAAAATAATCCTCAACAAATTTCAAGAGTTGAAATCGTAGAAAACATATTATCTGACTACAACAGAATTCTACTTGGAATTAATAACAGAAAGGTATCTGGAGAAATTCCAAATTTAATTTCACAAATAACCCATTTATAAATAACTCAAAGATAAAGTTACGGGGAATTAAAAAGTACTTTGAATTGAATAAAAATTACAAACCACCTATCTAAATTTGTAGGATGCAACTATAGTAGCATTTAGAGGAAATTTTACAGTATTAAATGTTTATTATAGAAAAGAAGCCTCAAATCACCTTTAAAAACTTAGGAAGAGCTGGTTATTAAAAAGATAAATAAAATTGTTAAAGCCTAGCATGATTGACCACAAGGGGGGAAGAAAAGAGAGAAGGCAAATATTACTAATATCAGGAATGAAAAGGGCTACATCACTAAAGTTCCTAAAAATAGTAAAATCATAATAGTAAAATATGAGAGAATATTTATGCTCGTTAATTCAGTGACTTAACTGAAATGGACAGATTCCTTGAAAGACACAAACTCATAAACTGCCAGAAGAGGAAAAAGAAGAAAGCGATAATCTCCACAGTAGTTCTGTATCTATCAAAAATAACTGAACTCTTGGTTAAAAGCATTCTAAATAGAAAAGTCCAAGCCCAGATGGCTTCTCTGGAGAATTCTACCATATATGTACAGAAGAAATAATACCAACTCTACACAAAGTCTTCCAGAAAACAGACAGGGAGAAAATACTACCCACCTCATTTTATAAGGTCAGCATTACTCTACAAGATATTACAAGAAAAGAACACTCAAGAACATAATGGCAAAAAAATTTTTTTAACTGAATTTTAACAGATTGGATCCAGCAATATATAAAAAGGATAATACAACATAACCAAGTTGAATTTATACCAGCAATGCAATTCATCAATATAATTTATATTTCAACAGACTAGAGAAGCCACATGTTTTTCTCAATAGATACAGGAAAGACATATGACAAAATTCAACATGGATTTATTATAAAACTCTAAAACAAAACAGGAATAGAAGGTAACTCCCTTAACCTGACAAAGGGCATCTTGCAAAAAACCTGTAGATAACTTGCAGAAAACCTGTAGATAATATATTTAAGAGTCAAAGACTGAATGATCTCCCTCTAAGATCAGGGAATAAGGCAAGGAAGTCCACTCTCATAATGCTTATTGAACATTGTACTGAATGTACTAGCAAGGGTAATAAAGCAAGAAAGATAAAGGACATACAGAATGGAAACAAGTTTGTTTTTTTTTTTGTGGTACACGGGCCTCTCACTGTTGTGGCCTCTCCCGTTGCGGAGCACAGGCTCCGGACGCGCAGGCTCAGCGGCCATGGCTCATGTGGCCAGCCGCTCCGTGGCACGTGGGATCTTCCTGGACCGGGGCACGAACCCACGTCCCCTGCATCGGCAGTCGGACTCTCAACCACTGCGCCACCAGGGAAGCCCTGGAAACATGTTTTTATTCACAGTCCACACTGTCTATGTAGAAAATCTTAAATAATCTACACAAATTTTATTATGACTAACAAGTGATTTTAACAAAGTTGCAGGATACAAAGTCAAAATACAAAAATAAATTGTGGTTCTGTGTATTTGCAATAAACAAATTAGAAATTAAAAATTTTAAAGCATCATTTATAATAGCATCAAAAGTTATTAAAGACTTAGGTATGAATCTAATAAACTTTATATGATAGCTATATGCTGAAACCTACAAAACACTGATGAAAGAAATTAAATATGACCTAAATAAATGGAGAGATATACTATGTCCATAGGCTGAAAAACTTGATATTGTTAAAATATCTATTCTCCCAAGATTAAGCTATAAATTCAACATAATCACAATAAAAATTTCAGCAGGATTTTTTTCTAGAAATGGACAAGCTAATTTTTAAATTTATATGCAAATGCAAAGGAATCAGAATGTCAAAAGAATTTTGAAAAATAACAAATTTGGAGGACTCCTGCCACCAGATCTCAAGTCTGACTATAAAACTATGATAATCAAGACAGTGTGATATTGGCAAAAGGACAGATACCTGTATTAAAGGAAAAGAAAGCCAGTCTTTTCCACAAATAGTGCTGAGACAAGATATATCCATAAGTAGTAAAAATGAACCTTAATACTTTGCACAAATGCATCAACTCAAACAGGTAATAATTCTGAAAAAAACCCCATAAAATTGTAAAAACTTCTGTTCAGAAACATAGGAGGAAATTTTTGCCTTGGGTTAGCAAAGATTTCTTAGATATGATATAACAAGCACAATTCATGAAAGAACAAATAGATAAATTGAATTTCATTAAAATTATAAGTTTCTGCTCATTGAAGGACACTGAAAAATATTAAAAGAGTGAAAAGACAAGGACAGACTGAGAGAAAATATTTGCAAAACAAATATATGATAAAGGACTTGTATCTAGAATTGTAATACAAACAACTTTCAAATCTCAATAATGAAATAAAAAACAACCCAATTCACATGAGCAAGAGATCTGAACAGATATTTTTGCCAAAGAATAAATATGATGGCAAATAAGCACTTGATAAAATGTTCAATATCATCTATCATTAGGGTAATGCAAATTAAAGCCACAATGAGATACAATTATGTAACCACCAGAACAGCTTAAAACAAACAAACAAATGAAAAACAACTGACATTACCAAATACTGGCAAGGATGCAGAGCAAAAAATCTTTCATTGGAAATGCAAAGTGGTGTGACCACTTTGGGAAATAGTTTGGCACTATCTATAAAGTTAAATGCATACTTATCCTGTGACCTAGCAATCCTACCCCGAGGTATTTACCCATGAGAAATGAGATTTTTGTGTTTACACAGAACCCTGTATGCAAATGCTTAAAGTAGTTTTATTTATAAATGCCAAAAACTGGAAATGACCTAAATATCCTCCAATAGGTAAATGTATGAAAAAATGTGGTACATCCATAGAACAGACTACTACTCAGCAGTAAAAAGGAATGCACTACTGATACAGGGAATGACACAGGTGAATCGCAAATGCATCATTCTAAGTAAAATAAGTCAGATTTGAAAGATTGCATCCTGTGGGGTTCTATTTATATGACACCTGGATAAGGCAAAACTATAGGGACAGAAATCAGATTAGTGTTTGACAGATCCTGAGGATAGGGGGCTAGGATGACTACAAAGAAGCACAAGGGAATTTTGTGAGTATTTTGAGTTTGATGGTGGTTTCATGACTGTACACATATGTTTGTCAAAACTCTCAGAACCGTGCACTAAAAATGATGAATTATACTACATATAAAGTATACCTCAACAATTCTGATTCTCACACACACACACACACACACACACACACACACACACACACGGAGATCACTATCCCAGAATGGTGAAATGAGATAGAGATCAAATCAGGAGACATCCATTACTTGTCATGGTACCACACTGGAGGCTTTATAAGCTACAATGAGAGTGGCTAAATTAATCCTGTCCAGCTGTCCCATTTGCTGGTGACTCTCAGATCTCCTCCATTGGAGACAATTGGGATATTGTCATGACGAAACCATAAGCCCCATGACCAACATAGTTGAAAGCCTTGGTTAGGAATCATATCTCATAACTTCCTTCTCATCAGTGGAAACATCTGGCGAAGCCTGGTCTTTATAGGAAAGCTACCCTTTCTATGTGAAAAATAGCATATTTTTCCACTGTCAGAAGGACCACATTATGAAAACAAGTATGCTTAGTAAGAATTCATTGGGTATTCCTGCAATATCTAGTGTTGAACTTCACAATTTCAGTTGTTTAATGGGAAAAATGCTTTAAAATATGGAGAAAAGAACTGATAAGTACAGAATCTAAAAGAAATTTGGATTCTTTCCCTGAGATGAAAAAAATGGTATTTTAAGATTATCTTGAAATAATTCTTGTTCTGAAGTTTTTTTTTTCTTTTTAAGTGCTCTTTTTTAGAGATCTTGAACATTTTAATAATGCTTAAAGGCTAATGTACAATGGGCTCTAAATTTCAGCAAAGCAGACTTATGCAAAATATAACAAAGGGTTTTCCTCTCAATAGTAAACTTTGTTAACACTGAACAACTTTTTGACATGAGCTCAAGACTTCTAAAGAAGCTGTTTAGGAAGGGACTGTGAAGTTAAACATACACAAAAACACACAGAATTTAAATATCACTTGCTGTAATGTGAGGTGAGTTAGTAAAACTTTCATCTTTCAATTAGTCTCTTCCTACTTTTATAAATGTAATAAAACTAACGATATTTAAGATCTTAAGTTCAAGAAGAGCTGAGGAAAAAAAGGCCAATTTAAAAGAAAGGCCTAGGTAAGATTCATAGATTAAAACTGAATGATCCATCATTTCATATTCATTTTGGAGAATACTTTGATGTTCAAATCTCCTTTGGTTCAGAAATTGCAGGTTTTGTTCATTTTAGACCATGACTTTAACACTTCGGTTCATGGATTGATTCCAAAAAACCTAAAATTTTAATTGTTCGTACTTTGTACTTGCTTGGAGCTCATTATTTGATTTAATTTAAACTCTCAGTTTTGCAGATTTTTCTCAATTAAGTGCTACCTTTATGGAGTTTAAGGGTATGGACAGAGAGGTTCAACAAATGTTTACTGACCTGTTGGAAATAACCTTACTATTTTGAGAACTATTATGTAGAAATGGCTAACTGGTAAGCCGTATTACCTCTGTTACTCATAATTTGGAGGAGATGAACTCTTTCTCATGAGAAGATCATAGAAACACTTCAAAAGGATAGATAAAAGAACACTAAAATTAAAAAAAGTTGGCAGCAGATGCTTTAAAATGAGGAATTCATGAAACAAGGGGAGAAAACTACAAGTTTGGAAGTGAGGAGTGGCCTGCCTAAAAAATTTTAAAAGTCATCACAATGAAGAAATATATATATTGGTATATTGGAAAATAAGTAGATCAAAATTAATTAGAGCTCATTGAACCTACCTGAGCAAGAGGCTTATTCTCAAATAGTGCTTCATGTTGAAAGAATTTGTCCAGCCCGTGCTCCTTGGTAATATGGTCAGACTCATCAGAAAAGAGGACGGCATCCCCATCAAAGGCCACACGGAGCTGTGTGTCACAGTAAGCCATGTCTTTGGCTCCATCAAACATTGTTGCAGAGGCGATCCCTGGAAGACCGTTGGAATTAATTAATACTCTTCTTAGGACCATATGTTTTAGTGTCTTCCCAGACCTCGAATTTCCTCTCTCACTATTACCTGACAACACAACTCTTCTTCACAACCACACATCTCGAAACAGTCATCTTTGTACTGCCTCCGTTTCTATAAGGGATGGGAAAGTGTAAAATGGGTGTAGGATAATCACTGAAGATGTCCACCTCCATGAAGATGAAAGCTCTAAAAGACAAACTTAAGGGCTGCCACTTGTGGAAACACCTTAGCAGAAAACCCAACGACGACGTAAACCACATAATCATACGTGAAGGCCAATGGAATGAAACACTAGTGCAGACCTCTTTATTAACTAGAGAGAGGAAACCAAGTAATACCTTCTTGTATTGCTTCTTGTACTTTTTCAGAATCCGCAGAAAGATACAAGTTGATAAGATATGCCTTCAAATAGCCAATGGGGCTTTTTCCACCAGTCAGACAGAACCGGTCAATTAGTAATCCTATTATCGGGCAAGAAAGACTTTGTTATGTCAGAGACTAAAGACAATATACTTACTGGAAATGCAAGTGAAAGTTACCTTAGGAATAAATGAGTGCCTACTGCAGTTTTAGAACTACCTTTGTAGTACCAATATTGAAAAATGTCTCGGCTATTTTATATAACGGTGCATGATGGTTTATGAAGTATATCCAGATAGGCCATGCTAGTTTACTCTCACACAGCTGTTATGGCAGGCATTATTATCCTCGTTACAGAAAAGGAAATGCAGACATAAAGACTGTCTAAGCCCAGTGCTTCACATTGACTCTTGTCTAGACTAGAACAGCACACTTTTCCTTTAGCTACAGCATCCTCACTTGTTGAGAGGGCCAGTTAAGATGTGGCTCTGTTTTTAAGTACCATTTTAGTATTTCTTTAGTAACAATACAATAGTAATAGCAAGTAGTGATAGCATTTAAACTATTTCCCTAAAACAACAACAGAAGGTCTGAAATTGTCTCTCTTGACTTGAAATTTTAAATGCAATCATTAGCAGACTGACATTAATATACCATTAAATGCCTTTCAAATCAACAACAGTTAAAAAAACCCACTAGATGTTGGTGAGAGGTTTGTAAAATAGGCACTTACATACACTATGGATGAAAGTGTAAATTGGTACAAGCTGTCTAGAAAGTAATTTGATATTTATTGATACAAGTATTGATAGCTTTTAAGCAGCTTATACCTTTTGACCTAGGATTCCTTTTTTTTTTTTTTTTTTGCAGTACGCAGGCCTCTCACTGTTGTGGCCTCTCCCGTTGCGGAGCACAGGCTCCGGACGCGCAGGCTCAGCGGCCATGGTTCACGGGCCCAGCCGCTCCGCGGCATGTGGGATCTTCCCGGACCGGGGCACGAACCCGGGGCACGAACCCGGGGCACGAACCCGCGTCGGCAGGCGGACTCTCAACCACTGCGCCACCAGGGAAGCCCTAGGATTCCTTTTTTAAAGAGTTTATCCTAAGGGAATAATCTGAAACTCTGATAAAGATTTATGTAGAAAGGTCTCAGCACAGGATTATTTATAAAAGCAAACCATGGTTCCAATGATGTGAGAATAACTAAGGTATAACATTAAGTATATAAGCGATGTACCCATTCAAAGTGTTTTTGGATATATGATAAAACTGGGCAGCTGCAGATGACATAAAGCAGAATTTTGAGCCAGTTGTTGCTGAGCCAGCTAGTCAGTTGTTTATCATCTGCATGGACCAAGAGAGTGGATAGGCTCTATCCACAGCTGAAGTGGAAGTGTTTGCCGTGGTATGGACGAAATACTCTCACTTTTTCACTTAAACCAACATTGGGCATAAGTGGCATAAAAGTGTACTCTACAAATCCTTAAATAATATTAATTTAATGATCAGAAATTATTTGGTGGTACTGGGGACTTCAGAAATGGTGAAAACATCGTCCCTCTTCTCAAGGAGATCACAATTCACTAAGGAGCCAGGCATGTAGACAGATAATTATAATATAGAAAAGACCACAGCGAAGGGAGATACAAACTGCCTTCAGCCCCGAGAGAAGGTAACTAACCTCTTCAGGTGAAAAGTTGTTATTCCATGAGCAAGGCTGTGCAAGATTGGGCTTTATCTGTTCATTAACAGTATTAGTATGTAAATAAGTAGAATTTCTCATGCTACTAAGCTCAATGGGCTTAGTGTGGTGAGGGATAGGTAGACTTACATCACCTACTAAATCAAATAAGGCTGTCTTGTAAAAATAATAGCTGTCCTTTATTGAGTGATTACACCACTCACCTCTGCCAACGCTTTTATATATATTCTCTCTTTTCATAGCATAATACTGTGAAGACTGCGTTTTTGAAAGGTAAACATATTTTCAACTGTGTATCAGTAAGACGTTGGCCTTATAATTAGGATGATATAATATAAAACTTATAACTTGTAATAGATAGTGATTATTTATAAATATGCCTAATTTAAGCCTAGAAGTTAAATATGCCAAATTTAAACCTTATTTTGACTTGACATACCCTTAAGACTGGATATGTCACTTAGAAAATGGGCTAAAGGTCCTCACATAAGAAGTCAGGTAAATTCATAAGAGGAAAAATGGGGACATCCCCTTAAAGTCACCAACACACTAATGGAAATGCTATGAAGAGACTAGTGTCAAACCAATTTTCCCTGTAAAGGAATAAAGACAGGTTTGCTGGCATGAGTATGAATTTGATGTGTGGGGAGAGCAGCCGGGGCGAGTCAGATGTTAAGAGTGGAAAGGAAAGGTAAAAACCTTTAAACCTTTAACATGTGTCTGTGGTGAGCAGGAAGTCTGATCACACAGAGAAAGCCCTGGGTTGACGGCTCCTTGAAGTCAAGTTCAGAAGTGAAAAACATAAAACAGAGAAATATATTGCAGGACCTGGGATTAAGACTTTGAAATTCACACTTGACAAGTTAAGTCCAGAGCTTTGGGCCCAACTCTGTGCTGAAGTTAAAAATGAACATGGCCTCTCTTGTTCTGACATAGGCAAATAAACATTCCTCACGCAGAAGGGGGTGTCACTATCAGACACTGCATTAGTTAGGCCACAGTGAGCAAAATAACATGGCTTCTCTCTTCCAGAGCAGCGAGCTGTTCTTCCACACGGTATTTATTTTACTTACCATAGTGATTGACGCTGTTTATAAGCCGCACTCCCACTTGGGCATGGTTATTAGTCATCAGAACAATATCAAATAAGTCCTGTTCATCAGGATACAGCTCACGGAGTCTAGCATTGACGTGCTGCAGTGCCTGAAGGTTACAAACACAAATGTGCGTAAAGAGGGCCAGGCAAAGTGGGCGTTGGGGGTCTGGATAGAAAGGATCCCATAGGTGTCCAATTCAAGCCCTGAAGACTCTTCACTGAGAGACTGTGGCTCCTTTAAGTCAGGGTTATGCCATTCATTTCAGTATTTTCAGCCTCGCATACATAGGACCTCAGTTAATGTTTACTGAAAGATGGGTAACGTTTGTTGAAAATTGTTACAACATTTGGTTTACTAGAATTATTTCTGTGAGGTACATAGACAGGATCAGGCTAACCCTTCCATGGTTTGTCTATTTTTGTTTTTGATTCATAAAACCTGCCTTTCTTGATCTGATGATTATTTTTTATTGTGAAAAGTATAGGCTGCTTCAAGAATTTTCATGTTATCCTTGTGCAGAGGCCATGCTAATGGTCTCTGTGTTGTTCCAGTTTTAGCACATGTGCTGCCAAAGTGAGCATTTTGTGTATTTTTTAAAACATGAGTCTTTAGAATAGGTTTGTGGTTTCCTCTCATGCTTCCACTATGCCTCATAACTACTTTCTACTTACAACACGTGGAGGTGTCATTTGTTTCTGCCTGGTTATGATGTCATTGTGTAATATTTGTATAAGTTATATAGGGGATCAGAGCTATAAGTGCTATACATTTCAGTGTAAGTTCCAAGAACCTTACTTTCTCTATTAAAGTCATGCCCCTAAGTGCCAAGAGCATCTTGAGTTTCTTAATATGCTGTGTTTGGGGCAAGAGCAGCGAAAGTGAATTTAATCTTATTTGAATGAGGTGTTTTATTTCTACTGCTTGGAATCATAAACTCATTATTGCTTCTGGTTACTGCTCCTTCTACGGAGAGGACAAAAGTTTCTGTTACAGGTCTCAGAATTTGGACTCCACTTAGGGAAAGCTCAGCATTCCAAATCTAGGGCTGCAGTCCCTCCCTCCACAGTGTGGAAGCTTCTGTGAAAATATAAACTGACCTGGGGTAGACTTAAAAAAGGCAAGAATGACAAGGGTGGATTAGGAATTATAAGGAAACCTGGATGAGATCCCAGGGATTAGCATGAGTCCTTCCCTGCCATCCAGAGTCCTGGAAGGCCGAAGACAGCTTTGCAGAGTACCTTGACAAAGTGGAAGGCCGGCCCTGGGGCCAGCACGACATTCTCATTGAAAAGCTGATACTCCATGTACTTTTCCAGACCCTCTTCCTTGTAGATTTTCCTGCCGTCCACCATGTTGAAGAGCGCACGGGATGACACAGCGATGGTGATGGCATGCTTGGGTTTGGGCTGCAGAGAGGGGCACCGACAGGAGGACGAGTCACACAGACCTAAAGGGATCAGGAATGGGCCTCATCCCAGGGCAGGGTGGGAAGGAAACACTTGGGTCCCGGCTTGGAGGACTGGGATGCTGGAGACAGCCAAGGGCTGGGTTCTGGGGGCTACTGTGCCAAGGGGTAGGTTCAGGGAGGAGAAGCAGGGGGCTGGGTGAACTTCCCTATACCATGGACAGGAGGGAGGCTGAGAGAGGTCCGGATGCGGGGCTGCGTGGAGCGGCAACCCGGGTACCAGCGGAGGCGGGCCCTGCTCACCGGCCTGGGGCGCGAGCAGCTCGGTGACTTCTCGTACAGTGTTCTCACGGATGCCCAGTAGGCATCGTCCTCGTCCGCCTCTTCCTCTCGTTGCCTGGGTCAGGCATACAGTCTTGATCCAGCCGTGGCGGGTGGAGAGCCCTGCGCTGGGCATAGGATTTCCTTTCAGTGGGGGGCGTGCGCGGATATTCCCACTGGTGCGTGTCCCTGGAATCTCGCGAGTCCCGCAACTCTCGTGTGTACTGGCCCGCTAGGATTTCCCGCCCCAGGCCGGGAGACCAGGCGTCGGAATTCTCAGCCATCTTGGTGCTGCGCCGGGACCCGTCTGGAGCTGGACCTCCGGGGTCGTGGAAGAACGTGAGTCGAGCGGCATGGTTGGTGTGGGTGGCGAGCGCTGCGCTGACAGCGGCTTTGGTGACTCTTGATGGCTAGGGGAGGTGAATGAAGTCCGGGAGGTCTTGGAGCTACTGGGGGACTGGAGCAAGAAAGTGGGCTTCTGAGTTAGATGCCCGCCTAGGGTCCCCGTCCTCACCTCTGCCCAGCCGGGGTCAAGGAGCTGTCCCCTTCTCTGTGTTCCATTCCCAGCTCTTAGGTGAATCCTGGTTCATCTCAGCTCCTTTAAGTAGGGCTTAAAGGGGCTCAGACGTTTCAAGGCTCCATATATTAGACATTTCTGTTACATGGACCCAGAGACAGACTGCTTTCATTTCCCCCCAGTTGTTCCATCAGCACCTCACACTTTTTTTTTTTCTTTTGGAGTAGATAGGGTAGAGGTCCTCTTCCTTGCCCCTAGGTAGCTGGCACATAGTTTGCAAAGTTCTGTCACTTTCTTCACATATACCTGCTCAGTCAGAGACCTTCAGGTAGGACAGAAGGCTTGAGGAAGGGACCTTGCTTGCCACTGCCTCCATCTGTGACCTCCAGTTAACTTGATGAGCAGCTAGACCAGAAGTTCCCACCAGAAGGCTCTGTAAAGCACCTCAGGGGCATCCGTCTCCACATTTGCTCTGTGATTAATGCAGTGAGTGCTGGGAAGGTCAGTAGGCTGGAGAATCAAGTGTCTCCCCATCACCTTCAGAACTTCTTGTGCCAGTGAAGCTCAGTTGGAGAGAATCATCTTCCTAAATAGGAACTGGTTCTAGTCATTCTAGAGAAAGGACTCCTGCACTAAGGTATGAGATAGATTATTAAGCATCCATATATTATTCCAGTTTTTGTGATTATTTCACACGTTTCAAAGGGCATGTTCTTGGTTAGATTATTGAGCCAGTCCTCACAGAGACAGATGGATTGGTTCTCCCAGTGTCTGGGCCTGTGTCACACTCTGCATCCAAAAACTAATTCTCACAACAAAATTTTTCTTCTTATGTGACTAGGCCTAGTTAAGGGCTCAAAGCATCACACAACCTAATACTCTTCAACAGTTTATCTCCTTTGTTGACATTTTCACCCCCTCTTCTGAGTCTTGGGTACTCAATGAATAGTTTTTGAATGTGTGAAGGAAGGAAGGAGAAACCATGGAGTTTAATCATTCAATGTGCTGTTTATAGACCTAGAGATCCTAGGTTTTAATCTAGCTCTATGAGCCTTACTAGTGTGAAATCTTAGGGAAGTTACTCTGTGTTTCGGTTTTCTTACTCTGGGGATTGATGGGGGTGGGAGTCTGTGAGGGCTAAGTTAGCTAAAAGATATAAAGTACACGGAACAGGGCCTGGCACATGGAAAGCATCGATCTATGTTATTATTATTATTTTTATGGCGTGTACTCTTCCCTTTCATTCCCATCTCTTCCTTAAGACTTGTGTTCTTGCTTCTGGACTCACCTCCTGATGGAGCTCTGGTGGATGGGCTCCGTGAAGTTCGAGACCACTGATTTCTCACTAGGTACCCTCAAGAGTCTGTCTTCAGCAAGGTTAATTCTCGTGATCCCTTTCAAGGAGAGAAGAGACCCAGGAGTGTAATACCCCACCACCGAGTCCTCCCACACATATGCTTACGAAACAGCCATGGCAAGCCAAATATAGCAGTGATCAGTGAGAAGGCCCCTGCCCTCTATGACGTGTAATTCAGTCCTGGCCCTTGTGTATTATTCTAGCTCTGGCCCAATCCTAACTTCTGTGAGGAGCAATAAAGTGGGAATCTACCTGGAAGAGCATCCAAAACCAAGAAACAAGTCTGATATCTCATAGGTTTTCACCTGTGACTCCTCTTATGCGGAACTTAGCAGAGTTGAGCCTTTTTCCTCCCTTTTCCCCACTTCCGCCCTTAAGGATAAGCTTGTTAGCAGATGCCTAAAAGACATACCCAACATTTTTGACCAGATTACAAAGATGAAGGCCACTGGTACCTCAACAAGGCTGTAGCGGGGCTCCCAGGCAGCTGCAGAAGAGGGAATAGCGCCCTCTAGCACTGCCTTTGGGAGGAACAGGATGGAGGAGACCATGGAGAGGCAAGTGGAAGTTTCCATCCCCGTATCCTTCCCCTCACCCGGATTGCCTGTAGCTCCCCTCCAAAGTCAGTAGTTTGGTCTCAGCTCACTCTGATCACAGTGATCTGCTAGCCCTGCTCCCACAACAGGCACATGTGAATATAAACACGTATCGTGCAGCAGGGGCCAAGAAGCACTTTTCCCTCAGCTGCACAAAGGCAGCGTCTACACGACGAGTGACCCCGCATGGGGCAGCATCTCAGCGAGTGATGCGGTATGACTGCATGCCTCATCTGAAAGATGGTGCAGAAGATGGTCAATGCGATGGCCAGACTCCCCTTCCCTCCCTGATTTGAACAAAGGCCAGTCTCCTCCCACAGGCTGAGCAGAGGTTTCTACGCCATTTATTCTGCATGAACATTGGGATGTGTGCTGGATGGGTAGGCAGGGGCCAGCTTCTTCTAGTATTTTCTTAACCTTGCCACGAGGACGTTAGGTATTCCTTAATACAAATCTTGATAGCTCAGTCTTTTCTCCCCAAGCTCCCCTGCCCGCTAGTATTTTTTTATTATGCTGTCTGCTCTTTAATTCTCTCACCAACTCTGAAGAGATCAGCTCACCTGAGTGCTCAGACGAACTCCTGATTTCTCAGAATCCTTTCTAGATTTGTCTACTTCTGGCTGTCTTTTGAGTACCTCGGTCCAGTCTCATTCTTAATATGGAAACAAAGAATGTTTATTAATTTTTCATCTCGGGGCATTAGAAACCTTGGGTTTGGGGAATCAAAGGATAAATGAAAGTTAGAATTTGTCTCTTTGCCACTATCAAAAATATAAATTATAGATATTATTTTTCCTCTGTTCTAACAAGCATGAGTAAAAAGAACATATATCAGACAACTATACAAACAGATTTTTAATATAGAAATTTGTTGGTTTATAGATTTGAGACATGAAGCATTTATCATTTACAAAATGGTAACATGGGAAATGCTGTGGGAGAATTTCCCAGGGGTCAGCAGGACTTGGAGTTAAATGTGAAGCTGCTCACGCAGAACAACTTCTTTTCTCCGTTACTCTGAAGATTGCTACTTATGGAACTTTTTCATTTGCCATGTAGAACTGAAACTTCTCTTGTTTGTTTTATTCATAAACCAATTTTCTGTCGATCTGAGCCTCATCAATAATAGATTTTTTAAATCAAGCACTTTAATCCTGTACAGATCAGTCAACAGGCATGTCTTCTATTCATGTTCTCTAACTATTCATCGCATCAAGAGTGAAAAGAGGTCTCTTATTAACGAACTAATAGGGAAGACCATGTAGGGGAGCAGAAGAAAATGGCTTATTTCATGGACATCTATTCAAATATTTGTTTTCATTTTCAACTGCAGGAAATACTGTTGTATTAGAGCAGTGTTTCTATTGTTTCCTGCCAATTCAGTAGCTGTAATGCAATCAAGATTAGTGTTATTTATCTGTTTAAGGAGCTCAACTTCTAGCATAGACCAAAGTGCTCAGGGGCAGTCTGTTAATCTCTTTATGCTGTGTGCCTTGAACCTAGGAAAAATCTAGTTGATGTTAGTTGAGTGACTGAGTCTATGTCTGAAGAGAATGGCATAGCTGTATAATCCTAGAACTAGTCCTAAAATCTTTCCATCAACCCCCTCAACACGATCACCATGAAGTCCAGTCGCTTACTCCAAAAGATATTTTAAATCTAGTCCCTCTTCTCCATTTCTGTTCCAGGCCTCAGATCGTTATGGGTCTGCATTTTAAATCTAGTCCCTCTTCTCCGTTCCTGTTCCAGGCCTCAGATCATTATGGGTCTGCGTTTTAAATCTAGTCTCTCTTCTCCGTTCCTGTTCCAGGCTTCAAATTGTTATGGGTCTGCATTTTAAATCTAGTTCCTCCTCTCCGTTCCTGTTCCAGGCCTCAGATCGTTATGGGTCTGCATTTTAAATCTAGTCCCTCTTCTCCGTTCCTGTTCCAGGCCTCAGATCGTTATGGGTCTGCATTCTTAGAATGTGGCTTTTGACCAGATTTCATGGCCTTAAATCCTCTCAACTTCTAGATCCATCTACCCCATTTATTTAGGGTGATATTTATAAAATATAAATCTGTTTATGCTTCATTTCTGGATACACTCTTCATTCGCTTGGTTAGAGAGACCCAGGAGTCTCATGATGTATCCTGTCTACCTCCAACTTGTGTGCCCTCCACGCTACACTCTATCTCTATGTTCTGTTTTTGCCAAATGACTTGTATTTGTCTATATACCACCCTTATATCTTATAACCTCCTTTTCCCTTCAGTGTTCTTCAGAACCAAGCTCAGCACGACCTGGGAGAAGTTCCCAGTATTAAACATCCCTCTGTGTTGCCTGTGTCTTTTGTACATACTTTTACTGAGTACTGAATTGTACTTTGTTTATGTATTCTCTTTCCTACTAGGTTGTGCATTCTTCAAATATAGCAACTGTGTTTTCGCCTCTTACCACTAACATATGAGCATTTGCTCAATAAGTGCTGACTTATTGGATGGACTTATACCACATGATTTAATCCCCTTTTTCTCCGCTCTTCATGTTCTTCACTTCTCCTTTTGCCTCTGTGTGTGATCATCATCTAAATTTGATTGCTGCAGAGCATTTCCAGAGGCAAACGAGGGACTGATATCTACATTTCCTCAGTTCTTTGGCAAGATTCTAGGACATTGAATTCACTGACCTTCTTTTTCTGTTTCAGAGATGTTTGACTCATTTCTTTAACTATTGAAATTCTTTTGTTGTTATGCAGGTTTTCCTCTCCCCAGCTCCATTTCCTGTTGTTTCTGTTGCTCAGTCTAGGTCTGCATTTAGAATGTCAAATTTATGACATCACATGTGATTCCATAGTAACTAACTGACTCTCTGAATATGTGACTTAAAAAATAAAAAGAGATAGTATTATTTGTGTGCATCCACTCATAACCATTGTCTGGGTTTTTAGGAATCAATGTCTAAACAGTGTTCAAATGTTTAATATGTAGCAATATCAGTATTACTGCTTCCTTCTTTTTAAATCTCTTTAACGTTAGTAAGTTACTTATTGTATCAATTCCATTTGTGGCTGTACACTTTCTGGTACTGCCAAAATGAATGGCAAACTCATTTGTGGACCCGAGCATTTATTATTGTTTATCCTGACAGATTTTGGAGAACTTTCTGAAAATCTGGAGACTTTTTACAGCTGAGATCTTGTTCTAGACACAGAGTTTAGACTTGAGTTTAGCTTTAGTGTTTGGTGTTTCTTTCACAAGAGGAAGGCCATTTCCATTTATTAAGTCAAAGCACTTAATGTGGCTAAACATAGTGTGGCAGAATGATACTTGCACTGTTTTTCCTGGTGCTTGCCCCATCTTTAAACGTTCTTAAACACAATCTGTCCCTCTTGTATACACACAGAGAAGAATATGTAAAATCCAGTCCCTGACTCTGGTTTATAACATCCAATAATGTTCTTCACTTATGGTTCTGATTTTAGGTAAGAGATACGTGTCATGCCAGCCTGATTTTGTCAAACCATCATGGACTGAGACAGATTTCTGGCCTCTCTTCATGGGAGTTGACGACTTAGTTTGAATATCAGAAGTTTTTGACAGCTTTAATCAAAGTTCTCCAAAGGATCTTCTAGATAGTTAAATACATATGCTCCAGGTTAGACTGCTTGGGTTTGAATCCTTCACCCACCCCCCATGTCTCACTGTGATCCCAGACAAGTTGTTTAATTGTCCTAAATCTCAATTTCCTCATTTAGAAAATGGAAATAACGATGGTATCAACATCAGATGGTAGTTGTGATGGTTGAAATAAAAGTATTTAAGACAGTGATTGGCATTCATAAGTGATTAACAAATATTAGTTATTACTTTTACTGATAATTTTGCTACAGCTATACTACAAAGTTAAAATTGAAAAAAAATCTTTAACTGATTTAATCTACACTGCAATCTAGTTGTAGGAACAGAAGTTTAGAAATATTTCTTATTCATGTCCATGTATAACCAATCAAATGTCAGTGTGGTAATTCTTCCCATTTCCTAAACTCTGTAGTCTTAGTGGCACAGACAGAACAGGGAGGGCAGGCTGAGAAGGGGCAGGCATTAGAATAGCAGTTAGGAACAAAAGCTGTGAGTCTCAGCTTGTGTTCTGCAAAACACAGGAGGAGGATTTCGCAGAGAGGAGGGACTGGAAAAGTCTCTGGTTTTTGACCAGTCCTCTAGCCTATACCTAAGGTCTGCTTTTGCTTCTGCTCCCTTCCATGTCTCTTCTATGTAACTCTGCATCCATATATTCAATAAGTTCCTTGATTATTGTTCTTTTCCCATAGCATACCATCCAGAATAGAATATGAGCATAATGAGTGTTTCAAATTATTTTATGTATCAATATGTAAATATATTGTTTTGTTCTGAGCGCTAAGGGTGATAAAAAAATTATTTGTTTTTCTTTCAGATTTTCTAATTTGTTTTCCTTTTTTATATTCTGAGTCTTAGCTCTGTTACTGAGCATGGAAAACCACACATATATGTAGGCAGCTGTATTAGTCAGCATGCTCCAGAGAAATAGAACCAATAGGATATATATATAGATATATACGAGGAGATTTATTATGGGAACTGGCTTATGTGATCGTGGAGGCTGAGAAGTCCCACAGTATACTGTCTGCAAGCTGGAGAACCAGGAAAGCCAATGGTGTAATTTACTCTGAGTCTGAAGGCCTGAAAACTAGGGGAGCTGGTGGTGTAACTCCCAGTTCACTTGGTTTGAATAATCATAAATTTAATGACTCCAAAATGTTCTAGAGTGTGTACACTACAATTTATGTATTTCCCTACTATTGAATGCTTGGGGGATCTCCAAGTTTTTGCTATTGTAAATAATATTTTCTCGAGTATCTCCTTTCGTTAGCTAAAGTACAAGTTCCTTAGTACAAAATTTTTCTGTCCATAATGATTAGTACATTAAAAAATATAGTTGGGTGATCAGTAGCCTCTCCAAATTGGCATATCCAAATCAGAACTCTTGATTTCAATCCTAAAACCTGCTTTCTGCTCAGTGTTTGTCGCCTCAATAAATGATACCTCATTCACTCAAATTCTACCTCTGCTAATCAATGTATTTGGACCACTTACTCCATTCAAATTTCAGTTTTGTTGCCCTCAAAATCGGAATAGTAACATCTACCTGTCAGGAAGGATGTAAGGATTATAGGTAATATAGTAACGTGCATAGCAATAATAGATATGTTCATTATCATTTGGTCTTAGTGAATTATGAACAAAGAATTTTGCAAAAAGCATTGCTTTGATGTTATCATCGATGCCTTACCAAGTAGACATGCTATTATGGCATAACTAGACTGTCAGATTGAAAATGAGAATATGTGGTCTAATGATATTTCCAGTCAAGACTATTTTGGAAACTTTAATACAGTTAACAATGGACACCGTCCATGTCGTAGAATGGATAGTTTGGGGCATGTTGGGCCTAATATTAGTCAACACAGCTTCACCTTTCCTGAGACAACAGAATGGGTTGTGGAAAAGGAGAAAGAGTCAGGATTTCCTTTTGTCCCCATCTGTCACTTGAATTGGCTTGCTGTGTTCGTTTTCTCCCTCTTTGTAACAGGTCACCATTCATTTAGCAGTTTAAAACAAGTGTATTTATTATACCATAGTTCCTCAGGCTAGAAGTCTAGGTGGGCTTAACTGAGTTCTCTGCTCAGGATCTCCTAAGGCTGAAACCAAGGTGTAAATCAGCATGGGCTCTTCCTTGGAAGCTCTGGGGAGGAATCTGCTTCCAAGTCCATTCGTGCTGTTGGCACAATCCGGTTTCTTGTGACTATAGGACTGAGGTCCAACTTCCTGGATGTTGGCCAAGGTTTACTCTCAGCTCCTAGAGGCCATTCTCAGATTCTTGCCCCAGGACCTCCCTCTCATTAATGGAGAACCTCCCTTGTGTTGAATTCCTCTCCTGCTTTGAATCTCTGCCTTTCTCTTTTGTTAACAGACAGAGGCAATGCTTTGTTCTGGAAGAAATCACATGATTAGGTTATGTCCACTTGGAAAAATCTCCTTTTAAATTAACCTGGAGTCAGCTGATGAGTAAGCTAAATTGTAGCTACAGAATCCCTTTTGCCATGTACAAAACCTACTCATGGGGGTGATGTCCCACAATATTCACAAGGGAGGGAATCATTTAAGTGTAAGAGTCTTTTGTGGGGACATGATCTTAGAATTTTGCCTACCACACTCATTTAACTGACTTTACCTTAGTGAGCTTTCAAAACACAGAGCTAAGTGAGTAAAACCCAGGCTTGGAAATGATTGACCACCGCCATCTACCTCAAGGAATACAGGCTAACTGGGGTTTCTTTGGGCACTTGATTTAAATACATTTCCTATTTTTTGAGAGTATCGGCTGGGAAGGTTAATAGATGGAGAGGTGTCTGAGCTTATTCTTAAGTCTGTTAGATTCATGTGTTTGGATATTTTTGGAGGAGTGGTGGACATATGCCTGTAGCCCTCTGAGAGTCTGTGACTGTTGAGGCAGGTGTGGAACAGACCTGGGAGCACCTTGACCCCTGCAAAGAGTGTTTATGTACTCACAGTGTTTCTTTTGGAATAGTACTGAAAATAAATGTGGGGATAAAGTGATTTATCCTTCTTAGCTCCTTTCTGTAGAAATGGCATCTCTCATGATTGGCCTTCAAAATATATCAGGTATCAGTGTTGGCTTTTGAGTCAAATAAGCCTGCATTTAAAAGCCAGCCCTGCTACTAACACGTAGTTAATCTCGGTAAGTCCCTTAACATCTCTGCACCTTGTTTTTCATCTCTATAAGGTGGGTGTTATGATACCTAGTTTGAGTCTTTTAGGGAGGAATATATATGTAATGCTTGTAATGTGCTTGGCCCAGAGTTCCTGGTTCTGTGGCTGACAGGGTCATACACAGTATTTTGCAGCCACTCTCATCAGGAAGTAGAAATTTCCCACCCCTTGAATCCAGGCCTGCCTGTGACTTGCTTTATTTAATGTGGTGCTGGGAAGTAACATTGTGTGAGTTCTAGAGCCTAGGCCCTCAAAGGCTTGCAGTGACTGCTTTTTCCCTTTTGAAATGCATAGGGATGGTTTGAAATCTTTATGAATGAAAAGGTATGGGCCATGAGAGCTCATGCTTTTAATCATAGGACACTTTTCATATTTCTATTTACTGCTTTTTAACTACCAAACTGAGTGAGGCAACTTGTCCAAAGTCACAAAATTGGCAGTTGGTAGAATCAAGTTTCTAACTCAGTCCTACCTGCCTCTAAAGCTTACAACGATTGTTTGTTTGTTTAATCACACTTCCTCTTCAGGGAGCTTTTCCAGTGGCCCATTCTTCTATCCCCAGCTTAACAGTATGTCAGTCTGAAACCCTATGCAGTTAATTGAATAGTCTAAGTAATTAGATCAGACAAGTCTTCATAGTTTCTAAATATGAGCCCTATCCAACGAGACTGTGTCTCTATAAGTCTCAGAGCCCGATTAAGGAGTAGCTTCTCATATCAATCCTGTTTATGGTGTGTATGCACAGTTCTCTTGCCAAAAGCTGGTAAGTGGAAATTCCTTGTCCAAAATATTGACTGGAGGCCAATGTGCATATACCAGGCCCTGCCCAGATGGCAGTTATGTCAGCGTTCTGCTTACATAGGTCGAGGCTGCAAAGTACCAGTTCTGGGAAGGTTTTCCAGAGAGGAGAGTATGCCATTCGGAATTCACCAATGAAGAATAAGTTGTTTTTGAAGTTCACGTTTCTTGAGTCTGTGCATCTTGATTATCCACATAACTCAGGAGACACCAGGGATTTAGGGAGCCAGAGAACTCTGTGGCACAATGTGATGGGATGTGATTGATGGATTGGGAAAGAGTAACAAAATGTAAAACACTTGTACTTTAGAAAATATTTTTAAAAAGTTATCCTGAGGGGAGTCGTAAAGTTAAAGATGCTCTTTAAACTATAAGTCCTTCAAAAATAAAAGTGTTACTTAACTGCTGTGTAGGTTAGCGTTCTAAGCTTCAATCTTCTCATCTGTAAAATAGGAATTAAATGTTTATATACGTCTCACAATTTTGTTGTAAAACTTGAATGAAATCATGCAAGTAAAAGCACGTAGCACAGTTCACAGTAAGTTCTTAATAACACATACCTCCAAGACAACTTCCGTTTAAAAAAAAGTCTGCATGTTTGAACAGGGAGAAAAGGTCAATTGGAAGATGGCCAAAGGGCTTAAAAATCAGGCAGGCCAAGTAGAAATTGGTGACCACTTTCTCATAAAGGCAAGGGAACTTGGTGCCAGTGTGAAATCGGAATCTTGATCTTTTTAAGAAAATCATGAGGAGTTTTTTCCACTTCTTATTTGGCTTAGCCAAAATGGTCCATGTTCACCTTTTTTTCTCCATCCTGCCTTCAACACTTACTTTCGTAAGTAAAGTTAACAAATGATCCCATTTCTCCCATTAGTAACAGCCATTAGCAGGAATGTTCGACACTCACCAGCATTAACCAAACCCTAATTAGCCAAACACGGCCTGCCACCCCTTACAATGCACACCTTTCTTTCCCCACGCCTGCTATGGCTCACCTAAAAGAAACATTTGTAGAGCTCCCCTCCTTAGCCCACTCTCCCTCACATCATTAATCAGCTTGCTATGCCTCATCCAGAGAAAAAGAAATTATTCAGTTTCCTGTTGCAGGCCGGCCAGATGAGCAAGTGCTAAGTAGGACTTCAGTATGTACCCTCATGTTCATGGCATATAAGTGGCTGCACCTGGAGTTACGGTGTGTTAAGGAGGACATGTCCTGGACTTCACAGAGGCTGCCTTTAAGCTGTCTAGTTCTGTATGATGCTGTGATGCTTCTGCTTTCCAGAGCCAAGCCAAGCCTGAATAGAACAAAGCAGGGAAATACCTCCTAGCCTGGGACCTGGTGGCAGTTATCAGCTTGCTCGGAGGACAAGGATCTGAGAGGGGCTGTGAGGACTCGGGGGCTTTCTCTATTAGGTTGTTTTTAAAAAAAAACAAAAAAACCAAAATACAAAAAAGAAAGAGAAGGTTGAGGCATCTACCTATATTCGTGCTCATTATGCTGCCCCTGCATTGTCACTAAGTTATTTCTTGTGTGGAGGTGGCAGTGATAGGAGCTTCACTTCCATGCATCAGGAGCTCTCAGGCAGCTCTCTTTGGACAGACAGTATATTGTGGAGAAAAGCAACATGGTCTGCAGGCTTGGCTTTGAGCATCAGTGCTGCCACTTCCTATGGGTCTCTGCAAGTTGCTTAACCTCACAGCCTGTTTCCTCATTTGTAAGATAGGAATGATAATAATACTGACCTCATAGAGAGAAAGGAAACAAGAAATGTGAAGGATGAAGCACAATGCCTGGCACAGAACAGGCACTCAGTAACCATCCTTATCCCAGGTCCCCTGCCTCCTGATTCACCTGCAAAAACAAATTTCAGGGACTCTGGGGAGGATTTTATCTGGACCCTGTGACCCCCTAAGGAGGGCCTTGCCCTGAACTTCAGTGCCCCATGAACAGGAGACCAGGAGTCTTTTCTCTTTGTTTTCCTTTGGCCTGTTTTTTATTTGGGGTCTGTGTGATTTCCTGGCAACAGCCCCGTTGGTGGTGAGAAAATATGTGTGTTTGCTATTTGAGGAACAAGCAGCTTGTTTCTAGAGGTTCCTCCCCCCACAATATTGTTGTAAAATGTAGTTCAGCAATGAATGTCCCTCAGTGCGGCACAGCTCAGACTCCAAGTCTAGTCCAGCTTGGATTCTGTATTTCTGGGGATGCATATGGGCCAAATTGGCTTTCATGACATTTTTCAGTCTTTTGAAGTTTGACTTCAAGATTGATAGCCTTTTCTGGTTAGACTCTCTGGCAGCCCACTTTCTCCTCCCCAGTAAAATAACAAAGCTTGCTTCCACTCTTACGTTCCCATTTCTGTGGATGGCACTACTATCCTCCCGGTAGCTCAGGTAAAATCCTGGATTTATCCTAGACCCTGCATCTTCCTCCTTGTCACATCCTGTTACTCATTAGCATCTTTTGGCTTGACCTCCTTAGTATCCTTCAAAACCGGCCATGTCCTCCCGTCACATGTCCATTGTTGTACGGCGGTCCCTTCCACAGCACCCTCTGCAGCGTCTATCCTAAGCACTAAGCACACTGATTTACATTTTCTTGTTCTCGTATTTTTCCTTTCCATTAGTCTGTGGAAACCTTGGGGGACAGGGCCTATGAACTAATCATCTCTGCATCTCCAGTGCCTCATACAGTAGTTGAAATAAATGTTTCCTGGATTAATTAAAAAAGAATATAAGACATTGTGTCCCCAATTGGAAAGACTTTCTATATCAGAGGACAGACTAGGGTTTGAAGAGGTGATTTCTGTGACCTGAAAATGACTCCCAATCCTATCTCCATTAATCCTGGGCTTGAATGAGATTGTACCCATTTGCGTTTTTCCAACTTTCAGCCAAAATGTTCTCAGTAATTAATTAGTCTACTCAATAGCTCAACAGAGACTATTCTAAGAAAACATAGGTATCGGTGCTGCCTGATGACCCACAGACATCTAAAACTTGACATGTCCAAAATTGGACTTATCCACTCCTTCCAAAATTTTTTCCCTGTCCTATGTTTCTTACTCCTGTGAGCCTTGTTACCTAAGCAGGAACACGAGAGTTATGCAAAACCTCTCCTAGCTCTGCCATCCTGCCATTCATTTGGGCACTGAGTTCTTCAGCATCAACATCATAACATCTCTTGAATCTGTACATCCTCACCATCATTGTCTAGTTCCCACCCTCATCACTTCTTATAGGAACCTTCTGAACTAGGGGTTAATGGAGTGGATGATATTTCAGATACCATCAAGAAAAATCGACTCATTTTACAGATGAGGAAACCAAGGTCTAGAAAGAAGAAAGGACTTAACCTAAGATCATAAAGCCAGTTCATGATGCAACCAAGAATAGAAACCAGGTCTTTGCAGGCTGTCTCTTCTTACCATATCTAGCTGCTTTATTTTATTTTATTTTCTCTTAGTCTATCTTTCTCATTTGCTTCAGTTCAACAACAAAACACTTATTGAGAATCAGCTTTGTAACAAGCATTATACCAGTCATTGGAGGTCCAAAGGCAGGAGAACAGAATCTGGGGTCAGTAAAACTCTTGTCTCTCTCTCTCTCTCTGTCTCTCTGTTTTTCTCAACAATGGATGGCCTCCTCCTTGAGTACAGACAGAGGTCAAAATGTACATGAACATGGCCCTTCGGGTTTTGTTCTCTCTTTACTGTGCATATGTTCTGAGGCTCGGTGTCACATTATGCAGTGCCCACTGATAAATAGTAGGCAGAGAATGGACAAGAATGATTTTGAAGAGGGAGAAAATGTCCAGATGTTAGTAGCTCATAATGTTTTAATTTTCCCCAACGCCATCACCAAAGGTTTGTCTTTGGTTTATTTGTGTTATCACAACAGTGATGATGGAGTTAAATTCAGCCTTTGAAAAGAGGATTTTTGCTTGTTTCATTTATATTCTACTGTTCTTTCATTAAACATTTCTAAATATCCACGGGGCCCAATTCTTACAAAAATAAATCAGATAAACCTAGGGTTCTTGCCAAGTCAAATATCTACAGTTTCTGGCAATTATGTAATTTCCAATTCTGCTGCAGTAACTATTGCTGATAAGTCAATCGTCATAAAGAGAAATGTTCCAGACCAATCTTTATTAGTGTGTCCTTCACTGATATATGCAAAGTCTTATTTTAAAAGCAGAGTTCTAACTTTTTTTTCTGTCCCTAGTGAATAGCTTCTCATCATAACAATTTATATCTGGATAATGTCATTGTAAAATATAAAAATGGTAAATTAAAGCCCATGAAATTAGGTTCTGCTGTTATTAATAAAAACTGCTCTGGTTTTCACCATTTTGTTATGATGGCACTGTCTTATAATGCAACTTTGCAGTAATGTGTTTCTGGCGTTGCAAGATGATTTGGCCCAGACAAAAGCAATATTTAGAAAGTTACTCTGTGGGACTGCGCTGGGAAGAAAGAACTTGAGAATCATGTGCTAATTTAAATACCTCCTTAAAGTTGAGGTTAAACACATTATTGATTAGGAAAGCCTTTTAGAGAGAGAGAAAAACTGTGCTATTCTGTAAGTGGTCTAAAATAAACAAACTGAAAATACCAGCATGCTATTTTTTTTTCCCAGGGTTACATATCTGTTTGGTGCAGATATACATTGTTTAAAACACATATATTGGGGCTTCCCTGGTGACGCAGTGGTTGAGAGTCCGCCTGCCGAGGCAGGGGACGCGGGTTCGTGCCCCGGTCCGGGAAGATCCCACATGCCGCGGAGCGGCTGGGCCTGTGAGCCATGGCCACTGGGCCTGCGCGTCCGGAGGCTGTGCTCCAAGACAGGGTGGGGGCCGCAGCAGTGAGAGGCCCGTGTACCGCAAAAACAAGCAAACAAACAAAAAAACACATATATTAAAATAAAAGCATTATTTTCAAATCATGATTTCTGCCTGTGCTTTGAGAGGAATCCTCTAGAGACATTCTCCTCTGTAGCTACAACTCACATGCTATGAACTTAACTTTTGTCAGGGTCATTACAATTTGTAGAATTTTAAAAAATTTTTATTGGAGTATAGTTGATTTACCATGTTGTGTTAGTTTCAGGTGTACAACAAAGTGAATCAATTATACGTATACGTATATCCACTCTTTTTAAGATTCTTTTCCCATATAGGCCATTACAGAGTATTGAATAGAGTTCCCTGTGCTATATGGTAGGTCGTTATTAGTTATCTATTTTATATATAGTAGTGTGTATATGTCAATCCCAGTCTTCCAATTTATCCCTCCCCCACTCTTAACCCCGGTAACCGGAAGTTTATTTTCTACATCTGTACCTCTATTTCTGTTTTGTAGGTAAGTTTTTTTGTACCGTTTTTTATTTCTGTGAGGGGAAAGTAGCCTGACAGAGTCATCTTAGTTTAGATGCCGTCCTCCCATAAGACAGAGTGGTAGCCAAGATGAATTAAAAATCCTTTCCCACTTCGCACTCCCATGGATTCAGCGAGGAAGGAGCACACTGTTGGATGCCCATGTCAATGGAGGGCCCAGACTTTTAGGTTCTCTAACAGCAGACTTGCTTTGCAAACAGTTATCAGAAGTATTTTGTTGATGAAGACAGTGCATTTCAATATTTGGAATATTTTCAGATGCCTTTCATTACCAGTATCAGTTAAAAAAAAGATTGGAAAAATGGGAATAGAGCTTATTCCTAATGACTAGGAGTCATTTCTTTCAGGTCTCTGCTGCTTTGTGTATACTACAGGACTGGCTGAATGGAAACTTCCAGCCACAGGACATGTGGAGACAATCAGCCTAGATAGGTAAGAAAAATTCAATTGAGAAGCTAGACGGGATGAAGAGGACTAGAAGCAGGGTTCCACAGGCTCTTAAGGCAAGTGATATATAACTAAAGTATTTAGTGTTGCAAAGGGTGGGGCTAAAAGAAAATATGCTAACCGCACACCAGGAAAGCATTGGCTTTTCAGCAAAATGCAAACAAAAAATAAATACTGGAATAGTTTTGAAAGCAAATGATATTTAAGTTGCAAAAATTAGAATACAAAAGTCATCATTTCTGTTTCTCGGTTTGTATCCAGTCAGCGTTGAGCTAATGGTATAGATTTCAAACTGTTGGACAGTGGTGCTTATCCTCACTTTGTGTGTGTAGGATCATGGCAGGTGAATGGGACAGTTGCAGGGTGAGTAAATGTATGATTGCAGGGTGATAAATGTATAATTCATCAGCTTGAGTCTTAGGGCCATTTTTGTGATTGAACAACAGGCGTTAACCCTGATGCTATCTACTTTTCACTTTCTCTACTAGGTTATAAAACCTCTTTGCTGGGATGGGCGTGTCTTGATGAATTGCAGGGGGAGGGGAGGTTATTCAGGGAGGAACCTGGACCTGCCCTTGCGAGTCCCCTTTGGCATGGTGAGTCATCTGGTTAAAAGGTCAGACAGTGAACATGTCCTCTTTTGAGGGCCTCTGCTGGATTCCTTCTTATTCCCACTGATCTGGTTTTCAGACTTCAGTATTGTTGCTGATCTTCCTTTTAAACAACTGCACCGAAGAGTGAGGCTTGAGCTCAGTACTTAATGAAGGATCCAGAGAGCCATCTGGCTACCAAAATCTTCTGAAGCGTGAGGTCTCACCTAAATGTGAGCCAGGGTTTTGTTTTTTTTTTTCAAAAATTTTATTTATTTATTTATTTTTGGCTGCGTTGGGTCTTCGTTGCCACGCGCCGGCTTTCTCTAGTTGCGGCGAGCGGGGGCTACTCTTCGTTGCGATGCGCGGGCTTCTCATTGCGGTGGCTTCTCGTTGTAGAGCACGGGCTCTAGGCTCGCGGGCTTCAGTAGTTGTGGCATGCAGGCTCAGTAGTTGTGGCTCGTGGGGTCTACAGTGCAGGCTCAGTAGTTGTGACGCACGGGCTTAGCCGCTCCACGGCATGTGGGATCCTCCTGGACCAGGGCTCGAGCCCGAGTCCCCGGCATTGGCAGGCAGATTCTTAACCACTGCGGCACTAGGGAAACCCTGAACCAGGGAGTTTGAATCCTGCATCTTTTGGTCTATATCTTTATTGTTCATACAACAATGGAATAATAGCCATTGGATAATAGCCGCAGGATAATAAGACACCAGTTGTCCTTCTTGTCCTTGCCCAACCTTCATCTTTCTGTGATCACAATGTGAGATAAGCATCTTTGGGATAAGAAGAAAGAAATCAGACAACTTCTTCCTCGTTTCTTCCCGTGGTAACAGGTATTCCAGTGGCGATCCCTGGCTTCCTGCTTTCGGGGCATCAGAGAGGACCCACCGCTGGTGCAGCCCCACCGTCCCTCCCGCAGCTGTCGTGCCCTTCAGCCATGTGGCTGGGTGGCTCTGAGAGTCAGGGAAGGATTGCTGGGCTCCCACATATTTCACTTAGAATTCGTTTGGAAACGAGGGCACTTGGATTCCCTGCTGCTCTTGTTTTTTCTGGGACGGTTCAACAGGGATGGGGGGAGAGAGAGGTGTGCAGAGGCAATTATCGAGTGGCATACACAGCAAGATTCACAAGCTTGGAATCTCTTCAAGTGTCCTCCTTGGGAGTGTTTCCCTCTGAATTAGAAAGCTCTAGTTTTAGCTTGATGAATTGTTCTCCAGTTAATTCAGTTGTTTAGCCACTGCTGGAGCTAGAGTAATGAATATTCAGAGCAGAGAATGTGGCTTTCTGAAATGATATCATAAATAGGGTTGCCAGATGGAGCAAATAAAAATTCAGGGTGGCCAATTAAATTGGTATTTCAGATAAACAGTTAATGATTTCTTAGTATAAGTATGTTCCAAATATTGCATGGACCCTTTCAAATATTGCAAAAACATAGTATAAAAAAATTGTTTATCATAAATTCAAATTTGATTGAACATACGTTATTTTATCTGGCAGCCCTAGTCATGAATAATTAAAAGATGATATTGCTCTTATTCACAGAAGCTAATTTATTTGATCATGGGTTAGTTTCACTAAAATCAATAGGTATATTAGATATTTGTCCCCATATTTTAGGTAAATTACAGCAATAGGATAAAATATGTATTTTCTATTTTATATTGTGGAAATAATGGGGATATCCACACAGATAGGAATTTTCATTTGTTCCCTATATGGTAATATGCTATGCAGGTTTAAGTTTGTTTTTGTTTAACTCATGAGAAGAGTGATACCTAAATATAAAATTCTTTTTTTATGAAATTAGTATACATAGTAAATCTTGGATTGGATATGCTGGGAAGATTGAAACAAATAATCTTATCCTGATTTTATTAATAATATATGCTTCTTGTAGAACATTTAGAAAATACATAATAAGAAAAAAATATACCTGTAATGTTTCTTATCTATTTTAGATTTTTGTGGAAATACTTAGAAAAAACATTTTGGGATTTTGTTGTAATAAAATTTTGCTGCCTTTTTAAAATTCCCAGTTATAACACGAATACCTTTTGATTTCATTAAAAACATTTAGAAAACATTTAGTAGAGACATACTATTCTTTTTCCTTATTGCCTTGATTTCTTTTCCTGCTCTACTGTTAAAATGAGGATATTGATACATAACTACTTATTTGTATCACTGAGTATTTTCTTTGGACGTATTTCTGGAAATGCCTTTACTGTATCTTTAGATCAAAACATTTTAAAGACTTGAGCTATTTGTTGCCAGTGCTGTTAGATGGAAACCCACACACTCCCTGAGCTTTATGTTTCAGTGTTCTGGCCAGAGGGACATCTCCTGGAGTTTTTTGCCCTCCTACCTCTACGTACTCCTTTCCACAGGGATAGGTATGACTTATCTAATGGGTGAATTTCGAAGTGAGCGGTTTGGTTCAGCTTCTCCTAGATTCACTTTCTTTCAGATGTGGCTGCTGCATAGAGGGTACCTCTGGGTCTTCTCTTCACCATGAGGTCAGATTACCAGGGAACTCTGGCCAGCCGGGCATGTCTCCAGCCGTCCACTCTGCTTTTGGGTAAACTGAAGTTTGGAGGAACTATTAGAAAGTTCCCTGTGAGTTTTCATTTAATTCATATCCTCTTATGTAGTTATTTTAAGTAATACATCTGATGTTTGGTCTCTCTGATAGCCATGTCTAATTCTCAACTAGTCCCAAACTCAAACTGGGGACAAAAGTATTACTATTACAAATTAAAACTCCAGATATAAGCTCATTGGCCAGAAACAATTGAGCCATAGTTAGAGGGACTGGAACTTAGAGCTGAAAATAACATGAGGAGAATGAGGTTTTGAGTTCCACTAGCACTGGCGTAAGGCGTTACACCTTTCTTTGCATAGGTCTTGCAGTTTTGGGCCTTTAAGCTTGGCAGCTGGCATGGGACATGTTGTAGCTGTGTGGCTGGGATTATTAGTTGGTATGGGACATACAGACTCTGGTAAACATGAATTGTGTCGTCCTCAGTGTGTCACCTTGATCTGATTACAGGGACATGGTTTTGGGTGAGATGGGAATTAGGTTGCTGGGAAAAGGAACCTCTTAGTTCTATTAAAGATGATCTTAGAATTAGTATACAGACTTTCTAACTATTTGCCAATGAAAGACTTTTTCTCTCTCTCTACTGTGGAATTTTTTAGCATGGGTAGCAGTCCAGGACTGAATCCTTCAAAGATAGCTAAGTTTCATGAAGAGTAGACAGTAGTAGTGTGTGGGTTCTGTCAGCTCTGTCTCAATCTTGTGGAATTCCAGAGAAAATTTCAATGTCTGAGCTGTGTGAAAGAATTTCATGTTTCACATCTTCCACGGGGCAGCTCTAGTTTTTGGGGGAGTCTGAAGCTTAAGAGAAAAAAACACAAAAATTTTAATATAAAATTAGGTGTGAAAGTAAACATTTATTAAGAACGTGAAACAAAATCACAACAAATTACTGGTGGCTTGGAGATCCAGATGTCTTTTTCTGAAATCTCTTTACCTATTTATCTGGAATGCTTATCTAGAAATCCTTCCTGGTTGTGGCCTTGCTTTTCCTTTCCTGCCAGAACACTGTGGCTCCCGGAACTTACAATAGCAGGCCCTGATGTGTGAGCCTTTATTAAACTTCATCAGTCTGTCTCTGCCTTCTTCGGAGCTTGTCCTTCCAGGCCCCATTAGTAATCTGAGAGGACATTCACCTCTTACGAAGGGATGATTACATACTTCAGGGAGATGATTCTCCCCACTTAGAATTCTGAGATTCCTCATGAACAGAAAAATGTGGTCTAACAGGACAAAAGTGCTCATTTCACGGGGTGCTAGGCTGAATTGTGTCCTGTGCTCCATTCATATGTTAAATTCCTAACCTCCAGTACCTCAGCATGTGAGATAGGGCCTTTAAAGAGGTAATTAATGTAAAATGAGGTCATATTGGTGGGCCCTAATTGAGTATGACTGGTGTCCTTATGAGAAGCAGAGATTGGAACATAGACGCAGAGGGAAGACGAAGTGAAGACACAGGGAGAAGATGACCATCCAAAAGCCAAGGAGAGAGGCCTCAGAAGGAACCAACACTGCCAACCCTTGATCTTGGGCAATCAGCTTCCAGAACTGTGAGAAAATGAATTTCCAAAGAGGAAGTACCTAACCCATCCGGGTATCAGATGTGGGAAAGCAGTGGATTTTCAGGTATAGTAATCATAGATCTTGGGCCAGAAGCCCGGGCTTCCCCACTCCCTTTTAGAGGTGACTGCTAACACACAGGCCTAAACTGTTGATCTTAGTTCTCCCAGCAATGTTTATTTGAACAATTCAACATTTCACTGAGTAGCAGGTGATTAAGCATGAATTTACAGAGAAGAGATCAGTAGGTGACATAGTTAGAAAACAGGCACCTCCTGTAGTCAGTGGTTACCCTTACTAGGAATGAGATCTGAAAAGGCAGCAGGAGGGATGGTTACAATGCATTTGCAACAGATTGGAATGCAAGTCAAAAAAGTGCAAGACAGAGGACAAGGAAGTGTCACTGGGAGCTGCTCACAGGGAACCGACCCACTTCTTCAGAGAGGACTCCTCAGGACACAGCATTCTGCAGGCTCCTGACACTCAGGATAACCCATTCTTCCCTCGTGCTTGTGGTCCTGAAAGCTGTCTGGTGTAGCATGCCATCCAGCTGGAAAACAGGGGCCCCTCCTTCTGCTTCTATCCCACTGTATTAGTTTGCTGGGGCTGCTGTGCTTTCTCATCTTTTTACGTAGTGCAGCTGAATATGTAAATACTAAGAAAATATTCACTGAATGCATTCAGGCATTTCTGAATGAAATGTGAGGTTTCTTAGACACCGGAAGGAAGCTTAGTCTAGGGGAAAGGGCACATTGGACATACTGTAGTTGGACAGTCCTGGATTATGCTCCACCATTTATACCAGTAACTGGGAAGGGCCACTGCTTTTAAACTTTAGTTTCCTCCTTTGTTGAATGAGGCTAGTAGCAGCCTCTGGTAGAAATTACTTAATCGATCCTGATGACAGAAGGATAAAGCACAAGGTTACCATGAAGAACCTTGCCAGGCTAGTGCTTGCTAGACCAGCACTCTAGTCATGCATCAGAATTGTCTGAGGATGATTTGCATTTAGAAGGATCCAGGCCCAGCTCCAAGATCTAACTCAGTAAGCCTAGGGTGAGCCCTGATAATCTGCATTTTTATAAATACCCCTCGGTGACGCTACTGTGCAAACAAATTTGGGAGCCACTGCTCTAGACTATCCTTACTGATTTCAGAATCATTCATAAGTAGTGGGCATTACAGATCTCTGGTAGAGACTTCGAGTTTATACCCTTTTTGATTACCACAGAACTCTGTAATCACAGATTGCCTCATGAGGTTTATGTCTTATAAACATGCTTTAGAACTGCTATATGAAATACTTCAAGTTTCAGTAAAATTATAGTTGATCTCTTTTCCACACTCAACTGTATCAAACAAAATAAAATGGATTGATTATTAGGAAACAAAAATATAGTTATATTTTAAAAAATAGAAAAAAATCCATAAGTTTTTCACTAACTTCAACCTCAGTTGTAACAATTCTATAACCATTTACATTTCAATAATTCTTTTTGCTAAAATGCGAACCTATTATTTACTTTTTTAGCCTGTATTTCTTGTTTTCTAGTAGATACAACTGTTTATATGACTTGCTGATTCCTTAATTTCAACAAAATTCCTTGCCTTATTTCCATCCCTCTTTCCCTGATACTTCCCTCCAAAACAAAAGGACAGTGGTCCTCTAAGGAATGACAATTTCTTTTTTGTGGTTGCATCTTTTGGTGGATCTCCCCAAAACTGAAAACTGTGCTTCAGTTTGTATTGCTCCGTCATCTTCAATATCCAAGTAAGCATCAGGCCCTTGCAATTATTCCTTCATAGATTTTCCAGCCTGCATCCTTTTTCCTCTTTTTCCACTATCACCCATTTATGCCTCTGCCATCTGCTTTACCTATTTGTTATGGATTGAACTGTGTTCCCCCAAAATTCATCTGTTGAAGCTCTAACTCCCTCCGCCATTACTGTATTTGGAGAAGGAGCCTTTAAAAGGGTAATTAAGATTAGACGAAGTCATAAAGATGGGACCCTAATCCGATAGGACTGGTTTCCTTCTAAGAAGAGGAAGAAACACCAGAGCACGTGCAATCTCTATTTCTCTCTCTCCTCTCATGTGTGTGGAGGAGAGACCATGCGAGGACATAAGAGAGTAGGTAACAATTTGCAAGCTGAGTGAGGCCTCTCCAGAAACCAGCCCTGCTGGAACCTTGATCTTGGACTTCCAGCCTCCAGAAAAGTGAGAAAATATACTTCTATTGTTTAAGTCACCCAACTTGTGGTATTTTGTTATGGCAGCCCAGGCTGACTGATACACTCGCTGTTTGTCACTTTGTGCTTGGAGGAACCAGCTTCCCTCTTTCCAGACCCTCTTGTACAAGTAGCACCATCAGCACAGATAATTACATTAGTTTTCTATTGCTGCATACCAAAGTACCACGAACTTAGTGGCTTAAAACAACACCCGTTTATTATCTTGGTTTTTATGACTCAATAGTGTGGGCATAGTTTAGCTGGGTCCCCTGCTCAGAGCCTCACAAGCTGCAGTTAGGGTGCTGGTTGAAACAGCAGTCTCATCTGAGGTTAAGAGTTCTCTTCCAAGCTCATGATTTTTGGCAGAATTCATTTCCTTGCAGGTGTAGAATTCGTGGTGGCCCCTTCAAACTCAGCATGAGAATCTCTGAAATTTCTAGTCTTTTTTAAAGAGCTAATCTGATTAGGTCAGGGCTATCCAGTACAATCTTCCTTTTGATTGATTCAAAGTCAACTGATTAAGGTTCTTAATTATCTGTAAAAATTCTCTTCTCCCATCACATGCAAAGGTTCTGTCCACCATGGTGTGTATACGAGAGGGTGAGAAGCTTAGAGGGCTATTTTAGATTTCTGCCTACCATACATATGATTCCTAGATTCCTGTTTAGTACTAAAGGTTATGCACAATGCTTTGATTTGTAGTTTCTGTTGTACTCAAGCTTGAAAGAATGTACAAATGAAAAGATGGAAATGCACATAATAAGCATGAGTGCAGTAGGAGTGGAGCAGATAGTCCAGTGTCCCAGGAGTTCCGAGGAGCTCCCTGTGGCCTGACAAAGGCTTCTTAGAGAACATAAAATATCAGTTGAGCCTTAAAGATGAGCTGAATTGAAATTGCCAGAAGGAATACTTGTGTTGTCAGTGTATAATAACATTGTTTTTTACCTCATACTGTCTGTTTTTACTTACAGTATTTTCAATGAGTTGAATTAAACGTTGCTAAAGATTCGTTTACCCTAACAATTTTAATTGTTTACCTACTGGGCACCTGGTCTGTATAATGTAGTCTTTTTAACCTGTTACTTGTTTTGGAAAGTTCCATTTGGAGAGTAGGTGGGAAGATAGAGAGATAAGTGTATATAGTTAGCCACTACCCTTTTAGTCTTTCATTCATGGGGCAAACAGGTCATTTCCTCTTTCCAGCTCAAAATGCTTTTATTTGTAAGTTGAGGGTTTAGATGGAATAATTTATAAGGACCTTTTCCTGACTTCCTCCCAGATTTCTTTGACATCTCAGAATAAGCTAGGCCTCCTTATTTTTATACATTTAAAATGTATAAAAGGGCTTCCCTGGTAGCGCAGTGGTTGAGAGTCTGCCTGCCGATGCAGGGGACACGGGTTCATGCCCCGGTCTGGGAAGATCCCACATGCTGCGGAGCGGCTGGGCCCGTGAGCCATGGCCGCTGAGCCTGCGCGTCCGGAGCCTGTGTTCCGCAACGGGAGAGGCCACAACAGTGAGAGTCCCACATACTGCAAAAAAAAAAAAAAAAAAAAAAAGTAAAATGTATAAAAATATATTTTATAAAATAAAATAAAGTAGCACCTCTACTTTATTACTTTCATCTCCCTTAAAATTACTTGTCACAAGTTTATCCCCACTAGATTTTAAAGTATCCATGGTCATGGAATATATCTCGTTTACCATTGGGTTCCAATGCCTGGCACAGTGCTTGATATATAACAGGTGCTTAATAATTATTTATTGATCAAGTGAACAATCATTTCTGATTCTTCCAAATGAATAAGCTCTTATTTCTATATGCTCAGTCACCTATTAGAATATTATAGAAATGTTGGTCTTGTTTTCCTCTGATGGGCTGGGCAGAGCTAATGGTGGCCCTGTCTGTGGCATACACTGGAGCAGGAGGTCTTGGGGCCAAGTGGACTTCTTATGGATGCTTGTTCAAGGTGGCCAGAGGAATCATATAAAGAGAGCAGTGTTGAAAGAAACCAAGGTTGAAGCTAGGAAAGTGGTGGTAAGTGACAGATTCAGCAGGTAAGGTAAGGATGATGAAAATGGGCAGCAAGTTTAGTGGACAGATGTCGGAAGGCAGTATGAAATCAGCTGCAAGAAAAGGACTGAGAGAGTGATTTAGAACTAAAACAGTGAACAAAACCGAAGTGCAGGCTCTCCTGTTTTATGTTGTACCTGGTGTGCCGGTAGGTGAAGGGGTAAGTGTGAGACTGGTAATCTAAGGAATTACACAGGATAAGGGAGTTTTTTATGCCCTAGGTGAATCCTTTCTGTGGACTTATAGGATACCACTATTCGCTGATATTTAGAGCGTTCAACTTAAAAATGGGCCATAAGCAGATAATTTGCTTTAAGTTCTGTTTTATTTAGAAACTAAAATGTTTTCCCATGAATTCAGTGTTACATGAAGTTTGATTAGATTTTCAAGACAATCCAAGAACACTATTTAATGTGCATTTTACTAAGAACGTTATAGAAATGCTTAAATGGTTCGTTTTTTGGGAAATCAAACATATGTTATATTTTCAGATTGCTTTGTAAGAAAATATAAAATTCTAATTCTAATATATGTAATATGAAATTCTAATATATGTATTATGCTTACCAGTTTCTTAGTCATAAATGACAAAAATACTTCTGTAATTTACTTACTACTGTTTTGCTTGAAATTATAATTTTTTAAATTTCTTCATCTTGTGGGAGTAAGTACATTAATTTCCATTTTAAGCCTCCATTTGATATTAAAATTAGAACAACTTGTTCAAATCCTGTAGTTTTTTCTTGAATAAATCTTGCTAAATTTTCATTGAACAACTTGGCTTAGGTTTAGTTTTGGAAAGTCACCAAAATCTTTTCCTTCCTCATTTATTTCTTCAGCTCCAAATTCATTTTCATTTTCTTCCCTGGTAAAGTTACTTCATTAGGCATCTCTTTGCCTAGCTTATAAAAATTAAATCTTTTTTGTAGTGGTTCATTTTAAACAGCACACATTCTGTGCTTTTATATTCAGGAACATAGTATTTGTTCATTGTATAAATTTGGTCCCATATTAAATTATTACCAGACTTTTTTCACTGCTAGCGCTGTGAATAACTTTTTGAGGTTATCCTATACTAACCCTTTCAACCTACCAATGGGGAAAAAGAGGCCCAGAAAAGGTGAATAGTGTGTCCAATATCGCATGACAAGTTAAAGGTGAGACATAACCAGAACTCTGGTGTCTTAACTCCTTGTTTAGTGACCCTTTTGCAACATCTTGCCTGTAGTATTTGTTTTCATTTTAGACTCTAGGCTGGATTACTTTCTAAAAAAGTGTCTTAGGTATAGTTTTATGCAAACTTCACAGATAAAAAATAGTCAACCAAATAATGCAAAGGGCTTAGCAGAATCTTTAGACTGAAAGGGGCATAAGATCATGTATTCCCTGTAAAACTTTAATCAGGTTGCTTTGTAGTGATGATAAGGATTAAATATTGAGCCCAAGGGCACTGAGACCATTAGCAGCACAGAACTGGGTTCTACAGCCTCCCACCCTGCACAAGTGGAAAAGATTCATGACCACATTGTTTAGTTATTTACACTCCTAGGAAAAAAAAAAAAAAAGACAATAAGGCTTAGCCATGTTAACTTGTAGAACATGATAATTATGAAGTTTAAGGAGGAAGAAAATATAGAGTTGTAGATATATAGGTACTTCTACACTTCAGAGATTACTGAGATTTCAATCATTCATGGAACAAGAGTTTACTGAGTTTCTGTGGTTAGACAGGTGTTCCCCACCCTCCAGACACTTATAATTTGGGGTATAAAAGGAAAGGTGACAGGAAGAAGGTTGGAAGGGACAATGTGGAAATAACCAGGCCCTTTCTGGAATGAGAGGAAAAATCAGTACCACTGGACTGAGTTCTCTTCCTTGTTCTGCCTCCACACCTCTGCGTTTGTTGCTCCCATGCAATTCTCCCTTTGCCGCACATTGTCCTTGTTGTTCTCTGATTGTTCCCCTTCTCGCCAAACTTGTGGGAGCATTACAAATATTTATTATAATTGTTCCTTGGAAGAACTTGAGGTACTGTGCTGAGAACCTTCCTGTTTTCCAAGGAAAGTACTGTAAAACTTGCACATAAACAAGAATTATTGTTTTAGACAAGCTCTTCCAAGACAAATCATCCATGCTACTAGTTTCTGGCACAACCCTATCGCTAACCATCCATCTTGATCATATTTGAGGCTGAAGCACTTTTCTTACCTCATGGTCTTCCTTCCCTCCTGATTTTCTGACATTTCCAGTTCTTGCCAAATATTTATTTTTGATTAGAGGTTGCATAGGTTATTGGCTGGTCTGTGATGATGTCGTTAGTCAGGCTGAGATTTATATTGAGTACTGAAGCTCTGCAATAGGGGCTTGGTACTCGTATATTTGCTGGTCTTTTCTTAAAGATTTTGCTGTTAAGGCAAATGATACTCAGACCAAGAATGGCTGGTTTTGAACCAGGCACACAATTTGTCTTTAGTGAAATGCAAGTTCTTTACAATGGCAGTGGGGGTGGGGAAGAAAGGCTGGGAGCTTTGAAGATCAAGAGTTAAGTAATAGCTGTAGTTCTATGTTCTTCCCTATAGTTCATTGAGAAATAATAATAGCCCACTTTAATATATGTGTCTGGTACTGTGCTAAGCAGTTTAACACGGATTATCCCATTTCATCTTTATAGTACCATGATGAAGTAGATACTGTATTCCTAATTCATGGATGTGGAGACTGAGGCTTATTGAGTTTCAAGTACCTTGCCTTGTCATATATCCATTAAGTGTCAGAGTCAGGATTGAACCCAGGCCAGTCAGTTTTCAAGGCTTCAGCTCCTAATCACTGTGTTAAACTGTTAAACTTGGGTTTTCCTTCATTGTGGTGGATCTTACCTGTTTTCTTTTCTTTTCTTTCTTTTTTTATCTTCTAGTGTGCTTTACGCCCTTCTCTCTTTTCATCCAAACCATGGGAGACTTAGTGTACCTTTCAAACCTATGTCGAGTAAAAAAGATTCTAAATTACTTCACAGGAATCAGCGGCCCAATGTTAACTTAATTTTAGACAGAACATTAGGCTGTGTGACCTTCAAAACCCCTTTAACTCCTGTCAGTCTGTGATTCCAGAGAGGGATCTGGGTCTGAGTCACTGTTGCTAACTACATAACCTGAGACAAGAAGCATTACTTCTCAGGGCCTCAGTTTTCTTTTTCTGTAAAATAAGAATAAAGTGGCATATCTCAGAATTGATATGGCATTTGTGAAAGCATTGAGCCCAACGTCTAGAGTTTCACATCTTTATAACTAGACTGTTCAGATGGTTAATTTTCTCAGCAGTAACAATTTTTTAGGATGAAGCTCACTTCTTAAGATCCCATTAATTAGAAAAAGCATGGTCATTGCAGTTGAGATAAAGTGCATCTTTTCACAAAGACAAGGCTTTAACAACCAATGGACAGCTATAGAAACTCAAAATAGTAAGTGACCCTAAAGATGATATAATCCAATTCCATTATTTTGTAGATCTCAGCACTGAAACCCAGAGGTTAAATGGGTTTCCCCAAATCATACACTAAGTTGGTGGTAATTTCAAAGCCAGAACTTATTACATCTGATTCCAGGCACAGTGTTTTTGCTGCAAAATTCTAATAAACTCAAGATGAAGGATGGGGTTAGAGGGAAAACTATTTTAAATATATTATAAAATGAAACTGTTATATCCAATTTATTTCTATTTCTATGTTAATAATTGTTTATGTAGTAAATCTTATTTACAGTAAAGAACTAGGGGGAAAATTAGACTGTAGAATTCAATAGACGTGGATTTAAGATGCAGCTCTGTTACTTATTAGGTATTTGACCTTGAAGCTTAAAACTCTGTTTCCTTATCAGTAAAATGGGGATAATGATTATAATTTTCTAGTGGTTGGAAGGATTAAGTGAGATAGTATATGTGAGGTGCTTAGTGGAGTCATCATTTCATAAATGGTAGCACTTAATGATAACAATATGCCCACAGAGTTAGTGGGCACAACTTCAGTTACCACTACAACTACACCATCCACAGGTGAATTGCCAGTGGAACCAAATATGCCTGATTTCTAGTGAAAATCAATAAATGTCAGGACCAAATAGTTAGCCAAGATGTCCCTTGACTACAGGCTGCTCACACCACTGACTGATTTAGGGAATTCTCCTGAAGCACCGACATGGTGCTTAGTAGTGAACCAGTCCATAAAGTTCTAGTGCATGAGCTTTTACTGAGAAGAGCTGCTTACTGTCACGAAAAAGCCATTTATATTTCCCTTGCCTTTGGGTAAGTAAATATGAGTAAATACATTATACAGTTAGTTATGGACACTGGAGACTTCCAGGAAGAGATAGATGTCAGTAAGAGCAATACTCTAAATGTTTAAATAAACCTAAAACTAGATGCAATTCCTGTTTGTTAATTCTTCTATTTAAAGGGGTCTACTGTGAAACTCTGACTGATGGAGATAGGAGAATATATATGCAAGAGTGTCCATTGTTTTTAAGAAAGAGTATGTCTGAATGAGCTGGTTTTGTGGAATGATAAACACTATTAAGAGAAATGCTCTCATATTTTTCTATCTTTTGCTTGAATAATAAAATGCAGTAGTACATTTTTTTTCTCTTATTAATAATTTCTTAAATCATAGAACTGTGGGAGAAATATTAAATAATCCATTTTTATTGAATTCAAGGCAATTGATACCTGGCATCCTAGAAATGTAGGCTATGCTATTTCAAATTGGAAGCGTTTTTAAAATAATAAATTCCACAGTTCATCTTACACCAAAGAAAATCCAGTATCTTCTGGGCTAGATTTTATACAAATAACAGTCTCCTGACATCTGTTTGCAAATGTTCTCTTTCTGTTTACTTATAATAACTGTGTTGGTCAGAAATTAGGATTATTATTACAAAATAGTAGTTAAGTCCAGTGATAATGGAATCTAGAAGGAAGAGGAAGTTGAGTCAGTGCAAATTTTGTAAATTAATTCGATGTGGAACCTTGGAACCAGTTCCTAGAGTCTAAATTGATTAGACACTGCAACAATGCATTGTTCAAATATAATAATGGTTATGTACACATTGGCATGGATTTGACTACTTATTACTGCTATGCTTGACAGTATTTTAAAGGAATCCCTGAATATATACTAATAATATAATGTTTCATCCTTGAATCATGAAAGCTACAAGTTCATGAAACACCTAAAGAGGCAGACAGATGGACAGAAAGTAGAAGAGAGATAGAGGTAGAGATAATGAAAGAGAGAGGAAGAAGAAGGTAGAGGAGAAGAGGAGGAGGGGGTAAGAGGAGGATGCAGGAAAGGAGGGAGGGGGAGGGAAAGAGAAATGCATTAAGTGAAACTTGGCCAATGTCCAGAGCAGCTATTTCTCACTTTAGCTTTTATCCTATAATCCAAAACTGAGAGGAAATATCATTTGACAGCTGCATCGCAGAAATAGGAAAGGGCTCTAAATCAGTCACTCCTGTAGAAGACTTGATGTCTTAGGCTCTTATGAAGGACCCATATATCTGTTCATCTTTGAGCACACATTTCTCATGTCTGTTTTTCTGTCCAGAGCAATGCTGTCCCTACTTGCCTGTTGTGTCTTAACTGTTTTCATTGCTGTGTAAATATTGCATGATTTGGAATATTGCCACTTGCAATCATGTCATCTTTAAGAAATGTGAACATGCTAAGAGTACACGTTATCTTCAGTTATGATGAGTTGATTCATTACTGGATACTAGTTAGCCAAAGATAGAAGTAATTTTTATGCTATTAATCATATGTTTCCTGCAAGCTCTATGGTAGGTGTCAAAAAAGGAAAATTGTGCAAACATTTTATCCATTAATATCATCTTAATTTTTGAAGAATGTCTCATGATTCTTCAGGGAAGGTGTGGCATAATTTAAGAACAATGTAGATCTATTATTAGTGGGTAGTTTTTAGAAAGGAAGTAGAAGTTGCATGTGAAACTCAAAGGGAAATCATTTGACATTAGTAGGGAGATCTATATAAGGTTTGAGTATTTTGGGACCAGAAAATAATCTACTTAGATATGTGCCTTGTCTTACATAAATAATAAGCATGGAATTAAGGATAAGAGTCTGTGTAGGTTGGAATCTGAACTAGAATACAGCCAGGTTTTGAGCCTTATACTGATTGCCCTTACATCAGTCTTGCACAAGTTAATGTTGCGTGATTCAGATATCTTCTGTGAAGGAGGAAGATGAATTACATTCATTCACCAACCATTTATGGGATGTCTACCATGAGTCACAAACTATGTTAGGCATTGAGGATATAAATATAAATAAGATAAATTCACACCCTTCAGGAGCACAGGTGATAAATGAAGATAAACAGGGTTCTAAACATGGTAAAGGCAAAGGGCAGCTCTGGGGGGCCAGTCCAGACTCCTTCTTCTCTGTCCAGACTCCAGCTGAGTGACGCTGGACAAAAAGTACTATGCCTTTCAGAGCCTTTTTTCCTCAGCTAAAAATTGGGGATGACAATGGCAAAACTTAAAAACTCCTCTCATCCAAAAATAAACAAACAAACAAACAAACAAAACCTCTCAGAAAGTTGTCAGTAAGTCCAAGTAAGAATAGAATAACAACATCTTATAAATGGTAAAGTGTTAAACTTATAGGAGTTATTTTAGAAAGGAAATACGGTAGAGTGAATGGGCATGGATTTGGAGTTGTTAAACTCAGTTCAGAGCTCTACAACTTAAAAATTATATGGAATCGAGATGTCATGAAGATTAAATAAAGTCATTCATTCATCCATCCAACAAAGTTCTTAAGCACCTATCTTTTGCTAGGCATAATACTGAAAAACTGTTTGCAAAGGGCCAGATAGTAAGTATTTTACTTACTATCTGTGGGCTATATGGTGTTCATTGCAACTACAAAACTCAGTTGTTGTAGAGTGAAAACAGCCAAAAAGAATTCATAAACAAATAGGTTTTCTTGTGTTACGATACAAATTTATTCCTTCATAACTTTATTACTCCTACTCCTGCCTGTTATGGATTAAACATGGTCTTTGATCTTGTGGTGGTTTTATTCTAGTGGGCAATATAGGCAAATCAAAAGAAAACAAAAAAAGCAAGATAATGCAGATAACCTTTCTGTAATCACCTGTGGAAATGAGTGCTGTGTCTTTCAGTGCGTGCTAATGAGTAGGAGCTTGATGACTGCTTGTTGAGTTACATACGCAGAAATATTTTCTACTTGTTCTCTGTTTTCTGTTACTATGTTTTCTTCAGTGTTGAAAACATGGTTGGTAATCAACAGAAGACACGGAGTGAATTTATAAATTCTCACTTATAAATTGTGTCTCAACAAGATTCTGAGGCCAAACATACTACTAAATGCTAATCTGTTGAGGGTCATTTATATTATTGTTTTACAAAATTTCAAGTAGGCAGTGGTATTCATTAGCTTTAAGGTGATTCTGACTCTGCCTCAGTTCTGGGACTCTGGGAACAGAGTAAGATTGTCAGTGCTAGACTTTTGAGAGGTGCCCTCAATGTCTCCTGCACAGGTTCAAAAAGTCTTAGCAGAAAGGCACAAGGGATTGTCTGGGCCCTTGATCCAACATCTACTGGGGTCACTATGTAAGGAAGAAATAGAAAATGGATTAAAATTAACTTTCAAACTGTATTTTTACAGCATAATCTGCTATTGAGCTTTCTATGAGTTTGAAAGTCTGTAGGAACAAGGGTAACCATGGGATCTCAAATTTTGTAAACTGTCTCATTTTCAAATTGTGCTGGATCTTTTAAGACCACAAAACTCAGCCCTTCCCTTAATTCTCCTCCTCAAAGATACATGGGGCATGTGGACATATAGGAATAGCCTAAACTCTCCACAGACTCCCTCAATCCCCCAAATCATATGAATAAAGGAGAGAGGGATATCTTGATTGGTCACTGAAATTATAAAATTGTTGACTTAAGAGTACTTAGATTTTATTCATTCAAACTATTCATTTATGGGTAGAGAAACAGTCTCCTAGAGGAGATGATGATTGTATTTAGTTTTGGGGTTAGGAAATGTAGAAGTAGGTAAAATGGAATTAGTTTCAATTTGAAAATAAATGACTAGATTATTTTTAATTTTTATAAAGTACTACTTTTAGAATTCAATATACAATCATATATTATTATAAAAATTAATAATACCAGACATGTATGTAATGCCTACTATGATCCAGGCTTATTAAACCTCCCAAGTCACCCAGTGCTATTATTAGTATTCCTTTTCTACAGATGACACAACTAAAGAAGAAAGAATGTGAAGCTTACCTAAGAATATGAAGCAAGGAGGTCACAGAGGTGGGATTTGAATTCAGGTGTTCTCCTTACAGAGTGAGATTTCCTCTATGATGTACAAAATTATTATCTCTTTCAGTTCTTATGACTACACAATGAGACAGCGATCAGACCCTCAGCAGGATTAACATTTGAATGCAGAATTGCTTAAATATAAATAGACTATCAATATTAATGATAGTCTATTTTAGGCAATAACAATCAATGTATACTAGGATTTTTCTAGGAGATTTCCTTAATGCCAGTCACAGAATAGCCATTGATACCTGAATTATACTTCATGGAAATAAGTTTTTGTTTGTTTGTTTGTTTTTATTGAAATATAATTGACCCTCAACACTATATTAGTTCCTGCTGCACAAAATACTGATTGGATATTTTTGTACATTACACAGTGATTACCATGATAAGTCTAGTTACCATCTGTCACGGTGCAAAGTTATTACAGTATTATTGACTATATTCCCCGTGCTGTACATTTCATCCCTGTGACTCATTTATTTTGTAACTGGAGGTTTGTGCCTCTTCATTCCCCTCAACTATTTCACTCATCTCACCACACCTATCCCCTCTGGCGACCACCAGATTCTTTTCTGTATCAATGAGTCTGTTTCTGTTTTGTTACATCTGTTCATTTGTTTTGTTTTATAGATTTCACGTATAAGTAGAATCACACGTTTTTTGTCTTTCTCTGTCTGACTTACTTCATTTAGCGTAATACCACCTAGGTCTGATCTGCCTTGACTAGATTTTGACCTCTTTTCTGTCACTCTCCCTAGTCTCCTTCTTCCAGCTCTCCAGCCACACTGATCACTAGTATCTTCCAGATACCCTGGGGCTCTGGTGTCTTTCCCTTTGCCCAGGGATAGTGTTGCTGACTCATTCTCACACTTCCTTCAGGTCTCTGCTCAGTTGTCACCAATCAGAGCAGCCTTCTCTGACCACCCACATTTGGACTGTCCCCACTCACCCTCACTGTGCTTTTTTGTGCTTCATAGTCCTTATTTTCATCTGACATATACTGTGTGCTTACTGGCTTATTGTGTATTTCCACCACTAGAGAGTGGGCTTGATGAAAAAGGGGACATTTTTGACTCACTGACATATTCCCATGCTAGAATAGTGCCTGGGATTTAATAAATATTTGTTGAATGAATGAATAAGTGATGAAAGGAGAGGAACACAAATGCAGAACATTTCCACTGTACTTGCTCAGGCTTTACTGAGAATGGTAACAATGACCACTGGGTGGCCACAGCTACCTTCACCATCCACGTGGGCCACACTCCTTGCTGAGTATACCATGCCAGAGAGCTTTGTATGCTGCCGTTCTTCTGAGGGGAGGGCTGCAGGCTGTTTGTCTTGGTTCTGATTGTCTAAGGGAAGTGAGCATTTAAAAGACCCCGTCAGAAATTTTTTACCAGGCTGCTTTGCAATCCGCACTCATTCACTTGTTGATTTATCCGCTGAGCACTTATTGTATGCCAAGTGCTTAAGCGATAGAGATGAATGTGCTAGGGTCCCTGCTCCCAAGGAGCTGACCCAGCGGTATTGGAGGAGGCAAGGGAAGAAAAGGTCACAGTCCTTCCTCATAAGAGATCTGTCACAGGGACAAGAGGTTGTGGAGATGCAGTAGGGGCGTCCAAAACATGGAGCATGTAGGGAGCAGTTTTAGAGAACAGGCTTCTCAGACAAGAAGGCAGATAAACAGAGCTTTGAAGGAAACTAAGGCTTTTCCAGGTGGAGATGGTGGAAGTCTTTCCAGGAAAAGGGAGACGGCATGCAAAAAGGTCGGGAGCTGAGAGGACTTGCACAGCTGAAACTTGAGCAGATTATTTTGCCTGGAGAGTGAGCTACCAGGTGGGAGAAGAAAGAGGTGAGGCTGGAGAAAGAGCGCTTAATGATGTATAAAAAAGTTAAGCTTGTTTTATTTTATTTGATTAATTAATTAATTATTTTTCTGTGGTACGTGGGTCTCTCACTGTTTTGGCCTCTCCCGTCGCGGAGCACAGGCTCCGGACGTGCAGGCTCAGCGGCCATGGCTCACGGGCCCAGCCACTCAGCGGCACATGGGATCCTCCCGGACCGGGGCATGAACCCGCGTCCCCTGCATCAGCAGGCGGACTCCCAACCACTGCGCCACCAGGGAAGCCCTAAGCTTATTTTAAAAAGCAAATTCCAGAAATGCATATCTCTATACCTCTGGGTGGGTTTTCAAGGGAACTATAACTAGGTGACAGGAGCCTATCATTTTTTCTGTGTGATTCAGGAAACAAAATATACAAAACTTTCAAATGCAGTCATTTATTCATTTTATGTTCATCCTACTAATTTTGGTTTGAACACCTGCTAGGTGCCAGGTACTATGTTAGGTTCTAGTAGTGCAGAATTAAAATAAATCCTTGGTGTTAGAAGCACATAATTAAATATTATCCACATCTGTCAATTTAGATCCAGGAACCTAGAAATGCAATTAAGATAGAAATACACAACTGGCTGGCTTCATGGTCATGTGAGCTGTGCAGTCCCACAGGATCTTGTGCCCAGGCGGGCCCTACACTTAGTTTAATGCTCAGCTGTAGCTGTCTTGAAATTCTTAATTTTTGAACATCCCACATTTTCGTTTTGCAATAGCTCTTGCAAATCATGTAACTTATCCTTATAGTGAGATGGAATTGTGAAGTTGAGCTAGAGCAGGGATATGCAAACAACATCCCATGGACCCAATCCAGCTGACATTCTATTTTTTGTATGGTCTTTGAGCTATGAATATTTTTTACATTTTAAATGGTTGAAAAAAATCAAAAGAAGAGCAGTATTTCATAATATGAAAATTACATGAAATACAAATTTCAGTATCTGTAAAAATATTTTATTTCCGTACAGCGGTGCTTTCTGTGTTTGTGTTGTCTGTGGCTGCTTTTGTGGTACTATGCCATGATGGAGTAATTGCAGTAGAAATCTTATGGCCTGTAAAGCCCAAAATGTTCACTACCTGAACATTCCTAGAAAACGTGTGCTAACCTTGATCTAGAGGATATTCTACTATTTTAATGATTAGACTCCTTATTTTCAGTCATTTTCTATTTGCTGTCAGAGTTGTAACTTTATTTTCAGTTGCTTTCTGGCTCTAAACAGAATAAGCTTTGAGCTCACTGTTGTATCCCCAGATCTAAGAGGGTACCTGATATACACTAGGCACTCCAAAATACTTAACAAGAGTCCAGTGTTGTAGGATTATTGTTAGGTGTATCTTCTCTTTCCCATTGTATGTCATGCCCTGAAGGCGGTGATAGTATGGGAGAGAGCTCCAGTCCCAAAGACATCTTGTGGAGCACTTTTCACTTAGAATGTGCTCTTGCTCCGCAAGCTCAATAGGGGCCCAGTAGTGTTAGAATAGTGCTGCTGCTGGCTGCTGGACTCCTTGAGAAGGAGAAAGATCATGAGCAGATGAGTTCTTAAAGTATGTTTGGAAGCTTCAAGATCAAAGACTGAAGATAAAAAGCAATACTTAATCTTAAGGCTCAAGGCAAAAACAAATATGCAAAGCACATGAAATGTCTTCTTGTGATGACTAGAAGAACGTGGTACATCAGGATGCTGATGCATGGTAAGGAGCAGTGTCTTGTTTACACGCCTGTGACTTCCAAATCTATGTTTTTCAGTCCTGACTTCCAAACTTATATATCTCCACTTGGTGCTGACTAGACAATTCAAACTGAATAAACCCAAAACTGAAGCCTTTGATTTTTCCCTCCAAATATACTTCTCCCCCCCATATTTCCTGTGTCAATAATACTATCCCAACAGCTACTCAAGGTGAAAACCAGGAGTCATTCTTGACTTTTATCTTTTTCTCACCATTCTCTTTCCCCATATAGTTCATGACGAGGTCCTTTCACTCTACCTACCAATTTCACTCTACCAAATTGTACCCAGTATCTCCTTTTCTCTCCATCTTGCATACTGCTTCCTGGATCCTGGACCTCCATTGCATCTCTTCTGAACCACTGCTAAGGCCTCTCGTGGGCTCCCTGCTTTCACCTATATCCGCACATATTCTCCACATGGCAAGAAGAGTATTAGGAAATATTTTGAACATACAAAAGTTATGGAGAATAATGTAATGAAGATATATGTATCTATCACACAGTTTTAGGAATAAACAACGAAAAACAATGAAATCTCCTGAATCCCCTGGCTATTATTTCTTTCTCCTCTGTCCTCACAGATAACCACTATTTTCAATTTAAGGAATGTCATTTCCATGAATGTGTTTATATTTTTGCAATATATGTATTGCTAAACAAGATGTAGAATTTTTCTTGCATGTTGTTAATTATATAAATTGTATTGGGTTGTCCAAAAAGTTTGTTTGAGTTTTTCCGTAAGATGTTATGGAAAAACCCAAACGAACTTTTTGGCCAACCCAATATTACACTGTTTGAATCAAGTAGGTTTTTTCTCACAGACATTTTCTGTTTTGGGGGTTTTTTCTTTTTTTTTGAAACAGTTGATTTACAATGTTGTGTTAGTTTCTGGTGTACAACAAAGTGATTCAGTTATCTATCTATCTATATGTATATATATTCTTTTTCAGATTCTTTTCCATTATAGTTTATTACAAGATATTGAATATAGCTCCCTGTGCTATGCAGTAGGACCTTGTTGTTTATCTGTTTTATATATAGTAGTGTATATCTGTTAATCCCAAACTTCTAATTTATTCCCTGCCCCATCCCCCCCGACCACCCGCTTTCCCCTTTGGTAACCAGAAGTGTATTTTCTATGTCCATGAATCTGTTTCTGTATTGTAAATAAGTTCATTTGTATCATTTTTTTTTAGATTCCACATATAAGTGATATTATATGATATTTGTCTTTCTCTGTCTGACTTACTTCACTTAGCATGATCATCTCAAGGTCTGTCCATGTTGCTGCAGAAGGTATTTCATACTTTTTTATGGCCGAGTAGTATTCCATTGTATATATATACCACAATTTTTTTTAAGCATTCATCTGTTGATGGACACTTAAGTTGCTTCCATGTCTTGGCTATTATAAACAGTGCTGCTGTGAACACTGGGAGTCATGCATCTTTTCAAATTATAGTTTTCTCCAGATATGTGCCCAAGAGTGGGATTGCTGGATCATATGGTAACTATTTTTAGTTTTTTAAGGAACCTCCATACTGTTCTCCATAGTGGCTACACCAATTTGCATTCCCACCAACAGTGTAGGAGGGTTCCCTTTTCTCCACACTTTCTCCAGCATTTATTATTTGTAGTCTTTTTGATGATGGCCATTCTGACCAGTGAAAGGTGATAGCTCATTGCAGTTTTGATTTGCATTTCTCTAATAATTAGTGATGTTAAGCATCTTTTCATGTGACTGTTGGCCATCTGTATGTCTTCCTTGGAAGAAATGTCTATTTAGGTATTCTGCCTGTTTTTTGATTGGGTTGTTTGTTTTTTTGATATTGAGCTGTAAGAGCTGTTTGTATATTTTGGAAATTAATCCCTTGTCAGTTGCATCATTTGCAAATATTTTCTCCCATTCTGTAGGTTGTATTTTTATTTTGTTTATGGTTTCCTTTGCTTCAAAAGCTTGTAAGTTTGATTCGGTCACATTTGTTTACTTTAGCTTTAATTTCTTTTGCCTTAGAAGACTGGCCTAAGAAAACATTGCAGTGATTTATGTTAGAAAAGGTTTTGCTTATGTTCTCTTCTAGGAGTTTTATGGTGTCATGTCTTATATTTAAGTCTTTAAGCCATTTTGGGTTTATTTTTGTATGTGGTGTGAGGGAGTGTTCTAACTCATTGATTTATGTGCATCTGTCCAGCTTTCCCAGCACCACTTGATGAAGAGACTGTCTTTTCCCCAGTGTATATTCTTGCCTCCTTTGTCAAAAATTAATTGACAGGTGTGTGGGTTTATTTCTGGGCTCTTTACTCTGTTCCATTGATCCATATGTCTGTTTTTGTGCCAATACCATGCTGTTTTGATTACTGTAGCTTTGTAGTATTATCTGAAGTCTGGGAGGGTTATTCCTCCAGCTTTGTTCTTTTTCTTCAGAATTGCTTTGGCAATCTTGCAGACTTGTTTTTGAGATTTGTCTATTTGGCTGTGGTTTTTAAGTTTCATTGCCACTATATGGTTATATTATAATTTTATTCATTCCTTTCATTGTTGATGGACATTGAGATGGTTTTCAAATTTTTACTGTATACAAAAAAAAATGTAATTAACCTTTTTGGACATCTCCCTGTGCACATGTATAAGAATTTCTCTAGGGCAGTGATTTTCAAACATTTTTTAATGTAACCAGAGTAAGACATACTTTTAACATTATAACCTTTGTGTTTTGGTTTATATACATATTTGTATGATTGAAACTGAAATTTCATGAAATAAAACTTGCCTTTTCTTAGTTTCAATGTGTTCAGATAATTTCCTATTCTTTGTTATTCTTTGTTCCATAATATTGTTATTCTCTGCTATGTGATTCTGATTTATAAAAGTGTTATTCCAGATCTACAACACTGCTTTCATATTCCATTGGTGGGCCAACACCCCCTATTTGAGAAGCATTGTTCTTTTTCATACACTAAGAGCAGAGTTGCTGGGTATACATGTCTTTAACTTCATTAATTATTGCCAGATTACTCCGCAAAGTGATTGTAAAGACTTGCACTTCTACCTACTCACACATACTTGCTATTGTCCAACTTTTAAATATGTGTCAATATGATGGTTATAAAATGGTATCTTGTTTTAACACACATTTACCTGATTAATAGTGAGTTTGAGCATATTTTATATGTCCTATTTAAAACCCTTCTATGGCATCCAAGAACATTTGAATAAAATTCTGCTTCCATACTATGTCTGATAGGTTATTTTTTATTTATTTATTTTTTTTGCGGTACGCCGGCCTCTCACTGTTGTGGCTTCTCCCGTTGCGGAGAACAGGCTCTGGACGCGCAGGCTCAGCAGCCATGGCTTCACGGGCCTAGCCGGTCCGCGGCATGTGGGATCTTCCTGGACTGGGGCATGAACCCATGTCCCCTGCATCGGCAGGCGGACTCTCAACCACTGTGCCACCAGGGAAGCCCTCTGATAGGTTCTTTATGATCTAACTCCCTCTCCTTTGCTCTCATCTTGAACCATTTTTCTCTTTCTATTCCTCAACTTTACCAAGCTTATTTCTGTTTCACTTTCTGTGTTGCCTAAAATGATGCCTTCCATATTTTTGCATCTGGTTTAAGGTTAAATGTGACCCCTACAGAAAGACTTTCCTCACCTTCAAGAAGAAAAGCCTTTCCCATCCATTCTCTCTACTCATAGTTATACTCTTTTAACAGATTTATGATATCTATTGCATTGTGATCTGAGCTGAAATTTCCATTTTAGCAATTCAGATATCTATAATAACATAATTCATGTTGAATGGTCAAAGGATTACCTGTACTTGGAATATGGCAGTCAAAGGAAGTGATACTTGAGGGGAGACTATCTTAAAACATGGTTAGTAGGTTCAGGAGGTATAAAAAAGGCCTGAAAAATGAAAGCATATAATGTGTGGTCAATGCAGGCAAACAAGAAAAGAGTAGACTATGACTTAATATGGCTGATGAATGAGGCCCATGGTGTTCTGGGAGGATAGGTTTCTGAGGAAAGTTAAAGCTGAGACTAAGCCATGGATTTTATCCAGTAGGGAAGAATGTCATTGATTAGTTTATTTTTGACCCCCTAAAATTGTCCAGTTATTTTTAATGCATTCTGTCAAATCAGTGACCTAACTTAGAACACCTAATGTTCAGTATTCTTAATTCTATTCTGTATTATAAGTAGGGGTTACATTAAAAGACTGAGAGTAGGGATTTTGTCTGCTGCATTCACCTTTGTATACCCAGTGCCTAGGACAGTGCCTCTTGGCAGGCATTAAAATATTTTGGGGATGAAAATATGATGTTTTTCCTCTTTTGATTCATTATTTTAGTAATAAATACACAATGAACCTGCATGTAATAGGAGTCAGTCACTAGTCTAGATGGAAGTCTCTTTGAATAAAATAGAGGAACATAATTAGATGAGTCCATCGTAGATAGTATGGCTAAAGTATAAACATAGTGCTGTGGGTGTGAAAGCACAGAAAAGGAGAACCTAAACTTCCTCAAGGGATGGGACAGGGGGTGGTTTGTCAGGAATTTTTCCTGGTAAAGGTTGTGCCTGATCCAAGTATTAAGCAATGATTAAAAGTTAAAGAAATTGAAGACAACACAAACAAATGGAAAGATATACCATGTTCATAGATTGGAAGAATTAATATTGTTGAAATGACTATACTATCCAAGATAATCTACAGATTCGGTGCAATCCCTATCAAAATACCTGTGACATTTTTCACAGAACTAGAACAAATTATTTTAAAATTTGTATGGAAACACACAGGGCCCAAAATAGCCAAAACAATCTTGAGAAAGAAGAACAGAGCTGGAGGTATCATGCTCCCTGACTTCAGGGACTACAAAGCTACAGTCATCAAAACAGTATGAGACTGGCACAAAAACAGACACAAATCACTGGAACAGAATAGAGAGCCCAGAAATAAACCTATGCACTAATGGTCAATTAATCTATGACAAAGGAGGCAAGAATATACAATAAAGGGAAAAACAATCTCTTCAATAAGTGGTGCTTGGAAAAGTGGACAGCTACATGTAAAAGAATGAAATTAGAACATTTTCTGACACTATATGCAAAAATAGACTCAGAATGGATTAAAGACCTAAATATAAGACCAGAAACCATAAAACTCGTAGAAGAAAACATGGGCAGAATACTCTTTGATGTAAACTGTAGCAAGGTTTTTTTGGATCTGTCTCCTAAGACAAAGGAAACAAAAGCAAAAATGAACAAATGGGACGTAATTAAACTTGAGAGCTTTTGCATAACAAAGGACACCACTGGCAAAATAAAAAGGCAATACTGAATAGGAGAAAACATTTGCAAATGATATGACCAATAAGGGGTTAATAGACAAAATATATAAACAGCTGATACAACTCAACATAAAAAAAAAAAAAACTGAAAATGACCATAATACTCGAATAGACATTTTTCCAAAGAAGACATACAGATGGCCAATTGGCAGATGAAAATATGTGCAACATTGTTAATCATCAAATAAATGCAGGGGCTTCCCTGGTGGCGCAGTGGTTGAGAGTCCACCTGCCGATGCAGGGGATGCGGGTTTGTGCCCCGGTCCGGGAAGATCCCACATGCCGCGGAGCGGCTGGGCCCCGTGAGCCATGGCCGGTGAGCCTGCATGTCCGGAGCCTGTGCTCCACAACGGGAGAGGCCACAACAGTGAGAGGCCGGTGTACCGCAAAAAAAAAAAAAAAAAAATGCAAATCACAACCACAATGAGATATCACATCACACCTGTCAGGATGGCTATCATCAAAAAGACCACAAATAACAAATGTTGGAGAGGATACGGAGAAAAGGGAACACTTTTGGTGGGAATGTAAATTGGTGTAGCCAGTGTGGAAAACAGTATGAAGGTTCCTCAAAAAACTAAAAATAGAACTACCACGTGATTCAGTGATTCCACGCCTGGGTATATATCCTAAGAAAATGAAAATAGTAATTCAGAAAGATACATTCACCCCAATGTTCATAGCAGCATTATTTACAGTAGCCAAAACATGGAAGCAACCTAAGTGTCCATCAACAGATGAGTGGATAAAGAAGATGTACACACACACACACACACACACACACACACACACACACACACACACACACTGGAATATTACCCAGCAATAAAAAAGAATGAAATTCTGACATTTACAGCAACATGGGTGGACCTAGAGATTACGCTTAGTGAAATGTCAGACAGAGAAAGACAAATACTGTATAATAGCACTTGTATGTGGAATCTAAAAAGTAAAACAAACGAGTGAATCTAACAAAAAAAGAAACACAGATATAGAGGACAAACTAGTGGTTACCAGTAGGGAGAGGGAAAAGGGGAGGGGCAAGTAGGGGTAGGGGATTAAGAGGTACAAACCACTAGGTATTAAAAAAAAATAGGCTACAGGGATATATTGTACAGCACACAGAATGTAGCCAATATTTTATAATACCTGTAAATGAAATATAAAATTGTGAATCTCTATGTTGCACACCTGAAACTTATATAATACTATAAATCAACTACACCTCAATAAAAAATATAATTAACCCAGCGAAGAATATGGGAAAGGATATTCCAAGCATAGAAAGAATATGATGAATAAATGGATTCTAGAAATAGTTGAGTATTATTAGAATATAAAATGTAAGTGAGTAAATAAAGTATAAGAGAAGAGCAAAATTTTATTTATGGAAGGTCTTGATGACCATGCTAAGAGAGCTTGCGAACAATAAGGAGCTACTGAAAGGTTTAATAAGGGCATATAACATGATCAAATGCATTTTAAAAGATCACTTCTGGGGATGTATGGATGTTGAGTTTTAGGAGGCAGATATTAATGGAGGAGACATTTAATTATGGTTAGGATGCAGAAATTTTCAAGAGACAACCACATTTACCCTAACAACAAGAAAAAGCCAAAGAAGCCACAAAAATAATCGCTATTTTAAAGGCCAAAAAAGAGCTAAGCATGCAACGAAACTTAAATGAGCTAAATTCCAGAAAGAGGTAAGCCTTTCCTAGGAGAGAAGAGATTCATGAATGTTTTCAACCCTGGAGGAATGATACAAGGAACTATGAAGACATCATACATAGGTATAAGAGAAACAACCTGAAGTTTGGAATAGTTAGGACCCAGTTTACAGAAGAGAATAGGTAGAGTAGATGAACTGTGAGGTTCATCCAGAGCACACAGAGCTTTAAATGAGTACAAAGCAAAGGTTTAGTTATATTTTTTTATAGCCCACTGAAAACGGTGGAAAAGGAGAGCTGAGAGAAGTCCTTCTGTTGTGCATCATGCCTTCATAGAAGGCACCACAGAAGTCTGCCCACTGAAGGCTGGGGGAAGGGAATCAGAGGACAAGGGGATACGGAGGCAGTGAAACCCAGAGCAGGAGCCCAGCACATAGAGATCCTCAGTGATTGAGAGGGCTGGAGGCTAGGCTATAAAATAGGGAGAGACCTCCCTGGTTTAGAAATCTGTAGGCTGAGCTATAAAGCTTAAAGTGTCCTCCAGAGAAACTTAAGGACATTTTCAGGTAGGCAAATGCTGTTTTCCTGCAGACCTGTGTAAGAAGGAAATTCTTCAGACTGAAACAAAATGATAGTTGAAGATCACCTGGGTCTATAGGAGGGAATATAGATGTAAATAGAAAAAATAATAGAAAAAGACTTCTTAAAAATCGTCTTTCACCCAACTGTGTTCACTTTAAATATAAAGACATATAAAGACAGTTTCTTAGTCTGTTTGGGCTGCTATAACAAAATACCACAAACCAGGTGGCTTATTAACAACAGAAATTTATTTCTCACAGTTCTGGAGTCTGAAAAGTCCAAAATCAAGGCACTTATGGATTCACTGTCTGGTGCGAGCCCACTTTCTTGTTCATAGATGGCCTTCTTTTCACTGTGTCCTCACATAGCAGAAGGATCGAGGGATCGCTCTGGGACCTCTTTTATAAGGGTGCTAATCCTATTCAGGAGGGCTCCACCCTCATGACCTAATCACTTCCCAAAGGCCCCACCTCCAAATATCATCACATTGCGTGTTAGAATTTGACATATGAATTTTGGGGAGACACAAATATTAAATCTAGAGAAGACAGGTTGAAAGAAATAGGGTAGAAAAAATAACATGCGAACAATAAACATAAGGTAGCTGCTGAAACTGTACCAATCGTAAGAAAATGGGTCCCAAGAGTGGAGTGTTACAGATAAAGAGATAGTGCATCAGCAAGGTTATACAGTTCTGAATGAGTATGACTTAATAATAGAGCTTTGGTCAGTCCCAGTTGACCTAACTTATTAGAGTTGGGGATTTTGAAGATATTGACAGTACGAATTTAAATAAAAATCAGTAAGAATGTAGAGGATTTGAGCAATATTAGTTACCAGTTTGACCATAGTTGACATTTATAGAATTCTACATCCAACTTCTAAAGAATACATATTATTCTAAAGTTCACATGGAACATTCACCACCTGCAGGGTCACAGAACAAATTCCAATAAATTTTAAGGAACTGAAATCATACAGAATATGTTTCTAGGCACAAAAGTAATAAATTAAAGTCAATAACATTATATGTCTAGAAAAGCCCCAAAACAACCAAAAGGGAAAGAGAGAGAAAGAGAAGAGAAGGGAGGGAGGGGGGAAAGGAGGGAGAAAGAGAGGGAGGGAGGGAAGAAAGAAGAAAGAGAACGGAAAATTGAAGGGCTTACCTTAACTGACTGTACTATGAAGCTATAGTAATCAAGAGAATGTGTGGTATCAACATAAGTACACTAAATATATCAATGAAACAGAGTAAACAAAACAGAAATACACACAAACATGTATAATCAATCGATTTTGACAAGTTAATCCAAGTGGAGAGAGTAAAGTATTTCAACAAGTGGTTCTGGAAAGACTAATATCCAAATGGAAAAAATGAGGCTCAACCCTTTCCTCACACCATAACATAACAAAAATTTGAGGTGAATCATAATTCTACAGGAAAATTTAAAGATGTATAGCTTCCTAATTAAAGCATAAGAGGATATCTGTGCAAACTTAGGGTAACCAACAATTTTTAGGATACAAAAATCTTAAACATAAAAGAAAGAAAATGATAATAAGTTGCATTTCATCAAAATGAAATTTTCCTGGCAAGGACAAACTGGAAGGACATATTTGTATTACATATATTTGACACAGAACTTGTATCCAAAATATATAAAGAATTCTTACAAATATCTATAATTAAGGCAACCCAATAAAAAAGTGGAACAGGTATTTTTTTTTAATATTTATGTATGTATTTGGCTGCACCAGGTCTTAGTTGTGGCACGTGGGATCGTTGTTGCTGCGTGCGGGATCTTCTTTGGGGCATGCGGGGTCTTTTTAGTTGTGGCACGCGGGATCTTTAGTTGCAGCATGCAGGATCTTTAGTTGCGGCATGTGACCTCTTAGTTTTGGCACATGGGATCTAGTTTCCTGACCAGGGGTCGAACCCGGGCCCCCTGCATTGGGATCGCAGAGTCTTAGCCACTGGACCACCAGGGAAGTGCCAGGAACAGGTATTTTTAAAAAAGAAAATCCACACAAAAGCCTGAGAATATCAAGAATTGATATGAATGTGGAGTACTCAGAACTCTCACGCATTTTTGATAGGATTATAAATTGACTCTTATCACTTAGTTAAACAGACAATTTCTTGTAAACCTAAACACATATTTATCCTATGAATCAACATTCCATTTTTTTTGGTATTTAATCAAAAGAACTTAAAATATATCTTCACACGAGACCTGTACAAAAATCTTTATAGCAATCCTAATCATGGGGCCCCAAACTGGAAGCAACCTAAATGCCCATCAACAGGTGAATACATAAACAAATGTGGTCCCTTCATACACTGGAATACTACTCAGCCCATAAAAAGGAGCAGTGCTGTTATACACAATAGCCACATAGGAATCTCAAAAACGTTATGTTGTATGAAGCAAATTCGACACAAAAGGATATGTAACTGTGTGATTCATTTATGTGAAGCTCTCAAACTAGCAAAACAAATCTATGGTGATATAAATCTTAAGTTGTTGCCTCTGGGAAATAGAGGGAGTTTATTGGAAAGGGAATAAGGAAGCTTTCTGGGATGATGGAAATATTTTATATCTTGCTTTGGATTGTATTAATAGGGATATAAGCAGTTATCAAAATTCATTGAACTGAATACTTAATTTCTGTATGTTTTTCTATACATTATATATATATATATATAATATCTCAATAAAATGATGTAAAACAATTGAATGGAGCCAATCAGGCTTCTGAGGAAGCTGTTGCAGTAATTGAGACCAAAGCTAATGAGTTCCTGGACTCAGGCAGTGGATGCTAAGAGAGAGAAGATGGAAGCAGGAATTCATTGTGAAGGCTCTCCCTGGAGTCTGGGACTTCTCAGACCACAGTCAGTCTAGGTCATTTGGGGACCACTGATGGAAGAGCAGAAGTTAAAACCTAATCTTTGAATCTGCTAAGTATATTCTGGCTCCTTTTTGGAGATTTAGATGATTGTGTATAGTGAGGTATTGCTGAATCCTTTCCAAAGTCCTACTATGGTTTGCACAGATTCAACAACCTGTATACCTATTATACAAGTCACCTATTTTGCAAGTCACTAAACCAGGGAAGCCACCCAGCCCTCCCCATCAGGATACCATGTGCCCAGGGGTAAATACAGGTGACTGTGTGACATGAGGCAGTTTAACTGGTCGCTCAAGATGAGGAGAGAAGAGGGCTACTTTATTCACTTGTCACCTTTGGAGAGATTGAACCAAAAGCCTTGAAAAATAAAAAAAAGAAAGATGATAATGGGCTGGGGGGAAGTAACGAGAGTGTGCAGGTTGAATGCAAGTGTTGCTTCTAAAAAACAGCAGTTTAATAGAACTGAAACTTCTGAAAATGTCTTGCTGGTATGATTGATGACTGTTCAGTTCATCCAGATGATTGGCAACAGGCTGCTTGAAGCAGAAATCCCAAGTTTGATACAAGCAGTGAGCGGACTTGTGTGGGGTGATGATGGGTATCTCGGAGTGCATGCAGATGAGGTCTGGGTTTCCTAAGCAGCCGAGGCCCCTAAAACACATTGGGTGGTGGATTCCAGGAGGGGGTTTCATACCAAGAAAAGAGTAATTTGAATGGGGCAGCAGGTGTTGGTGATGCTTGGATGAAACCCTAGTAGCACAGCACTTAGGAAATGGTGGGGTGGGGAGTGAAGATGGTGAATGTGAGATGAGTAAAGGCACAGAGTTTTGTGCATAAGTACAGAGAAGGATGACTTCTGAAGGACTACTGGAGAAAGAGAGTGCCTCTCTTCACTGTATCCTGAGTTCTCTGACAATAATATCACTGAACACATAAGACTTTTGTGATGATTCGATAACATATAAAATGTTTAGCTGGGAAGGAAGGATAGAGTTTCCCTCTATTTTGTATCTGCTCTTTGGCAAAGTCTGGTCAACATAATACAGGGAAACCCTTACCTTCCTTTCTAGTTGAGCATTTTACATGTTATCTCATTTAACACGCACATCAATCTTACATGGTCAGTGATTTTAGTCACAGACTATAGAAAAAGGAACTAAGTCACATGGCATTTAAATAAGTTGCCCAAGGTCACACAAGAGCTCCCTGAAAGAGCTGAGATTTGAATGCAGTCTTGTCTGACTCCAATACTGCTCTTTTGCCCCTTCACATCCTCCAGATGAGCTCTTGGCTTGTTTGCTGGGTCTGTAACCTGCTCTCTGTTCCTGACAGCCCCTTTGCCTTTGTTTTCTCTCAGCATTTTAAGTGCCAGCTTTCTTGTTGCTGACTCCTCTGAGTGGAGCTAATCTCTTCTAGCACCACTCTATTGCTTGCTTGCCAACCACTAATGACTCCCCATTATCTTCAGGGATGAATTTCAATTTTTAACGTTAATTGCTCTTTAAATCTGACCTTGGATTGCATTTTCAGTATTCTTTTCCAATGGACTTCTCCTAATTGATGCTACATCAACATCCAGTCACTTGAAAGTACCCAAATGGCCCATGCTTCCTCTGGCCTACATCCATGCTGTCCCTGCTGCCTGGCGAATTCCCAGTTGGTCCTTTATAGGACCTCTTATAGGAAACCTTCACTGGCAACCCAAGGCTAGGCTTGTGCGATTTCTTTACATTCCTGTAATATTACATACTTTACTCTGTCAGAATACTTTTTATTCTCTTTTGAAAATTTCTGTTTATTCATCTGATTTTCCAGTTTAATTGAGAGCATCTTGAAGGCAGGAGCTATGACCGGTAAGTTTGTTGTTCTCAGTGCTTTGCATAGGACCTGGCTCATAATAGGTATACAGTAAATGCTCATGAAAAAATAACTTGACTTTATTCATTCCTTTAACAGAATTCGTAGGGTACTTAAGATGTTTCCAGCCCTATGCTAGACTTTGAGAATGGTAAGATAAAAAATATGATAAAATATTGTCGTTATTCTTAAGTAGCTCACAGACTAGGCGGAGAAACTGATATTTAAGCAAATAATTATAGTAATATGCTATTGATTAATGTGGGTCAATGTGTAGTACTGTGGGAGTGCAGAGGAAAATACTTGTGGGATCAGGGAAGGTTTTTCCCTGTGTAATACCGAGGACATTCTTTTGCACTTGGAGATCAGCACATGATTCCATAGCGGTTGATACCGTTGGTTCTTGCACCAATCTGCTCGAGTACAAATCTTGGTATGTGCACTTGGGCAAATTATTTACTCTCTCTGTGCTTCAATTTTTTCATGTGCAAAATGTAAGTAATAAATGCACCTACCTGCCTCATAGGATTTTGTGAAGCTGAAATGTGACGATGTGTGAGAACAATGTCTTGCAGTCAATAAATGCTAGGTATTTTTATTACAATTATTATTGTGGTTCTCAGGAAACCAGTTATCTCTATAACCCTAGGATGGACCTTTTCGAAGATACTAGAATACAAACTTGCTGCTGCAGTTCTTCATCCCTGTCTATGCTTGTGGCTTAAAGGTTTGCGATCAGGGCACACGATGTGCAAAAGAGATAGGGACCTCTCTTTGGGTTGTCTGGGAGAACATCCATTTTAAGGATCTGAAAAGTGAGAAAATAAACAACAAAGATATCCTGGAATTTGTTGCTGAGAGTATTGGAGAGACTTCCTGATTCCTAGGAGCTGGAGAGAGGAAAGAAATATTTATTCTCCTCAGCATAATAGCAGGAGAACTGTCATGCTACAATTCAGCTTTTTCAACTAGATGAGAAAAACAGAATCAAAACCTTCCAATGCCTTGAATGTTTAGTGAAAGATGTGAATCTGATGGAGTCCCCTGGTCCCAGTTTGTAGCCTCATTATGCTTTCTCCTGGAATTTTCCGAATTCCTCTTGTACTCACAGAGACTGGTGAATACAGTCCTGGCTCATCACAGCCAACTCCGCCATATGTTCCCTTCCGGGAATTTTCACCAACTCCTGAATAAATGGTACAACTCTTCAGCTGTAATTTCACAACCACTCATGTCATCCCCCCTCACCCAACCATTCTCAAGTCTTGAAAGTTGCATTTTCTACTCTTCAATCAATTCCCAAATTTAGAATTACTAAGTATATATGTGTGTGTGTGTGTGTGTGTGTGTATTTGCTTTATATCTCCCACGTTTGCAAATGTATTTCATTCCAGCGATGGAACAATCTGACATAACTAACCTAGCTTGCCTGGAGAGAGGACTCTTGATCGCAGTCTCCCTCTGGGCTATCCTAGTATTTCTAGTGTCTTCTTGATTTAGAGTCTGACACCGTGCATGTGGACCCATTGTCCTCAGAAAGAAATGCGATATTCTCAAGCAGCCCCAAACACCTTCACTGGCTGCCTCCCCATTTCTCTTTCTCTGTTCTCGCCCCACAGCCTCTGAGGACTAACTCCACACATTTCCCCTACACTTCTTGGCCTATCACTTGCTCTACTCCTCCATCCTGGCCTCCCCTTGTCCCCCTCCTGGTGACCTCAGGCTGTAAAATGCTACAATATCTCTGGCTTGGGTTCCTTATCTGGCCCCAAATTCTTTTCTTCTCCCTGTAAGACACTGAGGAAGAAGGAATGTTCATTTATAATGTTTTACTTCTCTATCTTTTTCCTCCAGCCTCCTTTAGATGACATTTTTGCTCAGCCTGCCATAAACTTGAAATGTCCTTTTCTCACTTGCCCTAGGAGATGTGGCATTTCCCCAGAAAAAGTTGGGATCTGATCCTTAGGTTGTTGTATATGATGAGAAATAGTTTAAACAAAGTTGGTGATGGACTGTATATCAAAACAGAGAGGAGTGGGAGGCATGGCTCCTTTGAAGACAGTATCCTCCTTCCAAAATGGAATTTCTGGCACGATATTCAAGTTCTTGAGTTCCCTCTTCTCTTTTATTCCCAGGACTGTAGAAAAGAGTGATTTCAAATTATTTGGGCTTCTTACCACCACTTTATGGTCCTGCCATGCTTTGTAACATGCTGTAAGTGAAACCCGAACATCACCCAAGGCTTGAGAATCAGGAAAGTGTGTTCAGTGATTATTCTAATTCCTCTGAACCAGGTATGAAATCATGTTAATGATAATATCTTCCACTGGATGTGCTTTTATATATTTCCAGAGCACTTTCACACATACTTTGATTTGAATTTAAAAACTGGTTTACTTACTTTCTATCCAGGTGCTAGCCTCTGACTGAGTGGCTACAATGTGGTGAAGGGAAGATCCACCTCCACCTATTAAAGTCAAAATTTGAAACCAACAGACCTGGAGGACTTGGGTATATAATTCTTTCTTCAATACAGAGGTGCTAGTGCCTGCAGGAAAAAATGCTAGAGGAGTTAGAGGTTAAATGATAGAGATTGCTCTGCATATACATGGCACTCAATAAATGGCAGAAGACTTTCACATGTTTCCTCATTTGGTTCTCACAGCCACACATTGAGGATCACTGTTGTGTTACGACAGAAGGTCAGGTTCAGAGAGTCCTAGGTGGTGGCCTGCCCAATTTATGTATCCAACAGGTATTGAAGTTGGGACTCATGTCTAGGACACCTAACTTCACTCTTCCCATCATACCACATTGACTCGTATAGAGTTTATTTTTGCTTTGTTTATTAAGCTTACACATATTTATTGAGCACCAACTGTGTGCCAAGTACTGGACTAAGTATTAGAGATACAGACCTACATAGACCTAGAACCTTCCCTCTCTGCTTTCCTCAGAATGCTTCAGGCCCACTTCTGATGAGTTTGTGGAAATATGTGTGTTTGCAATACTTTGAAACCTATATTTTTGTTAGATGTGTAGCTTATGTTTCTTCCTTTTATAATAACATAAGCCAAGTACTTTATAAGGCACTAAAATATTTTATGAACAGTTTATGAAACCAAACATAAATGTGATCATTCACTTTACAATAGAGTTCACATGTAGGTTGCAGGGAATTAAGAAACTGCTGACTGAATGTTGGGAAGTGGATATATGCAAAATATGTAGCCAAATACATAGATATGTATAGATGTATATAAATATACATGTATATGTAGATATATTTCAAAGCTGACATGGTTTAGTAATCAATTTTGTCTGAATATTTTGCTTTCTTTGTGAATAAATAAATAAATTTTGTTTATTCTTATAAATGGTACTTCCCAAACAGCCTTCTATTCAAGAAACTCTTGGTTTATTGCAGTGATGGGGAGCCTAGTGATTTTGACTTGGAGAAGTGGTGTGTCTACTGTCATCACTTGTCACAAAGACTTTGGTGTAGAATGTGCCCCTTGGGGTAGGCTCATAGGGAGAGAAGTTTTTTGTAATGGAGTCACCCAGATGTTTAAACAGCTGTATTAGCAGAGTTGTTTGGACAATTTTACACCATAATATTTTGTGATAAAACCTTGGTATGTGAAATGACCATTGTTTCTCAAAGTTATTTTTACTCAGAGACAGAACATGAATTCAAGGGGGCTCACAATTTTATTGAGAAAATGAAATATATCCTCTTGAAATGTTATGGTAAAACATAAATGGCTTTTGCTTCATCCCAGACATTCATTTGAAGCAAGGCATTCTGCTGGAGAAGAAACCCATAAGGGCTTCTTTAAATAGGATACACTTTGATTGCGATCCAAGGAAGAACTGATAGTGAGAGATTAAAACATTTCCAGGGTAATTTACAGCTTCCTGCATTTTTTAAGGTTACTTTATTTTATGCCTAATGGTCAGGGATAATTTATATATGCTATGGCAGAAAGAAGCATGGCCAGAGGTTTTCTCTGCAGCTGAGAGTCTTGGTTGATTTAAGAGAGGAGATGCTATCTCATGCTGTACCAAATGGAGCCAAGACCTATAGACATTATACAGCAGCCAAGTCTGTCCATATGTGTTGACAGGTTTTACAGGCAATATATTTCTGAGCTCTTGATCAAGATAATAATAATAATAACTAATAATAATAATATTATTATATTTATTATTATTATTACAAAATTATTATTTTATTAATAATAATATTATTATTATTGCTACAAAAATAACAGTAAGGATAGAAGGAGAAGAAGAGGAGGAGGAGGAAGTAGAATTGCTACTGTACCAGAAATGCTAAGATTAGCATCAGCAGTTAATAATACTAAGACTTCTGTAATTCTAGTGTGTACATTAACTAGATTGAACTCAGTAAATGCTTTTTGAGAGTGTACCATGTGCCAACCACTGTGCTATACACTGAAAGGTTAGAAAGGTGAATGAGATTCAGCCCTGCATGGTCTAGTTGGGAAATGCTCCTGTGGAAATTACTTCCACCAAAAATGAAACAAAGCGATATCAAATGTGTCATAGGAGCACAAAGAAAAATACTGTAGGAACAAAACATAGATATTATATTAGATTTAGAGACTGGGAAAGCCACATGGAAGAAGACTTTACAGAAGTGTGGTGGGTTTTTTTGGTTTGTTTGTTTTTTTGCGGTACGCGGGGCTCTCACTGTTGTGGCCTCTCCCGTTGCGGAGCACAGGCTCCGGACGCGCAGGCTCAGCGGCCATGGCTTACGGGCACAGCCGCTCCGCGGCATGTGGGATCTTACCGGACCGGGGCACGAGCCCATGTCCCCTGCATCGGCAGGCGGACTCTCAACAGCTGCGCCACCAGGGAAGCCCGGAAGTGTGGATTTTGATAAATGGATATGGAAAAGGGAAAAGTCATTCTAGCAAAATATGCCAGGAACAAAGGTGTGGAGAAGGGAGTATATATAGACTCTCTGTAGAATGAGGAGCAGTCTGAGTAGCTGGAATGAAGGACGCTTTGGGTGGAGTGTGGCAAGGGAAGACTGGATCATCATTAATAGAATGTTTGCTCTCAGAGAGCTAGGTTTGCTCTAATGCCAACTTAGAATATACCATACTCTAAAGGCTGAAATGGGTAAACACTGGTTTGGTCCCTACCTCCTATTCTGTGCCATCTCTCCAAGCTGCCATTCCGTGACCCATTTTGCTATGAACTGAGATACTACGGAAACTACTAAGACCACTAGTGAAAAAGAAGGATTCTCTACGAGTAAAAAAATCAGACCATCTGCCAGGCCGGAGAGGGTGCCTGGCTTTTCTTAAGTTCTGTTCCAGAAGGGACATCCTTGGGATACATTTGTCCTCTCCCTGCCTACATCCTCCGGAGACTTTTCATTTAATGTCTAGACATAATGACTCCTTTGTACCAAGGAGAATGAAATCACGGACATTAGAGATTGTACGTGGTCCTGAGAGGTGCTGGGGAAAGAAGTTGTAGATGGAGACCCTGACTCCGTGTTCTCCTGACTGGCTGCAGAGGAACCCTGGAAGGACACTGTGTTAGAACTGTAAAGAAGTCATTGTGCTCTGGTGCCCATTAACATAATTGGACTGAGAGTCATTAACCTGGTTTTTTGTCCTGGCTCAACTCAGATCTAGCCTTATGACCTTGGGACAGTTACTTAACCTATTTGAACTCCAGTTTTATCATTTATGAAATGATATAGTTCTATTTGATCTCTAAGTTTTCTTCTATCTCTAATTTTTCTCGTTGTTGTTCTACAAAGACTTTTTAGCTGTGGTTTTTAAAAAACACAGAGAATGAGTGTGTGAAGTTTCACATTTCATCTTGATTTTTGGATTAAAATGTGGATATTATTCAAATTTGATATGAAATGGCAGACATATCAAGCCATTTCTTTCTTGCATGTATAATTTTAATGTATGTCTTCAATGCTTCCAAGGAGAAAAAAAAGTCAAATATTTTTGTCAGTAAACAGCTGATAGAAATGCTGGGTTTATTTAAGTTTTGAAAATCTGTGTAGAGGAAGTAGTATCCTGTAGTTATTAAATCAAACAGCTACATTAGAAATTCCTTACCCAAATCAGATATTTACAGTAAATTTTTCTGTGGAGTGTTGTTTGTTTTCTATACAGTTGTGAGGTAATTTTGCTTCATCTTGAAAAGAGTAGAGCATTAAAACAGAGAGTACCATGAATATTTTACCCTAAATCCTACATGCCTTTTATTTTAGGGAAGAAAAGGTAAAAACTTTGGAATCCAGTAGAATAACATAGCATAGTGCAGTGCAAAAAGGAATGCCCACCTGTTTAATGCCTCACAAATGGAACTTCAGAAAACCACAGTAGCTCTTAAATGGTGCATTGCAAGAATAAAAACATGATCCAATCCTGAAAGCATTCCTGCTGGGTGGCTAGGCCTTACTTTTCTCAGAACTAAACCAGATCTTTTACAATCTTTTATAGAGTGAGGCCTAGATTATGCCATTATGCTTATGAAAATATGGAGAAGGAGCTAAGTGTTTCAGCAAATTTTTAAGCTAACTGAATCAATAAGGCAGAAGTGAGGAAGGGAGAAATTCTAATTGTAGGCCTTTGCTTTGGGCAGTGATATTAGAGACTAATACATAAAGCATGAATTATAAGTGCCTGTCTGCTTGTCTGTCTTCTTGACTAAACTGAGTTCCTTGAAGAAGGGGACTTTGGCTTATATATATTGCCATCTGTGGTGACCAATATATGCATGGGATGGGATGTAGTGGGGCAGTAATAATTATGGGATTGAATAGAAGAAAAAAACACCTCTTTGGAGCAAAAGAAAATAACGATAGCAATAAATAAGTGAGAAGAATAAACCAAAATGTTCAAGATGACATAAAAGGAAATCTTAGCCTTGTGAAATGAAGCATTCTTCAGTGTTTTCTGTTAGCTCTCATAATATTCTGTTTAAAATGCATTCAAATTAGTAAGCTCCTGTCTTTGTACTGAGGTGAAGTTTTGTGAAATAGCAGTTTTTAAATTTCAGGGAACAAAGAAATAGATCGTGGAAATAAAATACAGATTATCACAAAGTTTGTTCTTTGGGGAGCCGTGTGCTAGATGACGTTGTCTCCTGGGACGTTTAGATGCTGGCATTTGGCCCATTACACAAATACAACTTTTTACTACCCCTTTACCTACTGCTATTAAGTTGACATTTTCATCCTAGCTTCCTGGTCATCCATCCTGGGGACAAACAGCCTGATGTAGTGCAAGGAGAGAATGGTAGAGTCCTAGAAACTATTATGTTTGGCATTTTGGAGTGGTGGGTGGTTTCATATATCAGAGTATATTTTCTTGTGTGTGTTTGTGTGTGTGTGTTTGTGTGTGTGTGTTTATCCATGTGTCTTTGCCTATTTGACCAAGTCCATAACTACCCAAAGGGAAAGAGAATTAAGGAAAAGGTGTTGTATTCTCCTCTTCCTGAAAGCGGTTTGTAACATCAAAGCAAAGACACAGAGACTGATGAAATATTTAGCGATCAGTTTTCTGTCTCTGCTTTTAAGTATGCTGCTGGTTTATAATAGTGCCTTGAAAAAGATTCTGTGGTTTAAACACAGATTTTTACACTTTAAATTGAGACCATAATCTCAGTGGAGTGGGGAATTCCTAAGATAACTTTGTTTTGTAAAAAATGAGGTTGCTCAAATGGTAGACAATTAATCCAAATGCTTTAATTGTCATCTAAAAACATAAAGAATAAAGTGTGCCATTTCCTTTTTATCTTCTTCCTTTGGCTTTGTTTTAGAAAAAATAATTTCCTTATCAATTCTGCAGACATAGTGCTAGCTTATATCTTAAGAGTGGCTGCTATCAGTTTTAGTACATTCACTGAAGTTAAACTATCTATATTGAGAAAACGAAGGGAACTTTCTTGGCATCAAACCCAAACAGAATCTTAGTAAAATTTATAAGACATCTGCTTGATTATTGCATTATGTAAATGCTCTTACTCCTACAAATTTCTATCAATGTAGTATCCTTTTTATAGTTTGATACCACAAATGTAGAATGTGACACAAACTTCAGTGAAAAATGGGATTCATTCGTTTGAATGTATTTGGTTGTTTTTTGGTTTTGTTTTCATTTTTCCTAGCTATGCTAGAGATTATAGTTAATGAAATTTCTCTAATTTTTATATTCTTTAGGCATGATGTAAATGTGTTTCTTTTTAGTGGAGATTATATGGAAACACATCATACTAAATATTTAGTTGTGAGATTAGTCAGGAAGTTTTGAAATTATTACCTAAATATGGAGGAAGTTACTGTCCAGATTTTAAAACTGGATGTGTCCCTGATTCAGAACAAAAAATAATAATAGAGTAATTCTGGGTTACCCAATATACTTTGAAAATTTCATTCAACAAGAGTTATGGATTGAGTCGTACAAGGAATGGACTGGACTCTGGGGTACTGACTCTGCCTTCAACTAAGGCATAATCTGTTCCCTTTTTAAACCATCCCTCCATCTTCAGGCTAACGTCTTTGGATGTCATTCTTCTGGGCTCCCATAGCATCCTGTTTATACTTCCAGTCCTGGGTTGATTATACTATTTTGAATTTATTTATATATACATCCTCTCAACCAAATTCTGAGATTTTCAAGTGCAAGAGTAATGCTTTTTTAAATCTTTTATATCTCAAGGTTCTGGTACAAAATATTATCAACTAATTCCCTACTTTGGGCCATTAGATTGCTTCCTGTTTCTCCCATTTTGCCATATATGACACTGCAATGAATATTTTTTCATATAAAGCTTTATTTGCTTTATCAAATTCCCTTAGTATCATCATCATCATCATCATCATATTTATATAAATTAAAACATAAAGTATATTTGTATTTTGGGTATATTGCTAAGCACTTTACATGGGTTATCTTAATTAATCTTCATAGTAACCCTCTGAACTGATTACTCTCCCCATTTTACAAATGAGCAAACACGTTTAGAGAGATTAGCAGCTATATTTTTACTTATTTCCTAGAAGATGAATTAATAAGTCAGAATTAACAACGTTTTTAAAATTCTTGAAATACTGAATGTGCTATAAGAAAGAAAACAAGTTATTTTGTCAGAGTTTCACCTCACTAGTTTTCTATGGGCATTACTATTGGCATATGGCATTACTGCCAATGGCATATGTGCATTACTATTTCTCCCAAGGAGAGTTCTGGACATGTGCTGAGCAGAAACACCACAGCAACTCAGAAATGTAGATCATCCTGGTCTCCAAGTTGTTTTAACACATCTCCTTGATAGGAAGTATGTCACAGAAGAATGTGGCCAATCTGAGTAGGTCACACTAATAACACTTGATGGGCCAAGAACGCCACACTCTCGTGTCATCAAAGCTAGGTTTGCTCCATGCGTTGACTCTCCCTGGTTTGTTTGTGACTCCTCTGATGAGCACGGGAGACTGTTGTTTCATGCCAGCCATGGATACAACTTTGAAGCACAGAGAGCAACAGAAAGCAAGGGAAGAACTACCGGCCCAGGGAAACTAGTTGACCAGTGGAGACTTTCCAGAACTGATCATTAAATATCCTACGTCTGGCTCTGTCTGAGAAGTATGGGCCCCAAATTTCTATATTGGTGTCTCTTTACATCTGCCCTAGTTTTCCAATAAATGTAGCATGCATAAAATAGAATAGAGATGCACTGAAGAGTGTTAATGGTGTAGGAAGAGAGTGTCCTTGGCATGATCCAGTGGAACAAGAGAGGCACCAAAGACCTGTGTTAGCATCATGGAGTAGCTTGTGCGTTCCTAAGTAAAATTCACCTACTGTACAAAGGTTTTGTTTTTTTCATCTATAAAATGAGGAGGCTGGGATAAAATAATGTGCTAAATTTTCTTCTCACTTTTGAGTTAGTGTAATGGAGTGTTCTAAAATAATGTTTAAGAACTGATGGTTCTGACTTAGACAAAAAGTATGTTCAAATTCTGGCTCTACAACTTACTACGGTTATGAACTTGGCCACATTATTGAACTTTTCTAGGTCTCAGTTTCAATTTCTATAAAATGGAGCTGATAATACCTTTCTTATTTGGTTGTGGTAAGGATTAGTTTGGAAATATGCAGAGCTGAATGCCTAGCACACATTCTACAGAAATGAAGGCATGGTAATGATGATAAAATTGGTGATTCTCTTTACCCCACACATTTGCCGAAATAAGTCATGTCATATGTTCAGTGTCAGGATGCTTCCTGTCTATGTGTTAGTTCCCTAGAGATGCTGTAATAAAGTACCACAAATTGGATAGTTTAAGAGAACAGAAATTTATTCTCATAGTACTAAATGCTAAAAGTCTTAAATCCAGGTGTTGGTAGGGCTGGTTTCTTTTGAAGATTCTGAGGTATCTCCTAGCTTCTGAGGGTTGCTGGCAAACCTTGGCATTTCTTGGTTTTTAGTGGCATCATTCAAATTCTGCTTGTCTTTGAATCTTCCCTCTGATGAATTCTTGTATCTTCAGATGAGTTTATAGGGCAGCGGTCATTAGATTTAGGAGCTACCCAAATACAGTATGACCCTATTTTAACTTGATTACCTTTTTAGAGACCCTATTTCCAAATAAATTCACATTCTGAGGTACTGAGGGTTAGGATTTTAGTGTATTTTTTTTTGGAAACACAATTCTACTCACATTAGTCTACATATATAAATATAAAGTAGTGAAGTTATTATTTCTGACAGTGATGATCAGGAATTATGCAAAGTCAGAATATAAATGAGTGATTTAATCAGGATCACCCTGATTTCTATATATGTCAGTTGCTTCTAGAAATTAACAGTCAGAGAGGATACTCTCAAAGTCCTAGATGACCAAAGTCATCTGACTTTCCCTATTTGGGAGCATCATCTGTGTTCCTAAATGAGTGTTAATTTCCACAGAAATTTTGATTTTGTCTGTCTTTGGGGATGGTGACTGCTGAGGGTAATTAAACTACCCTAGAATTCCAGGGAACTTGAAAATGATACATTTTCTGAACGGCTGCTAATCATATGTGCATCAGGTTGCGGAGCAGGTAATCAGATAAGAGTGATTTGTTATTATTCTAGTGATCTGGCTTTGCTGTGGGCCCTCCAGACAGCTCAGAACTGTTTCACCTGCAGTCTAGCCCCACTGGCAGTCTTAAGGCTGCATGACAAATCCCAGCACCAACACCATTTCTTTCTGAACTACTGAGCAGAAATCCTTTGATTTAAAACCCATCAGCATCAAGCCTTAAATTGCCGTTTCCTCAGCAAGTGTGAATTTTGGGGGAGTAGTTCTCAAAGTCCCCAAGATATATAATCTCCACAAGGATGCCAAAGAACTGTGACATTTAGAAAGGGCTCTGGGCTAAGAAAAACATCTTTCCTAAGAATCTCTAAGTTTTCTCTCTCCACAAACACATGAATTAATGATCCCATGTGTGAGTTTCAGAGCCAGTCTAAGATGATGTCTGACAAGATATCATCAATTTATTTTCTCTTGTGTCCAGTATTCTTGGAAAATAATATTTTGTTGTTGGCTAATTTGTAATTTCAGCCCTACTGATGTATGTCTAAGGTTGCCAAATACCTACTGTTTTCTTCCTTCATAAACATATCTGAAATGTTGTCTGTGGATCTGACTTCCAGGGTCACCACTCTTCCAAGGTCAAAGTATGACACTGAAGCTGCCTCATTTCCATTGAGTATTCATGTAACTTTGGCTGTTTTCCTCTATTCGCTTCTGAAATCTTGTGACTATAATAAAGCCCTTTCTAGACTCTAAAATCTATATTTATATCTATCTGCAATAGTATGTTATTTCTTTGAATATATACAAGTATTTTTATGAGCTAAAATATTTAATGAACACATTAGAAAGACTAGAAATAAGAATAATGATAGATTCTTTTCCAGAAATAATAAGCCATGTTTTTTTTTTCCAAGAGCTTCAATTTCTCCATTTTTTTCCTCTAAGACCTCATTATTCTTGAACTTTTGCATTTGATTAACACTTGTATACTCTGCTAGATTTTAATAGTTTCGATTTTTTAATTTATTTTTTTCCATCATGGTGTTGTTTAGGTTTCCATCTCTTTTTACCTCCCTGTTTTCTTTTCTCCCTCCTTCCCTCCTGTTCCTCCTACTTCTCTTCCTTTCTTCCTTTTCCACCTCTTTCACAAATGCACACATAAAAAGGTACATCTCAAGAGTAAAAAGAAGGAAAAGTGAAGAAGGAGGCAGAGGAGGAGAAGAGGAGGAAGTGGAGGGAGAGGGAGAAGAGGAAGAGCAAGAGGAAAGAAAAGGAAGAAGAAAAAGGGAGACGCGGAGGAGGAAGAGGGAGAGAGAGAGAGAGAGAATGAGAAAAACAGACATAAGGGGAAGGAAAAAGGAGCATTGAGTGAGAAGTTGGGAAGAAGGAAACAGGGAAGAGTATAGTACCAGAAATCCAAGCCCTAATATTAGTGGGCGATATATTTAGCTTTGAATTTTGGTTCAGTGAACCCTGAACGGGAAATATAACTATTTGCAAAATGTACATTGTACCTGACATAAAAGCACCATTTGCTTAACAAAATAGGAATAAAATGAAGTTTGGAATTAATGTAAAGTAAGGATTTCTTTTTTTTTTTTTTTTTTAAACATCTTTATTGGAGTATAATTGCTTTACAATGGTATGTTAGTTTCAGCTTCACAACAAAATGAATCAGTTATATATATACATATGTTCCCATATCTCTTCCCGCTTGCGTCTCCCTCCCTCCCACCCTCCCTATCCCACCCCTCCAGGCGGTCACAAAGCACCGAGCTGATCTCCCTGTGCTATGCGGCTGCTTCCCACTAGCTATCTACCTTACGTTTGGTAGTATATATATGTCCATGCCTCTTTATCGTAAAGTAAGGATTTCTTAATTAAATAACTGCCCCTAAATTGGCTTTCCACTAACCAAAAATTTAAATGTATTAATTTCAATTCACTGGAAAATATTGAGGCAGATTATGCTCCCAGCGTTGACCACTCAGTGCCGAGCAGGGAGGGCCAGATGTGAGAGCAGAGGGTCCAGAGTCCCAAGACCAGGGTCCAAGTGTTTCTGTCACTTACATGTTGTGTGACTTCAGGCAAGTCTCATCTCTTTGCTCCTCAAGAGGGTAATGAAGAATAAAGTCCTTATATACATGCAAGTATTATTAGTTATTAATTATTGTCACTCACAATTATTGTGTTACAAGTGTATCATAAGTCTCAGATAACACCATTGTGCAGTCCATGCAACATTGTTAAAATATGTGATTCCCTCTATTGAGTTAATTTAGTATATTTAGGTTTTCAAAAAACTTTCAAAACTTTTTTTTTTTTTAAATAATCAAAGGCTTTTATTTTCTGCTTTTCAGGTCACGTTTGCTGTTGAAACGTTTTTAAAAAATAAATGCATATGGAGGGCATCCACTGGAAAAGCTCAATATTCTTTCAGATTACTTTTTAAGAAAAAAAAAAGAAAAAGAACAAAAAACGTATAACAACACCTGCTATTCAGCAGAATTTGACCTGACCCCTTTCTCCTTTTCTTGTTATTATAAACATCAAGCTCTTTAAGTGAGAGCTGTTTAAAGGATCGAGGGCTGTGAGTGTTCCTTCCTAGATCCCAGATGCACTGGGAGACGGATGGGCTTTTTGATCTTTATTTTATGAGCGTCTGATAAATTGCCTCTGGCACCTGGCAACTGAAATTTCACTATCTGAAAACTAACCCTTGTGTCAAACAATGTGGCCAGCCTCGGCCTCTCCGCCGAGGACCTGTGTAGCTGGGCGGAGGATGCCTTCCTCTTCCTGGACAGGTCCACCGCCATGCTCAGGGATTTACATACTTTTAATTTTAGAGGGAAGAAAGGATTATTAAAGGCTTTATATGCTATTCAAAAATGTGTTTTTTGAAGGATGTCATCATAACTTTTATTTTGGGATTTTTGAACAAGTCAAATAAAGGCTCAGCACACTGCCTAGCCTGAAAAAAATGCTGGTAACAGGATAAAGATTTGCAGCTCTGGGTCATGGGCCTCCCCACACTAGGCTCAGTCTGTGTGTTGATACAAGAGAAATGCAGGTGGTCTTTTTCTAGGGACAGAAGAGTTATAAACAAAGTCATCAGCTGAGGCTATTACCGCCTTTCTTTTACCGTCTTATCCAGAGGCAAGATTAACCAAAGCCCAAGAAAGAGCTTATATTTTCTCTATTTTTAGAGATTCAAATATATGCAGATTTTTAATTTTTAGGAAGAGAGAAAAAGAATGAGAATGACACAAACATTTCCACATCAGCCTTTTACTTAAATGAAAATGAGAGAAATGGTAAACAAAACATGAAACACCCCAAATCTTCCAACGAGTGTGTCATCTTAAGAGAGCTGGGCACAGGCCCACCAGCTGAGGCATCTATGGGTGCCATACTGCCATCTGTCACTCTTTCCCTCTTCCTCTGCGTTCTAAACTTGTCAGTTGAAAAATTGTTGTCACCCAGGGAAGATGATAGGCTTAGATTCGTCTCTTCTCCCTAACTCAGACGAGATTGTCCTTAATCTTTTAAAGTTTCCTTGTAGGTTGCCACTTTATTTGCTTTCCCGGGTATCTTGCAGAGATCTAATACTGTTGGCTGGATGTATTTGGGTTTCCACAGGCTGAAATTTTGTTTAAACTTTTTTGGTTTTTTTTGCAGCCAATAAGAGATTTCTATGTTTGGCTTGACTGTACAGATACAGTAGATCTGCTGTAAAAACAGAAACGCTCTAGGTCAATCATTTGTTTATCTAGCAGCATTTATTTATTATGAGCAAGCAAAATTTATTATGCTTAGCTCTGCGTATACAGAAGTAAACTGGTTATATATCTTGCCCTCAAGGTGCCCATAGTCTCACAAGAGAGGCAAATATATACACAGATAAATAAAATACCATTTTTGTCGTTGCTTTCTTAGAAGTCCATATTTGAAAGAATGAGGCTACAGAGGAAGGGAGGGGAAGTTTAGAGGTAATGTCTGTGCTAAGTCTTGAAAGCTGGGTTGATACTCTTCAGGTAGGCAAAGCAGGTAAGGCAATACGAACAAAGAGAGCTGCCAGAGCAGAGCATTCATTCCATGGGTGTCATGGGCAACAAATAGGTTGTGGTATGTAAGGTGCTTAAAGCAGCGTCCGGCACATAGGAGGTGCCAATAAATGATGATTCTTATTTATAACAATTCCCCCCAATACACTTCAGCGTATTGCGTATATTCTTGTTACGAATTGCACTATCCCATTGATTTAGCTTTTAATCTGAATTCTGGCCACAAGATTTTGAAATTCACCTGGTTATTGTGACCTGAGACCCTTTTATGGGTCTGCCACTTCTGGGCTGAGAGATTAGAAACATCATTAACGTCTACGAATTCAGCACGGTAAAATGACTTCTCCAAAATCTCCTGGCCACTCAATGATCAAGACAGGCTAAACTCCAGGTCACCTGTTCCGAAACAAGACCAAGAGCAGAGGAATCAAGTTTCATGTATCCCAAGGTGCTGGTGGTGCTTCAGCCCCCGGCACTTTAAACAAGGTTTCCCTTCTGCTGAATACGTTATTTGAACACATATGTGTTGAGCATCCGGTCTTAGTCATTTCACAGGGATACAAAGTGGAATGGAAATCCGCCTTTCACTTCAGGGAACTTTTAGGCTATTGATGGGTGGGGAATGAGAGTGGGAGTGGGAGTGAGTGACAGACAGAAAAGCCAGGTGTAACAGTGTAACAAGTGGGAAGAAAGGAAAAGTGAATGTATTTTAAATTTCTTTTCTGCACTTTCCCCTCCTTTTTTTCCCTGTGACTTTTGGAGCTTAGGCATATGGATATCTGTTTCCAGTGCACCAGGTTTTGCTTGACTTACGACTTGGAGTCACAGGTTTCTTTTCTTTTCTGTTTTTCTTGTTTTTGGAAAATACTGCGCTATCCTCCATGGACCATAGACTGAAACATGTCATTCTCTTGTCTCTGGACTCTGAGAGGGTGGGAGGAAGGTGGGCTGTCTCCACAGGTACTAAGAAACTTGGACTTGTAGATTTAGAGGGAAATTTCTGAGGCTACTTGGGGTGGTCCTGCAGCGACCTTACAAGTCTCCCTGAAGAGGAGAACAGTACATGCTGCCAGCTCCCAGACGATCACTGTGGGAGATCACAAGACAGGGTCCCATGGCACACTTTTGTCCCCTATGTGCTGCCAATACACATGCAGATGTGAACTCTCCATTAAGCCTGGGCTCTCCTCAGCATTGAAACAACGAAACCAAACCCCTGTTTCCTCTGAATATAATTTAATTTACTAAAATCAAGATGCAGGAAATATTTCCTCATTAATTGTTGCTCCCGATGATCTGAAGCCACATGGGATTTAAAGTATTGAGTGAATTGACTTTGTCAACACACATAACAATGCTTGAGTTATGGGACTTCCCTGGTGGCGCAGTGGTTATGAATCCGCCTGCCAGTGCAGGGGACACAGATTCGAGCCCTGAGCCGGGAAGATCCCACATGCCGCGGAGCCGCTAAGGCCGCACGCCACAATTACTGAGCCTGCGCTCTAGAGCTTGCGAGCCGCAGCTACTGAAGCCCGCGCACCTAGAGCCCGTGCTCCTCAGCAAGAGAGACCACCGCTATGAGAAGCCCGCGCTCCGCAACAAAGAGTAGCTCCCGCTCGCCGCAACTAGAGAAAACCCACGCGCAGCAGCGAAGACCCAACGCAGCCAATAAATAAGTACATTTATTTTTAAAAAAATACTTGAGTTATTTTTTTCAATGAGGATGAAGAAAATTAATGAAAAACATATGAATGTATCACTGCACATGCATGCCTGATACATGTAATACAAATACTTGGCTTGAAAAACTTTGATCCATAGGATATGTTTTGGACCCTTCTGAATATATGATAGATTTCACAAAGATAAGGAGCCCACAGAGTCAGTTATTTGCATTGGCATTCAGAGTGTTGACGAGGAACTGCCGTTTAACATCTATGATTTTCATGTTCATAGAAAAAAATAATGTTTGTAAAAGTAAAAAGAGGGAATTAAAAGGGTTTAAAAAAATAAAATCACTGCCCCCAGCCATCAGGCTTTCTCTTCTGTCTCTGGGTCAGAAAAACTGAAGCTGCTAGTAGTAAGCTGACTCCTATTGTGCGGAATGGAAAGAGTGTGCTGGTTTTGTTTGTGAGGGTGCATCCCCTTTTCACTGGGGGTGCAGTGATAGTTAGGCTGGGCCTTGAAGCCTGGAGTGCTTCAAAAAATATTTGCTGAACGGATGGAATGTCTACATCGTCTGCTGATATGTGGGGTATTTGGCTAGGTTACAGGGAAATTAGACACTGTCGGCTTGATTCGTACCATGCATGATTTAAAAACTTAGCTCCCTGGTGAAGAATCAGGCCTACCCTAGCAAAGGTAGAGGCCTGTGTCTACAACCAACTTCATCACTCCACAGTCATGGGAAGGGTGTAATAAGATCACACACGCAGCATGTGGTTCATATGTTTGAGTGTATTTGTGATGTGGGTGATTAAATGCACACACACGTGTAACATGCAGACAGCTTACTGTGGGTGGAAAAGACTTGAGCATCCAGCACTTCTTTGTATTGCCCCTTTCCCTCAAAAACCAGAAGCAAGGACATCTGCAGTGTGTCAGGGAATGGAGACATTTGGATGTGTCTGGTTTCGATATCATTAAATGACCAATGAATTAAAGTAAGGGAAGGGATCAGAGTGTGGCTCTCTCTGCTTTATAGATAAGCTGAGATTGGAGTGTGAGATGGAGCAGTCTAGCCATGTTAGGAGTGAATGATCTGCTGATGATGAGAGGTAGTTGAAAAATAGTTCCACTTTAATTGTTTTATTGTCTACTTTATATTATCAGGGCTTGTGGGAGAGAAGGGTTATAGATAACAAAAGTGACATAACCCATGTGCCTAAGAAGCCCCTGTCAAAAGGCATGAGATGCTTCTCTGGGTATATCACATTCCATTTGGCAAGAATCTCTCCTAGAGTGTCTGGAAAAAGACGCAGCAAGGCCCTGTATGTACTCTTAACACGAGACCCACAGAGAGTAGCTTTGTCAATGTTATAGCAAACAAATATTTAGAAATGAAAAAGATCACCAAAGCCGTCTTTTCAGTGTCCTTTGGACCATTCCCAGCCACTAGGGGGACCCATGTTGTCTTAGCTCTAGAACTTCTTTAGATAGATGACAAATGTACTCTTCCGGTGACCGATTCATCCATGTAGTATGGTCGTGAGGGATGGAGCCACTCAGGAGAGATGCCTGGTTAACATTCTGGCTTAATCCTTTCACAGGTGGGTGGTGAAAATGCATTTCATCTCTGTCTGAATCGCACTTTTCTTACCCATGAAATGGAAATAACATACCCTCATATAGGGTCATTGTGAAGTTTAAAGGAGATAATAAAAGCAAGAAGCAATACAATGCCTGGTTCGTACCCAATAATTATTCACTTTTATAGTTTTAATCATATATCATCAAATCTATGATACAATAATAAATTGATCACCAGATTTAATGACATTTTGGAGGGGGGGAAATGGCTTCAATGTGCTATTTTAATTATTTTTTAACTGATCATCATTAGCGTACATGAATCCGTGTAGTACATACTACTTTTCTCTTAGGTTCAACATCAATATTTGAGACTAATCCTGAAAATATAGAAGCTACATAGTGTGTTTTGTTTTGTTTTGTTTTGTTTCTGAATCAGTTTGGCTTTAGGGATCACAGAGAACATCACAGTGACAGTCTAGCTTTCTTCAGCTCGTGTTTGTTATCTTGGCGTAGCACCTTTAAGACTGATGGTATCATTTGTCAGAGAAGACCAGAGATTCCTTTTCTGCTCCCTTAATTGAATTACTTCTCCCTGGAGGTTCAGTAACTTCCTTTGAGAGAAGCCAGGATCTTTCTGACAATATTTTTGATACCTGAAAGATAGTATGCTGTGTTTGGGAGGATAGAGAAGATATTGGTATTTGGTTTGTTTATCTCTCCATTATCATGGCTTGGACCCTAATTGCTGCTATGTCACTGCTGCCTTTCTAGCTTGAAAAAATCCATCAATTTTGAGAAATTCTCAACTGTTATTGACATTAATTGAATTGCCTGGTATGTGGCAAGCAATCTGCTTTTATGAAAAACCTTTATTTTCAATATTGCTTCATAGTACAATCTTCTTGAGACATTTTAAGCAATTATTGGTGTTATAATTTCAAATCTGAGTTTGAAACTAACTGGGTGTGATGTTACCAGTGAGAGTTACTAAACAAAGTGATGCTTGATGAGCAGGTGCCTTGTGTGTGAGCTGTGGTCAGAGGTGAGTGATCCATGACAAGGACCTCACTGTTACCTCTCTGGCTGGCTGCTGACAAGTTGCTTTGGACAAACTGTTAGAAGCTGTGTCCCAGTTTTGGAAAACAACAATTTAAAGTGCATCTTCTAAATTGAAAAGAATCAAGGAAATATGGTTATCTATGGCATGTCCTAGCTTGTTCTAATTATTATATATGACGTTTTCTCAGATGCTCATCTCCATAAGAAAAAGGCACTTGAATATATTTTTCTTCTTTGTTGTTGCTGTTGTCGCCGCTGTTGTTTCTTTCTCCACCATGTCTCTGCGGTGGCTCACTCTACTTGGTTTCTTCTCTATGAGCACGCTTTACGTCCCCTCGAGACAGATCCAGTCACCTCTGAGAATTTGAGCTTTAGAAACCGTGTATCTCATTGGTATAGAGTCAAGACAGAGTGACTCTTGTGCAAGCAGATTGCAGCTGACATTTCAGCTCTTGCCACTTGGGAGCTGTGTGACTTTGGTCAAGTCACTTGATCTCCATGATCCTCAGTTTCCTCATCTGTAAAATAACTATACTATGCACTTTTTGGTTTATATTAGGCCTACATGCTCCACTATTACATCTAAGTATCCAAATCCAATAAATTGCCATTTAAGATTATTACTGTAGATTATTACAGTGATGGCATATGTGCTTGCTGCTTTGAAGGTTACAAGATATCTTCTTGAACACCAGCTTAAGTTTTATAACAGTATGATGAGAGGGACAGGGCAGTAATAGCTTTCGGAAACGAGAGAGAAAAGGGACTCAAAAGCAAATCTTTCTACTTTTAGTGCAATCATCTTTTACATCCTCCTCTGCCTCTCTTAGTGCAAAATCGTCTACCTTTTTGGGTCATCAAAAATCAGATTTAATACAGATATCTATTTATGTTTTATTCTTTCACTATTAGTAATTTCTGAGGAAGCATAGCTTGTTATTAAACAGGAGGTTGCAGGTATATGTTGGTGTTATTTAGGCCCAAGAAACATTCAAGGAGCCTCTTTTGTAGTGACTAAGTATATTAGGGGAAGGCTACCAGACCAGAACAGTACAAGGTAGAAGGTAGAAGGTGGAAGGATCGAGGATGGAGTTGTAGGTGAGAAGAGCTTGTGCAGAGAGAGCTTTCTTAGCCCTACACTTAAGACCACCAGAATGGTATCCTGTGAATTAAAAAAATCTTAAATCTCTGTGAGATAATGTTGCACCTAGACATTTTTTTCCATGCTGTCTCCTAACCCTAAACTTCTGGTACCCCATGATCCAAGCATGATCTCAGGCCTTGAGGCTGGATGAGTCTCAGCCCTAGAGTCAGTGGTTGAGTTTCTGTATGCCAAGTTCAAGCAGAGTGCAGGGTTTTTGGAATCCAGCTTTGGTGCGTCCCATTCTGTAACTATGATATATGATAAAAGGAAAAATTGCAGCCAAACTTGACTGTGTTCAAAGCAAGGTGCTAGTGAAGAGATGAGATGGAAAATAAGTCCTAATGGATTAATGTCTCATGATAAATGTTTTATTATAAGAGCTTGTGAATGATTAGATAATTCTTACTTCCAAGAGTAGAATTTAAATATTTTTGCCTGGCCTGTTACCAAAGTAAATAAATCACTTAAGTGTCTAGTTAATTGTTAAATCTTTATGTGCAAAAATTTTAAAAATAGAAAAAGTAACTTTTCTTGTAAATAATCAATATCTTATTTACTCACTGCTTATTGCTTTTTATAATATTTACTGCTGGTTGAACGAACCTACCAGAAAAAAATAAGAACACTTTCAGTAGACCATGAAAGATTTGATACCTATCCATTCAGCAAAATAAAAATAAAGTGAAATGAAGATTTTTCTGGGCAGCTGTCGTTGTTGGTAGAAACTAAACATTTAATGATATATTTTACTCAAGTTCGTAAAAGTCTCTCTAATTATTCCAGGCCAATTCCCCACCCCTCACTGACACCCACGCAGTTCCCATTGAGTGCAGCACATGCCTGTTTGAAGCCCGAAACCAAATGTGCTATCTATATACCTGTTGGATGGCTGACATTATGTTGTTCAGCACAGCACATAGCACATAGTAGGTGCTTATGCATTTCTTCTTTTTTAACAGACAACTCTTTGTTGTTTTGTTCACATCAGCAAGACGCCTGTAACAAATGCTTCCAGTTTGTGCAAAAGTTAAAATTTGATGTTCTTACTTTCTGTTAGAAATGTGATGAAAGAATCTGGATTTGTCTGAAATCTGCAGCTGTGTTCCAACCTCAAGGCTAAAGTATCTATAGGAAAGTTCTGATTTATTCTTGAGTGCAAAGATTTGCACAGTTAATTTGACTGCCATTTATTTAAAAACCAAAATGTGTCTTGGGGACTGCGTATTTTTATCCTAATTTAGTATCTATATAAAGGGGAATGAAAACCCAACCAAGGAAAAAAGAGACTTGTCTTTTCCATTCTTTCCAGTTTGGCTTTTTATATAAAATTAGCTTGAAAACAATTTGAATTATATATGGTTCTTAACACTAGGACACTACTATGGTTACAAAGCACATTATCAAGTGCTTATTTTATTTTCTTAGAAGAATTGGATTTCTGATATCTTAACCACTCTTTGATGAGACAGATAGGTGGAAATGGAAATGTGCATTTATTTAAATGTATAGTTCTTGGATCTAGAAGTTCTATCCCAAAGCAATCAATTTCCCCTTTTTGGAGTCTTCTCTGTGGGGCATTGTGAGAAATGAATAATGGAAAAAATACATGGACCATTCTCTATTTCCCTATGACAGATGAGGTGAGTTGGGTGGAGATCCCTTTTGGTATAATGAGGGGAGAGATGGAGAAGGGGGGGATACCTGATGGGACTGAAGCTGGTTGCTGAGAGTGAGGGTTTATAAGAGGAGTGTGTGGTATGGGATGAGGTTGGTGTATACGGTAGGTTTATAGGTGGCCTTGGCTGAAGAGTTAATTTTTTTTTTCTATCTTTCCCACAGATCATGATAGAAATACTTTAGATTGTAAAATTGGTCAACTATTCTATTTGCAAGGGACTAGCTGAAGTTACCAGTCAGTATGAAAGAAGATCAGGTGAGAGGGAACAAATTCATAACATTTTAGAACAAGATTAAAATCCATTGGAGATTCCGTAGAAGTGTAATCAAGTTTAATGAATTGAGTACTTAACAAATGCACAATAAAACTTTTCATTTCTTCACTGGAGAGCAAGTACCACATTACACATTCCACTTTTAGTGGCATTCACTTGACAGGATTGATACTGAACTGCAGTACATATAAGGAAGGGCATATATGCTCTATACTAAGCACTGTGCTAGCCACTTTACCAATGTCATCTTATTCCATCCTCACAGTGGCCTTGTGGTTTATGGGGGCAGCAGGGGGTGCTCAATTTTGTGAAGAAAGGATATGAGGTTCTAACAGTTAAGAATGTTGTTCAGGGTCATACTGCTGATGGCTCTCAGATCCATGATTTGAATCCAAGACTGTTTGAATCCAGAGCTCGGGGTACTAAAAAAGTGGGTGTATATTTGAAAAAGCACTTCAGTGCTTCTAAGAAGCCTCAAAACTGCTGCCCTTCTTTCTAAAATCTGCTCTTGGCATGGTCACATTTCACCTCCCTTTATATGGGGGTTTCAATAGTACCACTTTAAAAGGTATTAAGTGTATTGTCTCATTTTGCAACGTCAGTACTAGGAGTAGAATATTAATCTAGAAGATAATTCTTATGGAAATGAGAGAAGAGTTGGAAATTAGTTGTGTTTATATGTGCATGCATGTGTATATGTAAGATCTAATGCTGTCACCAAGTGCACATTGTCCCATTTGGTCCTGTTTTTCTAAAGCTTACTGTGGCATGGATGGAGTCTTTCATAGGCTTGTGATTGGGAGCAGTATCTAGTGCCACTAAGAGGAGAATCTTGACCACACACCTTGCTCAAAGAAAATTGATTTCTCTAAAATAAATTCTTATCACAGATTCCCTACACAGGAAGATGATTGTCCACATACGTGGTAACACTTATTTACTTTGCTACAAATCTGCTTTCTCATCCAGTGGGTTAATCAACTAAGCATATACCAACAGACCACCATTCCCTGCACCCTCCTTCTTTTACCTTTTTTATTTCTTCTGTGAGACAGTCGTACATGTGTGTATGTATATGCGTGTGTAAACAAAGAACATTGTAATTAGTTAAGGTTTCCCTTAGTTTGTAGAATTTTCTGCTCTCCTATCATCCTTACTGAAATGTCTTCCAGAGTTTAGATGTTGAAAAATCTACCTTATTTTTTACTTTGCAAAGTAAAGAATACTGTAAATGATCTGTAAGTTATTGCTTCTCTAGTTACTGGTAGAATGTTTTTTCTACTGGGTAAGGAATGTGTAATAAACTCAATTTAATTTCATATTTTCTATGGTCCTTTATAGATCTAATATTCTTTGATGTGTTGATTTAATGATTTCGCATATATTTCAGTACTACTGCATGAATCATACTGTTTTAGACAGTGGGGTATAGCAGTGAACAACAAATGCTCTCCCTCATTAAGCTTGCATACTAGTAACGGGAGATGGATAAGAAGCATTCAAACAAATAAACAGGTAATAGAAATAGTAGACCAGAAAGAGTGTGACAAGCACCCTTGTGTGCTCGAAGGAAAAGAAATACAGTCTGAAGCAGAGAGAGTTGGGGGTTCTTTTTTAGATAGGATAGTCACAGAAAACTTTCCTTTTAAGATGACATTTGAGTGGATAGTCTGGAGAACATGAAGTATTAAGTTATGCATATATTCAAAAGAGAAGCATTACAGAAGAGGAGAGGCAAAGATGAGGTTTAAGAAACATCAAGGCATGCAGTGTGTTGGAGCAGAGCATGGAGTGGAGAGAGGTGGTTGGTGGTCAGACTGCATATGGTTTTTTTTAATAAATTTATTTATTTATTTATATATTTATTTTTGGCTGCATTGGGTCTTCATTGCACGCAGGCTTTCTCTAGTTGTGGCGATCGGGGGCTACTCTTTGTTGCAGTGTGTGGGCTTCTCATTGCGGTGGCTTCTCTTGTTGTGGAGCATGGGCTCTAGGCACGCGGGCTTCAGTAGTCGTGGCTCACGGGCTCAGTAGTTGTGGCTCGCGGGCTCTAGAGTGCAGGCTCAGTAGTTGTGGTGCACGGGCTTCGATGCCCCGTGGCATGTGGGATCTTCCCAGAGCAGAGCTCGAACCTGTGTCCCCTGCATTGGCAAGTGAACTTTTAACCACTGAGCCACCAGGGAAGCCCCTGGACTTCATATGGTTTTGAGGGCCTCAATGATGACTTCAGGAAGCCATTGGAGGATTTGATCCCAGGATTATCAGGGTCACGGTACTGTACACCGAATAATCTATTTTACTGTATGATAATTTAAAAGATATTATTTAAAGGTATATTTTAAAAGATCTCTTCGGACACTTTGTGTAGAATATACATTTGGGCTCAAGGGTGGAAGCAAGGAGTTCTGATGGGCGGCTTTGGCAAAAACTGGGTGCATGATGATAGTACCTTGAACTGGGCAGTGCAAAGTAGTTAGATTCTAGAAATAAAACAATTTGCTGACAGATTGGACATGAGGTATGGAAAAGAAGGGAGGAGCCAAGGAGAAGTTTAAGTGGGGGGAATGCAGTGAACCAGCACATTTTGAAGAATGGAATTGTCATTTACTATGAGAAGGACAGAAATATGATGGTAGGTAGCTAGAGGTGGATGTGGGTCAAAGGAGGTGTTTTGATTTTTTTGCAGTACGTGGACCTCTCACTGTTGTGGGCTCTCCCGTTGCGGAGCACAGGCTCCGGACACGCAGGCTCAGCGGCCGTGGCTCACGGGCCCAGCCGCTCCGCGGCACGTGGGATCTTCCCGGACCAGGGCACGAACCCGTGTCCCCTGCGTTGGCAGGCGGACTCTCAACCACTGCGTCACTAGGGAAGCCCCCCACCTTTTTTTTTTAAATTTTAATATGGCAGGTGCTTTGACATGTTATAGGGTGATTGGAAAGGTCCAGTAGAGAGTGGCATCAGGTAGAGATTTATAATTGTGCTCTTTGGTAAAACATTCCTGTTGAATGTCCATAAAACAGATGCATTTTGACATTTGGGCAACTCCTGGTCCATGGGTGGATGGGAATTCCCTTTACACTTTGTAACAGAGTCAGCACCATGACAGAAGCTCACCCATCACTCCATTTGCTAAGCTAATAAAGAGGCAATCAAAGGCCTGTGTGTTCACAGGGTAGGTTGGTATGATCAGAAGAGGAGATTTATGGACCAAAGTGAGATATTAAAAGGTCACAAATAACATTTCCCTGTTGTGTCTGCTATCACAGATCCTGTGGCCTTCTATTTCTGGCTTCTTTTCGGGAATTCATTTGGGCACAGTTGTGTTAACCCGTGATGCTAACCCACGTGGTAGCAGACTCCCAGGTATGTGGAATGAAGTAGGACGGTCGGAAGTTTGTACTGAGAACTAGCATTGAACGCTCCTGAGTAAGGCAGAGCAGGAATCCCTGCCAGACTGGTCAGGACAGGACAGTGCCCCTTTCTGCTGGAATATTCTGTGACTTCCTTCTAGCGCTGGCAACCTCTGTTTTTGTGACTGTAGAGTAGATTTTCAACAACAGTGAGACATCACTCTTTCCCCTGCTAATAATCAGAGCTGTGCTTTCTTTTACTTTGGGTGTATTGTGGCTGTCAAATTGCTCCTCAGGAAATGTAGCCACCTTTGACTTTTATCTTCTTTCAACGTCACCTTTGCTTCAGATATCATGCCCAAGAGAATGTTCAAGTGCCTTCAGTCATATGGTTTTCTACTGATTAAACGCATTTGTAACCTGTTGTTATCAATAGAGGCTAAACCAAAGTTTACTTTTGCCCAGTCTATAGAAGAAAACAGGTTTTTTAATGTGTGTGTGTGTGTGTGTGTGTGTGTGTGTGTGTGTGTGTGTGTGTGTATTTTGGGGGAGATGTTGAAGTTGTGTTTGGATTGATAAAAATTGTCTTTGAAAATATTAGAAGCACCTGTTTATTTGGAAACAACCATTTATCATTAAAGTAGGTTGAACGGGGTCACTACTGGGCAATATTCTGGTAGTTAAGTGACTCATATGCACATAAGTAAATAAAAAATAAACTGCATTTCCTTACATCCTTAATTCACTTCTGCAGTGGACGTAAGTAATTGTGACTGTGAAAAATGGTTTCAAGTGAATCAGTGATCAGTAGCACTAAAAGAGTTTCTGTCCACTCTAGGCTGCCAGGTGGGTATAGCAATCAGGGATACAGAGATAGTGTTCGTTTTGCCTGTCCTGATTTGTCAAAACTTTAAAAATAATAATTCACATTCTTATCTTAAAAAATAAAATAACAAGAGACTATTTTCATTATCAATTAGGAAGCACTAAGATGTAAGGCATAATCATAGAGATATTTAGGGAACTAGAAATCTCCATAAAAGTGGGCTTTTGTAGCATTCAGGCTAATCCCTGTGTTTGCCTTTGATTACTTTGGGTACCATTTAGCCCACTTACTGTATCATCTTGTAATTGCCCTGAACAGTTTTTCATCAGGAAAGTAGTTACGTTCTCTCATTGTTTGACACAAAGTATAAAGAAAAAGTATTTAAAATGTCAGGCTACTTTAGTATGTTACACCACAAAGGATGGAGCAGATGTTTTTAAATAAACATCAGCCCTGGTTGTGCATTGTTATGACACCGAGGAGCCTTTTTCAGAAGCAGGGGAAGCTCATGAATTTAGAGGAGGCTTAAATACTGTACTTTCACATAAAACCATAAAAAGTTGGCAGAAGTATCAGGGGCCAATGAATGGGCATAGAGCTGAACATGTTATAACTCAGATTACCAATAAAAATGTCAGCCTCAAATCTGAAGTGAATAGTTTTGTAATTCTGAACTGAAAGCATTTTTAATTGCTTTCAAATGGAAAAACTTCATATAATTTAATAAAATTTATCTACTTTGTTATCAAAAAGGCTATTATTGCAGCAAAGGGAAATGGAGGATTTAAATGTCATTCCTAGCATCTAATTTCCCAGCTCTTTTATTGGGATGTTATTAAAACAAGACCAAATGGACTTTGCTACATCCATGAAAGCCAGTCACGCGAAAGTATTAATCTGAGCACCGTAGATTCATTAAACATGGCCCGTGGTCGTAGTCTGGCTGGTGTTGTGTGAGATGTGCCCTGGGAAGCAGGTGTGATGTATCAGAAGCAGTGTTTTGGCATTCTATAGGTGTGGAGCCTAAAGAACAGCTGGATTCAGGGAGAAGCATGCCAGGGACAATGACTGTCTTTGTACCCAAGGGATCGATTTCCTTCATTAATGTTCCCTGTGAATCAACTAAAGGCTTTGAAACAAATGGTGGCAAGGAAGGGATAGGGTCCTAGGCAGTGCTGGTAGGGAGGTCTTCTTCTCTGCTGGAAAGCAGTTCCATTAACTTGCTAAGTGGTTACTTGGGTCTAGTGTGCTTTCTATGGACATATTGAGACACATTCTAGGGTTTGTAGGAGGGTGGAACTATTTATAGTAAAGATACAAAGGAGATAAGGAAGTATCAAGATATCCCCGTCTGTGAGGAGGGAGCTGTAGTTAGTTACTAGGAAAGTATAGAAAGGGAGATAAACATTTATCTAGATATTGCATTTTCATAGTAGTTGTAGTCACAGTAATAAATAACACGTGCTGAATACTTGCATGCTTTATTTCATTTGCAGTAATCTTCCGAGGTATTCTCCCCATTTCACAGATGATTCTAAAGCCCAAATTTGTTCTGTTCTTTCTTTTTTAAATAAAAACGACAGGCATAACTTGTTTGATTGTGCTTCACTTTATTGTGCTTCACAGATATTGCATTTTTTACAAATTGGAGATTTGTGGCGACCACCCCTGCATTGAGCAAGTGTATCAATGATATTTTTTAAGTAGCATTTGTTCTTGTGTCTCTGTGTCACATTTTGGTAATTCTCTCAACATTTCAAACTTTTTTTATTATTATTATATTTGTAATGGTGATCTGTGATCAGTGATCTTTGATGTTACTATTGTAATTGTTTTGGAGTGCCATAAACTGTGCCGATGTAAGACAGTGAACTTAATCAATAAATGTTGTGTGTGTTCTGACTGCTCTAGGCACTGGGTGTTTTCCCATCTCTCTTCCTCTCCTCAGGCCTCCCTCTTTCCTGAGACACTACAATATTGAAACTACGGCAGTTAATAACCCTACAATGGCCTCTAAGTGTTCAAGTGACAGGAAGAGTCACACATCTCTCACTTTAAATCGAAAGCTAGAAATGCCTAAGATTGGTGTGGAAGACATGTCAGAAGCCCAGATGGGTCAAAAGCTAGGCCTCTTGCACCAAACAGCCAAGTTGTGAATGAAAAGGAAAAGTTCTTGAAGGAAATTAAAAGTGCTACTTCAGTGAACACACAAATGATAAGAAAGTGAAACAGCCCTATTGCTGATAGGGAGAAAGTTTTAATGCTCTGGATAGAAGATCAAACCAGTCAAAACATTCCCTTAAGACAAAACCTAATCCAGAGCAAGGCTCTAACTCTTCAATTCTATGAAGCCTGAGAGCGGTGAGGAAGCTGCAGAATAAAAGTTTGAAGCTAGAGGAGGTTGGTTCACGAGGATTAAGGAAAGAAGCCATCTCCATAACATAAAAGTGCAAGGTAAAGAAGCAAGTGCTGATGTAGAAGCTGCAGCAAGTTATCCAAAACATCTAGCTGAGATCATTAATGAAGGTGGCTACACTAAGTAACAGACTTTCAATGTAGACCAAACAGCCTTCTATTGGAAAAAGATGCCATCTCAGACTTTCATAGATTGCAAGGGGAAGTCAGTGCCTGATTTCAAAGCTTTAAAGGACAAGCTGTCTTCTTAGGGGCTAATGCAGCTGGTGGCATTGAATTGAAGCCAGTGCTCATTTACCATTCTGAAAATCCTAGGGTCTTTAAGAATTATGCTAAATCTACTCTGCCTGTGTTCTATAAATGGAACAACAAAGCCCGGATGACAGCACCTCTCTACAGCATGGTTTACTAAATATTTTAAGTCTGCTGTTGAGACGTACTGCTCAGAAAAAAAGGTTCCTTTCAAAATATTCCTACTCATTGACAATGCACCTGGTAACCCAAAAGCTCTGTTGGAGATGTGCAATGAGATTAATGTTGTTTTTATGCCTGCTAACACAGCATTCATTCTTCACCCCATGGATCAAGGAGTCATTTCGACTTTTAAGACTTAATATTTAAGAAATACATTTTGTAACACTATAGCTGCCATAGATAGTGATTCCTCTGATGGATCTGGGCAAAGTCAATTGAAAACCTTCTAGAAAGGATTCACTAGTCTAGATGTCCTTAAGAATATCCATGATTTATGGGAAGAGATCAAAATAGCAAGATTAACAGAAGTTTGGAAGAAGTTGATTCCAACCCTCATGGATGATTTTGAGGGGTTTAAGACTTCAGGGGAGGAAATAACTGCAGATGTGGTGGAAATACCAGAAGAACTATAATTAGAAGTGGAGCCTAAAGATGTGACTTCATTGCTGCAATCTTATGATAAAACTTTAAGAGATGAGATTTGCTTCTTATGGATGTGCAGAAAAGTGGTTTCTTAAGTTGGAATCTATTCCTGGTGAAGGTGCTGTGACAATTGTTGAAATGACATCAAAGGATTTAGAACATGACATAAACTTAGTTGATAAAGCAGTGGTAGGGTTTGAGAGAATGGACTCCAATTTTGAAAGAAGTTCTACTGTGGGTAAAATGATATCGGACAGCATTGCATGCTACAGAGAAATCATTTGTGAAAGGAAGAGTCAATTGATGTGGCAAACTTCATTGTTGTCTTGCTTTAAGATACTGCCACCCCACCTTTCAGCAACCACTGCTCTGATTCGTCAGCAGCCATCAACATCAAGGTAAGATCTTCTATCAACAAAAAGATTACAACTAACTGAGGGCTCAGATGATAGGTAGCATTTTTAGCAGTTAAGTATTTTTAAGTTAATGTATGTACATTTTTTAGTCATAATGCTATTGCACATTTAATAGACTACAGTACAGTATAAACATAACTTTTATAGGTACTGGGAAACAAAAAACTTGTGTCACTTGCTTTATTGTGATATTTGGTTTATCATGGTGGTCTGGAACTGAACTGGAAATATCTCCAAGGTATGCATATGTATATATGGTGTACAACATGATGGTTTGATATACATATACATGGTGAAATGATTACTACCATTTCATTTAGCACAGCTATTTAGCACACCTTCTCCTTTCATGGTTACCATGTTTTGTGTGTGTGTGATCAGACCACCTGAAATCCACTCTCCTAGCTAACTTTCAGTATTCAGTGAGGTATCATTACCTATAGTCATCATGCTGTACATTAGATCTCTGGACTTATTCTTTCTACATAACTACAACTTTGTACCCTTTGACCAACATCTCTCTGTTTCCCTTTTCTGCTCCTGGTAACCATTGTTCTACTCACTGCTTCTACGTATTTGACTTTTTTAGATTCCAAAAATAAGTACAGTCAGGCAGTTTTTGTGTTTTCTTCTCTTTCTGTGTCTGGCTTATTTCATTTTGCATACTGTCCTTCAAGTTCATTCATGTTGTTGTGTATGACAGGATCTCCTTTTTTAAGGCTGAATAATATTCTTATTATGTATAATATATATATACATATATATATATCTTAAAGTATCTTTTTTCACAGCTTATTTATTTATTTGTTTATAGTTCAAATATAGTTGAGGTACATACTACACTTTATCTACTTATCCTTTGATGGACACTTAGGCTGTTTTTATATCTTGGCTATTGTGAGTAATGCTGCAGTGAACATAGGAGCAACTCTTCAAGGTATTGATTTAATTTCCTTTGATTGTATACCCAGAAAAGGGATTTCTGGATCATATGGTAGTCCTATTTTCAGTTCTTTTAGGAACCTCCATACTGTTTTCCATTATAGCTGTACCAATTTATATTCCCACTAACAGTGTACAAGGTTTCCTTTTTTCCATATCCTCATCAACACTTATCTTTTATTTTTTTGATCATAGCCATCCAACAGCTGTGAGACAACATCTCACTGGTTTTGCTTTCTATTTCCTGGATGACTAAAGATATTGAGCACCTTTTCATATACCTGTTAGCCATTTGTATGTCTTCTTTGGAATAAGTCCATTGTCTGTTTTTTAATTGGGTTGTTTTGTTGCTGTTTAATTGTGTGAGTTCCTTATATATTTTGGGTATTAACTCCTTATCAGATATATGGCTTGCAAATATTTTTCCCAATCCATAGGTTGTCTTTCAATTTTTTGATTGTTTCTTTAGCTGCAAAGTGTTCTGTTCTTTCTATTCCTTGTTCCACACTCTCTTTCATCATGCCATGGGTGTCATGGAGCATGCAATGCCAACTAAACTTGATGTTAAAACAAACAACATTACTCCCCAGTTTCAAAATACCATGGATATATGTTACAACCTTTGTTAAATAATCACGAACCTACAATTCTATCTGCAAATTGCTCTTCTAGGCACAGAAGTTGGGTAATGAGTTCAAAGATGAAAGTAACATCCTTGTTGCTTGATGGAGTGTCTTATACACCAACACAAGACCTGACCTAACAATTATACCATCCTCTTCTGAGTGTCCTGCATGTGTTCCATGTTCCATATTTCGAAACAAAAGAAGATAGATGCAGTTGTGAATCTATCGGATCCTCGAAACAACATTATAGAATTACTAAAAGGAAGTTAAGAAATTCTTAAACCGGCCCCCTCATTTACCGAAGAGGAAACTGAGACTTAGACAGGAGGTATAACTAGATTGTGAGCTTTTAAAGGTACAGGCTATCTTTTAGTCTTCTTTGCAGGCCTAATAGGTACATAGTGCCTGACATGAAGTATATGCTTAGGTATATGCCCCTTGGTGTGATACGTGTCTATTATTTAAGGAAAGTGATGAGATGAATATATACTCAAAAGCCCCACACAAAGTATAGTCACAGGAAGAAACTACAATCCTCTAGCAAGTCTTGTTCATCTATGGAATCCTACAAAAGGAACCCAGCATTCCACTTGGGTTACAAATGCCCAGTCCCTCTGGCTGGTACTCTTTTAATGAGCCCATAATGTGTGTTGGGGAAATTTAATCACACTGGCCTCTACTTCTGGGACCAGGAGGGCTTGTGGAATTTTCTAACAGAGTTTTATTTAGCATATTAATATGGATTTGTTTGTTTGTTTGTTTATTCTAGTGGGACTCCAGGAAAGCCAATATCTTTGGAAAGATTGTCCAAAATATAGCAAGCTTTTCTTGCTTTTTCTTGTGAGACATCTGGAATCTAGCGGGAAATTTTGGACCCCCTAGGATCTTATTTTTTTCTTTTGGGGTGAAAGTCAAATTATAACAATTTGGGGTTTCTGGAAATAATATTATTTTACAGTAGGAGTTTTGTGCCCATTTCAGACTATAATTTCCAATTCTCTTTTCACACTCAAGGGTACAGTGATGAACGGTACCAGCTGTGTAATTGTAGTTTTCGAGTTCCTCAGTAGACGGCAATGTAATAATGTGAAGCTTCAGTGCTAATGGTGGTCAAGAAGGCTTGGCAACGTTCAGCTCCTGCGTGTGCTTTTGTTCATCACAATATTGCAGCAGCCCTGAGCTGCATGCAAACTCTCTATTTCAAGACAGAACGTGGGAAGGTCCCACTCCTGTGTGACTTCAAGATCTAGGCTGGGAGTTTCAGGCAGTTTGAGGAACTCCCCAGTCTTCCACTAGTGTGGACAGAGATTGACCTGACTGTTTCTGCATGGAGACTCTTATCCTTCCTCACCCAGTTGATCCTTTCCTGCCCCCTTCAGAGAAGAGTAATAAGGATTTGATTTGAGGAGAAGAGCTGCTCTAGTTGAAGGGCTTTCAGATAAGTTGTTGCCAAGACCTTTTCAGGAAAATGGCCCTACTGAGACAACGTCTGCAGCTTAGGAATCAACACACAAGCTGTTGGCGCACTCACCTGCATATTAGAAACAGCCGAGGTGGCAGCAAGGGGATGATATAGCAGAAATACGCAAGTCCCCATCCTGGATCCTTATCCAGAAGTAGCCAACTGGCAGCCTCTCGGCTGGACCTGGCCTCAGAGTGTTTAGTTTGGCACTCATAACATTGGCCCACACAGTGTTTTATATTTGAATTATTTAATAACAAAAAAGGGGGAGGAATTTCACATAAATCTCTAAATATCCAAACTCCCTTGGAAAACACTTGGGCAACACTTGGCCCCGATCCCCCATATCTGCAAAAAGGCTATAAAAAAGTGGTCTTCACACTCTCTCAGAAAAGCCCAGTGACTCCCAGTTTTCCATAATCCTTTATACTCCCTATTTTTCCACAAACTGATGTCTTACCACCTGTTCCCAGATAGCATTTTATATACCAGTTTCACTCATTTAAGTTCCATACATGAGCCGTATAAACACTTGAGTTTCTTGAACAGGACTATACCTTCTGACCTTCTTTGTAGGGAATAGGGCTGAAAAGACCTTCCTAAGGGAATAGGTCAAATGTTATTTGATCTCTGTGTTTCGTTTTTTGTTTGTTTGTTTGTTTTATTCCTTTATATTTTGTGTTCTACATATTTTGATTTTGTGTTTTTTCATCAGGAGGCACATAATGTCTGGTTTCTGTCTTTATGAGATATAAGCATCAGTTGATGCTTGTATTTGCTTCTCTTGCTGCATAAGACATTACCACAAACTTAGTAACTTAAGGCAATGCCCATCTATTAGCTCACAGCTCTGTAGATTAGAAGTTCAGCTCACTGTGATTGGGTTCTCTGCTCAGAATATCATAAGACTGAAATCAGGGTGTCTGGTAAAGTGAGTTCTCTTCTGTTAGCTCTGGGGAAGAATCAGTTGCTCATTCAGGAGACTGGTAGAATTCAGCTCCTTGTGTTTGTAGGATTGAGGTCTCTGTCTTCTTGCTGGCTGTTAGCCAGGGATTGTTCCTAGCTCCTAGAGTTCACTCTGAGATCCTTCCATGTGGCCCTAACCTTCTCAGCATCAGGAACCTCCCTTGTGTTGAATCCCTTTCATGTTTCAGATTTCTCTGACTTCCTCTTCTGACACCAGCTGAAGAAAACTCTTTACTTTCAAAGAACTCGTTTCATTGGGTTTGGACCACTTAGATAATCTCCCTACTTTATAATTTAATTCAGGTTTTCTGACTCAACTGGAGACTCAGTGTGAACAACTCTGAGAGTTAAAAACTCCAGAAGGATCCAGACATAGGGGGTTCCACAATATTGTGAGATATATCTCTAGGAGCTCAAACAGATTCCTACAGTGAACATCAGAAAAATTCCCTAGGGCTTCCAAAATGGGGAAGGGAAAAGGAACCACTTTGAAATAGGCTAGAGAACTCTGTTCTTCTTAACAAACATGCCCACAGAAGAAACTAGCTAATGAGAGCCTAACCCAAAGGGGTTTTATCACAGCCTAACTGACCTGGGGAAGGGAAATACCCAACTCCAGTCAGCTTTAGCCTCCCATGTGGGAGAAGGGAAATGCCCAACTCCAGCTCACTCTAGCCATCCTGTCCCACCTAAAGGGGGAGGAAAGCACAGAAACACTTGTGTAGTTTACAGTCCAGAAGCATATGCTCAGGAAAACACTGAGATTTAATCATAGGACTATAGAATGCTTCTCTTCCTCCCGCACCTCAACACCACATTACTAAAGCCTTATTTACAGCAGCTCCTTTTACTTAGTACATCATATCTGGCTATCAAGGAAAAATTACAAGCTATATCAAAGGCAAAAAACACAATTTGAAGAGACAGAATGAGTAGCAGAGTCATACATGGCAGGAATGTTTGAATTATCAGATAGAAATGAAAACATCTATGATTAATATGCTAAGGGCTCTAATGGACAAAGTAGACAGTGTGCAAGAATATACAGGCAGTGTAAGCCTAGAGATGGAAACCTAAGATAGAACCAAAAAGAAATGCTAGAAATAAAAAAAACACTGCAGCAAAAATGAAGAATGCCTTTAAATGGGCTTATTAGCAGATGGGACACTGCTGAGGAAAGAATCTCTGAGCTAGAGGATTTCTCAATAGAATCTCAAAAACTTTAAAAAGAAAAAAAGAAGAAAGACTGAAAAAAAGGAAAAAAAAAGCCAGAACACAATACCCAAGGACTGAGGGATGCCTGCAAGAAGCATAATATACATATAATGGGAATATCAGCAGTAGAAGAAAGAGGTAAAGGAACAGAAGAAATATTTAAAACAATGGCTGAGAATTTCCCCCAAATTAATGTCAGAAAACAAACCACAAATCCAAGAAGCTCATAGAATACCAAGCAGGATAAATACCAACAAACTATACCTAAGCATATAGTTTTCAAACTACAGAAAATCAAAGAAAGAGAAAAAAAATGTGAAAGATGCTAGAGGAAAATAAAAACCTAACCTATAAAAGGACAAATATAAGAATTACATCCAATTTCTTCTCAGAAACCATGCAAACAAAAAGAGAGTGGAATGAAATATTTGAAGTGTTGAGCAAAAAAATAATCAATTTAGAATTCTGTGCCCTGAAAAATTATCCTTCAAAAGTGCAAGAGAAATAAAGACTTTCTCAGACAAAGAAAAATTGAGAGAATTTGTTGCCAGTACACCTGCCTTGCATGGAATTTTACAAGAAGTTTTTTAGAGAGGAGAAAAATAGTGTAGGTCAGAAACTCAGATCTACAGAAAGAAGAGGATCAAAGAAGGAATAAGTGGAGGTAAAATAAAAACTTTTATTTATGTTGTTCTTACTTGATCTATGTAAGAGTTTGTTCAATATAGTAATAGCACCAGTGTATTCAGTTAGGTATGTTTACGTATATATGCTTATGTATGCTTGTATGTAAGTGAAATGAATGACAGCATTGATACAAGGGACAGGGGGAGGAATTAGGATGATTTTGTTACTATAAAATACACTACCCGTGAACTGGTAACGTGTTATTTGAGAGTGGACTTGGATTATTTGTAAATGTGTATGGCAAATTCTAGGGCAGCCACTAAAAAAAAGCTTAAAAAAAAGTAGTATAACTGTTATGCTAATGAAGGAGAGAAGATGGAATCACTAAATGCTCAATTAAAGCCACACAAAGCAGAAAAAGAGTGGAAGACAAAAATAGGAGCAAAGAACAAGGGCAACAAGGGCAACAAATAGAAAACACTAACAAATATGGTAGGTATTAATCCAACTATATCAATGATTATGAATGCCAATGCTCTAAATATACCAATTAAGAGACAGATTGTTAAAGTGGATCAAAAAACTCAACCCAATATATTTCGTCTACAAGACACCCGTTTAACGTATGAAGACACATATAGATTAAAAGTTAAATAGATGAAGGAAAATACACCATGGTAACACTTATCAAAAGATGGCAGGAGTACCTGTATTAATTTCAAACAGAGCAGACTTCAAAATAAGGAAAATTATCATGGATAAAAATGGGCGTATGATAAAAAGGTCAATTCTCCAAGATGACATAACAATTCTTAACGTGTATATGCCTAGCAACAGAGCATCAAACTACATGAGACAAAAACTGATAAAATTGAAAGAAGAAATAGATGAATCCACTATCATAGTTGGAGACTTTAGCATCCCTCTCACAGAAATGGGCAGATCCAGCCGGCAGAAAATCTGTAAGCGCATAGCTTAACTCAACAGCACCATCAATCAACAGGATGTAATTGACATTTATTGACTACTTCATCCAACAACAGCGAAATACTAATTTTTTCTCAAGCTCACAAGGAACATTCACCAAGATAGCCCACATTCGGAGCCATAAAACACAACCTAAAGTATTTAAAAGAATAGAAATCACACAGTGTCTGCTCTCAGACCACAATGGAGTTAAACTGGAAATCAGGAATAAATAACTAGAAAATCCCCAAATATATGGAGATTAAGCAACAGACATCTAAACAACACATGGATTAGAGAAGAAGTCTCAAGAGAAATTTAAAATATTTTGACCTAAATGAAATGAAAACACAACTTTTCAAAATTTGTGCTCTGCAGTAAAAGTAGTGCTTAGAGGGAAATTTATAGCATTGAATTTATAACATTGAAGAGAAAGATCTAAAATTAATCATCTATGTTTCCCCCTTGAAAAACTAGAAAAAGAAGAGCAAATTAAATCCAGAGTAAGCAGAAGAAAAGAAATAATTAGAATTATAGCAGAAATCAATGAAATTGAAAATAGAAAATCAATAAGAGAAACTCAATGAAACCAAAAGCTAAAAACGATCAATAAAACTGATAAGCCTCTTCTAGTCAGGTCAACTCGGAAAACAAGAGAGAGGACACAAATTACTAACATCAGAAATAAAAGAGAGGACATCATGACAGATCCTATGGACATTAAAATGATAATAAGGGAATATTATGAACAACTCTATGCATACAAATTAGATATCCCAGATGAAATACACTGATTTCTTGAAAGACACAATCTGCCAAAACTCACACAAGAAGAAACAGAAGGTCTGAATAGTCCTATGTGTATTTAAGAAATTGAACCCATAATTAATATTCTTCAAAAACAGAAATCACCAGGCCCAGATATATGCGCTGGTGAATTCTAACAAACATTTAAGGAAGAAATTATACCAATTCTCTACAATCTCTTTCAAAAGATAGAAGCAGAGGGAATCTTTCCTAACTCACTTTATGAAGCCAACATTACTCTAATACCAAAATCATACGAAGACATAACAAGAAAAGAAAACTATAGACCAATATCCCTTATGAAATTAGATGTAAAGATTCTCTATAAAATATTAGCAAGTTAAATCCAAAAAAGTATAAAAAGAATTAAAAGCCATGACTAAGGGGATTTATTCCCGGTATACAAGGCTAGTTCAACATTTGAAAATCAGTTAATGTAATCTGTCATATCAACAGACTAAAAAAGAAAAATCATATCATATCAATAGGTATAGAAAAAGAATTTGACAAAACCAGACACCCTTTCATAATAAGACTCTCAGTAAACTAAGAATAGAGGGGAAATTCCTCAAGTTAATAAAGATTATCTATAAAAAGCCCCAGCTAACATCATACTTAATAGTGAGAAACTCCAAGCTTTCCCAGTTTGATCAGGTACAAGTCAAGGATGTCCCCTCTCATCACTCCTTTTCAACAATGTACCAGAAGTCTTTACTAATTCAATAAGGCAAAAAAGGAAACGAAGTCATAGGAGTAATACTGGAGTCAGAGAGCATGGGGGCCATATTAGAATTCTGCCTATCACCAAATTCAGTTTCTAGTTCTACCCGTTTACTGGGGATTACAAAATAATGATCTCCTAATTCTATAATTTCTCTTTCATTTGTTAGTTGGGATACATTTAAAAATAGGTATTTCCCCTCAACTACTAATTTGTTACTCAGTTGTACAATTAATGTAGGAAAGGCAGAATAGATGCTTGATTCTTTGTCTTTATTTGCCAGTTTTTTGGTTGTTGTTTTTTTTTTCGGTACGCGGGCCTCTCACTGTTGTGGCCTCTCCCGTTGCGGAGCACAGGCTCCGGACGCGCAGGCTCAGCGGCCATGGCTGACGGGCCCAGCCGCTCCGCGGCACGTGGGATCTTCCCGGACCGGGGCACGAACCCGTGTCCCCTGCATCAGCAGGCGGACTCTCAACCACTGCGCCACCAGGGAAGCCCTATTTACCAGTTTTTTAAGATAATAAATTGGCTTCCTAAAATCCTCTGAAGGTGAACAGTTAGTTTTTTAAAACGTTATCATTACCTTATGGATTTAAGCGTATTTGACATGTTTCAGTTAAGCATAGTTATACTCTGACGTTAAAATTGTTGCATCTTTACCTCAGTAAGAGCTTCTTCAAGTTTGCTTCCAAATATTATTGATGTACCCTATAGTCTTTGATTGCTTCCTTGCTGTGTGTCATGACATGATGCTTGAGGCTTAACTTGTTCATTTCTTCTGAGAGATACGTGAAAGAGTTATTTTTAATATCAGAGTATTTTGCGCACTTATATTTAAGAGCACTTAACACTTTTAGTTCCTGTTGATTGGACTACATGCTGAAAAAAAATTCTGCTGTGATACTGTGAATTATTTAAAATGGACTAAATTTTTTAAACACAATCACATCTGCATATTTAAACATAGCTTTCCAAATATGTTCAATACATATTATTTATTCAGCCAACAGACAGTGATTGATGTATATTTGTATAAACACTGAGCTGCAAAGAGAACATCTTCCAAATCATTCAATCCCTATAACCACTGACTGAAATATAAATGAAGGAAACTTAAGTTCAGGAAACAGTGGCTCACTCTTACTCAAGGTTATTTCTCATCACTTTCCTTGTCTGGGTCCTGCAAGGTGAAGTCAGTGGACCCCTCACTGGGTGATAGATTAAGAAACAAGAATATATACAGTGTTTTAAATAATATTTTTCTTATGATTAAATAATTAATCCATGGATTAATTTTTAGAAAACTTGGAGAGTATATAGAGGAAAAATCATCCACAAATCTATATAATCTGTACCACCTAAAAACAACCATATCGTCAATAATTTGAGATACTTTTTTCCATTGTTGGAGTTGTGTGAGTGTGTGTATAAACTGGATCATAAGGTGTTTATAATTGTTTTTAACTTACTATGAATATTTCCCATATTTGTGTCATTTAGCATTGATTTAAAATATGAGCCATTAAGGCTAGTCTAATATAGTATTATATAGATGTACTATTGTCCTACTATTGGGCATTAAGGTTGAGTCCAATTGGTTGGGTATTTTAAGTAACATGGCAATGAACATGTTTGTGAAAAATGTTTTGTCCAAATCTCTGATTGTTTTCTTAGAATAGATTCCCATAAGTAAATGTATAGATCAATGGTATGAAAAATTTAATTGCTTTTTATACAAATTGACTTTTAGAAAGTTTATTCTAGAAGTATATTGTATTCCCACCAACAGTATAACAATATGTAGTAATATAGTGCTTTTCTATTTTATTGATGTTTATTGAATGCTTTTAAGTTCATAGTATGCCCTAGTATATCTTACCTCATTTACTCCTCTATGGAAATCAATGAAGTTTAATATAGCCCCCCATTTTATATAAAAGGAATCTAAGGCATGAGGAAATTGAATTATTTACCCAGGGCTTCTGCTAATAGGTAATATTGCAGAGACTGGCTCAGAAGAGTGTCATTTTCCCTAAACCACATAAAAGAGATCTGGTTAGATATCTGGGCCTCTCTCTCTGTCTCTCTGTCTCCCTCTGTCTCTGTCTGTCTCGCCTTCCCTCCCTCTCCCTCTCATTCTCTCTCATTCATTTCTATCTCCTTTGGATTTATCGATTATCATTGGTATACTATGACTGATAGTCTGTCAACTGAGTTATATCATAAAATAACTCCCTGTATGTGTATATGTGTGTGTCCCTATGCCATTTTGTGTGTGTGTGTGTGTGTGTGTGTGTGTGTGTGTGTGTGTGTTTAGTTTAGAAGGTCAGTTTTAAGACTGAAATCTTAAAACTCAAACTATTTATATTTGTTCTAAAGCATTACTGGTCTAGAATCGTTAGGGTGTTTCCTTCTAGTTAACATTAGTTTGATTATTATTTATTCAGACTTTTCCAAAAATTGACTCATGTGCACACTTCTCTCTCCTTCCTCACTACCCCTCTCCCCCTACGACCTCCCCCTACTAGTCTTTCCTGAGGGATAGATCACAATATTTGTTGGCAGTTGTTTTGTAAGGGGAATTTAGCACAACATTCAGATCTACTCTGTTTAAAATTAGCTGGTCCTAACTCTTATTATTTAATTGCACCATATGGCTATGTTACTTCACCTAGACAGTACCAGAAATACCTGTGCAGGCTCTGTTGTAGAAGCTGGGGAAAAATGACAGGGGCAAGGAAAACCCAGTTTCATTAGGCTTGGGGCTTTATTATTTAATCAAGCAGACTAGTTTCCCCTTGTGTAAAAAAAAATCACCCACAAACATTTAAATGGTTTTATCTTCTCTTCTAATTGGGTAAACATGCCTAAGCAGGAGCAAAAGGCAGAGGAAAGGTCTTGAGATGCTCATTTCCTGAAAAGTAATACTGTGTAGATTTGGCCTCTAAGTCTGGGGGTAATTGGGATATGTATTATTCTTGGACATGAATGCCAAAGGGAAGGAATTCAGAGACCCTGAAATGGAAAGGTTGGGTGTTACTCAGCCTCTGATGACTCCCTTCAAAGTCAACAAAGTCAAACAGCTGGAGTTGAGAGAAGTCATATTTGTGGTGAGGAAGGACCAGAACACTCTTAACTGTCCCCTTGATTTTTACTTTAGCTGCTTTATTTTAACTTTGTTATTACAAAGATCACCTATTTTAATGAGTCTTAGTCCTTCAAGCATTTGTAAATGCCTCTTTGAGAATCTCTTTTTTGGTGGGAGTGGGAGTGGGTGGGGTGGGCTGAGAATCCTGTCTCTGCCTGGTCTCTTTTCTTAACAAACATTTGGATTCCATTTTATTTTTGGACCCTAAATTCCTAATTTGAGAGACTATCTTATTTTTGGTATGTGCTTTTGACTGCAAAAAAAGTAGCTTAGTCCAAAATTTCCCACCCTAAATCAAGTTTTTGAGAACCATAAATAGGCCATTAAAAACTTTATACTTTTCCAGTGAGATTAGGAGGGGAATGTTCCAATAAGTTCACACCATTGTTTTAATGTCTCTGAGTGATCATAAGAGTAAGCCAAAAATCACACAATCAACCTCTAAGATGAACAAGACCTAGAATAAGAAAAAAAGCAGTTTAAAACTGATGCACAATTCTTTTCTAAATAATTGAATTATCTTCCCCAGGAGTGCCATGTATGGGGTAATACTATTATTTCTCGTACTTCTTTCCATAGTTGTTATTGATCTTTCTTGCCACTCCTTCAACTATAAAACATGTAGGTTATTCCCGCATGTAACCAGCAGTCCTTCTGGCCCATACATTTGGCTACTCTAATAGCTACAGGTACTAAATTTTATTATTGAGGAGCCATTTGAAAAGAATAGCAACTACTTGGTTTCATAAACATAGTTATGTTAGGTATAGCTCAAGATGCTTACTTGATTAATATGTATTTGCCAGATACGATGAGACTAGAATTGTAGTAAAAGTAAATTAAGTATTTTTCCTAGATAAATTTATATGGGAGGAAAAATCAGTTTTGAATGTGTAAGTATTCCTTATTCATGGTAACAGATAATTGTATTCAGAACTAAAGAGCAGAGTAGGTCATTTTGTAATCCATCTCAGCAATAAGGAAGGTCTGATAAGGGGAAAAATAGTTAGTAATGTACATAAAGGAGAATCCCAGATTAGAAGATCAGAAGTGGCACTTCACAGCCCTTGTTTTCCTGGTAAATTACAAAGCTGATTCCCTTTTTAATCTTTAATATGATAAAGAAATGTTACTGAGATTGCTAACGTTCACGTCTGACAAAATATCTTGATATTCTGAAGCAGTAAATGTCACTGAGCTTCACAGGGGCAGAAATCTAAGTGAGATACACATGGCTTGAGGAGGTATGTGTGTGGCTATATGTGTCTCTCTGTGTGTTTCTGGTTGGAGAAGATTAGGCTGAATAGATGGGTCATGTTCCATGGTAAATTGTCAACCCAGGAGATTTTTAATCTTGTATGCCTGGAATAGAAACAATCTTGGCTGACATATACTAGAAGAGGGATGATTAATGTAATTGGAACTAATTTTAAGGACATGTCTGTCTTTTAAAACAACAACAAAAAAGTCTGCGTATGGTGCTATTGGCAAGTTGCTTGCATGATGAGTCTTAACAGAGCTTTTTCCATATGGGTTACCTGAATAAATGAAGCAATAAGAAGAAAGAACTAGCTTGTACTGAGCAATTATTGCATATGATAATATATTCTAGCATAGAAAAAATTTATACATTATGAACCTGGTGTAAAAATGGATCAGTTGGCTAGAATATAAAATACAATTAACTTGGTATATGTCAAATAAATACTCAGAACAAGGAGAACATCAGGATTATTCATTAAATGGTGCTCTGATAGGACACCAGCTTGGAAAATGAAGTTATATTAAGGCTTACTGAGTTGAAGATCAATGGTTGAACACCTTTACCTCCACTCTTTCTTGAAACCCCAGTAAAGGATTTTCTAAACATAAATATACAAAGCACAGAGAAACTGAGAAATGGCAAAGCAGCAAGATGGGTGCTAAAACACTTAGCAGACCTGAAAAAAAACCTGAATTCTAAGTCAGCAGTGGAGAAAGCTGAGAAGGTCCTCAATCTGTACCATAGATCTCCCAAGACGCTCAGAAATTGTCAGCACCAGTTACCTCTGGAAGTGGGGAGGATGAGGTGTATGAAGGAGTTGTTGAAAACAGGAGGTTGGATTAAATTCTGCCTTAAGATGCAGTTAAGGCACCAGATTCCCTCCCTCCTTCCTCTACTCAGCTGGAAGACTTCTCCTCTCTCACCCTGATAGAAGAGGAGTTTTATTCTCTGGAGAGGTTGCAAATCTCTGGACTGGGAATATTAGATGAATTTAAAGGAAGGGAAATCTTACTGCAATTTGAGAGATTTCATAAAAATTTGTGCACTGAATGTTGGATGCCTCATACCACTCTTTACCCACTTTGCTCTCAGAATATTAGGAACCTGGCTTATACTTTCCTTAATAGACTGGATGGTGCATCTGTGCAGAATAAGAAAAGACATTAAGGCACACATCATACTTTCTTCAGTGATATAGCCCAGTCACACCATTCCTTAAAGTGAAGCCCAAAGTTGTCAAGCAAACACAGTGCTCAGCAGTTCCCATCAGTCTGCAGAGATCCACTCTTAAACATGAACAGACAGCCAAAGATCCCCAGGTATTTGAGGAAAGCTCCTAATTGAAAAGATAGAGACTAAAATAAATAAGTAGAAAACATCAGCGTGGACAGAACTGGTTATACAGGGATAGAGATAATGTTAAAAATGCCATTATATTCCAAATGGCTGAGAAGATTTTGCATCAATGAAACAAGAACAGTATGCCACACAAAGGGATAATATGACTCTAAGAAAAAGGTCTTGAAAATTAAAACTATAATATATGATAAAAAAGATTAGAAGTTTTAGAAGCTAATAATGAGGAATTCTCTCAGAAAGTTAAATAGAACTGGAAAATGGGAAAGAAAAAATAAGAATATTAGAGAATCATCTCATGAGTAACCATATCCAAAATTATGGTTCTAAATAGACAAAAAGAGAAAACAGAAGAGAAAATCATCAAGAAACACTGTTATATAATTAAAAGTTAGCCAGTACCAGAAAAATGGATCAGAATAGAACAACACGCTGCCAATTCAAAATGTCAGTGGCTGGGGCTTCCCTGGTGGCGCAGTGGTTGAGAGTCCGCCTGTCGACGCAGGGGACACAGGTTCGTGCCCCGGTCCGGGAAGATTCCACATGCTGCGGAGCGGCTGGGCCTGTCAACCATGGCCGCTGAGCCTGCGTGTCCGGAGCCTGTGCTCTGCAACGGGAGAGGCCACAACAGTGAGAGGCCTGCGTACCACAAAAAAAAAAAAAAAAAAAAGTCAGTGGCCAAGAGAAGATCTTGAAGCTCCCAGAGAGAGAAAAAAATCAGGTATACTAAAGATTATGAATAAAATGGCTTTGGACTCTGTAGAAATAGAGCAATACCTTAAAAACTTTTACAGAAAGGCCTTCAAATTTTTAAGAGAAAGTGTTTTCTAACCTAGAATTCTGTTCTCAGTCTAACTGGCAAATATGAGAGTAGAGTAAAGGTATTTTTGGACAGACAATATCACTAAAAATTTACCTCCTACTCACCTTTTCTCAGAAAGCTACTTTAGGGTGTGTTCCACCAACCAAGAAAGTAAAAGTAAGAGGAAGACAGGACCTAGGAAATAGGAGATCCCACTCAAGCAAGTGACAGAAGGAATGCCCTTGATGATGGTGTGGCAGAGATTTCTAGTAGTCAGTAGAAATTCCTTTCCTTTTCCTGTTAAGTACATGGTTAGATGATATCCCCCAAATCCCTTGCCTTTAAATGTGGCCTCAGTACTGAGCCCTGTGGATAGAACTACTTCCAGGCTACTCTTTTCGTGCTACTTCCAGGCTACTCTTTTCAAGAAGTGAGTGTGCCTCTTCTAACTCCCCGTGAGGCAACTGGATACAGAAGATGACAGATGGTAAATTTGTAAGATGAAAGAAACCTGGATCCCAAATTTACCGTAGTGGGATGAGAGACATCCACTAACCAAGGACCACCATCTTAGATTGTTACTTGAACAAGAAATAAGTTTCTGTTCTGGGAGTCTGTCTGTCATTGCAGCCTACCCTAACTACTAGGGATGCTGAAAAGAAATACTAGGATAAGAGCTGTATAACATTCCAAGAGAGTAACCTAACCAGTCCAGAATTGGAGCAGGTCAGGCTCTGGTACAAAAGTTTTCCAAGAAGATGAAACTGATAGAAAACTGGATGTGTTTGAACACTGGGGAAAAGTTGGGGGTGAATTAGTCATAATGACACAGGCAACAAAGGAAACAAAAGTAAATAACACATTCATTGACTCCAGGGAGGACGAAGTTTATGCAAGATAAGAAAAATAATTATAACTAGCTGCATGCTCAGTTATAAATAACATTTAGATAACTTTAATAGATTGATCTGAGCAACATAAAAATATAACTTTATTGGGGGATGGAAGTATGGAAGTGTGCCTGTTTGTAGTAATGTGGGATAGAGAAAGAGAGTTAAGTCCATATCTCCCATCTTGAGAAGTCAATATCTGATGCCTAAAATTGAAAAATCAAAAATTAATATAAGCACTCTCTCTATATGTATATATTTCTCTAGAAATGTAGAGGGGGATAACACTGAAGAAGGGAAATATCAAGGGGGTAACAACAAGGGATTCATATTTTACAATAAGCCTCATTAGATTTATTTTACCATTTAAATTATATGTATGTATAAAATGTATAAAAACAAAGAAAAATTTTTTTAAAAATTTATATCCACCTTTCTTACAAAAGTATTTCATATGGATCAAAACCAGAGCTATAACATTTTAGTAAAGTTCAATCAGAGTGAAACAGAAAACAAATTTGATAATATTAGAGTGAGGGGGAAAACTTCCTCTGTTTGAAGCTACAGAAGCAACTAAAGAGGAAAACATCTGTGTAATAAAAAAACTAAAATTAAAGAAAAACAAACCTGAAAAACACTTTATCAATTACAAGAAAGGGTTAATTTTTATTATAAAATAACTCATTCAAATATATAAGAAAAATATCAAGACCTCAGTGGATGAATGAAAAAAAAAATGATAGGGAATGGAAATGGCTAATCGTTGAAAAGATCCAATTTGCTGTTGATTTAAGTAAGTTAATAAATGAAAAGTTACCTTTATACCTATTTTAGCTTAAAAATGGTAACTCTAAGTGCTCTTGGAATTGTATTAATCTTGTATATGCAGACATAGCTACATAGCAAATTTTTATGATCTATTTGAGAGTAAGATAATTAATAGCACTAATTATGTGGAATCTTCAAACTTTTTGACAAAGGCCCAGAGGCCTAAACATTATCCTAAGTAAATAATTAACCAAAGAAAATAAAGTCATGCATAATAAAAAGATGATGAAATAAATTATAATTCCCCACATCCTGGAATAGCAACATATTTATAAAAACTATACCACAAGTTGACCAGATTATTATATACTCATACTATGAAAGTGCAGAATACAATACTATAATTGTGATTGTTATGTAGAATACAAATATATAAGGACACAACCTTAAACATTCAGAAAATTTAGATCAATTCCTTTAGGCTGCTGGCATGTGAAGTTATGTTTTTATGTTTAAAAATTTCTTTAATGTTACAAATGAGGTTTGATGTTCAAGTGGTTTCTTCAACACTTGCTGGTCAATTAATTTAGACAAGGCACATATATTTTTGAGCCTCATTTTTCCATCTGAGAATAATAAATGTAGTATTTACTCACCTACCTCAGAACATTTTCATAAGAATCCAGTGCTATAATGTATATGAAAACACTCGGTAGATGTGAAGCACTTTATTAATATGTGGAGTTATTGTTGTCCTTATTATCATCAGTGCTATTGGGAACACTGCTTTGGCAGAATTATTCTTTCTCAGCCACAGACAGAGATTTATCTCCCTGCTTCCATATGTAACACATTAGAAGTTACTTGAGCTCAAGGTCAGTTTTTAACTTCGGCTTCTTAGAGAAGCAATGGAATAAACCAAAGATCAATGTGAATATTTTCCAAGAAAATCATCCAAGAGGAATACCCAGGGAATGATGGAAAGCATTCCAAGGACCCCACAGGAAGAACAAGTCTTTGTCTGAGAGCTCTGGGCTGCTTTAATAACTTCGTCTTAGCCATTGTTCAACTCCTCATTGGGAAAGATTGGCTCCTTGGTCAACTCTTATTACATTTCAGTGTCTATGAGGGGCTCAGTGTCTTTGAGGGCCTCAATCGGAGGGGCTTAATCATATGACTGAAACGTTTAAAAAGTAATATTTATGCCCAGTCATTACAGTTGCATTCAAGATCAAATCTGAATTCTTTTCATGCAATTAAAAAATCTATATTGGTAATTTTTCAACTTGGGAAGCTCCTTGAGTCCAACAATTAAAGTTTAGGGATAATCATTTGGGAATACTCCTATGAGAGTTCTTCTTTTGTTTTTGACTATTGGAATGAACATGGAGAGATCAGAGATAACCTCAGTTGCCGTTTTCATGTTTTGTTGTGTTGGGAACAGGAAAAGTAAAGTGAATGTACGTACTGAAGTTGCTCAGTCATTATTTCTGAATAATAGTACTGTAAAATGAGTTTTGCTAATGGCTTTTTTATTTGCTATCTCTATGTCTTTTGCAGTAAAATGTCCATTCATGTATTTTTCCCATTGTTTGTTACTTTACTACTGAGTTTATATGGGATCTTTCAGAGAGCAAAAGTTTTAAATTTTGATTAGATCCAATTTATTAATATCTCCTTTTATATATCATGCTTTTGGTGTCAAGTTTAAGAACTCTTTGTCTAGCTCTTTATACTGAAGATTTTCTCCTATGGTATTGTTTTGTTTTTCCTAAAAGTTGCATAGATTTACACTTTACATTTAAGTCCATGATCCATTTTGTGGTAATTTTTGTATCAAGTGTGAGGTTTTTTGTTGTTTGTTTGTTTCACATCTTTATTGGAGTATAATTGCTTTAAAATGTTGTGTTAGTTTCTGCTGTACAACAGACTGAATCAGCTATATGTATACATATATCCCCATATCCCCTCCCTCTTGAGCCTCCCTCCCACCCTCCCTATCCCGTCCCTCTAGGTCATCACAAAGCGTCGAGTTAATTCCCTGTGCTATGCAGCAGCTTCCCAGTAGCCATCCATTTTACATTTGGTAGTGTATATATGTCAGTGTTACTCTCTCACTTCGTCCCAGTTTACCCTTCCCCCTCCCCGTGTCCTTAAGTCCATTCTCTATGTCTGTGTCTTTATTCCTGTCCTGCCCCTAGGTTCATCAGAACCTTTTTTTTTTTTTTTTAGTTTCTGTATATATGTGTTGGCATATGGTATTTGTTTCTCCCTTTCTCACTTTCTTCACACTGTATGACAGACTCTAGGTCCATCTACCTCACTACAAATAACTCAATTTCATTATTTTTATGGCTGAGTAATATTCCATTGTATATATGTGCCACATCTTCTTTATCCATTCATCTGTCGATGGACAATTAGGTTGCTTCTATGTCCTGGCTATTGTAACTAGTGCTGCAGTGAACATTGTGGTACGTGACTCTTTTTGAATTATGGTTTTCTCAGGGTATATGCCCAGTAGTGGGATTGCTGGGTCATATGGTAGTTCTGTTTTTAGTTTTTTAAGGAAACTCCATACTGTCCTCCATAGTGGCCGTATCAATTTACATTCCCACCAACAGTGCAGGAGAGTGCCCTTTTCTTCAGACCTTCCCCAGCATTTATTGTTTCTAGATTTTTTGATGATGGCCATTCTGACTGGTGTGAGGTGATACCTCGTTGTGGTTTTGACTTGCATTTCTCTAATGATTAGTGATGTTGAGCATCTTTTCATGTGCCTCTTGGCCATCTGTATGTCTTCTTTGGAGAAATGTCTGTTTAGGTCTTCCCATTTTTGGATTAGGTTGTTTGTTTTTTTGATACTGAGCTGCATGAGCTGCTTGTATATTTTGGAGATTAATCCTTTTTCAGTTGCTTCGTTTGTGAATATTTTCTCCCATTCTGAGGGTTGTCTTTTTGTCTTGATTATGGTTTCCTTTGCTGTGCAAAAGCTTTTAAGTTTCCTTAGGTCCCATTTGTTTACTTTTGTTTTTATTTCCATTACTCTAGGAGGTGGGTCAAAAACGGTCTTCCTGTCATTTATGTCATAGAGTGTTCTGCCTATGTTTTCCTCTAAGAGTTTTACAGTGTCTGGCCTTACATTTGGGTCTTTAATCCATTTTGAGCTTATTTTCATGTATGGTGTAAGGGAGGGTTCTAATTTCATTCTTTTACATGTAGCTGTCCGGTTTTCCCAGCACCACTTATTGAAGAGGCTGTCTTTTCTCCATTGTACATCCTTGCCTCCTTTGTCAAAGATAAGGTGACCATATGTGCATGGGTTTATCTCTGGGCTTACTATCCTGTTCCACTGACCTATATCTCTGTTTTCGTGCCAGTACCATACTGTCTTGATTACTGTAGCTTTGTAGTATAGTCTGAAGTCAGGGAACCTGATCCCTCAGCTCCGTTTTTCTTTCTCAAGATTGCTTTGGCTGTTCGGGGTCTTTGTGTTTTCATACAAATTGTAAAGTTTTTTGTTCTAGTTCTGTGAAAAAAATGCCACTGGTAATTTGATAAGTATTGCATTGAACCCATAGATTGCTTTGGGTAGTATAGTCATTTTCACAGTATTGATTCTTCCAATCCAAGAGCATGGTATAGATCTCCATCTGTTTATGTCATCTTTGCTTTCTTTCATCAGTGTTTTATAGTTTTCTGAGTACAGGTCCTTTGCCTCCTTAGGTAGGTTTATTCATAGGTATTTTATTCTTTTTGTTGCAATGGTAAATGGGATTGTTTCCTTAATTTCTCTTTCTGATCTTTCGTTATTAGTGTATAGGAATGCAAGAGATTTCTGTGCATTAATTTTGTATCCTGCAACCTTAACCAAATTAATTGACTAGTTCTAGTACTTTTCTGGTGGCATCTTTAGGATTTTGTTTGTATAGTATCATGTCATTGGCAAACAGTGACAGTTTTCCTTCTTCTTTTCCAATTTGTATTCCTTTTATTTCTTTTTCTTCTCTGATTGCCATGGCTAGGACTACCAATACTATGTTGAATGGTAGCAGCAAGCATGGACATCCTTATCTTGTTCTTTGATCTTAAAGGAAATGCCTGCAGTTTTTCACCATTGAGAATGACGTTTGCTGTGGGTATATTGTATATGGCTTTTATTATATTGAGGTAGGTTCCCTCTATGACCACTTTCTGGAGAGTTTTCATCATAAATGGTGTTGAATTTTGTCAAGTGTTTTCTGCATCTATTGAGATGATCATATGGTTTTAATTCTTCAGTTTGTTAATATGGTGTATCACATTGATTGTTTTGCATATATTGAAGAAGCCTTGCATCTCTGGGATAAATCCCAATTGATCATGTTGTATGATCTGTTGTTGGATTCTGTTTGCTAGTATTTTGTTGAGGATTTTTGCATATATGTTCATCAGTGATATTGGTCTGTAATTTTCTTTTTTTGTGATATCTTTGTCTGGTTTTGGTATCAGAGTGATGGTGGCCTCGTAGAACGAGTTTGGGAGTGTTTCTCCCTCTGCAGTTTTTTGGAAGAGTTTGAGAAGGATAGGTGTTAACTCTTCTCTAAATGTTTGATAGAATTCACCTGTGAAGCCACCTGGTCCTGGACTTCTGTTTATTAGAAGATTTTTAATTAGAGTTTCAATTTCATTACCTGTGATTGGTCTGTTTATATTTTCTAATTCTTCCTGGTTCAGTCTTGGAAAGTTGTACCTTTCCAAGAATTTGTGAGTTTCTTCCAGGTTGTCCATTTTATTGGCATAGAGTTGCTTCTAGTAATCTCTTATGATCCTTTGTATTTCTATAGTGTCAGTTGTAATTTCTCCTTTTTCATTTCCAGTTTTATTGATTTGGGTCCTCTCCCTTTTTTGCTTGATAAGTCTGGCTAAAGGTTTATCAATTTTGTTTATCTTCTCAAAGAACCAACTTTTAGTTTTATTAATCTTTGCTGTTGTTTTCTTCATTTTTATTTCATTTATTTCTGCTCTGATATTTATGATTTCTTTCCTTCTGCTAACTTTGGGTTTTCTTTGTTCACCTTTTTCTAGTTGCTTTACATGTAAATTTAGATTGTTTGAGATTTTTCTCGTTTCTTGAGGTGAGCTTGAATTGCTATAAACTTCTCTCTTAGAACTGCTTTGGCTGTGTCCCATAGGTTTTGGATCATCATGTTTTTGTTGTCATCTGTTTCTAGGTATTTTTGAAATTTCTTCTTTGATTTCTTCAGTGATCTCTTGGTTATTTAGCAGTGCAGTGTTTAGCCTCCATGTATTTGTGTGTTTTTTCCTGTAATTGATTTCTAATCTCACAGTGTTGTGGTCAGAAAAGGTGCTTGATGAGATTTCAATTCTCTTAAATTTTCCAAGGCTTGATTTGTGACCCAAGATGTGATCTATTCGGGAGAAAGTTCTGTGTGCACTTGAGAAGGTGTATTCTTCCACTTCTGGGTGGAATGTCCTATAAATGTTAATTAAATCTGTTTGGTCTATTGTGTCATTTAAAGCTTGTGTTTCCTTATTTATTTATTTCCTTATTTATTTTCTGTCTGATCTGTCTGTTGGTGTAAGTGGGGTGTTAAACTCCCCCTCTATTATTGTGTTACTGTCAATTTCTCCTTTTATGGCTGTTAGCATTCACCTTATGTATTGAGGTGCTCCTATGTTGGGTGCATAAATATTTATAATTGCTATGTTTTCTTTTTGGATTGATCCCTTGATCACTATGTAGTGTCTTTCCTTGTCTCTTGTAACAGTCTTTATTTTAAAGTCTATTTTGTCTGATATGAGCATTGCTACTACAGCTTTCTTTTCATTTCCATTTGCATGGAATATCTTTTTCCATCCCCTCACTTTCAGTCTGTATGTGTCCCTAGGTCTGAAGTGGGTTTCTTGTAGGCAGCATATATAAGGGTCTTATTTTTGTATCCATTCAACCAGTCTGTGTCTTCTGGTTGGAGCATTTAATCCATTTACATTCAAGGTGATTATCAATATGTATGTTCCTATTACCGTTTTCTTAATTGATTTGGGTTTGTTTTTGTGGGTCTTTTTCTTCTCTTGTGTTTCCTGCTTAGAGAAGTTCCTTTAGCATTTGTTATAAAGGTGGTTCAGTGATGCTGAATTCCTGTAGCTTTTGCTTGTCTGTAAAGCTTTTGTTTTCTCTGTCAAATCTGAATGAGATCCTTGCTGGGTAGAGTAATCTTGGTTTTAGGGATTTTGCTTTCATCACTTGAAATATATCCTGCCACTCCCTTCTGGCCTATAGAGTTTCTGCTGAGAAATCAGCTGATAACCTTATGGGGATTCCCTTGTATGTTTTTTTGCTTTTCCCTTGCTGCTTTTAATATTTTTTTCTTTAAATTTAATTTTTTGTTAGTTTGATTAATGTGTGTCCTGGTGTGTTTCTCCTAGGGTTTATCCTGTATGGGACTCTCTGCACTTCCTGGACTTGAGTGGTTATTTCCTTTCCCATGTTAGGGAATTTTTCAACTGTAATCTCTTCACATATTTTCTCAGACCCTTTCTCTTTCCCTTCTTCTTCTGGGACCCCTATAACTTGAATGTTGGTGCATTTAATGTTGTCCCAGAGGTCTCTGAGACTGTCTTCAGTTCTTTTCATTCATTTTTCTTTATTCTGCTCTACGGCACTTATTTCCACCATTTTATCTTCCGGCTCACTCATCTGTTCTTCTGCCTCAGTTATTCTGCTATTGATTCCTTCCACAGCATTTTTAATTTCACTTATTGTGCTGTTCATCACTGTTTGTTTGCTCTTTAGTTCTTCTAGGTCCTTGTTAAATGTTTCTTGTATTTTCTCCATTCTATTTCCAAAATTTGGGAACATCTTTACTCTCATTACTCTGAATTCTTTTTCAGGTAGGTTGCCTATTTTGTCTTCATTTATTTAGTCTTGTAGGTTTTTACCTTGCTCCTTCATTTGTAAAATATTTTTTTGTAGTTTCTTTTTTTTTTTTTTTTTTTTTTTTGATGAGTGGGGCTGTATTCCTGTCTTACTGGTTGTTTGGCCTGAGGTGTGCAGCACTGGAGTTTGCAGGCAGTTGGGTAGAGCCAGGTCTTTGTGCAGAGATGAGGACCTCCGGGAGGCTTCACTCCAGTTAATATTCCCTGGGGTCTGAGGTTCTCTGTCAGTGCAGAGGTTTGGACTCAGCGTTCCCACCACAGGAGCTCAGGCCTGACCCCCAGCCTGGGGACCAAGATGTCTCAAGCCGAATGGTGTGGCAAAAGAAAAAAAAGGAGCAGTATAATAACAAAGAATAAGTAATAAAACACAACTAGAAAGATAAACAATATATTAGGAAAAATAAAAATATATTTGAAACAACTGCAACAAGGTAAAACAAAATGACAACAGAAAATAGAAAGAAGAAAAAAAGAAATAAAAAAAGCAACAAACCAAGAGGAGCACAACAATAACAAAGTAAAGAATAAAATACAATTAGAAAAATAAAAGATTTATTAGAAAAAATAAAAACATACATGAATCAACAATAACAATGTAAAACTGAGCCCCAACCTAAAAGAAGAAAAGAAAAGGAAGAAAAAAAAAAAAAAAAAGGCCAGAAAAGGCCTTGACTATGGGGGGGCAGAGCCTAGGTGGGAGTGGAACTTAGGCAGGGATGGGGTTTAGGGTACAGCGGGGTGTAAGCAGGGGTGACGTTTAAGCATGGGGCAGGGCCTAGGCTCAAGGCCCAAGCTGCCAGTAAAGGCCTTGGGGGCAGGGTCTATGCGGAGTGAAGTTCAGGTGTGGAGCGGGGCCTAGGATTAGGACCTGCAGAGAAGGGGAGAGGCAGCACATCCAGAGGAGTGCCTCCGGAGTGTGGAGTTCTGGAGTTTGGAGGTAAGACCCTGGGTGAGGGTGTGTGGGTGGGGTTTAGGCCCATTGTGGTTGGAGGGGTTCTCAGAGGATGTCTCGGAGTGCCAAGTGTAGAGGTCAGGCCCTGGGTGGGGATGCAGGGCCAGGGCTTGGCTTCTGCACAGCAGGAGGGAGCCTCTGAGGGCAGAGGACTAGGCCCAGGAGCCCAACAGGCTACCAGGTGCACAAGTGCTCAGGGAAAGCCCTAGCCACACTCCCTTCCATTCCTCCCCCTGCCTCCTTTGTTGCTGCTGGACCCCTAGCCGTGGGTGTGTCCCACCAGGTGTAGGAACTCCTCTCCTACCCCAGCTGCCCCTCAGGGGTCCCGTCCTGCCTCCACTTCTCTACCCCTCTCTCCCCCCACCATCCTACCTGGTCGCTTGGGGTTCCTCCCATCCCCTTAGGTGTCTGTGGTTCCCCACTGGTGCCTGGTAGGTGCCCTAGTTGTGTGGAGGTGCAAATTCCACATCCTCCTCGTCTGCCATCTTGACTCCGCCCCCTTCAAGTGTGAGGTTTTTAGTTTTGGGTTTGTTTGGTTTTTTTCACTTGGATGTCCAATTATTCCAACCTTATTTCATGCAAAGACCATCCATTCTATATTGAATTGCTTTTGCAAATTTATCAGAAATCAGTAGGGTATATTTGTGTGGGTCTATTTCTGGGTTCTGTTTTGTTCCATTGATGTATGTGACTATTATTCCACCAGTACCACACTGTCTTGCATATTGCAGCTGTATAGAGTCATTAATCCCACATTCTTCTTTTTTTAAAGATTGTTTTAGCTATTAGAGTAACTGTACCATTCCAAATAAATTTTAGAATAAGCTTGTATATGTCTACAAAACACCTTGATGGGGTTTTTGGTAGGAATGATATTAAATTTTAGCTAAATTTAGGAGACTTGCCACCTTTACTATTTTGAGTCTTTCAGTTCATGTACATGTTATGCATTTTCATTTATTTAAGCTTTTTAAAAATGTCTTTCATCAGCATTTAAAATTTTTCAGCATATAAGTCCTATACAGGTTTTGTTAAATTGTTACCTAAATATTTCATTTTCTTTAGAATGATAGTAAATAGAATTGTGTTTTTTTAATTTATTTCCATGTATTCATTCTTAATAGAGAGATGTTGTAAATGTATATTCTATAACTTTACTAGACTCACTAATTATAAGAATTTTTTTTTGTTTGGTAAATTTCTTATGATTTTCTAAATGCACAGTCATGTCATCTGAAAATATTAACAGTTTTGTTTTTTTCTTTCAAATCTGTATGCCTTTTATTTCTTTTTCTGGCCTCATTGCACTGGCTAGGAATTCTACTACTAATTATGTTGAATTAGAGTGGTGATAACAGACATCCTTGCCTTGTTCTTGTTCCTGGTCATAGAGGACAGCATTGTCTTTCTCCATTTAAATATGATGTTAGCTATAGGACTTTTTGCAGATGCTTTCTTATCAAGTAAAGTTGTTTTCTTCTATTCTTAACTTGCTGAGAGTTGTGATGTTTTTTGTTTGTTTGTTTGTTTTACCATGAGTGGTTATTGAATATTATCTTTTTTTTACATTAATTGTTATCATATAATTTGACTTTTCTTCTTTAGATTGTTGATGTGCTATATTACACTGACTGATTTTTAAATATTGAACCATCCTTGCATACCTGGTATGGATATCAGTTGGTCATAGTGTATAATTCTTTTGATTCATTGTTGGATTTAATTTGCTAATATTTTGTTGAGGATTTTTGTATCTAAATTTGTAAGAGATACGACCATGTTTTTCTGATGAATTAATTTATGTCTTTACTCTTCTACTTAACCATGACCATACCATTATATAACCTTCTGATATCATTTCAATATAAATCTTTCCATGTTACTGTAAATTCTTCAGAATTATTACTTTTTATGGCTGCTCATTTCAGAGCTGTGCCATCATTCTCTTATCGTTAGACATTTAACTTGTTTTCTTGATTCCAGCTTTTCTCTATTGTAATATTGATATAATAAATCGCTTAGTGAATACAATTAGTTTTATGTTTTGCTTTATTTAAATATAAAAGAGTCACAGAGCAGGGTAACCATAAGAGACAAAGATATAAAGTAACAGAGGCTTTAGTGTCAGAAAGACAACAGTTCAGTCTCTCACTCTACTGCTTTCTAGCTGATCACTTAATGTTCCTGAGTCTCCATTCTCCTCTTCTTAAGATGGAAACTCACCAAGATAATGTATGTAAAATGCTTAGTTCACGCTGGGTATTCATACGTCTTACAGAGCAGTTCTTTTCCTCCTTCTCCTGCTTCCTCTACTCCCCTGTGTCACCCTCTTACTGAGCATAATTATGATATGTTAACTAGCATGGCTTTTTAGAAGGATTTTTTAAATACCAGATTAAAAAATAATAATTGATACTATTATCTTAAACAATCTGCATTTTGCCTCTGTAAAATTATAATCTTTTTAGTAGAAGTAAATTAATTGGAAATGGGATAAAGAGATTGTAGGATTTATTGCATGTGAGTGTGTGGGTGAAACGGAGAGGGAGAGAGAGAGTTGTTAATTTTGTTGGTGAGATACAAGGTTAAATAAAAATAAATCAATAAGGGAAGCAATGTTAGTAAACATTAAATGATCAACACAACATGGCATGACGATCAAGTGCCTTACGATTTCCAGAAGTCTCTTTATCCCACAGCAACCATATTTGGATGTTTCACAAATGGTGATTCCCTTGTAAAGAGACCCAGGGGATTTCTACCTGCTCTGTATTACTGATGGTGATGATGATAATGATTATGAGGTTTATAGTGATAATAGAGGAGAAATAGGCAGGTGGGAGAAAAGAGAAAGGAGGTGATGGTGGGTGGAAAAAGATTAATATAAATCAGCTGTTGAGTGCCTTTTGTTTGGGATTTTTTTTTTTGATGACAGAGAATCTAGGGTCATTTATTACTTCTACTTTCTATTATCTTCTATTTACTTTCATCTTATATGTGCATCCTAGCAGGAAGTAACACAATATAAGAGATGACCCATTTCTCTGTATTTGAGCTCATTGCCTACTCTTGTTTTTAAATCATTTGCTAACTTACATAAGAGCAACAAGCCATATTGTTAATTTATTAATATTTCATTGTGAGTTCTTCTTTTTAAATAAATTATGTTTAGGATTAGAATAAATCAGAATTGGGCATTAAGGGATTGTGAATAGAGAGTGCTTTCCTCATTTTTTTAACATTTTATTTATTTCAGTTGGCTTTTGCTGGAGTTTTGAATAAGTTTATGGGATGATGAATTTTTTTATCTACGTTTGTTTTCTCCACTCAAACAGGAAACCTGAGGTGCTGGATCATGCACCTTTGGTTTTGGGACTCAGGTGGATTTATTTTGAGAAGTCATGTGGTTCACCATTCTGGGGACTAATTGTATCCATGCACAAAGCCCTACCTTGCCTTCACCTTTGAATCTGGGTTCCTCGAACACCAAATTTACTGTTCATTTACGCTCATCTCATGATCCCCAGTGGGAGAGTGAGTCACTGTTCAGCGAAGTTGGCTTAGCCTGGAAGACCCCATCTTGCCCCAAACAGAATCCAATCATGAGTTTCCTGGAAGCGAGAGCTGTTTTGACTGTTTTGTCAGAAAAATGCCATGGTGAGGTAAATTTGTCTGACTGTACTTGGTCCTTAAGGCCTAAATTTTTTTATATGGGAAACATCACAGAGAGGATTTCATGTCATGAACTCTAATGGGTGCCAATTGGCTTGTGGGGAGAGGAGGAGATTGGTTGGAAGGAATGCTTTTAGAATGTATGACATAACAGGTGGATATTTAACATAATGCAATATTTCTGTAATTTCAGTAATAGCTATCCTACATCTGAATATATTTTTCATTAAATGCATCAGCTTAAGAACTCTATCATGATCATAGCCAAATAACATGTCACCCCATATATAACCATGACAATCTTGAGATTAACCAGCCACTGGGTGCTATTTTAATGATGCTTTTGCTAGCAGATTTCTACTTAGAAATGTGAACATTTGGCTGATATTGTCATATTTAATTTTGTATTCTAAAAAGGTCTTAAACCTGAAAAATTAGCCAGATTCTCACTTAGTAGTTCTTGAATCTTTACTTTCTTCATGCATCAAACGAGTTTTGAATTGCTACATGCTATATCCTTCGTTAGTCATTGTACTTAGAAAATAGATTTCAAAAAGACATTTATTTGTTCACTCATTCATTTGAAAGTCATTTTTGAGCATACGTTATGTCCCAGGCATCGTGCTAGGTTCCATGAGGTGATGTAGAAATGGGTATAGTAAATCTATTCATTCATTCAGTTAGTCAGTCAATGAACATTATTTAGAAGCTGTGATTTGACAGGTTAATAAAATATGGTTCCCAGCTTGGATAAACTCAGTGTAGTTGCAGGAACCCCACTAATAAAATTATGGAGATTCTTTTAGGTTAATTATGAAATGACTGTAAGAGATCATAGATGCTAGGGAAATAAAGCTTTATTCTTGAAGGCATTTGTTCAGCAGCGAACTAGTCAGCCTGTACTTTCTCCTGAGCATACAAGTTACTATGAACACATTAATTTAGGTTAATTGACTAAAAAAATTCACCATATGCCTACAGTGTTCCAGGTCCTATGCCAGGCACACAATAACAAGATGAAAGAAACATGGTTCCTGCTTTTGAAGAACTTAATAGTAACAAACATAAGGATGCTGAGAAATTGTGTAATAGTATGAGTGGTGTGAACTCTGAGGAAGGAGGAGAGTAGTTTCCCTACAATAGTGGTACATGGACTGAGTTTCAAAACACTGAAAGAGATGGGGCACCAGTGTTCCAGGCACAAATGAAAGGGATCGGAGGTCTTAGAGAGCTTGCTGTGTTGGAGGGACTGCATGTCATGTGTTATTATTGGAGTGTGAAGTCTATGGAGGAGAGTTGGGAGAGGTCTTGGATGCTAGGAGAGAGCATTTGATATTCTTCTGAAAGGGATGGTGAGTCAGAGATCTGATTTCCATCTGACCTGCCAGAATTTCCCAATTCCCCTTCCTTGGACTTCCTATGGGTTTGTTGAATTTTACTTAAAATAGTAGTAGTATTGTTTCTGCTCTTCAGTGGCAGAAAGCAAAGAACAACCATGAGGATAGGTATGTTAGAAGAACGTGGAGCAGCTTCAGTGTCAAGGCTCTTTCATCACTGATGCTACCTCCCGGGTGGGTTATATGAAGCATCTCCACTTGTAGTTATCTCCTCTGGTCCTCCTACCAGACTTATGGGGTAAAGTGGAATATCCTGTGTTTGATAGGTGAGGAAATGGAAGCCCTGGGGTATGAATTGGCTTTTGTCAAGCCACCCAGAGAACCAGTGGTGGTCCACCTCCAGATCCCAGGCCTCCTGGTTCTAGTGAGTGTTCCTGCCATGAGTCATGTGGACTCTCTGTTCTGCTGTGATTCCATTGGTCACAGACTTACCCTCAGGCTGTATAATTTAGAGTGTGAAGCGGATGGATCCCTTACTATCATGCTGCAACCCATCTCATATTTCTAGACAAATTCAGTTATTTATTAACCACCTACTGTTGCATTTTGATGCTCAGGAGCGAGTAGGAGGTCAGACCTGCGATTTGAATTCCTCTTCCAGGTGTTCTACATACCTCATAATTTTGAGTAAGTTACTCAAATTTTAGTTTTTATTTGGTCATCTGTAAAAATGGGCATGGTAATAGTACCCAAAACATGAGATAATATATCTTTAGCAGAGGGCCTGGCAAATGTTAATCTCTCAAAATTATTATCCAGTGGCTGAAGTGATAGTAAGATCCTAGCCCTGAAATCCCTATGCTTTAGCCCAGTGAGAACACCAAAATTCAGAAGAGAGATTTTAGAAGTTTCAGTAGGGCAAGAGGGCAGGAAACCCCAGGCACTGCAGACCCCTTCTTAGTACAATGGAATCAAGCGTCTTTGGCTATTCACTCTCTTCCTGTGGCTTCTGGCAATGCTGACCAAAATGCATGGCTGTTTAAGAAAAATGCCTATGGTGAGGGACGTGGATTTACTCAGTCTTGGGAACACCACCCTCTTCTTTCTCCTCTATTCCCTCCCGCACCACTTACTGCTCTTAAAGTTCCTCTGTCCTTCCTTCCTCTAGCTGTTTTTCTTGGCCTGCTGAGACTTTTTTTTCTGATTGGATATCTCATGGAATTGAGTTACTCCATTAGTTCTGACAGTACTCATAGGTCTGTCACAGATAAATATCGAGTCATGGGTAAATATGAGTTAGGTCCCGACTGCACACATCCACACATACCGTACACACACCACACATACACATATCATACATACACATACCTACCACATACACAAACACACACCATATATACAAACACACACCGAAAATGCCTGTTTCCATTTAGTTGTGTTTCTTGGATAAAATAGTTTATGTAAGTAAGACCATAGGTTAAGTATGCCCATGTTGAAAGATTTGGCAAATGAGTCTGGCTAGAGAGGCATTTTTGATATCAGAGGGCTTAAACAGCATCATTTTCAGGGGGTCAAGCCCTGCTGGGCCTGGCTCAGAATTCTTTGCCAGTTTTAAGGGTGTGGTATGGAGAATCTGATGTTTGCTTTAACGACTGTGAGAAGTCTCTTAAACAGATTGGCTGCCTAGAAAAACATTGCAGATGCTTCTCAGTCCTGAACTTTGGCTTCTCCAGTCATGACCAAAGGAACATTAGTATAAGTTTAAAAGCTTCTAGAGTCATTCCATAAAGCTTGTGGTTTCCCTCCTCTATCAAATTAGCTAGTCTCGTTTAACCATGACCACTGCTTATACACAATCAAACTGTAGACAGAAAATTCTGACTTTGCTTTACCAGAAACTAAACTGAGGCTCACACCCTGATGAGTGAGGCCCTGCCAGGGCTGAGGTCTGTGTAGTACAAGCTCCACAAGGACAGGTGCCTCTCTGGTATCCCCCCAGCCCCTGGAACGGAGACTTCATTTCCAACAGAGTATGAGTTCTTTCAGGGAGTTCTACCGATCTTTTCATCTCTGAGGTGGATTCTTTGCATAGAATGGACTTTTCAATAAGTATTTAAGTGGGTGAATACTGGAATTCTATCTTCTGACTTTCATTAGTCTAGATTCAGACTTTGGTTTTTATTGAGACAACTACTTTCTGGAGAGGTGACTCACAAAGTTGGTCTTCATGCCTGCTGCTCCTGTATGAATAAAGGATGGAGAGGTGAGAGAGTGCTGAGCTTAGAGTATGTGGATGCAACCATGGCACAGGTTAGGAACAGCTAAGACTTTTTCCTCCTTCACCTCTAAATTTCAGCCAGCCATCAACCAGCCCCATCCCCACGTACACCCCACATCCCTCAGGACTCTGTCACACTGCCTGTTGCACAGGGAGCACAGCTATTGCCATCTCTTTAGGAATAACAGGTTACTCTCCTGACTGAACAATGAGATCCATGAATGAGTATTTTTCCATGGATTCGGCCTTTTGTTACAACTCCAGTAACTACAATATATAGATATTTTTTCTTGAATATGCATTTTTACTATAAGAGCACTATGTACTCATTTGAAGAAAACTGGTGCTATACATAATGTATAAATAAATAGGATAAAATTACTCATTAACATTTAGCTATATTTCATTCCAGTTATTTTTATGCCTAGTTTTTCTTTTTCTGCACAATTAAGATCACATTGTATGAAAAAAATTTATCTTGACTTTTCACCTAATATAATTACTATAAGCACTTTCCTGCATCAAGTGATATTACAAATGCTATTTCAAAAAACTACAAACTTTATTACTGTGCAAGGACACCATAATTTACCTAGACTTTCCTCCATTGTTTGGCAGTGATTGATAAATAGAAGAATGGAGGCTCTCTAGGAATAGGGACCAGTGTTAAGTCTTGCTTGGGACTGTCTAAGCCAGTCTTATGGGTTGAGCTAGTTGTTTTGTGTTTTCTAAATCTAGCCTTTGTTAACTAGCCATGTTATTAAGGTAGAAGCTTCACTGGGTATGGATGCAACAAGATGTCCCTAGAAATACGAATATCCCTATTTTATGCTTTCTAACTTTTATAATTTTGAAACAATAAAAATGATACCCAAACTGATGGATGGCTATTGGCAAACAAGTCACAAACACCAGTGCAGATTTTTAACCTTTAAGCCTTACTGAATAGTTAAAAAAAAAAAAAAAAGAATAGTTGGTAAATTTCAAACTTTATTTAAATGACTAATGGTTTGGCTTGATAAAATTAAATGAACATTGACTAAGCCTCAGTCAGTGCTAAGCACCATTCAGAAGGCTCTGGAAGAATATAAAATGGTGCAACCACTTTGAAAAATAATGTGGCCAGTTCCAAAAAAAAGAAAAGAATTAAAAATAGAATTACCAGAGCCAGGAATTCCTCTTCTGGGTATACACCCAAAATAATTGAAAGCAAGGACTTGAACAGATATTTGTATGCTTATATTCATGGCAGCATTTTTCACAATAGCCAAAAGGTAGAAGCAACCTACTTGTCCATTGATGAATGAAGAGAGAAACTAAATGTGGTATGTACATATGGTGGAATATTTTTGAGCCGTGAAAGGAAGGAAATTCTGACACATGCTACAGTGTGAATGAACCTTGAAGACATTATGCTAAGGGAAATAAACTAAAAACAAAAAGACAAATACTGTATGATTCCACTTAAATGAGGCACCTAGAGTAGTCAAATTCATAGAAACGGAAAGTAGACTGGTAGTTGTAAGGCGTTTGTGGGACGAAGGATGGGAAGTTGTTGTTTAGTGGATGTAAAGTCACAGTTTTGAATAGAGTTCTGGAGGAGGATTGTGGTGATGGTTTCACAATATTAATGTACTTAATACCACTGAACTGTACACTTAAAAATGGATGAGGTGGTAAATCTTATGTATATTTTACCACAACTTTGTTTTAAAAGTTTCTGGAAAACCAAACTAAGTAATGCAAGAAATACTTTATGTTAGGGAAATCTCAGGGGTATATGAGTATGTAAATGGAAGAATACTGGGGGAAAATAGGCCAGTTTATAAATTATACCAAAGGGAAGGAGTGAAATGGGCATGAAATTTACAAAAGACACTAAAAATATTAATTGAGAGTGCATATATGGGTCAGTTGGTAGGTGGAGACTGAAAATCAAGGAAGACTTCATGAAGTAAGTGGCCAGGACTTCCACAGAAGCATGTGGAGAATGGATGGGGTAGTCATCATGGAGAGAAGAGGGGAAACTGGAGGGAAAAAGCATGTAGATTAGAAGTTCAGCATGCTAAGTTTACAGTGATAAATCCCAACATTAAAAAATAAGAAAGATCTCAAATAAACAACCTAACTTTACACCTCAAGGAACTAGAAAAATAAGAAAAATGCTAAAACCAAAGTTAGCAGAAGGAAAGAAATAATAAAGATCAAAGCATAAATAAATCAAGTAGAGAATAAAAACAATTTTTAAAAATCAACAAAACTGAGTTGTTTTTTGGAAAAAATATAATCAGCAGACACATAGCTAGACTAAGAAAAAAAGAGAGAAGAGTCAAATAAATACAGTCATAGTTGAAAGAGGAGACATTACAACAGATGCCTCAGAAGTAAAAGGAATCATAAGGGAGTACTATGAGCTATTATATGTGAACAAATTGGATAACCTAGAAGAAATGGATAAAATCCTAGGGACACACAACTTATGGAGACTGAACTAAGAAGAAATAGAAAGTCTGAACAGATCAATAACACATAAGGAGATTGCAGTAGTAATCAAAAACCTCCCAACAAAGAAAAGCCCAGGACCAGATGGCTTCATGGCTAAATTCCATCAAACAGTCAGAGTAATTAATACTAACCCTTCTCAAACTCTTCCAAAAAACATTAGAAGAGAGAATATTTCCAAAATCATTTTGTGAAGCCAGAGTCACTCTGACTCCAAAGCCAGACAAAGATACCACAAGGAAAGAAAACTACAAGAAAATATCTCGGATGAATATAGATACAAAAATCCTCAATAAAATACTAGCAATCTGAGTTCAACAACACATGCACCATGACCAAGTGGGGTTTATTCCTGGGATGTAAGGTTGGTGTAACATATACAAATAAATCAACGTGATGCACCACATTAAGAGAATGAATGATAAAAACCACATGATCATCTCAGTAGATGCACTAAAAGCATTTGACAAAGTTCAACATCTATTCATGATGAAAACTCTCAACAAAATAGGTATACAAGGAAATTTCCTCAACACACTAAAGGCCATTTATGAAAAGTCCACAGCTAACATTGTAATCAGTGGGGGAAAACTGAAAGCTTTTCCTCTAAGAGCCAGTACAAGGTAAGAATGCCCACTCTCACTATTTCTGCTCGACACAGTACTAGAAGTACTAGCAAGAGCAGTAAAACAAGAAATAAAACAATAAATAAAAATAATCCAAATCAGAAAGGAAGAAGTAAAATTAAATTCTTAGGAGTAAATTTAACCCGGAGGTGAAAGATGTGTAGACCAAAAAGTATAATACATCAATGAAAGAAAATGAAGAAGACACAAATAAGTGGAAAACTATCCCATATTCATGGATTGGAGAAACTAAAAAATTTTAAATGCCCATACTACCAAAAGTGATTTACAGATTCAGTGCAATCCTTATCAAAATTCCAATGGCATTTTTCACAGAAATAGAAAAAAACAATTCTAAAATTTATATGGAACCACAAAACACCCTGAAAAGCTAAAGCAGTCTTGAGAGAGAACAGAGTTGGAAGCATCATACTCCTTGATTTCAAATTGTATTACAAACTGTAAAACTCAGATAGTGCAGTGCTGGCATAAAAATTGACACATGGGATAATGGAACATAATAGAGAGCCCAGAAATAAGCCTATGCCTATACAGTCAGCTAATTTTTTACAAGGGAGCCAGGAATACCCAATGGGGAAATAATAGTAACTTTATTAAATGATGCTAGAAAAATTGGATATCCACCTTAAAAAAAAAGAAATTTGACCCTTATCTTACATCATACACAAAAATTAACTCAAAATGGATGAAATATTTAAACATAAGACCTGAAACCATAAAATCCCTAGGAAAAAAAGGGGAAAAGAGCTCCTTGAAATTGACTTTGGCAATTATTTTTTGCATATGACTGCAAAAGTTCAGGCAACAAAAGCAAAAATAAATAGTAGGGACTACATCAAACTGAAAAGCTTCTGCATGGCAAAGGAAACCACCAAGAAAATGAAAAGGCAATGTAACAGATTCAGAGAAAATGTATGCAAACCATATATCTCATAAGAAGTTAATACCCCAAATATATAAGCAACACACAACTCAATAGCAAGAAAACAAGGAACCTGCTTAAAAAATGAGCAAGGAAGACAAAGAAGACATACAAATGGCCAACAGTTATGGGCCCAAAGTGCTTAACATCACTAATCATCAGGGAAAGGCAAATCAAAACCACAATGAGATATCACCTCACACCTGTTAGAATGACTATAATCAAAAAAAAGAAAAAAAAACTAACAAGCGTTGGTGAGGATGTGGAGAAAAGGAAACCTTTGAAATGTTGTTGGAAATGTAAACTGGTGCAACCATTATGGCAAACGGTATGGAGGTTCTTCCAGAAACTAAAAGTAGACCTACCATATGATTCAGCAATCCCTTTTCTGGGTATATATTCAGAGGAAATTAAATCAGTATCTTGAAGAGATACCTGTGCTCCTATTTTCATTATAGCATTATTCACAATAGCCAATATATGGAAACAGTCTAAGTATCCATCAATAAATCAATGGATAAAGAAATTACGGTATTTGCGTATACAATGAAGTACTGTTTAGCCTTAATAAAAGGACATTCTGCCATTTGCAACAACATGGATGGAATTATGCTAAGTGGAATAAGCAGGATACAGAAAATAAATGTATAATCTCACTTATATTTGGAATCTGGTTGCCAGGAGTGGGGAGGTGTTGGTGAAAGAGTACAAGGTTACAGTTATGCAGGATGATTAAGTCTAGAGATTTAACATGCAGAATGATTACTGTAGCTAATACCATATGGAATACTGGAAATGAGCTAAGAGGTAGATTTCAGGTGCTCTCATAACACACACGCACACACACACACACACATACGTGAACTGTATGAGATGTGTTAATTAGCTTGACTGTAGTAATTATTTCACTATGTGATTTGATTAAATTTCAAATCATCATGTGTATACCTTAAGTATATATGATTTTTATTTTAAAAATAATAAAATATTTAAAAAAGAAAAATAAGCATGGAAATTAGCTTAGGGCAAGTTTGGGGCATAAGAAAACAGTGGCATGGAATAAGAAGCTCAGGATGCCCTTTTGAGTTGTGTCAGCATCTGGGACAGCAAGTTGTTACTAGTGATTTGATGTAAGACTTGGGGTATCCTGGTCTTACATTCATCTATCTAGGAAGTGCCTGTCTAGGAAGAGACAGAGTTAGAGGTTTGGAAGCATTTAATTCAAAGTGAAAACAGATCTGTTTTGTTGGAGATTCAGTAGATCTGGAAATGAAATCTCACAAATTGTTTGTCAAATTGGATTTGTGGGAATAGACTGAATTAAGTATTATTCTGTTGAAGATATAAGTTAGAAATACATTGATATATTTGAGATTCGTTGGTGTAATTTTTAAAGGTGCCTTAATTTTTTTTTTTTTTTTTTTAGTTTTAATATACCTAGTACCTCCTGGATGAATAAGACTATGTTAGAAGAGAAGAGAGCAGGAGAGGAAAGTTTAAACCAAATTAGATATAGTTCCTCACTCTATGGAAATTATGGTTCAGCAGGATATACAGACATTGCATGGTTAATATAAGGTGGGTTGGGGTAGGGCCTGACCATGTGAAGTGGGACTGAAGATGAACGTGACACCAGGTTAGAATTTTGATGTTAAGAAAATAGAGAGACCTCATAAAACCCTGAATTTCAGCCTAGTGGCTTTGGCAGTGAGTTCTTTAGGGTTTGGTGGGAGTAGAATGAGACAGGTTGGGTGACTTAAATATTCAGTTTAGCAGAGGTAGAGGTAAAGATAAGGTCCTACTGGACAGGAGTTTTCAAACTGCAGGTTGTTACCAGCATTTAAAAAAAATAAAAATTAAAAAAAAGTAGACTGGAATGGAATGGAATAGAAAATAATCAGAGCGATATCACAAAGAGCAAAGAGAGATATGATTTCATAAAAGTTTGGTTTTAGTTTTGAGCAGAGTAAAATTTAGTGATTTTAAAGTAGAAAGTATATTTCTCACTGTGAGTCCAGGTCCAAAATGTTGAAAGCAGTGCACTAAAGGTCTGCAGGAAGCAAATTAGGAAGACATTTGAATTTGTTTAGCTTTATAGGATAAGGAAAAGTTTTCATTATAGCATGTTCCTTATTTTATAATAAAGCTTTAATTAAACCCATTTTGGTGTTTTTTAAAAAAATGAATCTTGTCCAAGATATTTTTTAAAAATATGTTTCAAAGAACAAAGAGTTAAAACAAAAACAACAAAACAAACACTACTAGGGCTAAATATTAGTCGAGGAAGAAAGCAGCTATAATGAGATTATTAGTTTATGTGTATATCTTCCTGTATTTGTGTCTGTTCATAAAATATTACTCAACCTAAAAGAGGAATTAGATTGTCCCTCACAAATAGCAACTTGACACTGACTGTATGGACAGGGCAAAGTAAATGGTCTTGTAATTTGGTCTCAGGGCTCTGTGAGTCTCATTGGACATTTTTTAGAACTGATAAGGTGCCCAGGATCTTCTTAAGCAATAGTCCAATTATATTTTCTTCAGAATATGAAAAATATATACCTTTCAGGGACGAAAACCTATACCTTTAGGGGAAGTTGGTGTCAGATACATGGCTTTGTTTGTTAGCCTTACAAAGGCTGTTACTCTCATTGTGAAAAAATAAATTACTTAAAATTTACAAGCCTACAATTTTTGTTACCAACAATGTTAAAGGTTTTGTTATAAGATCAAAGCATATAGATTGAGGTAGTATATGGAAAGAATTAGTTTCTAAGTGAAGATGGTAATATCTGGAAAAAAGTTTTGGCAATTAGCAAAATGATGTTGATTATTTTGAAGTCTTGTCTATTGAGTAGATTTCATGAGCATGTTATCATGTCTCCCATTCTTAATGCTAGTTTAAAAAAAATAGTCCTTTTTTTTTTTAAAGAGTGTGCACTGCCAGCTGGGTAGAATTCCTTTTACAAAGACCCAACTGTACGGATTGGAGAGGACTCTTTATTTATCTATGATTTCAACTCCACCTGTTTACCATTTTCTTGTTAAAAGGAATTAGTGAGTGTTGGGTATGTGGCTATGAAGCAATTGAGCAAATCTCCACTGCAACTATAATACAAATCCATCTTCAATCCCAGAGCAAATTGTTCTCATTTTGGGAGGGGAAAAGGTATTTTCTCAGCTAAAAACAAAAATTAACAAATATTTTGCAGAAGGTGAACTCCAGGGTCCCAACCAAATCCTGAACAAATTAGAGTGAAGCAGAAACAGCTGTTGGGTAAAAAGCACATCCTAGGGTAGGTTCTGGGCTGTCAGGCGAGATTGCTTGGAGCCGACCCGTCCCAGCTTTACCATTTCTCAGCACCTTGGCAAAGAGAGGGAAAAGTGCAGAGAGGAGCACATGTTCAAGAAAAACAACAGAGCTCCAAGTTCTCTTTGCTTTGGGACCTAAGGGATACCAAGATAGTTGTTGTTTTTTTGTTTTTCTTTTTTCCCCTGGGAAATAGCCCATGAAAATGAAGACTTGCTTTTGTGACAGGAGGGTGCAATGAAACTGTGACTGAGCTGTGAAAACTCAGCAAGCTTCTCAAGAGGATTGTCATCTCTTTGCAAGTGCTCTCCCCAGTCCAAACAGGATTCAGTGTGGTAATCCTGGGACCTTTACCTGGGAAAGTTAAACTTTGCATAACAATGAGTGAAACATCTTCTGCATTTCATCCAATCATAATTTAAGTCAAGGGATATGGAATGACTAAAAAGGATTGAAATACAAGCTTGATCATTTTTCAAATTCCAGATTTGCTTCCACTCCATCTAGAACTGTTGTATTTGAGTCCAAAAAAAAAATCGAATGTTTCTGAGCATGCTGTGATGTTTCAGGTATGCTGAGGAATTGTTAAATGATTCAACGCTGTTCCTCTCTTTCAACTTTAGGCTTAATTATTTATCTTGTTAAATGTGTTAGAGTGTGCCTAGGGACTCATATAGAACGCACACCTCTTTTCAACCAAGTTCTAAACCAATTATAAATAAGAACAAAAAGTGAAAATTTCAAGGCCAAAACATAATCTTGATCATGGATAAAGCAGATATGGTTTAATATGGCTTGTTTCTCAGGGCATGTGGGCTTTGTAACACTGGACTAGAATTAGAAAGACTCACAATGCCTCTTTCTCAGGTGGCACCAGCCAACCACAGGCTTTCTCCAGGGGGACGGCTATTACTATTGTTTGCCATGTGACCAAGAGCAATCAAGAATATATGCTCTCAATGGAATAGAACCCCCCCCCAACATGTTTATAGTATAATTTCTCTCTTTATGTATAGCTAAGTTTCTATTTGTGATGCATACAAATTGTGAAAACAAATGAGCATGATATACTGATAAAATGAAAAGATAAAATCTTTCACCTCTTTTCCCCCTCTTCTCCCCCATCCCACACTTCAGAGGCAAATGCTGTTAACTAGCTGCTGTTTTTACATTCCCTGGTTGTTTTTATTATAATTTTAAGTGACATGCTTGTATTTCTGCTTCTAAAATTATTTTAAAACAGTACCTATTGAGTCTCTTCCATAAAATATGAGGAACTTAGCACACTTAACACCACCTTCCACTTCCTCTCTTCCCTTCACTTTCTAATTTTATTGAGCATTTTATTGTTTTTGCTTCTTTTGTGGGAGGGAGCCTAGTTAAAAGTAAGCTCCTAGAGTTCAAACTCCATTCATCACTTATTCGCTTATTAGCTATGAACTCTTGAAAAAGATACTTTACCTGTCAAAACTTGAAATTTCTCATCTGTAATTAGGGATAATAATGGTACCTCTTTCATAAGTAACTGTGAGTAACTGTGCCTAATAGAAAACACCAAACAAATGTTGCATATGGCTCTGTGACAATAATATGTTATTGTCAGGAGGTTTTGATTCTAAAATCTGAAATCTAACCAACAATATCAGTAATACTGTGATTATTTAAATATGTTTAATGATAGAATCAATAGCATGATTGGACTCAGAAAAAGAGATATAATTTTTTGTCACTAGAACTTTGTTTTATAAAAAAGGTCCTTCCAAGTGTTAATGTTTAATAGATTGACTTTATTTCTTCTGGTCATACTAATTTCTTTATATCTCTTGGACTGAGAAGCCGTACAGTACTGGTATTCAGCTTACAGGTTCCACTGTGTATATGACATTGTACAACTTACTTAGACTTTATATGCCTTGTTTTTCTCATCATCAGATAGGGATAATTATAGTATCTTCCTCATAGTATTATTGTGAATAATAAATGAAATAATACATGTACAGCATGTATAAAAGCACTTGACACCCTACATTATTTTGCTGGGTTTTTTTTTTTTTCCCTTTTGTAATTTTGCTGGAGTACTTTATTCATTTATTTATTCTTACAAAATGTTGGGGCACTAAATGTTCTGTGTCTGTATATACAAAATACATTTTTATGTTCCTCTCTTCCTCCCATAACTGAGTGCTTATAAGACTTGGAATTTGGAGCTCTGTTTCTAATAATGATGGAGTAGCTTATTGCAGACCAACACTTCCACCAGAACATCTAGAGAAGCTGGAAAAAATATCCATGTAGGCACCAGAGAGCCAGTATGGCAGCCAGGACTACCCAGATTGGACAGAACTCAGAAAGAAGGCAGTGCATCAAGGTGAAACCAACATTTTGCATTGTTTTTCCACTCAAGATGTTTGATATTCTTGCCCTGGGGTCCAAGAGCCTAAAAAGTTGAGCAGGAAGTAGCAGCTAATTGAGCAGAGTATTTGGAGATCTCAAAGGACTGAGGAGATAAAAATTGGGTTCAGCATACCAAGGAAATAGCCCTCTGGTAAAAGCTTCATACTTCCAGTTAGGACCCCTGAAGGAGTACACACTGGGAGTAAAGGCAAATGGGAAAGAGATGATCCCTCACAAAAGAATAGCCTTGAGCTTTTTCAATTTCAAACTGGATAATGGTGATCTGTACCTGCTTTAAATGCTACTGGAGAATAAAATTCTCTTCTCATTGGAGGAAGATGAATCAGCCAAATCTCAACTTACTTCTGTAGTTTTTTATTTACAATGTCTGACATTTGAATAGAAACATGTTAGGAAATAGGTCCAAATGACCAAAACCAAGAAGAAATACAGACAATGAAATCATACCAACAGGTGATTCATTTATTGTTTGAGATTTACTTTAAAATGACTATGATTACTATGTTAAAAAATGTCCAAGAGTAAGAATTTTACTGTGGAACTAGGACATATAAAATAATCTAATGATAATTCTAGAACTGAAGATTACATAAAAGAAAATTAAGAACTGAAAATATGGGTTTAATAGCAGATTAATCACAGCAGAAGAGAAGATTAGTAAATTAAAGATGGATTACTATCAAATATCCAAACCAATGCACACAGAGAAAAAAAAGATGTGAGATAGATACAAAATACATTAAAGGCATATGGGGCATGGTGAAAAGATCTGACATGTTGTACAATTCAAGTGTTAGAAGAAGAGGGAAAAAAATTATGGTGGAAACAAGATTTGAAGAGATACTGGTCAAGAAATACCCCAAACTGATAAAAACCATTAAGACACAAAATTCAAGAAAAATGACAAACTCTAAGTTGAAAAAAAAACCCTCCAGGTACAATATAATAAAACTCCTGAAAACAAAAGACAAAAAGGAAATTTCCAAAGCAGTCTGGGGAAAAAAGACATTTTACCGTCAAATGAGCAACAAGACTAGCAGCTAAATTCTTATGAGAAATAATTATGGAAACTAGAAGATGATGGATTGACATATTTAAAGTGCTAAAAAGAACCTGAAAACCTATAATTGTGTATCTAACTAAATATACTCTAAAAATGAAGGCAAAATATGAAATAAGAAAATTAAAAAGACAATTTGTTTTCAACAGACCCATGCTAAGAGAAATAATGAGAACACAAATGGTCAGGTTATTGATTTAAATCCAAATCCTTAAAGAATCACTTCTATCTGGTTCCCTGGGTTCCCCCTTTAATTTACAAAGGATGGTCAGTGTAAATGAAAAATTATCCCTTGTTGTTTTAAGCCTATGATATATGAGGATCTTTGGTATTGAATAACCAGACTATAATGATGGCTATATTGATTCAAGATTTTTTTCCTAATTTCTTCATTTTTCTCTCTACTATTTGTAAGTTATGCTGCATGTCTATGTTTTTAGTGGTTACTCTAGGTAACTTTCTTTAAACATGCGTAATTAAGAACTTCTAAGTATTTGAATAGCTTCTCAACATTAAAATATATATTCAGAATACCTGTGGATTTGTTAAAATGCAGGTTATGATTCAGGAGGCCTGAGGTGGGGCCTGAGATTCAACATTTCTAGCAAACTTATGGGTTATGACAGTCCTACTGATGTCTGGACCACACTTTTTGAGTAGCAAAGCCTAAAAATACTTACCTTGGCTTACCCCATATTCAAACTTATACTTTACTGCTGTTCCATATTTTAGCTTTATTTCCCCATGAATTAAACATTAGCATTTTTACGTAGTCCATATTTATTTAAATTAACCCACTTGCCAATTTCTTTGTTTACCATTCCTTCTTGTATCTCATTTTACTTCTTTTAGTGTTTACTTCAGTGAAGTCATATTTGTGATAAACTCTACTTTTCATTATGCAAAACATGTTTTTAATTTACCCTCCTTCTTGAAAAATAATCTTCCTGGGCAAATTATTTCAGGATAGTGCATTGTCTTCTGATCTCCATACATACTAATATGAAATGAGTCATTCATTTGATGTTCAGGTAATTTATCCTCTCTCTCTTCTTGCTCTGAGGACTAATTTCCTTTGATGTTCATAGTTTAACTATGATATGCCTTTATGTGAAGTCATTTTTCATTTATTCTTTTTGGAATATACTGAGCTCTTTGGATCTGAGAATTGGTGTCCTTCAGTGGGTCTGGAAAATTCTCAAATATAGTGTCATTAAATATTGGCTTATTCTATCTTCTATAATTGTAATCAGCCATTTGTTGGCTCTCCTCACTCTATGCTCTGGCTCTTAGTTTCTCTACTTTATTTTTATGTTTAATAATATATTTTTATCTATATTCTAGGTCACTGATTCTTGTCAAATTTAATCTTCTGTTTAACTTATCCATTTTATTTTAGTTATTTATTTTTTTTGCGGTACGCGGGCCTCTCACTGTTGTGGCCTCTCACATTGCGGAGCACAGGCTCTGGACGCGCAGGCTCAGCGGCCATGGCTCACGGGCCCAGCCGCTCCGCGGCACGTGGGATCCTCCTGGACCGGGGCACGAACCCGTGTCCCCTGCGTCGGCAGGCGGACTCTCAACCACTGCACCACCAGGGAAGCCCTATCCATTTTATTTTTATTTTAGTTATTATAGCTTTTCATTTCTGATATGTTATTTGCATCTATTAAAACACTCTTACATTTAAAATATTTATTACTTGTTCATATTTTCATGCTTCTCCTTTATTTCTTCAAAGTAAATATAGTTGTATATTCTCTGGGAATTACAGTATCTGATATCTTTAGCAACCTGATTCTCCCGTATTTAACTCAAGGTACCTGGTCTCTTTGTGTTTTTCTTTTTTCCAGTGAGTTGTTCATTTTCTTTGGAACTTTATCTGTGGGAATTCTCTGAGGCCTGGGTTGAATTAGTATTCCTCCAGAAATGATTTGTGTTGGCTTCTGCCAGTTTCCTGGGGGCACCACTGACCTAGGACCACTTTAAATTAAATTGTCCATTTGAGATCTTTCAGACCTCACAGGTGGCATAAATTTGGATGGCAAACCTGTGAAGGGTCTGTTGTGATTGTAAAGTCTCAAGGGAGATTTTTTTCCTTCCACTAGTGCCAATGTGGAGACTGGAAAGTTTCCTTGATCTTCTGCTTTTGGCAGTGAGTTTATTTCTCATTCAACCTTCTAAAAGAGTACAGCCCACTGGGATTCTAGCTTTATGCAGGGGTCTCCTGATAGGCTTCCCACCTGGGAGCAGGCCCTCACCATTTTCTCCTACCCCCTCAACCCTATGGAGTTTTTATGATGGGATCTCAAGCTGTCTAGGGTAAAAGAACTCTTTGTATTCTGGAGGTTGAAGTTTGTCTTCTTCCTTCTCTTCCTTCAGGTACCTTGTGCAAGTCAAAGTGGGCAAATGAGGGAGGTGAACTGTATGTTAAGAACACTTAGATACTTTCTACCCATTTCACGTTCATATAGCACTACTTAATGCTTCTGGCCCAAGATGATTATGGGAACACTACCACAAAGTGAAATTCATTCGTCTGTTCTTAATTAGATTGAAACTTCCATTAAAATAGGGGCAGTGTTGGGCTTCCCTGGTGGCGCAGTGGTTGAGAATCCGCCTGCCAATGCAGGGGACACAGGTTCGTGCCCCGGTCCGGGAGGGTCCCACATGACGCGGAGCGGCTGGGCCCGTGAGCCATGGCCACTGAGCCTGTGCGTCCGGAGCCTGTGCTCTGCAACGGGAGAGGCCACAACAGTGAGAGGCCCGCGTACCACAAAAAATAAATAAATAAATAAAATAAAATAGGGGCAGTGTCTTAAGTGTGTTTTGCCTCAACCTACCTGCATAGTTCATACCTTCTTCTTTGCACATAGCAGCTTCTCACTGAGGGTCCAACGAGATGTTCAACTAACAACAATAATACTAACATTATTACTAATCTAATATGTTAAAATGTAAAAACAAGGCAATAGAAGTTTTGAATTTAGCTAATAGTTGGTATGTGTTAGCTTGATCTTTTCTCTATTTGGGCACCTCCAATTAATTTCAGAGAAATCAAATTCAGTTTCATGACTGTGTGCTTTAGAATGTTAAACTTCCCAAAAAACTTCCCCAAATCAAACCTCCCTCTGACTTCTTATTCTCAGCCATCTGTACTACATGGACAGTAGATGGAATTAAAACTAGCTAATCAAGTGGAAAAGATTTAAGATGTATGTTTTGAGAGTGTTCTCAGACCTGTCCCTGTGGTTGACACCCACAGATATTGTTCATACCCAAAATCATACTGGGAGAATGATAGAGGCCCTCCTTAGGGCAGGAGATGAAGCCCAGCGAAGGGGCTGTGGTCCGTTCCAGCGTGATTCTTCATCATTCCAAGGTCAGACCTGTCAAGCTTTCCATAAGTCATGGGTTAGTCATGTCCTTGGGACCTAGGCAGCCCTCCAGCCTCCCCCCTCTGAGAAGCACTGTGGCTCAGGCCCTCTGTCACTTTTCTCCAGCACACAGTCAGTGGAGCTCCCTCTACCCCTGCTAACTCTTCTCCAGCGTGATTTCAGGCCCCAGTGGATGGTTTGAACCCTGTGTTGACCCCCTTCCTCTATCCTGACAACTTTTATAACTGCCACATTTCTCAGGGTGAGCCTAAAAATAAAAGTTATAGATTTAAAGAAATAACATTTTGGAGTCATTGTAGATAATGTCTATGGTATTACTCACAATTCATGTTATTTCAGAAGGAAGGGAGGAAATGGACACTCAAAGACTACTTCTAACACTTTCTTTTTATTGGCTGCTAGCTCTGAAAGCTCTGATTTATTAATAGTCCCCCTACTCATCTATTTAGTATCCTCAGGGATGATGTTGTTTTCTTCTTTCCAGCCTTCCTGGGAGGTGAATTTTTCTTTTTCTTTTCAATCTTTATTTCTTGTTGAATCTGGGAAACTTCTTTTTCACTCAGTCCAAACCACTGCATCCCATTCTATTTCATTGCATTTCATTGCTGGTAAAATGAGAATAAATGTTTCTTCTGGCCAGTGAAGCATTTCAATGGCTTCTTTGAAGACAGACCTCAGTATAGAAATCAATTTCTGGGCAGTTATTTTCAAGTCCCTTAGTCTCTTTGTCGTACCCCCAATCCCTGCTCTTTGTTTAAACTCAGCATGATTAAATGGAATTAGCCTGGGTTTGGGAACCTGTGCTCTACGTTTAATTTCCTATTCTGCCATTAATCAAACTGTGTAGCCTTGGCCAGATTTTTTTTTTTTGAATAAATTTATTTATTTATTTATTTTTGGCTGCATTGGGTCTTTGTTGCTGCGCGCGGGCTTTCTCTAGTTGTGGCGAGCGGGGGCTACTTTTCATTGCGGTGCACGGGCTTCTCATTGCGGTGGCTTCTCTTGTTGCGGAGCATGGGCTCTAGGGAGGCGGGCTGCAGTAGTTGTGGCATGTGGGCTCAGTAGTTGTGGCTCACGGCCTCTAGAGTGGCATGCTCAGTAGTTGTGGCTCACGGGCTTAGCTGCTCCACAGCATGCGGGATCTTCCCAGACCAGGACTTGAACCCATGTCCCCTGCATTGCCACGCAGGTTCTTAACCACTGTGCTACCAGTGGTTAAGATTGGCCAGATTATCTGTCCATTTCCTTAGTTAAGTTATTTCACTTTCTTATCTGTTAAGTGTGTAAATTAGTATCTACCTTATGTAGTAGTTGTGAGCAATAGAGACAAATGGTCTAATCTAGACCAGTGCCTTAAGTATGGGAGGGACTAAATAAAGGTTAAATAGTATTATTATTATTGTTATTCATTTATTCATTCAAAAAACATTAATTGTGTGATTGCAATTGTGGCAATGGTGATAACTCATGATTACAGTAACTTGGATTTACCCCAGGGTTATGGCTAAAAGTACTCATTGCTCTGAAGGGAAGGTGGGTTTCTAATGTAGTCAAATGCCTTGAAGTTCAGAGCTAAGTGACCATGAAGCTTCTCTTGTTTAAAACACCATGACCCCGCAACCCTCAGACCCAGTAAGGAATTCCTGTGTGGTTAGTCCCCCTCATGCATAGCTTCTGAGGCTCTTAGGCCAGTGTGTCTGGGAAAGTTTCAGGCTGGAGGCATCAAGGAGTATTAATGTGCAGATGTAGGATCTGTCAAGAATATGAGCTGTGGTGCAACAAAAACCACCTGCATGGCTTGTGATGTTTTTGAAACAGAGTGGCGGAAAGAAGGGGCCCAGGGCCAAGAAAGGAAAACGGAGCTGTGGATTTGTGTAAATCTCAGAGCACAGGCCAAAGAGCAAGAGGAGGCGGGGCATCGCTGCTGCGCTGCCGCTGTCCCGCCCCCACTGCTGATTTTGGTGTCATGTTTTTATGACTGATGGGCCATGTCAGACTGAGGCATGCTGGGTTTACTTCTGTGCATGCAGAGAAGGGACTACAAAAGGTCAGCGCCTCCCTTAAAACCTTGAGAATGGTTTATCCCAGGAGTGAGTCCCCATACCCTTTACATCAGAATATAATAGGAAGTTTCCAGATGGTAACAGAAAGTCATCTCATGAGTTGCCAGGACCTGGGCTGCATGCCCCTCAGACCTCAGAACAGTGAATCTGGAAGGAAGGCAGTCTCCAATTAGAATGCTAGCATTCACTATCTCCTACTACTTTTCTGAGCTTGCCAAAAACACAGCAGGGACGCTGCCATAGGTTGGGAGCAGAGCCACTGCAAACAGGCAGCCATGTGCCTACCAGTGGCTCTGCTTCTGTAGGAGAGAAAAGGCACAGCTGACTGATTGGCTGGGCTGTCCCGTTTCCCGGCTGAGAGAGCGCCTTTGCCAAAGCAGGCCTCACGGCTCTACTGATTGTTTTTCAGAGCCATGAGTTAAAACTGGTTTTTCTGTTCCTAATTTATGCCATGAGGGCCTTGACTACAACTTAATTGGGAGTTCCAGAATGGTAGAGAAATAGCTACTGAGGTACGCAGTGCTGGCAGAAACCTGGAGTCAGAAACTGCAATTCAAAAAACTTCAGAAAAGCGATTTGCTGAATGAAGGGTGATCCTAACTAAACTGTTCCCCACCAAGTGGCATAAAAACAAGTCCAGCAATGTCGGGAGCGCAGAGCTGGTGTGGACGTTATCCAGGCTGAGGGGAACAATTCCCAGACCAGCTTTCCCACCTATAGTGCTATCGACATGCCTTCGGCCGACACTCCCACATTTCCGTCACATCCCTCCTGGCCTCCCTGAGACTCTCTGCAGCCCTCCGTGCTCTGTCCACAGCAAGGGCAATCCCCCCTGACTTCCCACATTGGTCGATGAAAACCCATATGGGCGGGAGAGAAGGAGCAGGGTCAGAGGTGTAGACACCACCTGGAGGAGAAGAGAAAACTCCAAAACTTGTGATTGGAGTGACGAATTGAAGATTGCTCCACCTCTCGAGTATATAGCTTAGAAGTTAAGTGCATTGATGGAGAGATGCATTACATTTTTATTTATTTATTTTTCTTGAGATGAGCAATTTGCAAATGTAGAACTCCTGAGAGAATACAAAATGCTGCTATGAAGAAAAACTGTTTGTTGCCCTAAGTGGAATATTTGCTTTTATTAGGAGAGATAACAAAAGCTAGGATTTTTTTTTTCCTAGAATACACTAGTTTTAAATAATATTGGTTATAATAGAATTTCATTTGTATCTCACAACAATTCTGTAAAGTAAGCAGAAAGGATGATATTATGTCTATTTTGGGGGGATTGGAATGCTCAAGACTAAACGTAGGATCAGCAGAGCTGGATTCTCACCCCCATTTTCTGAACACAAATCTAGTGTTCTTTGGGGTTTTTTTCCATTTGAGCTCACTTTTATTTTTATTTACTTAGATGCCTAAGCCCAAGACTTTTCTAAAATAAAATAAAATTAAATGCTTATTCTATGAATATGTTTATTTAAAATAACACAAAATATTGCCTGTGCATATACGTGTGTGCATGTGTGTGTGTGTGTGTGCATGTGTGTTTAGGGTTCCATGTAACATGACTTGGCTTTCAGTTAAGTTATGTATAATCAGGAAGACCTCTATCATCATTTTTGAGTAAAGAGGTACTAAATAGGTTTGTAAATATCTAATCTGCTTGAAAGGAAATAGAATTTAAAAGACTATCTGATTTCCAAACAATGTTCCTTTCAGGTATGTTCTCCTTATTTCTATAAATGGAGATTAAAAGCTAACGTAAAAATGGTCTTAAATTACTGTTATCTGTTACTGTTGAGAGTAATTTTTCTCTTGAATAACTGTCATTATTCAGTGTAAGTCCTTGCTTCACACTGACTAGCTGTGGCCAAAGCAAATGTCAGTTCAATAGGCATTTACTGCAAGCCTGCTGGGTTTGTTTCAGGCAGCATGTAAAATCCTGGAGTTGTGGCGATATTTACTTATCATAACCTTTCTCTGGTTGGTTTCCATGGGATTGGATTCTAACCTACAAAATGTTTTTATATGCTCTCTGCTTGTATTAGTCAGGATAGCCTCAGTTACAGTGTGATAACAAACAGCCCCCATGTCTCAACAGCTTATCACGAGGAAGTTTGTTTTGTCCTCACAGAAAATTCACTAAAGGTCCAGGTGATTCAACAAAAGCTTTCTTCTGGGGACTTTCCTGGAGGTGCTGTGGTTAAGAATCCGCCTGCCAATGCAAGGGACACAGGTTTGAGCCTTGGTCAAGGAAGGTCCCACATGCCACGGAGCAACTAGGCCCATGCACCACAACTACTGAGCCCACATACCACAACTACTGAAACCTGCGTGCCTAGAGCCTGTGCTACACAACAAGAGAAGCCACCTCAATGAGAAGCCTGCGCACCGCAACAAAGAGTAGCCTCCACTCACTGCAACTAGAGAAAGCCCGCACGCAGCAATGAAGACCCAACACAGCCAAAAATTAATTAATTAATTAATTTTTTAAAAAACCAGCTTTCTCCTGAATTGTACCCTCATGATTCAGTATATTCCAGTATTTATCATCTTAATATGAGACTTCACATTAGGAAGTAGAGAAACAAATTCATTGGTATTTCAGGCTTTCTCTTCTAAGCTTTGTCTACAAGCAAAACACATCAATTCTGACAGCCCCAGGCCATTGTCACATGGTTCCACTTAACTGCAAAGGCATCTAGGAAGTAAAGTCTACCTTCTGTCCAGGAACAAGAAGACAAATTGGTATCAGTAGCCACTAGTAAGGTTTACCACACTGTATCTATATTTGAGAGACCAAAGAAGAGGCTGTAGACAATCACGAACAGTAGCATTTGGTAAGAACCAAATGAAGAGAAAACAGAGCTGGAGCAGTTTATAGACTTACACGGGCTGAGATTGTCAGGGAGGCAGAGCTAAGCTAGACCTTGAACCATGAAGAGGAGCTGGAGAGAGGAAAAGGAGCTCCGGATAGGAGGGAGGCTCAGAGGGGTTCTCAGAGAAAGGAACAAGGCAGGTGAGCTGTCCTCAGGCCCACTCCAGGTGAGTGACGCAGCATGGACTGTGTTTTAATAGTGCTAAATTATGTAAGCAAAATAAGTTGAGAAAAAGCTGGAGAATAGCAAACACCCTATGTGGAGAGGCATGGGTGTAAGACCTGAGTATGCATGGTCTTCCTGGGAAAACCTTGAGGCACCATCTCTAGGACATTGGTACTTTCCTGAAAAGTATTCCCAGTAAGCCGAGGGAAGGGCCGCACCATCCATCAATCTGCTTAGCCAACTCTTAGAGAATCTCAGCTTCCTTTTTTAAAAAAGTTTAAGTCAGTTTTATTGGAGTATGTTATATCCAATAAAATTTACCCTTTTTCTGAGTAGAGCACTATGATTTTTAATAAATGCATACAGTTGTGTAACCACCAGCACAGTGAAGATAGTGGACATTTATATCACCTGAAAAAGTTTCCTCATGCTCCTCTGTAGTCAATATATTGTACTTTCTACACCCAGCCTCTGACTACCTCTTCTCTTTTATTTTTTTTGTCCTTATAGTTTTGCCTTTTCTGGAATGCTATGTAATAGAAACATGCAGTCTGAAGCTTTTTGAATGTGGCTTATTTCATTTAGCATAATGCATTTGTGATCCATCCATGTTGTTACATGCATCAGTAATTCATTTCATTTTATTGCTGAATACTGTTTTCATTCCATGGATGTCCCAGTTTGTTTATTCATTAACCACTTGAAGGACATTTGGGCTGTTTCCAGTTTGGGGCAATTATGAATAAAGCTGCAATAAACTTTCCCATCTAGATTTGTATATGAACATATATTTTCATTTCTCTTGGGTAAATATCTAGGAGGGGGATCACTAGGTCAAACGGTAAGTGTATGTTTAACTTTATAAGAAATTGCCGAACTCATTCCCAAAGCGTCTCAGCTGCCCTCTTAAGCCCAGCTGCTCCTTGCTCTCATGATGCACTAGGGAAGTTTTTAAAGGTAATAATGATATTTAATCCTCATGGATTCATGAATTTCACAATTTACAAAGCACTTTCTACCCATTGTTTTATGTGATCCTTGCAGCTTCCAAGGTAGGAATGATGCCAGATTTAGAGGCAGGAGGTCTGAGCTAGGCTCTTCCAAAATTACATAAATCCTTTAGCTACCCAGGGCCTCAGTTCCTTGATTTGAATAATGGAAATGATATTCATAGGGGACATCATGGGGATAATTGTGATTAAGAGCTTGGATTTTAATGTCAGTCTTGTGTTTGAATCCTAGCACGGCTACTTACTTTCTGTGATATCAGCAAGTTACTTAGCCTACCTGAGCTTCATGTAAAATGGGAATAATAATAACTACTTCATGGAGCTGTCTGACTGGTTAAGTGACATATATGTAAAGCCCTTAATAGAATGTTCACTGCAGAGTCAGTGCTTCATAAACAACAGTTATTGTTGCTATTGACAGTATTATTGCTATGGAGAGAGTATGCCTGAAAGTGACACATACATTGCACAGTGTTATATGAAAGTGAGCCATTTGGAAATTAATAACACTAGAATTCAAGCTACCCAATGTGACTGATATTCTTGGTCATAGCACTTCTAATGTGCTTGAATCTTAAGCCCAGAACTCTATCTGGCTCACAATGTGGTCTCTTTAAAATCTTTAAAGAGATTGTTAAAATGATGTCTCCTGTGAATCCAGGCTGCACATCTGTAGCACCATGCCCTTTTTTGTCTTTGCTCTTTCTGGCCTCAGAATGCATTCATTAAGGTAGAGTCTGCTGACCACAGAAAGAGAGAATTCACTCTTACGGACACAAGGCATCTAGAAGGAAGCTATCTGGGGATCGCCTGGCCCAAGGCATTTTGGGGAGTCATTATTGGAGCCCTGTCCTTCAAGATGTCTGAGCTGCTTTTGATGCTGCCAAGGCCCTGCAGGGAGTGTGGCATTATAGTTATGAAGGCCACCTGGGGAACCCTTATAGAATTGAATAAAGATAGATTTTATGAGGTACACAGACTGTTTTATATACTTTCCTAGAAGTGGCTCTAAACATGTATACACATTCGGTGCTCAGGTGCTACTCGGGCCTGCTGGGTTGGTTGCTGCGTGGTTAATTAAAATACCAGTGGAGTATGTTGTGCACATCATCATGTGGTCATGAGTAGCTCTGTTTGTTTAACTTTTCATTTTGAAATAACTTCAAGCTAAAAGAAAACTTGCTAAAATAGTACTAAAAACTTCAATATACAATTTGTGAAGATTCATCAATTTTTAACATTTTGTTTTACCATAATCTCTCTCTCCACCCCCTTCTCTCTCTCTCCCCATATGTGTGTGTGTGTGTGTGTGTGTGTGTGTGTGTGTGTGGTGTGTATGCACATGTGTGCATATTTTGTAATTTTTCGGAACCATTTGAGAATAGTTTACATACATCATGCTCCATTACTTCTTAAGACTTTTGTATGCATTTTCTAAGAAAAATGATATTCTCATATGTAACCACTGTACAGTTATCAAATTTAGGAAATGTACCATTGATACAAAATTTGTATTAAACCTGTATTGCATATTCTGGTTTTGTCAGTTGTCTCAATCATGCCCTTAATAGCATTTTCCCCTCCATTTATAGGATCAAGTATAGGGTCACATCTTACATTTAGCTGTCATGTCTCTTTAATTTCCCATAATCTGTAAGTTTCTCAGCCTTGCTACATCTTTCATGTGATTGATATTTTTGAAGACTACAGAATAATTATTTTATAGAATATCCCTCAATCAGGGTTTGTCTGGATATTTCCTCATGATTATATTTTGATTATGCATCCCTGGTGGGAATACTACAAAGGTGAGGTTGTGTCCTTGTCAGAATATCACATCCAGAAGCCCACCTGCTCTCATTGTTGATGCTAATTTTGATCGCTGGTCAAGTAGTTGTTCAGTTTTTTTTCCTTACAGTTATGATGTTCCCCTTTCAATTAATAAGCTTTCTCTCCTGTGTTTAGCACTCATTTGTGATTCCAAACCAATATTTACTATGATGATTATATCACTTCATTCACATTTATAGGTGGGCGTTCTACTATAAGGAAAAACCCACTTTCTTATTTATCTGTCTATCCTCTGTCATCTGTCAATCTAAGCATATATTCATGAATTAATATTTTAATCAATGGGTTATAATCCATCACCCTCCTTATTTATTTTGATACCAGTAGGAGCCCCTTCAAGCTGGCTCCTGTGTCTTTTTGACATTCTCTCTGCGTTCTTTTTAAAGATCCATTGCTTTCTGGTTCAGTAAGATATTCCAGGTTTATCTTGTACTTTTGTCACTCCATTCTTGAATCAGTTATTTCTCCAAGGATCTTTTCTCCTTCTACTAAGGAATGGTATGGAGAAGCCAAGGTCCAGGTGCTAGATGTGCTCATTGCTACTGGAATGTCACTGCTTCTAAGCACTTTCAGTAGACAGAGCTGGGGGGGAAACTATGTGTATATCTTTAGAAATCCCTAATTCCTACCAATACCTTCAAATTCCAGTCCACCTCCACATGATTTTTCCTTGCCTTCCCTCTTTCCGTATTTCCACCTTCCTTCCACCATAGTGAGAACCTTGACACCAATTACATTAATTGGTTCCACAGTCATTAGTATTCTGTTTTTGCCTTCAGTATGGTTATTTTATTCATTTTAAATACAGTGGATTTATTTGTTTCTTTCTTGAGTTTAGTTTGAGTTTTTCCCACCATCTTTGTTAATTTTATTTTTGAATGCATAGAGCATCACTATGCTTCCATACATTCAAACTCTACAGAATTCTACACTCAGAGGAGTGCCCCCCCATCCCTGCTATTGTAGTAAAACAAGTTTATTGTTTATATTAATCCTTCCCGTGTTTCCTTATGCAAAATAGATTTATATGTATTTTCTTATTTATTTTCCTTTTTAACACAAAAGGTAGCATGATATATATACTTTTAACTACTTTTTACAAAGATCCAATATGGCAGTAGATGAAAATCCTACCCTCTGCCTTGTTCTTGCTGTGGATTTATAACACTTTCATATTGTGGCAAAGAAGATGCTTCTGAAGTACCCCAAGGTTTAGCATAGAATTGGTACCCTATACAGATTGTTGGTTAGATATTTAATTGACCTGGTCATGGATGGTAATGAGGGACAGCACTGAAATATAACTGAGTGTGTGTACTGGACTGTTTAACAACTTTTCTGTGACTCCTATCACCTTCAGACTGAAGTCTAAACTCCTCAGCTTGGCATATATTGGCCTTTAGAATTCTTCCCCAGTTCCATCTTCTTTTACTTGTCCACATAGATCTCATGCAGCTAAAAATCATGAAGTAATTGATCCTCATTCTAAAACACTCTTTCAAACTTTGAAGAATTTGAAATTCCATCTTAGTTGTGTAGGACTCTCTTTCTACCATTTATGCCTGGTCAACATGTAACCATCATTTCTTACCTAACTTACCTGCAGCCTTCTCTAGGAAGCCCTCCTTCAACTACTCTGGCAAACCTATTATTTCTCTAACAGCACTTGGTATACATCACAAATATAGCACTTAATGACCTGTATTGTAGTCCTTGGTTTACTTTTATGTGTCCCCTATGAGATTTTAAATTAGGACCCTTGCTTATCTCCAATGATTAACACAGTGCCTGCTGAAAATATTTTTAACTGATTCATGAAATTGATAAGAGACTTCCCTTGCCTGGATACCAATCTTTTTACATGTCTGATGGATGGTCTACATAAAATTATCTCTACAGGATTGTTACAAATCGAACGCTTTAAGATGCTGTAAGACAATGTGATTTTTTTTTTTCCTCCTTAACCAAATTCATCACTGACAGGAAGGGGGCGCCGTTTAACAGCTTGTGGAGAAAGAAAGTCAGCTTTTGTAACTGTTCTTACTTTTATAGAAAGAGATGGTATTGCTATTCTAGATGAAATTGAAATAGATTTCATATTCCTCTCTGAGATGTCAATTCACTTAAACTTTGACATTTGAATTGAGAATGAAGGCGAGGATCCCTTATCTAAGCTCCATTGTAAATGTGTGCATAGCTTTAATTATTCTTATAAATTCTGGGTGGCTTATGAAAGGTAAGAATGTTGATAAGAAGAAGGAATAATGGTTAATAACTCCTTATGTTATTAAACTTACTAATACAAATTATACATATGAATGTGTATATTATAATACAACATCTGGAATTGGAGGAGGTGTTTCTTTGAAAAGAAGTTGACACAAAGTGTATTTTATAATGCCTGTTTCCATCCGGATAAGCAGCAACAGGAGAAAAAACATTTCTGTCTCTTTCTTGTGTCACCAACAGTAGACGCTTTGTATTAAGGTTATGCACACATTGCAGGGAACTTCGTGCCTGAAACAATGCAGAACCCATAGTCCTTGGAGGTTCCTTTGGACCAGGCGTAGCTCTGAGATCCGAACGATCGAAATGCTCAAGCTGTCTTATTTAAAGGAGGGGTAGTCTTGGTAGAAGCCTCTCCATGCGATCTGCTCCTACTTTCCTGGTGCCTGTTTCGATCTAAGTTGCTTTAAATGCCTGGGCCCAGCCCCACAAGGCATAAATGGAGCTTGTTATTGTAAGAGGCAACCTCAAGCCACTCTCTAGTGCAGTTACATAAATAAGACCAGGGCCGGCTTGGAAGGGGTGTAAATCTCTGGCTAAAATGAGAGAAGAGGGAGCCATTCACTTTAAACCACAGTTAACATGCTGACTGAGTTTCCAAATAAACTTTTATCTTTTAAGACTGATTGCTAGTAATGGTTATAAAAATGAGCCTGAGAATGTGGCCAAGGAAGAAGTGACCACACCTTTTCAGATTCTTCAAGGCTGCCTTCATGGGCATTTTCCTGGGAGCAAGGCAGAGGCAGCTCTGGGTCCTGAGTGTAACTCAGCTTCCTTCCAGACCCAAAGCGGGGCATTCCCCACCACTCGGCTGCTCTTGTGTCCACTGCCTCCCCCACCCCGCCGCCGCTTTTTCTTGCCAATCACAGAACCCGGAGCTAAACAGGAGAGATGGCTGAGAAGACACGTTTTTAGCCAGCCATTTCCTCCTGCATAAGGGATGCAAAGCCATCCTGCGTTTGCCTTCGGTGTATTACACAGAAAAGCTCCAGGAAGGTGAAGGAAAGTGCCTCATCTTTGAGTGCCTGCCTTGTGGGTATTGCAACAGGAGTTACACAGATTGCACTGCCTGCACTTTTGGAACATTTTGCAAGCCAGAAAACGTTGCTGGGAGATTACAGTTGTCAGTTCTCTTACAAAAGTGACGAAGGCAGCATTTCTTTGAGGTGTTAGCTTCATCTAGCTTTCTGGTTTGTTTTCACTTGATTTAGAATTGTATTTTTCCTTAAGAACGATCTCTTCTGCTGCCAATGTACACAATGCAAAATAGCAAAAATGTGTTTTGTGTTTGAGCTTATTTGATCTTTCGCTCATAATTAAACTAAACTTTTCTGCTTTAGGTTAGACCTTTGCTGTAAAGATCCATGATTATGAATTACTGCTTTTCTCCCACTTTTTAGAATCTGCACATCTTAAAGTAGTTTTCAGCACTTTCAAGGAATTTGGTTCAGTTTATTTTGGGATGACTCGTATTTTTTCCTCCCTCTGAAATGGATTTTTTTCTTGTCTCCCTCCTTTTGTGTAAGTCGTAATACCAATCAAAGAAAGCTTTTTTGCACAAACAAACAAAAAGCCTTTGATAATTGAAATATAAGTAGCCAAATATGATGTCCTGGGAAATCTTTATAAATATGAGATACAGATTTCCTCCGACACCCTCAAATGCCGGTCACCTTAGGGCACGGTAAAGAATTATGACTCAGTGAACTGCATGCTGACATGTAACTAAATAAGTAAATAACTGGAGTGAGGGCAGACTGCTGTTTAACGGCTTCCCCAGTTACGTATACACTTCCAAACGAGCATGAAATGTGGGTCTCTGGACATCACTTAAAAGAACCACAAATAAACAGAGTGTGATCCCACACTCCTATTCCTCCTGGGCAGTGAGAAAGCTTGGCTGGGAATGGGGGTGGTTTCTGTTGCTCTTCTGTCTTGTGCACTGGAAACACAAACCCTGTCACTCAGAAAACTCAGGGTCGCGCTGCTGCTAACAGACCCGTTGAGCTCAGAAAAGTGAGGGGGCAAAGAGTCTGTGACCCGTGGGCCATCACCTCACCTTTAATTTTGCAAAGCATCCCACTCCGGACTCAGATATTTCCATCCTAACATCTGGGCTAAGTCAGCCTAGGGGACTGGGAGCCAGATTTACAAATTCTCAAGTGTAACTCTCTTTTTTCACCTGCAAGATATATGTTAAGCTCAAGCCCTGCCGTCTGAGGTCGAACAGATGCCAGAATAATAGTACATGTGTGTGGAGCACATTTCTTTTGCTTTAAACACAACGTTAGAGCGGGAAAGCCCTTTAGACAGTATCTCTTCTAACCTCCTCTTTCTACATGTGAGGAAACTGAGGCAGAGAACAGCGCTCGAAATCGAGGTCACGTGTCCTTATTCTCGGCCTGCTGCTTTTTACCTTGATATTTAACTGTCTGTATCGGTTATCTGTTATTGTGCAGCAAACTACCCCAAAACTGAGTGACTTAAAATAATGATGATTTATTAATTGTCATGATTCTGTGTCTGCTTGAACGGTTCTGCTACATTCACATGGGCTCACTTATGCAGTGACATTCATCTCAGCAGTTAGCTCGAGGCTGGGTTCACCTGCCCAGCTGACCGGGCTCGGTCTTTCACTCCCGACTTCTTTGCCGCGTGAGGATCTCCGGGTAGAGATCCAGGAAGGCAAGTCCCCTGGTGTGTGCGCCCTTATCAAGCCTCTGCTTGTTCTCTTTGCTGACGTCCTGCTGGCCAAGGCTGATCACATGGCCCAAGTCAGAATGCAGGGGGAAGAGGAACGCACAAAGGTATGGGTATTAAGAGCGTGGCAAACAGGGGCTGTTGCTGTGAACACGCACTGAGTAGTTTACAGCAGCGTTGCGCCAGCAGTGCTCCACGTGAGAAGGGGGCCCTTAAGAAGACTCAAACGCGCTAATGTGCGTCGCGCCCCAGTCCACATTAGAAGAGAACAGGAAGAGGAGCAAATGGCGGTTCCAAATGTATTTGACCTAGATTTCCTTTTCCTTGTGAAATAGCTATTAACACCCCCGGAAAACAGCTTTTAAAGCACTGGCCTAGAGCATTAAGAATGGTCCCTCCTACACCCTGCTGCCCTTCCCCTTTCCAGATACTCAGTCATGGAGCTTCGGGATCAAATGCTGACTTGTTGCATTTGCACAGTGGCCAGGCAGGGGTGTGCCTTCTCAGGGGGTAAACAAAGGCTGAAGTGCCTGAAGCTCGTGGACTACAGTGCCTTGGCATAGCCCTGGGACTCTGAGACATAAAAGAGCTATTCTAAGTCAGAACACATGTTATTTCCCTAGGAGTTATAGCATCCCAGAGAACATTGCTCTGCATTAGAAAGCTAGTTCCTGAATATGTCAGATACTGCAGGAAAAAGTGTCTGATATTTTCTGCCCATCTGTTCTGGGTTTTTAGTTTAAAACACTTACTCTGGGTAAGCATAGAATTACCATTTTCTCCAAAATATCCTATTTTTCATAATTAAATCCCATTTTCAATGTGTGACTCATGCACAGTGCAAAAATTTAAGCAGTGCCAATGGTTACACAGTGAAAATTCATCTTCTTCTAGTCCCTAGTTCTCCCCAGAGGCAGTCATCAGTACCTGTTTCTCATATGTCTTTTCAGAGATACTCTATGTTTATACAGGAATATATATATACAAATAACACCATAATACATGTGCTACTCTGCCTCATTCTACTTGTTTCTTTTTTTAAAAAAAACTTCATCAGAGATAGTCTTTACAAGTAGACAGATATTTAGCTGAAAGAACACCTAGAATTTTCCACAGAATTTTCATATTGACTGTTGCATATGAACTTCACTGATGCCTTGAAACTCTTCTGGTTTTCAGATTCATGTCTTTTCATTTTTTACTAAATTGTATTATAGGTCATAAATTTCAGTCAACTGCAACCAGCCATTCTATTTATATTATCTGTTTATATTGTCTGTTCCAGACTGTTGATGTGAGCACAAGTACCTTCCCTTGGTCCTGGAACAGTAAGTAGGTTGGTAACAAAGTAGTGGCAGAATGAACCTAGAGACAACCCCAAGACTTCACTTTATTTTTCTGAGTCTTAGTTTCTTCTTTCACAAAAATGAAGATAATCACAGTGGCCTTGTAGTGAGTTATGATAATAAAATGTGAAAATACATTTGGAAGTATTTAGTAATCTCCAGGTGTTACACAGCTATTATCCAACTCTTTGAATACTGATAGAATAGCTATAGTCAAGCCACCCTTGCTTTTTAGAGTATAGATCTCCCAAGCACCCAACTGATGCCAAGAATGAGTGAAATTCTAAAAATGCAAATCTGATCATGTTACTGCCCTTTAAAAAACTCTCCAATGAATTATCAGTACCAAAGTGAGCTTACAAGGCTTTACGTGATTGACCTTGCCCACGCCTTCAGCTTCGTGTCTCACCACCTAACTCCAACCCACCCCCTTTTTTTCCTATGCTTCAGGAGAGTAATCTTTTATTTCCTAAATATTGTCTGTGGCTCTGGTCCTTTGCACTATCAAGTCTCTCTGCCTAGAAGATTCTTCTTCCTTGGCAAGTGGAGACTCCTCCATACACACACACACCTGTCCTGTCACCCACCCACCCCCCCCCCCACTCCCTCCTACACATCTGGATTCGGTGCCCCTCTCCTCCAGGAGCATCCAGAGCATCGAGTCTTCCAAGGTTGAGCCCTGATCCCAGTAGGGGCAATGCTTCATTTCTTGACTCTTCCAAACACTACTGAATTCAGCAGATACACATGACACATTGTTTTGCTTGAAGGGACTAATATATTAGTTAATACATTTGTAAGGCAGTCAGTGCCCTGGACAACATTTTCTGTGTCCTGGGAAGGGCGAAGTGTGCCTTATGGAGCAAGTTAAACTGAGGGGACCAATATATTTAAATAATAAGATGCTTTTATTGAAGAAAAGGAAACCAAGTGATTGTCTTTACTGTCAAGAAAAAGCAGTTATCTTATAATCTTCCCTTCCAGACTCTCTTCTAGAGAAAAGGGCATCTTTGATATAAAAACTGAGGAAGAATCCTGGGTCCAGTGGGTGGTGGAGAGTGTGGAGGAACTGGGAGGGAGGAGGCAGCTGGGGAGTTGTTTGAGGTGGCCAGCTCCAAATCCAGCCACACAGTATGAAATTGGACCAGCCTAATCCCCGGCTCTGGAATGAGGTGTGGTTCTGAGAGGGAAGCTAGGTCTCGGACAACGATGATATCCTGATATTATCAGGGCCATGTGTGAGCGTGTGCATGTGTGTACGTGGGCGTGTGGGATTAGTATGGGGAATCTGGAAGACCGTGGGAAGAAGATCTGTGGTGTAAAAGTCTGCATGTCTGGTTCGCCAGCAGGAGAGTGACGGAAAAACAGCGAGAAGAAATAACTGTATCCAGTCATTGAATTCCGTTGATCTATTTAATGTAAATTATCTAATAGGTCCCTATGATAAAATACTACTTCGATTAAAGATCAACACAGCTCTTCGTTATTGTCCTCTTAAGATTTCTTCTCTTCTTTCTCCTGCTCTCTTTGTCTTTCTCTGTTTTTCTGGTCTGTGTGTGTGCACGTGTGTGTGTGTGTGTGTGTGTGTGTGTGTGTGTGTGTGTGTGTGTATTGAAGCTTTTCTGGATGTATATATTTAGAATGCCTTTAAAATGTTTTAAATGCCAGGAAACCTCCTAATGGTATTGGTTGCTAAAATGGAGGTCACTTTTTATATGAATTTACGTGTTAATCAACCTTTTTAAAGTTTGTTTTTCTTTTTCTTTCCTAAATTTTGGATTGGAACATGCTGCTCTGCATATACCTGAAAGAAGTTTATGAGAAACCAGAGTCCATATTAGAAAATATTAACCAATTGTGACCTTGTTAAAATAATTAAATGGTGATGTCATAAACAATATTAAACATCCAGTGAGGTTTGCTCCTGCATTTCAACCTTCATGTTAAGTCATCAGAGTAGTGCAGCGCTGTGGAAGAGCAGCAGTAACCTCTCAAAGAGTAGGGAGCTTGCTTGAGTGGACAGCAAGGGCTGTGCAGCATCCTCTCCATGCAGTGTGCGGTGGTGATGAGATTCTCCCTGGGGAAGTGTCTGCAGGAGAGTTGGGGAGATGATGGAGCTGGGTTTTTAATACTCTGGTTTTTAGACTTGAGCAGGTTGATATGGCCCATATTCCTGATATGTGAAAATTTTTGAAAGAAACCATTTCCCAGAGTGCCTCAGAGGACTTCATCTAGATTGATAGACAAGACCCTTCAGAGAGTGGTGCCACCAGCACTGACCTCACCTGAGGGACAGCACAGCGGGTGGGCAAGAGCTTGGGCTCTGATACGTGGCAGAGGCCCATCTGGATTTCAGTCTTGTCATTTATTAGTTGTAGGAACATGGGCAATGTACTTAATTTCTCTTACCTTATGTTTCTTCATATTTGAAATGTGTATAATAGCGCAATTGTTAATTGTCACTTGGTTGTCCTAGGATCAAATGGGGAAATTAATGTATGCGCGGCATGTAAAAAGTGGTCAAGAAATGTTAGCATCATATTTAGTTCAGATATCACTTTCATAGTATAGTTCAGGTTTTTGTTTATTTTATTTTTAAAGTAGTATGCACACATGCTTTAAGGATTCAATTAGTTCTACAAGATTTATTATGAAATACGGTTGGTCTCTGCCCCCTGCTTGTCTCTCTCGTCTCACCCTCCCTTCCCATCTCCGTCCCCCAGAGAAATCACTTTCAATTCATTTAGCTTGTTCTTCTGGTATTTACCTTGCTATCTCTAAATCGGAGCTTCTCAAACAGTAAGCAGCAAATGCATTACAGGTGTCAGGAGATATTGATCCTTTCTGCCCACAGGGTGGTCAGGTGGAACCTGGGGTGGCCTGATCCCCTGTCTCATTGCCTCCAGTCTCGATTTTCTTTTCTATTTGTTCCTGTGTGCCTTATAAATGTGTGTGTGTGTGTGCTGTCTTGAACAAGATTGGGAAGCTTTGCTAAATATAGTGCTACTTACAGATGTTTCTGTTTAGGCATTAAGCATTGACTTCACACACACACATACACACACATTTCCTGTTCCCCCCACCCTTCCAACTTAGTTCTCATAATTTTGGTTAGATGAATATTTATTGTTTCCTGTATTATGACTAGGTAAATCCTGAATCATGTACTAAATCATAATTTCTTCTCCTTTTCTGCACAATTTTCTCTTTAGTGAATACTTGTCTTGATTTTTTTCTTTGTTGAGTTTCCTATATACTTACCACTAATTCAGCCCAAATTCTCTACCCATTGTCAAAATCTTCAAGTATTCTTTAAATTTTATATTCGAAGAAAAATCTCAACAAAATCCTAAGTATCTGCTTCTAGTGGATTTGGTTGTCTTCTCCTCTTGGTGTACATCTTTCATTATCTTCGGGTCTTTTCCTATTTCCAGAGTTGGATTCCCTCTTACTATAGTTACATCTTCTATTTTGATCACTTTCTTGTTTTACTGGGCCACATTATCCAGTAGCTCTAGAAAAAAGGGATATGAGAAGTTATACTCTTTAAAGAGCATGGCGTGCCTTAAAATGTCATTATTCTAGTGTCACCCTTGATTGAAAGTATGGTTGGGTGTAGAATTTTAGGTTGTAAATCATTTCCCCTCAGAATTTGAAGGCTCTGGTTCATTGTTGTCTACCTTCCAGCTCTGTTATTGCGAAGTCCAATGCTATTTTTGATTCCTCATCTTTCATATGTGACTGCTCATTTCTCTCTCTGGAAATGTGTATGGTCTTTGAACTTCAAGATGCTATATATTGGTATGAGTCTGCTTGCGTTCGCTGTGCCAGGCATTTGGCAATTCATATTGTTCTGAATATTTTTGATACAGTTTTTCACTGATCACTTCCTTTCTTCCTTTTTATCAGTGTTTACTTTCTGGAACTCCTATTATTTGGATATCAAAAATTCTAGGCTGATTGTAAGTTTTTGTAGTCTTCTCTCCTATTTTCCATCTCCTAGACATTTTGTCCTGCCTTTTCGGAAATTTCCCTAATTTAATATTGCAATTCTACTGACTTTTTCATTCCTGTTATTATATTTACTTCCAAGACCCTTTTAATATTGTCAGAATATTTGTTTTTATAAGGTACATCCAGTTCCTACTTTATGAATGTAATACATAAATAATGGTTTTTGTTGAAGTTTTTTCTTGCTATTTTTTTTTTTAATCTCCAAGTTGCTTTGTTCTTCACTTGCATTTAGGTCCCTATCTTTCATGTTAGCATCTTTTCTAAATGGTCTGATTGTATTTTAGAGTGATTCTCTTCAAGGCTGATGTGAAATTCTGAGCGCTTTGGTGGAATTTGTCAACCAGAGTCTTCAAAGTAGAGAGGTGATCTGGATGGGCTGTCTTGTGGAAACTCTTAATGCCAGTACCTTTGTATCTGGGCTAGTCAGATTCCCAGAGATATTTTCCAGTCTTTTCCCCACAGGGTAGCGAGTTGATTTTCAGTGTTCTACAAGTCCATCAGTGATGGAAGACTAGGAATGAGGTAGTTCGGTGGATCTCAGCACCTGGCATGTAAATGTGCACGTGATCTCGCTAACTGCAGGAAGGTAATACCATCCTCAACTATGCTTGTGTTTCCCTGTCCAAAGGCCTTCTGATTATTTGCACCTGGGGAGAGAACGTAGGGATTTAAGTGTTTCTTAAGCAGACTTTCATGGGTTCCCTACTTTTTAAGCCTTACCCTCACTTCCACTCTTGGAGGTAACTGGTGCTGGGCATTCCTGAATTGGGGATGGGGGCATTCTGCCATAAGTGTGGTCACATTTTAGCTTTTCCTGCTGCCAACTTGGAATTCATATTACTCAGGTTTCCTGATTTAGCACTAGTTTCCGAAGTTCTGTTGCTGTTTTCTCTTCCGTTATTTTTTTCATATGGTTTTATGCCTTAAACATATTTCCTTCATGTCATTTTCTTAGTGCTTCAGGAAGGTGCAAGAGTACGTGCATGTGTTTACTTTGCTGGCTTCACCTGGAAATCTCACTTGGGTTTTTCCCTTCCATCTCTTTGATTATTCTGTCCTCTCCAGTTGTAATGTCTTTCTGTTGACCTTTTTTCCCTTCACTGACGCCCAACCCTAGCCATGGCTGCATCCTCAAGCCTTCATTAATAGCTCTAGCCCACAGGAATACTTTATTTTCTTGGCCCTTAAAGCAACTTGACTTTTCTCTACTTAGCACCTGGATTTCCACATGCCTCTGCTGTTGAAATTGCTAATACTACTATTTCTAGTAATAATAATAATAATAATGTAAAAGAACACTAGGATTCACTGAACGCTAAGCGCTATTCTAACTGCTATACATATGGTGTCTAACCTCATCCTTACAACAGTTCTTTCAGTTAGGTGCTGTTTTTTCTCTCCATTTTACAGACTGGAAAATTGAGGCACTCAGAAGTTAAGCAAACTGCCCCTAAATCACACGACTCATAATTGGTGTAGCCAGATTTTAAAATGCAACTATCTGATTCCTGTGTGTGTGTTCTTAATTATTTGGAACAGTTATGAGAAGAAAGTACTATTATGCCTATTTCACACATGAGGAAAGAGTGGTCCAGAGAGTCTATATGGTCTTCCCAAAGTTTCTTTACGGCCTGTAGGAGACAGAACTGAAGTTTTGTGATAACAAGTCCAGGACTCTACCAAGATATCACATTATCGAAATCAGTAATGCCCTTTCCTAATTAGCGAAATGTTGTGTCTCACTGTTTCAGGTTTTCACTAAATTGCTGATGAACTGATTAAATACTTACCATGTGCTTCATGCAAATGCAATATGTGGTGTTAAAAATACATTTCTAGCATTTCAGCATCGAATTACAGTTTGAGAACATTTAATCCAACTGCCTTGTCTGGCATATACAGGTGATACTCAAAGAAGCTGAGTAACTTGTCCAAGCTTACTTCACTAATTACTAAAGAGGCAGTGTTAAAACCCAGTCATCCCATGTACTCTTACTTGTACATAATAAAACACCTTTTAAATGACTCGTATTGTTAGCAACTTAAAAAATAAACGTCACTTTTTTCTAGAGCATTTGTTTAATTTAGCTGAAAATCTCATTATAGAATATATTTTTTTCTTACAAATAAAGTTTCTTTGTGTCAGATATTATTTTCCATAGTAAACTAGAGTTGTTTTCCAGCTGATGTATTTTGGCTCCTCAAGCATGATAAAAATCACACAACATAGCAAACTCACAAATATCTATATTGTTTTAAAATGTTTTGTTTTTTCCTGCTAAAGCATGCGTGACTCGGAAAAAGAGGTCACGGTACTAATGCAGCCCTGAAACTTAAAATACCACAAATCAGAAACAGGGTTTCTTCTCTTCTTGATCCGCAGAAGAGGGCCTGTGTTCTATGTGCTATCTCTTTAAACTCAGTCTTGGGTTTTATCTCAGTTCCAAGGTAAATATTCTTTAAAAGTCCAAATCTCTTAGCTGTTCCTTTAAAAGGTTTATCTTGTGCACATATTGCTTGTTTATTTAGCAACCCTATGAAGCTATTGAAGTGTTTGTTTAGTAGTCTTTCTAAATTATTTATGGTGAGAGCCAGCTAATCTTTGGTCGCAGTGAATTTCACGTTCTGGGAATCACTAGTCTGATTGATTATATTTCCAGTTGGGAATTTCTACAAAGTGATGAAGCTTACATTAGTGTCACATCTTCAAGCACCTTTCTGCAGAGAGAAGTGAGCTAGTCTTTGCACACTTGATCTTACTCCCAAAGGAGAGAGTTTGGGAAACCAGTGTGCCTGTGGATATTGGGAAGGTATTAATGACCTCCATATTCATTCATTTCTCTCTTCCTTTCTTTTTTTTAAATTGTTGAGGTGGAAGTAGAGAACTGAGGGGAACTTAGTCAGGCACTCCGAAAAAACTGGAAAAGTAATGAAGACAGGAAGCAAAATATAAAAATTCACAGCAAATATGTTTCGTAAGAAATGTCAACAATACAGGGGAAATGCAAGCTTTGGCTCCTGGTCCTATCTTAAGTCTTGGCAGTTTTACAATTCAGGGCAAATGACCAGCATACCCTGAGCTATCCTTCCCTGGTTCATGAAAGGGCCTCAGTAATTTTAAGAAAAGGGAGTGTTCAACTTCATCATTGAGGGCAAAGATTACAATCATAGCATGTTAGCACTCAAAGGGAATTCATAGATCATCTACTTTCTAGTTCAAGCTTTCTGTTTCACAGTTGAGGTCGCTCTGAGGCCAAGAGAAAGGATATAAGTTTCCCGGAGTCATACAGTAAGTTAATGGCAGGACATTGATCAAAACCCACCCAAATCTTGAATCCCAGACAACAATGTCAGCAATAATGCATTAAAATGCAACTAAAATCCCAGCTACTTAACTTGGCTGACCTCATCTTCTGTCACTCTGCTCATTCCTTCTTCTGCTTCTGCCACAGTGGCTCTCTTGATCCTGGGACATACCAACACATTTCCTGTCTCCAGATTTTGGCAATGGTTGTTCTCTGGGCCAGGAATGCTGCCTTCTACCCTTGCCCATCTTGTCTTCATGGGTTATTCTTCTGTCAATCAGATCTGAGTCTCAGACTTAATGCCCTGTCCTCAGTGAGCTCTTCCCTGACTAGGTAATGCTAAGTAGCTTCCCAGGATCTCTTTATCATATTATCATATTTTATTTCTCATCATAGTGCCTACCATAATCAATTTTTGGTTGTAGTTGTTCCCCAAATGGAATGTAAGCTCCATGAGTGTATTGATTTTGTTTATTGCATTCATCAATGTCTGGGATATGCCAAGGATATACAATTAACACATATTAAATAAATAAACAAATAAATAATTTGAAGATACACATAGTCAAAAAATCTCATGTGGTACAGACATTTGTTTTACACATTTCAACTTCATGAAGCTCTGTGGTTTATTCTTAATCAACCTTTATAAATGTACATATCTCAAAACAATGTATAATACATACATTTATGTATGAAAATGCATGCACATATAAATGTATATACATACATAAGCTTCAACTATTGGATCCTACCTAATTAACAAAATATTGACATAAAAAGGGAAGAGTGATGCACATTTTATGATTTCTCATTGCATGGAAAATTGTTTTCCTGGGGGCATCTTTGAATTGTGCAGGAACCCCAGTTCTTGGAAAATTTGAGCCTCCTGTGGTGTTAGTAAGAGAACAGTCACTGACAGTTGGAGATGCAGAGATCGGTAATGCCTACTGAGTTCATCAGCAGCTTCACACCTGAGGCAGCTTGGAGACACAGAGGACTCTAATGAGGATGATGCTTACCACTTCCATGTAGCCAAACAGGCTACAATGTTCATTGTCTTCTTGCCTGGAACTTCACTGATGTGAGAGTGATGTTTACATTTCTAGTTTCACTCCTCCTAACTTGACAGGCCTAGGATGGCCTGGGTGGGAATAGAAGAAACACAAAAGGAGTGGTAAAGGCCCATTTTCACTGTTCCTGCCTCCCAGTCTCCACCACACTCAGACGAGAGTTGCTCTCCCTATTTGAAATTGTAAAGACACTGTTAGCTGTATAAGTACTTTCTTGTCAAATACTAAATGTCGCATTTTAAGCATCTAATAGTTGCTCTAATCTGGATAGTTTATACTTGGCTCTTAAGGATAGAGGACTGGAGTACAAAGGGGACTGTGACTCCTCTGACTTTCATCAAAAGGGAAGCAGAGTCTATCTTTCTTTGTCCATCTGGGCACTTGTTCTAGAAAAAAAAAGGAGGAGACCCCTCTTTTGTAGGCAAATGAATTAATTTGCTCCTAAAGTGTCATGAAAGCAATAGAATCATAAATCTCTAAGTGAAATTCACATCTCTTAAATGTCATTGGGGCAAAACTTTACTTGTCCCATGTTACCAAAATGCTCTGGTTTCTCCCCAACACCAGAGAGGTATTCATTAAATCATGATCTACTGACAAAACACCTATTAGCTCTATAAAGATAATGATGCACTCTTCTCACAACACCACTGCCACCATTAGGATACAATTTGAGACAGACTAGTATTTCAGTATTGTGTCCATAAACAGGAGGGAAACATCAGAATCAGACTCTTGGTTTTCCTTTTAAAAAGAATAGGTGCATGATGCCAAAAACACAAGTGACAAAAGACAAACAGATACATGGGCTTCATAAAAATTTAGAACTTTTGTGTTTCAAAGGACACCATCAAGAAAATGAAAAGACATCCACAGAATGAGAGAAATTTGCAAATCACAAATCTGATGATACTTGTATCTAGAATATATAAAGAACACTTATAACTCAAGAATCAAAAGACTACCCAGTTAAAAGTGGGCAAAGGATCTGAATAGACATTTTTCCAAAGAAGATATACAAATGGTCATTAAGTACATAAAAAGATGCTCAATATCATTAATTCCCTATCCTACCCCCTACCTCCTCCAGGCCTTAAGAAACTGCTAATCTACTTTCTGTCTCTGTAAATTTTCCTATTCTAGGCATGTCATGTAAATGGAATCATTCAAATATGTTCTTTTGTGACTGATTTCTTTCATGTAGCTTAAAGTTTTCAAGGTTCATCCATATTGTAGCATGTATTGACACTTCATTTCATTTTATGGCCAATTGGTATGCTTTTGTATGGATATATTATAGTTTATTTATCCATTTATCAATCGACGAACATATGGGTTGTTTCCACTCTGGTTGTTACGAGTAATGCTGCTATGAACATTTATTTACAAGCTTTTGTGTGTATATATGTTTTCATTTGTCTTGGGTATATACCTTGGAGTAGAATTTCTGGGTCATATTATCACTCTATGTTTAACCCTTTAGGGAACTCCCAAAATGTTTTTTAAAAGTGCTTGCAACATTTTACCTTCCAGTCTGCAATGCATGATGACTCTGATTTTTCCTCATCATCTCCAACACCTGTTATTATCTGACTGTACATCCTAGTGGGTGGGAAATGGCATCTCACCTTGTAGTTATTATTTTCATTTCCCTAATAACTGATGATGTTGAACATCTTTTCAAGAGCTTTTTGGCCACTTGTATATCTTCACTGGTGAAATGTCTATTCAGATCCTTTGTCCATGAAAAAAAATTAGCTTATTTGTTTTTATGTCATTGAATTAAAGGGTTCTTTATATATTCTGGATACAAATCCATTTTCATATATAAGATTTGCTCCCATCATGTGGCTTGTCTTTTCATATTCTGGATGGTAGTTTGCACCATAAAAGTTTTACATTTGTCTGTTTAAAATCTGTTTGTCAATTTTGTCTATCTATCTATTTTGTCTATTTGCCAATTTCTCTATTTTTTCTTTGTTACTTGTGTTTGGTGACATGTTTAAGAAACCATTTGCCTAATTCAAGGTCACAGAATTACTTCTATGCTTTATTGTAAGCATTTTGTAGTTGTGGCTCTGACATTAAGGTTGGTAATCCATTTTGAGCTATTTTTATATGATTTGAGGTAGAAGAAGTCCAGATCATTGATATGGTTGGATTTACATGTACCAATTTGCTTTATTTTTTTCCCTATGTATTTCATGTCTTTTGTTGTTGTTTCTCTCTCACTCTCTCATTGCCTTTTTTTATTAAGTGAATATTTTCTAGAGTAACATTTTAATTCCTTTAATGATTTTTAATTATAGTTTTGAGTTATTTCCTTACTGGTTGCTCTAGAGCTTACAACACACATCTTAACTTATCAGAATACACTTCAGGTTTATACACTTAGGCCTAGTGAAATATAGAAAGTTTCCTCCTATGTAACACCATTTCCTCCCCACCTTTTTAAACTATTACTGTTGCACATATTATGTCAGTGTATATATACTTTAAATGCAGCAATACATTTTTATAATTACATATATATTATATATACTTTATATATTATATATTTTAAATAACCTGAGAGAAAAAAAAGTATAGCAAGTATATATTTACAGAGTTTGTTATATTGATTATCTTACTTACCCTTTCTGCTTCTTCTCAATTCTTTCTGTGGGTTTGCTTTAGCATCTGGTATCATTTCCTTACTTCAAAACAGCTTTGTTATTGTCAGATATTTGTTACATTTCAGTATATTATGACCCCAACAATGCAGTATGTGCAACAATGCACACATTGTTTTACATAATTGCTTTTTGAATCAGTCAAGAGAAGAAAGGAGAAGAAATATGTAATTATACTGTCTTTTCCAGTTACCTGCATAACCATCATTATCAGTATTCTTTTGCTTTTCATGTGGATTCGAATTACTGGCTGGTGTCACTTGCTTTCAGCCTGAAGAACTTTTAGTATTCCTTTTATAAAAGGTCTACTAGCAACAAATTCTTTCAATTTTTGTTTATCTGGGAATAACTTTATTTTGCCTTCATTTTTTGAAAGATACCTGTGCAGGATGTAAGATTCTTGGTTGATATTTTAACTTCCAGCTCTTTTAATATGTCATCCCACTGCCTCTGGCCACCTTGATTATGAGGCGATGTCAGCTATTAATCTCATTGTGGTTTCCTTTTATGTGGTGAATCATTCTTCTCTTGCTGCTTTAAGATTTTTTCTTATTTTAGATTTCAGTATTTTATTACAACATGTCTGGGTGGATCTTTGGTATAGAGGTGCTTCTACCCTGAGGTGAAGCAGACCATGAGGGAAAAGCTCCATAGCTCGCCAGAGGGTATCACTGTACTGAAGGTATGGGTGGGGACTTCTGTCCTTCGAGCACTTTCACTCTGTGAGTAAGCATGTGGGAGGGCAGATAGGCAGCCCCTGGTCTTCTGGACTGTTGTTGATGTGACGCCTCCTACCTATGAGTGAGCTGAGATAGGGGCAGTCAGGATCCCAGTATTCTTGACCTACTGGGCCTGGGGGAGAGCTTCTGCTTTATGAGTGGGGGCTGGCCAAAGAAAAAAGACATGGTTGGTTCACTTATCTTCTGTTATTATTCATGCATTCTAGTATTTGTTTATGTCTTTCTATATTTTTGTCCAAAGTAGCGAAACTTGTGCTTCATAGCTCATTCCAGATATTCACAGATCGTTATACATAAAAATATATCCTGTTCATTGCAGCAACAGGACCCTTCTAGTAGAGCGTTCTGTGCTGCTCTTTACTTTGTTACATGCATGCATTACTACCCAGCTCAGCTTTAAGCGCCTGAAGCAAAAATTGTTTCTTACGCTTTTTTACTCCTTTTTAGCACTTGGCCCAGGGCAGATCATACACTGTGTATTTAGTGAATTTTGTAGAGTGAATTCTCTGCACATATTTAATTCCAGCTTATGGGAACCTCTTCTCTTCAGAGGAGCAAGCATGGCCCTTATAGATGAACTCTGATCATTTTATGGTTCTTAATATGTAAAGTATCTCAAGTGCTTGCTCATTAATGCCGTATTTACAGTTACGGTGCATGAATATACCCAGTTTTAGTTGTCTGAAACAAATCTTATGTTACAGCAGTTGTTCTAAAGGCCCAAGAACTAAAGATTACTAGGAAAGATAGTCTCTGTTTTACAAAGGCATAATATTTCATTCAATAAATGTTTATTTTTTTTAAACTAGACGCCACGCGGGATGTCATGGATTTACAAATTTGAGTCAGATACAGCATTACCTTTAGAAAATTAGAATCCAATGGAGAAGATTCTAATAAGAAATAAGCAAAAACTAAAAAATAGCACAAATACAGGGCAAACTGCGTCATTGGCACACTATATTGTGGGTCTGTGAAATCCTTCAATTGAGGGACCCTGGACAGGTACTCATTTGAGGAGATGGAACTTTAGAGCCTCCTGAGCCTTGAAAAGTAGAAGATGGACATAATAAGCTGGGGGTCTATGGAAAAGAGGTTGAACAAAGTCCCCAGAGGAGAAATCTAAAGGGCTTTTAAAAACTATGGGCATTCCAATATATTTGTATCATTAGGGTTCATGATAAGTTGGAGTGGGATACAAGAATGGACACTTAGGTTGAACCAGATCCTGAAGAATCTCAGGTGGTACCTTGATGAGTTTTCAGTTTATTTCATTCTCACCATTCGGATAAAATTGAGTTACTGAATGTTTCTAAAGGACTGAATTATTAGATCTAGAGCTACACTGTCCGATATGGTAGCTACATGTAGTTATTTAAGATTAAATAAATTAAGACTTGTTCCCCAGTTGCACTAGCCATATGCCAAGTGCTCAATAACCTTGTGGCTAGTATCTACCATATTAGATAGCTATCCATGCCAAAATTTCTATTGGACAATATTGTACTAGATTTTAGGCTCTGACATCAGTAGAAAGAAGAGTTTGTGACGTATGGAAGTAGAGATGGGGAGATGGGAAAGTAGAAGTGTAACTGGTATATGTTTTCAAAGTAGGTATGAAAGGTATCTGAAGGCTCAGCTAGAGTAATGACAATATAGGGAGAGCTGAGGACACCACTGTGATACACGTGATAGATATTGACAAAGGATTCTATAATGAATTACCTGTTAAGAATGAAGTGAGGAAGATAGATACAATAAAACAGAAAGCGGGCATACTTTGAGTGCCTGGGTAGGCAGTGGTGCCCTTCACTGAGATAAGTGGGGTATAAAAGGAGTTAGTTAACAGAGGTTATCGAAATAATGAGTGCAGTATATTAATGCTGGGTTTGAGTTTCCTGTAGAAGAGCAGGTAGAGATTTCCAGGAGACTGAGAAGAATATTCTAGAGCTTAAGAATATATTCATACTTAATATTTCTTACTTAGAGGTAATGGTTAAAACCATAAAGAAAAGAGAATAGAGTCAAAGTAAACACCTAGAGGTATTTCACTATTTATTTCCCTTTTGTTCAATTCTTGATTAAAGCAATCTAGGTCAAAATTTCAAAGTTCATCCGTTGTTTCCAATTATTCTAATAGTATCTTGGTTTCTGAAGCATGGTGACTTAGCATGCCCACTGACCCAAAGGCTAGTATATTTCTTTGAGGCACCACATGTACAGTTTTCCAGATACCATCAAATGATTTGAGGTATTGAACTCTTCTTGTGTAGTGCAAATGACTAAACTTGACCCAGGACATGGAGTGATATTTGTGGTGCATTAAATTTTGTTTTTAGATTAATATATAAATATTGACATAGCACATATTACTCATCTCTAATACTAAATTTGTATCCCTATATCCTTAAAGGATTTTATTCATTTATTTCATTTAGCTAGCATTTACTGATTATGTACAAGATTAACAAATGCAGGAGATACACAGACTTCTACAGCTCAGATCCTTGCTCACAAGGATTACTTTTCAGTAAGAGAACAAATATGAACACAAATAATCACAATACAGTGTGATTAACGCTAGAGAAGTATAAATGGAGAAATGCATTAAGATCTAAGAATGCACAGAGGAAGGAAACTTTCTCTGGGGGAGTCAAGAAAAGTTTTCCAGAGAAAGTAACTTCTGAGGCAGTTGTTGAAGAATGAAGAGCAGAGTGTGTGCTGAGCCCCCATGTGTGGAAGACCTTGGGTGACTTACTATACTGCAGAGGCCAGAGAAGGCAGGTGAGGCTAGATTCTGATCAGCTTTTTATGCCATTCTGATGAGTTTGGGTTTATTTTGGAAGAAATACAACCAACGGGAATTGTTTAAGGGTTTAAACATATGAGATGGTATTGTGGGGTTCCAATTTAGGAAGTTACCTAGCAGCAATGGGGCACATGGAAAGTATAGAGGTGACATTGGTGGAAACACCAGTTAGAAACTTGCTGGTATAAACCATACTTGAAGGGGGTTGGTAACAAATTGATTCCAAAGATATTTAGGGTGTACTACCTTGTACATACTACATTGGACATTCATGAGACTTAGGTATAAGTTAGAAATAGCATCTGGACTGATACCCAGACGTTTGGCTTTAGAGCCTAGGCATAAGGAGGTACCAGCTCTTGAAGCAGGTGTGGGGCATGAAGATGAATTCTAGTTTGGTAATATTGAAGTTGAAGTTCCTTTGGCTTATTCAGGGGAGATGTGCACTTGGAGTTATGATTCAAATATGGTTCAAGTATTATCTCTTACCTGTACTGAATGACTATTTACTAATCCTATACATATTGATAATTTAGTGTCCCTATTTAGTTTTCATTCCATGGGTGATGGCATGGAATTGGCCTCCAGATCTGAGGTAGTTAATAGAAGGTGAGATGCTATTTTCTGAGCTGCCACAGAGTAAGAATGGGCATGAGACTTCGTGTCACCTTAGTTTGCCACATGGACTTAAATCTCATATACATGCTTTCCACTTTCTCACCCTCGAATATCCCTGAGCATTTTACTACTGCTTCCCTCCCATAAATTATTCTCTCTTTGATGTCTCTTTCTCTCTCCCTCCTTTCCCGTTTCCTCCCCGAACCCATTCCTCTAATTTTTCTCTGTTTTTAGACCCTTTCTTTTTGAATACTTTTACCTGCTGGAAAGCTAATTTCTTTCCTGGACATATCCCTCAGACCCCTTTTACTCCCCACTTTCATCTGTTGCATGACAACCCTTCAAAAACCAGCATTTTGGAGCTAGATGGAAACTTAGCTAATATCTTATGTAACGCCTTGATTTTGCTGATTTTGTGTTGGCAGAGAAGAAAGAACTTGTTCAAAGTCACATCACTAGACAGTGCCTTGCATGCACTTTTGATTATCTAAATCCCTATTCAATTCTTTTAAAGTGCTTTCTATTTATAGTATAAATATATACATCATGGATTTTTAAAACATGAAACATGGGTTATTGGTTACAAATGCATTTACCTTGTACATTAAGAAACACATTCTGAGACTTGTTTTAAAATGTTTCCTCTAGCCCATTTGAACTTTATCATGTTTGTTTATTAATTTAATGACATTGCATTTAGATTTTCTAATGAGTATTTTTTTAGTTTGTTGCATAAATAGAATTCTTTTCAAATTTGACCAGTATATTTAATACGGTTTATAAGTGTTAATTTGTTGAATTACAAATGTATTCTTAAAATTTTTCCCTTTAAAACACATTTACAGTTTTTCTGGTTGAATTAATACATATTCATTACACAAAATTTAGAAAATATTAAAAATTAGAAGATTTAAAAAGCCACGCATGGTCTCATTAAGTTATACAACACATTTTTTTAGTGTAGATCTTCATTTATTTTTTTTCTCTGCATGTTAACATGACTCTTCCATAAGATAATTTTTATTCTTCTTTTTCTAACCTAACACTTATATGTAGTTCCATGATATATATCCTTATTAACAATTTTGATGGATTTGTAATATTCTACCATGCTTCTATACCATATATATGAATCTGTCAGTGCCCTTATATTCGGATATTTAGCTTATTTTCTACTTTTTTGTAGTATGTATAATGCTATAAAGAATATCGTTGGATTGAGAGTTTTGTCAGATTTGGGGGATTATCATAGTTATCCCATGGTAGAGACACTGAGTGAAAGGGAATAAATATTTGTATATGAGGGTAATGCTGTGGACCTGGACTCAGCACAGATACATGCCACAGGTGACTCCTGAACAGTCTTGATGAATATGGTCTGAGCACTCTCACTCTTGAGCTCCCCTGGGGCCAGCAGAATAGTTATGAATAGCTACTTGTTTTAGTTGGGTTAAGCCTTAGTGGTTTTTACTACATTAAAAGAAACTTGTTTGCCTCCAATTTCATTGATTCCAAGAAGCAAATTATCCTGGATGAAGATAGACCTTGATTATAGATTATTAGGGAGGAAAGATACTAGAAAACAATTTCTTCTAATGCATGTCTCTTCATCCAATTCCTATAATCGGATTCCCATAGATGAACAAATTACAGGAGAGATTGATATTCTCTATTGTAGTAATATAATACGTGTAAACTTCAGTACACTCACAGAGAAGGATATGTTGCGGATATAGCCAGGGAAGGCTTTGCACGGCAGTGATTCTTAAGCTGGGTCTTGAGGATGAGGAGTAATTTGCCTCATAGACAAAACAAGTAGGGAATTCCAAATGAAGGAGCAGTCTGTTCAGAAGTACAAAGGCAGGAAACTCATTGCCTTCATCAGAAGTGGACATGGCTGAGAGGATGGCAGTGAGCCTAAGAGTAAGACAGCTACAGAACATGGTCAGGAAGCCAGGTCACTAAGGCCTGTAGGCTCGAAGGGGAACTTTATTCCATAGAGGTTGGTAAACCTCTATGAGTATTTTTAACCAGGGAAGAAAGCACATTTTGTATCTAGGATAGTAAAATGTAGTTAAAATTGTTTAACTTGCCACTGAACAAACTGCGTGTTTTTCATCTCAATACATTATCAAGTTGGCATGTGCTGTAGTTTCATTAATCAAAGAGGAGTTTGCTGAGATGGTATTCAGTGACATGTAATTCATTCTTTTCTCCATGTCTATGAGCAGTAATATTTTTAGAAATTACACCCAATTATTTCATGAGTGAAGTAGCCACAAGAACTACTAAAAGTAGTGCTTTAGTGAAATCCTTCTCTAAATGATCTTATGTCTGACCTTCTGTACTTTATCTTCCAAAGATCAGCTTGTGGTGTTAATTATGGGGTAAGTAAGCAGTTACTTCCTACAGCAAATCAGCCAAAGTCCAGGTTAGCTCTGGAGGTCCCCCGGATCAGAGCTCTGTGTTTCTTCAGGTTTCAGTTTACCAGCCTCAAACCACTTAAAAGCAGGAGGAGGAAAGACTGGGGAGTGATCAGTTTACAAGTGACCTGGGAGTTCACAGCTTTCATCCCTGGAAATCACAGTCCATATAATAGGCCTTGTGCAGATACAATTGGGACAAATTGACTCAGGCTTCTTGCTTTCAGAAATGAAAACCCTTCTTTTCCCTTATCAGTGTCCCCAGGCCTGAATTGTTGGAATCAAGCATTTGAGGGAGGATGGTAGGTGTTCTAAGGTCAAATAGAGGATGTAGGTCCTCAGTAAGAGTGTAGGCTGTTAAGTGGCACCCAACTGTGTTAATTGGTTAATAGGACTCTAGCTAGTTTAGGGACTTAAAAGTCATATGAGAGGAACCATGCCTAGCCTGCTTTTTCCTTTCTAGGCAAGCGAGAGATGTAACTGTGGAAGAGTATGTTGGCACATCTTCGAACTAGGCTACTGTTGTACCAGATATTTTTGGAATGCATTTTTAGATATGATTTCAAAATTTTTGAATGTTTTCAGGAAAGGCATTATTTCCAACTTGGAACCTTAAGTTGACCTTTAGAGGCAGTTTGACTCACCAGGAACCCAGGCTAGTGGGTATGGTGATAAATGTTGCCAAATAATCATTCTCAGCAAAAAGCACAACTTCAAAAAAAAAAAAAGGAGAATCTGAGAGGATTACTTTCTACATTCATCTGGATATAGGAGATCTGGCTGTTTATTAGGAATTCAGTAGTCTTGCTTTAAAGTCATTCATCAAGCAATTGGATCAAAACTCTCTTAGCATTTCCTGACCATATGAACAAGTACTTCACAAAGTCACAAGTATTATGAGGCCACAGCACTATCATGTTATGACAAAGTGCACATGGATGGATGATATAGTGACTGTACTGACATTGTTCAGTGCTTTCGTACTGAGAAGGGCCATTCCTATTAGTTCTCATCACTTACTGATTAGTGGTAATTATTCTCTAATTCATTGTCCATTCTATGCCCAGGATATTTTTTAAAATTTAATTCTAAGCTTGACATTTACCTAAGTCCTTTCAGTGGCTCCCAAGTGTCCTAGAGAACAATATCCAATTGTCTCAGGCGTCCATATTCAAAGATTAGAATGATCTGCCCTGATTTAGCCCATTCAACATTCTTCAAGGAATACCATTTTTAAACCACATCAGACACCTACTAACCATGCATGACCCCCTATCTTAGCTCTTACCTCTGCCAGAAGTCTCTGCTGTTTTTTCTCCACTCATTCTTCAAATGCAACTTGGTTAGTGAGGTTTCCCTATCCATTTAAAATGCCCCTTTTTACCAAATTCCCCTCCAACTACCTCCTTTCTCATCAACTGTTTCCATTAAAATTACCATCAATCTCCTTGCTATTAAATCCAATGAACACTTTTTAGTGTTTATTTCTCTTGACTCCTCAGTAACATTTGATACAGTTAACTCACCCTCTTCTTAAAATATCTCTTTTTCCTTGGCTTCTGTGACATGACATTCTCCCAATTTTCTCCTGGGTTGCCTCATTCTTCTTTGTGGGAGTCTCTTCCTCTATTCATCCACTAAATTGTATTTCTCAAATGACCATTTCCACTGTCAAAGACTTAATTATTTCCCACATGTTGATGATTCCTAAACGTATATTTTCAGGCTATCTCTCCATTGTATACTTGAGATCCATAGTTTCAACTGTCTAATGCATAGAAACAATTAAACATCCCATAAACATCTTAAAGTCAGTATGTCCCACTTGAAGTCGTTATTTTTACTCTTATGTCTGCCCTTTTCTTTCCCAATGGGAAAAATCAATTTTTCCCATTTTTGAAAAATTGAGATGTAACATAGGATACATATAATCTTAGACATACAGCTTTATAGATGGTTATAACCTCACTCCCACCCTGATCAAAATATAGACTCTTTTTCACTCCCTGGAAGGATCCCTCATCCCCTTTCTCCCACTACAGGCCCATCCCCACCTCTGCAGAAGGGTAACAGAAATTATTATTTTTTTAATGAAAGTAATTGAATATTTTAATTTTTTATTATCTATTTTTTCTTTTTTTTTTGGTCATTGCAGAATTGCTTTAACTTTAAAATTCCTCTTTCAGATTTTCCCCCTGAGAGATAGGGTAGAAAATGGCCACTAAACATTGTGAGTTTTATTACTCATTAGTTCTTGCTGGATGTATTTCCAGGGCTGCATATTTCTTGTTGTCCCTTATTACATTATTCACAGAGAGGTAGAAGATCTTTTTAATCTTTTATAAGGATTCCTAAAAGTATTGCTTTTATGTATAAAAGGATAGCATAGTTTTCCATTCTTCTATCAGTGGAGATTTTCCTCATTCACACAGATGAGGATCCTACTCCTCCGAATTTCCCCTTAGATCATCATTTTGTTTGCAGGCAGCAGCATTAAGTTTTTAAGGTCCACTCAGGAGAGAATGAAACAAGGGACATAAAACTGATCATATTGAGTCCATAGAAACTCAATTATTTGTTTAAAGCAGCACAGAAATGTCTTACATTTCCAAGAAAAGAGAAGAGGTGCTAGAAATCTACAATGTGATAACCTTTGGTTTTGAACGACATAATTGAAGAACTATTCAATTTATTTGATCAAACCCATACAAAAATGTTTAAGTATTGAGCTGATGTGTTTATCTTTTGCTATAACAATCAATTGAAATTTTGGCCCTTTTTCTTCTCCAGAAATAAATTTTTTAAAAATCTGCCCCTTTTATGTCTGCTAAACTCGGACAATGGTACTATCATGTTTGGCTTCTCAAATGTTCCATATCCAGTCAGACGTACAAACTAAACAAGTATCTAAATTTAAAAAAAAACTATATAAAATTGTTTATATCTATCTATCCATCCATCTAGCTGCCTATCTAGATATAGATAGAGGTAGCTACGATGTCCTCTTCTGTTTACCTTTGTTCTTATGGGTCTAGTTTAGGCTATTATAATCACTCACAGGGATTTTTACCAGTAGTCTCTTAACTGTTTTTTATGCTTCCTGTCTGGACCCCTTCCATCTATTCTTCTCACTGCAAAAAAAATAATTTTTATGAAATACAAGCTGATCATGCCATTTTCTTACTAAAAGCTTTTCAGTTGACTTCTCATTGTCTTCTGGATGAGGTCCAAACCCCCTAACTTATAAGACCCTGAATTTAGTTTCATCTCTTACTATCTCTCCCCTGGTGTCTTGCTCTAGCCATAGTGAGACAGTCTTTTTTCCTCCCCTTAATTTATTAAAATATCTCTCACTACTCATCACGAGGCCTTCCCCTTGCTTAGTGTCTTCTTGCTCCCTGCCTTTGCCTTACTCTGGGTAAAGTTCAGAGAACCCAACTCCCCAAGCCACAGTATGATACCCTCCTTTGTGTTCCCGTGGAACCCTCTGTTTCCTCAATGAAGCACTTTGATTATACTATGTTGTGTTGTTTAATGTTATTTTATCTATTCCCTACTAGACTATAAGTCTTTTATTTTAATCCTTTAATCCCCAGAACCTAGTATATACCTTACCTAATAAAAAATAAGAATTTATGAATAATTTTGTCCTCCTGATTCCATTGCCCACCTTTGAATAACCTCCTCATCAATCTGGGTGCTGCCTGTTCCATTATTGCATAGGTTTCATCCTGCAGTTCATAACAATTTATTATCGATCACTTATTGTGTTTTATTTTGCTCCAGACATTGTAATAGTCATCTATATGAAGCCTCAATTGCTTTTCCTTAAATGAAAGGACCAGAGTGTCCTCCATACAGTGGAGTGTCTAGGTAATGTTTGCCAAAGGATTCTATAACTGAAGGGATTCCATAATCTAATTTTGAGAAAATAAAGTGTAGATATTGAAACTTCTTTGGAGGAATGAAATCTTAGAGAAATAACCTAGGATAGCTCAGTAAGGGCTATTTACCACAAAGTAAATTTCCAATAAAATATTTTTACTAACTTGAAAATGATTTTGAATGCATTGTTTTAGGAATTCTGCCTCTTAGAGTGACACTTTCAAAATTTCCACAACTGTATGAGCTGCTAAGTGTTCACTGAATATATTTCCTGTCTCCTATCCTATTCTGGAAGATGCAGAGATTAGAAAAGACAGAGAGGGTGTCTTCTCTGTCCTCTGAGAGCACCAAGTCTTCCTAGGGAGGTAAAATATGTCCTTATTAACTAGTGAAGATATAAGGCAGCTAAAATTATAATGCTTGCTTAAATCCCTGGGTTTCAAGTTACCCAGAATGTGGACAAAAAGAGGTGTTAGAAAAGGTGAGCCTGTGATAAGTTCCAAATCTAAAGTGGAAAATGTTATTATTGGGGTCCATAATAAGAGTAATTGGTCAACCTATATATCATTAGCAGCTTAGAAGCTGTATATATTCTCTTGTTTTATCCTCACAGCAAGCCTGTAATACCAATGTAATTATTAGCATTGCTATTTTAATGATAAACTGAGGGTAAGTGGAGTGCAGAGTACATCTGCTTCCTCACTAAAGCCTACTTATTCCTATCTATGTGCCAGTAAATATTTCCTTGTGATAATCTGAACTGATAAAAGTGAGGAAATGGCTCATTAAATGCATTTTGTTTTAAAATTATTATAGCAATATATATCCTTTTAGCATGTGATACTCTCTATATGAAAAGTACCTAGCACACTGCTTAGCAGAGTGACTAGTACTCAAAACATAAAAGCTATTATTATTATTATCTGTATGCTTGAAAATTAATTTTTTGTTACATGGACAAACACTCTACAGAATACTTTTCTATTATATGATGTCAAGTACTACTTCATTGCCTCGTTTCCTATAGAAGTTTATGATGACAGAGATCTTTATTAATATCAGAAGACTGATACGTCCTTAAGAGGATTTTGTGGTTTCTCATCTGTGTACATATGATGGAAAATGAATACTATGTTTATGGAAACAATATTTGAGGAAATTATCTGAATTTGTCTAACTGTGTCTATAGTGTGAGTGTTAGAAGAAAAGATAAAGTCATTTCCAGTCCTAAGAGTTTAAGAATTTTCCTTTCCTCATTCAATCTTCATGAAATACAAGGATTAAGAGCATAATCCCTTTTATGCTATTTATCACTCTTCAGTTTTAACATCTACACAGAAACATAAATTTTCTCTAAATATCAAATGTTTTGGCCAAAGCCGCATTTCAAACTAAAGTATTTATTATTAATTTCACCTATAATTATTAATTTAGAAAATGTGTCTAAGTTTGACAAAACAATTACTTCAAGGAAAAGACATCTTGTAAAAATCTGAACCTACCAAAAATTGTTGTACTTATTCACAACAGTTGATTCACTATACAAACTAATTCAGCATTTTGGGGAGTGTTAAATTAGACAATGTTGGTAACTTGATAAACATTTTCAGAGAGTTTCTCAGAAACCAAATTTTAGGAGTATACCTATATATACATGACCCTATGTCAAAACTCTGTAATTCTGAGAGAATGGCCAGTAGAAAAACCTCATCTGGTCCAATGGTATAAGGTATTATAAATATGGTTTTTGCCTCTCATTTATTTCAAGATATGCACAAATCTTCAATTTTCAATGAGCCAATAATGTATCACTTCCGTTATTTCTATGTGCAATTCTTTTGTCATATGGTGTGACTTAAGTGTACAATTTGGCATATTTATTCTATATTTTCAATTCCTAACAATCATTGCCTATTGAAAAGTCTCCTAGAAACCCCCACTAAAGGACTTTGGAGAATCAAGTGTCCTTGCAAGTGACTTGGCATTTTCTAGAGACCCTCTTTCCTTCCTTCTTTCCTTTCTCACTGTTTTTAGATAAGTCACTTGACCACACGCCTTCTGTTAAACCCTAGTTTATTCTGTTTTATTTAACATATTTTAGTTGTGTCCCCTAAAAGTGTGATACATGTTTCTTTTTCTGTGTCAGGACCTAGCAAGCCCAAGGAAACTTTCTGAAATTCTAGCCTCTTGTGCGGCGCTCTGTCGGGCGGTAATTAGATCATTATGTAGTACACTAACAGATTTAGTGTTTTCATTCCCACAGCAGCCTGCAGGCCCCACCTGTCAGCTGGGGAGAGACAATCTCATAAACCTGCCAATACTATGATTTAGCTGAATACATGTTTGTTAATAAATCTTTCATCATATTATAATCAAAGAACCCTTTCAGTTTATGACCCACCTAATGAAGGATTTGGGGGGTCTGCTCATCAATTTGATGTTTGTAAAGACAAAGCTAACGGGTGTCATTAGCGTGTATTTACCCCCTTGGCTCAGGTGAAAAGTGGAGCAGGAGATGGGGTAAAGGAAATGAGAGAAAATGCTAATTAAAAATAAACGCATGGTGTGAGCCACCTACCCGTTACCTTGAAGAGTAGTGTCTTGTGAGAAAAATCAAATGTTTTGACATCTTTTAAAGTCTGCTAAGCCAATAGGGTCTACAGCAGTTCTTTATCAAATGCCTTTTCAAAGGTTTAACTGCCACCATTATCATCCAAAGAATTTGATGTGGTTTTCTCCGTATGGGAGTGTAATTATTAATATGGTATGAGTAAAGTTTAGGACTTGCTAGAGCCTGCAATCCATGCCAGGGTGCAATAACGCAAATTTGTACTGCCTTTTTTGACATCAATACTATGTGTTCAGATTTCAATTTTATGGTTTATTTGTGGTTAAAATTAAAGCCAGTTAAAATATTCTCTTATCTTCCTTAAGACACTAAGGGTAGACACAATGATTTTAAGTCCTGGTATCTCTTAAATAGAACTATGCATACCCCCCATACTGAAATATACCAAAGATTTTAATGAATGGAAAACAAATATAAAAGAATATATACTTTGTTAAAGCTATTAAGTAGTTCGAAACTTCTGCTGAAAAATCTTTAAAATTGAACCCACCGACTGCATGATTAATTTCTAACAGTGTTCTCTGCCCTGTCAAAGCTCTTCTCTGCTGTCCACTTCTCAGCTGCCTTTGACTGAGATTCAGACAAATAAATCTAGGGAAAGAGACAGTACACTGACCTTGGTTTCCTATGTGTTTCCTTCCAACTCTAGAGCAAGTTATATTTCAGCTCCACAATCAACAAATAGCTCTGAAAACCAAATAGACCGCACTGTTGGAAGTCAGAGAGAGTGAGGTCAAAATAGAAGCCCCAAATGTGTGGATATAAAGTCTTCTCATCTCCTTTGTGGAAATTTCCAGGCTTCACATTCATTTATCAGGATATCCTCTTTGTGCACTGTTACCATTGAAATCTTTGTGTTGCTCCAGACTCCACCTGAATATGACACAGCTGTACCAGGCTGGATGACCTTTTATGTCCTATCTGCATTCACTGCTTTCTCTATGTCCTTTCCTTTGTGATATTTTCAGCACCAGGAAGTTTCACTCACCTTCACCATTGTTTTCATACATTTGGGCTACAGACATGGGATTGTTGTTTAATTTGAATCCAAAAGGATGGACAGGAAGGAAAGCAGACAGTAGAGATATCATCCATTTCCTAACTGAATCATAACACTCTATTTTCATGACTCTGTCACACTGCAGAAAAATGCAGGGCATTCGTTTGAAGAAGCGTAAACAGTGAGACTGTGACATGTTCTCTTGTTGAACACCTCTATATTAAATGTAGACCAACCTTGGTTTTGGAGAGGATTATTAGCTTCTCTGATGATACATTCCCCTGATAAACTCCAGATTTGGCTCAAAACACATGTGTGATTTCCTACTGCTAAAATTATGAGTTCTTAAATAAAGAGAGCTGTTTTTACTATGTTTATAACGGGTCTGCCGAAATAAGGCTGCCTGATTGATGCATTAACATTGATAGTGAAACTTGAGCATGTGTATGTGTTGGATTTTGTTTTGTTTTGATTTTGAGCAAAATCATTGATGCTGGACAGATCTGGTTATAAATATTGGTTTGGCCACATACTACTGTGTAGCTTTGGGCAACATAATGAACTTTCCTAAGCCTTAGTTTCCTCACTACTAAATTGGAGGTGAATAAACTTGATTTGTTTTAATGATTAAATGAAGAAAAAGTACATAAAATGCTTAAGTCAATGCAAAGCACATAGTACATATTTGTTTAAGATAGTGTCTGATTAGTGTCTGTATTGGTGTTGGGTTTTCTAGATTTCACGTAACTTCTGGGAGGCTTAGAACCCAATTTTGCACATAGTGGGTTCTCAATATATACTTTTTGAATTAATTGATAAGAGTCTTTCCCAAATATCCCAGAAATTCACACTTTAGAAGTTTTCCAGTTCCACTGTAGGTTCCAGTATTACTCACCAGTAGGCATCAAGTCTTTCATTATGCTCAACAAAGGCAGTTCAGTACCTTCTAATGCATTTTTTTTTTTTCTGAGCAATTCTGACAACTGGGAAATTCTTTCTTATGATTAGCGAAAATCAGTCATCAAACTTAAGAATTGTGTTTCTTCATGTAAAGAGCCTTTAGTTATTTGTGTAAATGGATATGGGCATGGATGTCCTCACAGAGTTTTCTCTTTTCCAACCAAATGGGACTAGTATTATATAAACTTAGTTCAGGTCAACAACAATCATTAAATTGGATACAAACACTAGAGGTATTAAAAAAATAAGCATGGCAGATTGAAAACACACTTTTTGTGTTTTCTTCCAAAACCCCACTAAAATGAAAATAGAGGGATAAAGTAGGAATAAACTATTGAGGACATGGAGAAGTGAGATGCTGACAAAGAGATGTTAACAAAAATTTCGAAGGTGGAAAGAAGACAAGTGAGTAGTAATTGATTTAAAAGACCAGAGAAAGCAGAATTTAATTATTTGTGTTCTTGGTGGTGGTGGAGATTAGTAGGGTTAATTATTTCTCACTGCGGATCCGTATAAAGGCTCAAGAATTTGGTGCCCTAGTGCCATTGATAGTAGCGTGTTGATGTGACTAAAAACAAGAGGATTGATTGAAAACATTTTCAATATTTAGTTACTAAGGATAGTTGGATGTAGGACGAGAGCTGAAATACCATGTCCCACTTCATCCAGCCACATGGCTGACTCTTCTTTCCTTGCAGATGATGGATAAACTTTGGTGGTTCATTCTGTTCATACTTTCTTTCATTAGATTTTATTTGTTTTAATTTTGAAATAATTTTCAATTAAAAAAATTCTTCATGATGAGTTTCATGGTATATCCATCATCCAACTTCCCTATGTTTTGCTAATTGTCCCACTAGTATTCTTTTCCTGATCTTGGGATCCAGTATTGTGTTTAATTGATATATATCTCCTTAGTCTCCTCCAATCTGAGAGAGTTAGTCAGTCTTACTTTTGTTTTATTGAAGTATAGTTGATTTACAACATTACATTAGTTTCAGATGTACAGAATAGAGATTCACTATTTTTATAGATTATATTCCATTTCAAGTTATCACAAAATAATGGCTATATTTCCCTGTGTGGTACAATATATCCTTGTTGCTTATCTATTGTATACATAGTAGTTTGTATCTCTTAATCCTATATCCCTATCTTGTTCTGTCCCCCTTCTCTCTCCCATGGGTATCCACTAGTTTGTTTATATATCTGAGAGTTTTTCTGTTTTGTTATATACATCTATTTGTTTTGTTTTTTAGATTCCACACATGTGATAATATATGGTATTTGTCTTTCTCTGTCTGACTTATTTCATTAAGCATAATACTTTCCAGGCCCAACCACATTGTTGCAAACGAAAGAGCTTCATTCATTTTTAAGGCTGAGTAGTATTCCATTGCGTGTGTGTGTGTGTGTGTGTGTGTGTGTGTGTGTGTGTGTGTGTATGTCACATCTTCTTTATCCATTCATCTCTTGATGGGCACTTGGGTTGTTTTCATGTCTTGGCTATTGCAAATAATACTGCTATGAACAATGGGGTGCATGTATCTTTTTGAATTAGTGTTTTCGTTTTCTTCTGAAATATACTCGGGGGTGGAATTGCTGGATCATATGATAGTTCTATTTTTAGTTGTTTGAGGAAACTTCATACTGTTTTCCACAGTTGCTACACCAATTTATATTCCTGCCAACAATGTACAAGGGTTCCCTTTGCTCCACATCCTTGCTGACATTTGTTATTTATGGTCATTTTGACAGGTGTGAAGTGATATCTCATTGTGGTTTTGATTTGCATTTCACTGATGACTAGTGATATTGAGCATATTTTCATGTGCCTGTTGGCCGTTTGTATGTCTCCTTTGGAAAAATGTCTATTCAGGTCTTCTGCCCAGTTTTAAATTAGGTGTTTTTTGGTGGTTTTTTTTGATATTGAGTTGTATGAGCTGTTTATATATTTTTGAATATCAACCCCTTATTGGCCATATCATTTACAAATATTTTCACCCATTCAGTAGGTTGTCTTTTTGTTTTGTCAATGGTTTCCTTAGCTGTAGAAAAGCTTTTAAGTTTAATTAGGTCCCATTTATTTTTGCTTTTGTTTCCTTTCCTTTAGGAGACAGATCCAAAAAATATTGTTATGATTTATGTCAAAGAGTGTTCTGCCTATGTTCTTTTCTAGGATTTTTATGGTTTCAGGTCTTACATTTAGGTCTATAATCCATTTTGAGTTTATTTTTGTTTATGGTGTGAGGAAATGTTCTAATCTCATTCTCTTACATGTAACTGTCCAGTTTTCCCAGCACCGCTTATTGAAGAGACTGTCTTTTCTCCAGTGTATATGCTTGCCTCCATTGTTGTGATTAATTGATCATATCCATGTGGGTTTATTTCTGGCCTCTCTATTCTGTTCCATTGATCTGTGTGTCCGTTTTTGTGCCAGTATCATGCTGTTTTGATGACTGTAGCTTTGTAGTATAGTCTGAAGTTAGGGAGCATGATACCTCCAGCTTTGTTCTTTTTTTCTCAAGATTTAATTGGCAATTTGGGTCTATATTGGTTCCACATACATTTTAGGATTATTTGTTCTAGTTCTGTGGAAAATGTTATGGGTATATTGATAGGGATTACACTATATCTGTAGATTCCTTTTGGTAGAGTGGATATTTTAACAATATTAATTCATCCAATCCAAGAATATGGGATATCTTTCTATTTCTTTCTGTCATATTCAATTTTCTTCAACAGCATTTTATAGTTTTGGGAGTATAGGTCTTTCACCTTCTTGGTTAAGTTTATTCCTGGGTATTTTATTCTTTTTGATGCAATTTTAAATGGTATTTTTTTTTTGCTTTATCCTTCTGATAGTCATTATTAGTGTACAGAAAAGTAAGAGGTTTCTGTATATTAACTTTGTATGCTGCAACTCTACTTAATTCATTTATAATTCTAATAGTTTTTTGGTGGAGGCTTTGGGGTTTCTATGTATAGTATCATGTCCTCTGCAAAGAGTGACAGTTTTGTTTTTGATGTCATATTTTACATCTTCATGTCTATCCCTTAACTATATATTATAGTTATAGCTGCTTTTACAGTGTGTCATCTTTTAATCTTCATACAAGCTTAAGTGGTTGATCTGCAGCCTTTACTATATATTTGCCTTTACTAGAGAGATTTTTCTTTTCCTATAGATTCTTATTTCTTATTGTAACCTTTTCTTTTCCACTCAGAGAAGAACCTTTAACATTTCTTTTAGGGTAGGTTTAGCATTGATGAACTTTTTTGTTTTTTGCTTATCTGAGAAGTTCTTTATTTCTCCTTCACTTCTAAATGATAATCTTACTGGGTAAAGTATCTAGGTTGCTGGTTTTTCCCGTTCAGCACTTTAAATACATCATGCTACTCCCTTCTGGCCTGATAGTCCTATCACTGTTTGTTTTCCTCTTGTTGCCTTTAGAACTCTCTCTCTTTATCTTTAGCTTTTGCCATTTTGAATTATGATATGTCTTGGTGTGGTTCAGTTTGGATTCATCCTGTTTGGAGCCCTTTGTGCTTCCTGTACCTGGATATATGTTTCCTTCTTCAGGTTTGGGAATTTTTCAGCTATAATTCCATCAAATACAATTTTTACCCCCTTCTCTCTCTCTTCTCCTTCTGTGACTCCCTATAATGCAAATGTAGGTGTGCTTGATGTTACCTAGAAATCTCTTAAACTGTTCTCATTTTTTTAAATTTGTTTTTCTTTTTGCTGTTCTTATTGGGTGATTTCTATTATTCTATTTCCAGATCATTTACGTGTTCTTCTGTATCTCTTAGTCTACTACTCATTCCTTCTAGTGTGTTTTTCATTTCATTTAATGTATTATTTAGTTATGACTGGTTCTTTTTATACTTTTTAATTTTTTTGTTAAATTTTTCATTGTGTTTATCTATTCCTTTCCCTAATTCAGATAGCATTATTATTACTACTGCTTTGAATTCTTTATCTGGAAAATTGTTTATTTCTGTTTTATTATTTATTGTTTTCATGGTTTTTCTCTTGCTCTTTCAGTTGAGACCAGTTCCTCTGTCTTTTCATTTTGCTTAACTTTCTCTGTCTCTATAAATTTAAGTAAAACAGCTACCTATTGCAGTCTTGAAAGGGTGTTCTTATGTGGGTGTCCTTAGGTTTGTATACAGTCTGTGTGTGCCCCAGTGCCTTTGGGGAGAGGTGAATTTCACATGAACACAATTCATGCTTTTCCTCAGGGTGTGTTGACAGCCATCACATTGGTAGCAGGTGGGACTGGAGATGGAGGGGCTAGGGCCTGGGCCAAGTGTGAGGCGGGACTTCTTCTCTGCTTAGTGGCCATTACAACCTTATCAGGGGTGGGGTTGGATGCCAAGTTGATGGAGCAGAATCCCTGAGGGTCAGGTCTGAGTTGTCTCTGTCCCCTTTAAGTGTGTGGTTTGTCCTCTCCCAGAACCAGCACCCCTGCACCAGAGGGGAGCAGTGCTGGAGCAAGAGGGGGCCCAAGTAGGCTCTTGACTTGTGACCGGATAACAATAGACACTCCTACTGCACTCAGATGCTGCCCAGGGTCTGAGTCACCTATGTGTCCTGCAGCCAAGCTCTCTCCCTGGTGTGGAAGCCCTCACCCCAGTGTGGATTTGCGAGGTGAAGTAAGCAATGCTGGAGCATTTGCTCGGCTCACACAGGGGATCATGCTGGGGTGGTTGTGAGAAACTGGGCAGCCACTGGAATAGTCCTCATTCTGCCCTCTGTGCCCTGCCTTGGGAGCAAGCCAGCTCTCATGAGCTCCTCAGGAGTGGAAGCCCAGGCTTCCCACGGCCCTCCTGTTAATCCCAGTGGCCCTCCAACCAGCAAAGCGGGCTCATCTTCTCTGTGTCAGATCCCAGGGCTGGGGCACTCAGTATGTGACTAGAACCTCTCATTCCCTAGTGTGGATCTCTGCCTGTGTATTCTCCCTTTTCCTCTGAGTCCCGACTAGGGGCACAGGTCCCAAACTGATCACTTCTCTTTCCTTACTACCTGATTCCATATGGATCTTTCTTATATCTTTGGTTGTACAGGAGTCTTGCTGCCAGTCTACATTTAGTTTTCAGTGAGAATTGTTCCACATGTAGATGTATTTCCGATGTGTTCATGGGGGAAGTTGAGTTCCATGTCCTCCTACTCCACCATCTTGATTGATCCCCCTAGTCAGTCTTTCTTAGTCTTTCAAGACACTGACATTTTTAAAGAGGGCTGGTCAGTGGAATATCCCTCAATTTGAGTTTGTTTGTTGTTTTTTTCATTATTATATTGAGGTTATGAATTTTTTTGTAAGAATAATGGAAATATTTTTTCCTTTCCTCAGTGCATCTGTCAGGAGGTAATTATGTCAATATATTTTATTGCTGGCAATGTTAATTTTGATCACCTGATTAAGGTGATGTCTGGTACATTTCTCTACTATAAAATCACTATTTTTTTCCTTTTTAATGAAAACGTATCTTGAATTTTGTACCTTCATACTTTTAGAATATACTAATATCCTATATCTAATCATGCCTTCACCTATTTCTTTTAGCATCCATTGATGATTCTTTTTTTTAACAACGATGATTTTTTAAATTTTTTTAAAGTTAATTTATTTTTTATATAGCAGATTCTTATTAGTTATCTATTTTATACATATTAGTGTATATATGTCAATCCCAATCTCTCAATTCATCCCATTACCACCACCATCCCCCCCACTTCCCTGCCTGGTGTCCATACGTTTGTTCTCTACATCTGTGTCTCTATTTCTGCCTTGCAGACTGGTTCATCTGTACCATTTTTCTAGATTCCACATACATGCATTAATATATGATATTTGTTTTTCTCTTTCTGACTTACTTCACTCTGTATGACATTCTCTACATCCATCCACGTCTCTACAAATGACCCAGTTTCATTCCTTTATATGGCTGAGTAATATTCCGTTGTATATATGTACCACATCTTTATGCATTCATCTGTCGATGAGCATTTAGGTTGCTTCCATGACCTGGCTATTGCAAATAGTGCTGGAAAGAACACTGGGGTACATGTGCCTTTCTGAATTATGGTTTTCTCTGGGTATATGCCCAGTAGTGGGATTGCTGGGTCATATGGTAATTCTATTTTTAGTTTTTTAAGGAACCTCCATACTGTTCTCTATAGTGGCTGTATCAATTTACATTCCCACCAACAGTGCAAGAAGGTTCCCTTTCCTCCACACCCTCTCCAGCATTTGTTGTTTGTAGATTTTCTGATGATGTCCCTTCTAAGTGGTGTGAGGTGATACCTCAGTGTAGTTTTGATTTGCATTTTTCTAATAATTAGTGAGGTTGAGCAGCTTTTCATGTGCCTCTTGGCCATCTGTATGTCTTTTGAGAGATGTCTGTTTAGGTCTTCTGCCCATTTTTGGATTGGGTTGTTTGTTTTTTTAATACTGAGCTGCATGAGCTGTTTATATATTTTGGAGATTAATCCTTTGTTAGTTGCTTCATTTACAAATATTTTCTCCCATTCTGAGGGTTGTCTTTTCGTCTTTTGTTTTCTTTGCTGTGCAAAAGCTTTTAAGTTTCCTCCTTTGACAAAGTTTGCCACCTGTGATAAAGTTTGCCTCGTTTTTCATAGATTAGTTGACCATAGATGAGTGGGTTTATCTCTGGGCTTTCTATCCTGTTCCATTGACCTATATTTCTGTTTTTGTGCCAGTACCATACTGTCTTGATTACTGTAGCTTTGTAGTATAGTCTGAAGTCAGGGAGTCTGATTCCTCCAGCTCTGTTTTTTTCCTTCAAGATTGCTTTGGCTATTTGGAGTCTTTTGTGTCTCCATACAAATTTTAAGATTTTTTTGTTCTAATTCTGTAAAAAATGCCATTAGTAATTTGATAGGGATTGCACTGAATCTGTGGATTACTTTGGGTAGTATAGTCATTTTCACGATATTGATTCTTCCAATCCAAGAGCGTGGTATATCTCTCCATCTGTTTGTGTCATCTTTGATTTCTTTCATCAGTGTCTTATAGTTTTCTGAGTACAGGTCTTTTACCTCCTTAGGTATGTTTATTCCTAGGTATTTTATTCTTTTTGTTGCAGTGGTGAAAGGGATTGTTTCCTCAATTTCTCTTTCTGATCTTTTGTTGTTAGCATATAGGACTGCAAGAGATTTCTGTGCATTAATTTTGTAGCCTGCAACTTTACCAAATTCATTGGTTAGCTCTAGTAGCTTTCTGGTGGCATCTTTAGTATAGCTTCATGTCATCCACAAACAATGACAGTTTTACTTCTTTTCCAATTTGTATTCCTTTTATTTCTTTTTCTTCTCTGATTGCCATGGCTAAGACTTCCAAAACTATGTTGAATAATAGTGGCGAGAGTGGACATCCTTGTCTTGTTCCTGGCCTTAGAGGAAGTGCTTTCAGCTTTTCACCATTGAGAATGATGTTTGCTGTGGGTTTGTCATATATGGCCTTTATTATGTCGAGGTAGGTTCCCTCTATGCCCGCTTTCTGGAGAGTTTTTATCATAAATGGGTGTTGAATTTTGTCAAAAGCTTTTTCTGCATCTATTGAGGTGATCATATGGTTTTTATTCTTCCATTCGTTAATATGGTGTATCACATTGATTGATTTGTGTATATTGAAGAATCCTTGCATCCCTGGGATAAATCCCACTTGATCATGGTGTATGATCCTTTTAATGTGTTGTTGGATTCTGTCTGCTAGTATTTTGTTGAGGATTTTTGCATCTATATTCATCAGTGATATTGGTCTGTAATTTTCTTTTTTTTTAGTATCTTTGTCTGGTTTTGGTATCAGGGTGATGGTAGCCTTGTAGGATGAGTTTGGGAGTGCTCCTTCCTCTGCAATTTTTTGGAGGGGTTTGAGAAGGATGGGTGCTAGCTCTTCTCTAAATGTTTGATAGAATTCACCTGTGAAGCCGTCTGTCCTGGACTTTTGTTTTTTGGAAGATTTTTAATCATAGTTTCAATTTCACTGCTTGTGATCGGTCTGTTCATATTTTCTGTTTCTTCCTGGTTCAGTCTTGGAAGGTTATACCTTTCTAAGAATTTGTCCATTTCTTCCAGGTTGTCCATTTTATTGGCATAGAGTTGCTTGTAGTAGTCTCTTATGATGCTTTGTATTTCTGCAATGTCTGTTGTAACTTCTTTTTCATTTCTAATTTTATTGATTTAGTCCTCTCCCTCTTTTTCTTGAGTCTGGCTAATGGTTTATCAATTTTGTTTATCTTCTCAAAGAACCAGCTTTTAGTTTTATTGATCTTTCCTATTGCTATTTCATTTATTTTTGCTCTGATCTTTATTATGTCTTTCCTTCTACTAACTTTGGGTTTTCTTTGCTCTTCTTTCTCTAGTTCCTTTAGATGTAAGGTTAGACTGTTTTTTGAGATTTTTCTTGTTTCCTGTGGTAGGATTGTATTGAATAACCTTCCATCTTAGAACTGATTTTGCTGCATCCCATAGGTTTTGGATTGTCATGTTTTCATTGGTCTCTAGGTATTTTTTGATTTCCTCTTTGATTTCTTCAGTGATCTCTTGGTTATTTAGTAATGTATTGTTTAGCCTCCATGTGTTTGTGTTTTTTACGTTTTTTTCCCCTGTAATTGATTTCTAATCTCATAGCTTGTGATCGGAAAAGATGCTTGATGTGATTTCAATTTTCTTAAATTTACTGAGGCATGATTTGTGACCCAAGATGTGATCTATCCTAGAGAATGTTCCATGTGCACTTGAGAAGAAAGTGTAATCTGCTGTTTTCGGATGGAATGTCCTATAAATATCAATTAAGTCTATCTGGTCTATTTTGTCATTTAAAGCTTGTATTTCCTCATTAATTTTCTATCTGGATGATCTGTCCATTGGTGTAAGTGAGGTGTTAAAGTCCCCCATTATTATCGTGTTACTGTCCATTTCCTCTTTTATAGCTCTTAGCATTTGCCTTATGTATCGAAGTGTTCCTTTGTTGGGTGCATATATATATCTATAATTGTTATGTCTTCTTCTTGGATTGATCCCTTGATCATTATGTAGTGTCCTTCCTTGTCTCTTGTAGCATTCTTTATTTTAAAGTCTATTTTATCTGATATGAGTATTGCTACTCCAGCTTTCTTTTGATTTCTGTTTACATGGAATATCTTTTTCCACGCCCTCACTTTCAGTCTGTATGTGTCCCTAGGTCTGAAGTGGTTCTCTTGTAGACAGCATATATATGGGTCTTGTTTCTGTATCCATTCAGCAAGCCTGTGTCTTTTGGTTGGAGCACTTAATCCATTCACATTTAAGGTAATTATCGATATGTATGTTCCTATTACCATTTTCTTAATTGTTTTGGGTTTGTTTTTGTAAGTCCTTTTCTTCTCTTGTGTTTCCCAGTTAGAGGAGTTCCTTTAATATTTGTTGTAGAGCTGGTTTGGTGGTGCTGAATTCTCTTAGCTTTTGCTCATCTGTGAAGCTTTTGATTTCTCCATTGAATCTGAATGAGATCCTTGCCATGTAGAGTAATCTTGGTTGTAGGGTCTTCCATTCATCACTTCAAATATACTGTGCCACTCCCTTCTGGCTTGTAGAGTTTCTGCTGAGAAATCAGCTGTTAACCTGATGGGAGTTCCCTTATATGTTATTTGTCATTTTTGCATTGTTGCTTTTAATAATTTTTCTTTGTCTTTAATTCTTATCAATTTGATTACTATGTGTCTCAGCATGTTTCTCCTTGGGTTTATCCTGCCTGGGACTCTCTGCACTTCCTGGACTTGGGTATTTCCTTCCCCATGTTAGGGAATTTTTTGACTATAATTTCTTCAAATATTTTCTTGGGTCCTTTCTCTCTCTCTTCTCCTTCTGGGACCCCTATAATGCCAATGCTGGTGCGTTTAATGTTGTCCCAGAGGTCTCTTAAGCTGTCTTCATTTCGTTTCATTCTTTTTTCTTTATTCTTTTCTGTGGCAGTGAATTCCAACATTCTGTCTTCCAGTACACTTATCTGTTCTTCTGCCTCAGTTGTTCTGCTATTGATTCCTTCTAGTATATTTTTCATTTCAGTTATTGTATTGTTCATCTCTGTTTGTTCTTAATTCTTCTAGGTGTTTGTCCTTTAATTCTTCTAGGTCTTTGTTAAACATTTCTTGCATCTTCTTGATCTTTGCCTCCATTCTTTTTCCAAGGTCCTGGATCATCTTCACTATCATTATTCTGAATTCTTTTTCTGGAAGGTTGCCTATCTCCACTTCATTTAGTTGTTTTTCTGGGGTTTTATCTTGTTCCTTCTGGTACATAGTCTGGTACATAGTCCTCTGCCTTTTCAATTTGTCTGTCTTTCTGTGAATGTGGTTTTTATTCCACAGGCTGCAGGATTGTAGTTCTTCTTGCTTCTGCTATCTGCCCTCTGGTGGATGAGGCTATCTGAGAGGCTTGTGCAAGCTTCCTGATTGGAGGGACTGGTGGTGGGTAGAGCTGGGTGTTGCTTTGGTGGGCAGAGTTCAGTAGAACTTTAATCCACTTGTCTGCTGAAGGGTGGGGCTGGGTTCCCTCTCTGTTGGTTGTTTGGCCTGAGGTGACCCAGCACTAGAACCTACATGGCCCTTTGGTGGGGTTAATGGCAGACTCTGATAGGGCTCATGCCAAGGAGTACTTCCCAGAACTTCTGCTGCCAGTGTCCTTGTCCCCGCAGTGAGCCACGGCCACCCCCGTCTCTGTAGGAGACCCCCCAACACTAGCACGTAGGTCTGGTTCAGTCTCCTATGGGGTCACTGCTCCTTCCCCTGCGTCCTGATGCACACACTACTTTGTGTGTGCCCTCCAAGAGTGGAGTCTCTGTTTCCCCCAGTCCTGTCGAAGTCCTGCAATCAAATCCCACTAGCCTTCAAAGTCTGATTCTCCAGGAATTCCTCCTCCCGTTTCTGGACCCCCAGGTTGGGAAGCCTGACATGGGGCTCAGATCCTTCACTCCAGTGGGTGGACTTCTGTGGTATAAGTGTTCTCCAGTTTTTGAGTGACCCACCCAGCCGTTATGGGATTTGATTTTATTGTGATTACACCCCTCCTAGTATCTCACTGCAGCTTCTCCTTTGTCTTTGGATGTGGGGTATCTTTTCTGGTGAGTTCCAGTGTCTTCCTGTCAATGATTTTTCAGCAGTTAGTTGTGATTCCAGTGCTCTCACAGAGGGAGTGAACATACGTCCTTCTTCTCCGCCATCTTGAACCAATCTCACCCATTGATTATTCTTGCCTGCAACAATTACCTTTTATTTGCTAAATGCTTATTTTTTTATTTCCATCATTCTCTCTCCATGTATTAATTAGGGCTCTACAAAATGTCCCTTTCCCCCATTTACTTATTTTGTTCTTTTTTAATTTATGTAAGAATGGGGTCTGGAATATTTATTTTATCCTATAAGTTGTGGTCTATTACTATCATTATTTACTTTATTGTTCAAATTATAGAGATTTGGCCATCGTGAGCCTCTTTAAGTTGGCTAATATGATCTTTTGACAAGACTCTATCGATTTTTGAGCATTTACTTAATCTCTAGCACCATAACATCTTCCAGATCATCATGTACTTTCCTTGTTCCAGTTCTAGAATCAGCCATTTTTCCGACTTCCTGGTTCCTTTTATTTGTGAACAGAATTTAGAAATTAAGATCCAGGTTCTGTGTATTCATTGGTACTGGGGTATCATTGCTTCTAGTCCCTCTTAACATTAAGAGCTAGGAAATGTACGTATGCACATGAATGCATGCATACCTACACATTTATATACTTCTGTATAAAAGTTATGAGTCCATACTGGTACTTTTGATTCCAGAAAAACACCGTGAGTTTTATTTTATCTTTCTCTCTTTATTTATTTGTAATATCTCTAACAGTGAGAAACATGGCTTTTGTCTTCCTTAATATATTCACTCATTTTTCAATTATTGTATTTACATAAAGTAGTTTTAGTAGTTTCATCTATACCTCTGTGGAAAACAAAGTATATTTGAGAACACCTTTCTTTCCCATCTCTAACCTTACATTATATAACCCAAATAGTGCAGGATTTCTGTTGCATAAGTAGTTATTTTCTTCCTCACACACTTCACTGCGATTATTTTCTTTCTTTATAATATAGCTAGGTCTATTTGTTACTGTTTTGATTCTACCTTGAATCACCTCCCCCTGCCCCATATACACATATCTCTGTTGATTGTAATTATTCATTTATTTGGGAGGTAGGCCAAACATTACAGTGGTTCTAAGAGTCCAAATTATACAAATGATAAGCTCAAGTAAGTACCACTTCCTTTTCATCCCTTCTACTCCTTTTTAATCCTTCTGTTCTTTCTACCTTATTTCTAACCACCCTTTACAGGCAGTTAATCTCACTAGTTCCTTGTTGAACTTTCCTGTATTTCTTTTTGCACAGATTAGCAAATATGTATATACTTTATTATCTCCTTTTCTTTCTTACTTGAAAGATAGCATACTGTAGATACTCTTTGCAATTTCCTTTTTTCTCAATGATTTATTATGAAAATAATGTCATATAATTTCATAGAAATCTTCCCCAATTTTTCTTACAGTAGCATAAGACTCCATTCTGTGATGTGTCATGGTTCAACCAGTCTCCTATAGGATGTATGTGTTGATTTCAGTATTTTGCAATTATGAGTAATGTTGCTATGAATAAGTTTGTGCATATATATTTAAATTATAATTAAGCTGTTCTATAAGTTTTGAAGACAGGAAAAAGAACTTTTTTTAACCATCTGAGAGTAAGTTGCTGACATGATGCACCATTCTTCTCTAATCATGTTTTTATAAATATATTCAAGTTTCGCCAAGTAGCCAAATTCATTCCTTTCAGAAAAAGTATACTGTTTAGAACCGTGTATTGATTTTAGTCTTCTTCAGTGTGGGCTTGTTCTTCAACCTTTCCTTGACTTTCATGACTTTGATTCTTTTGAAGATTACAAGTCAATTATTTTGTAGAATGCCTCTGAAGTTGAGTTTGTTTGATATTAACTCATCAGTAGATTCAGGCCATGTATCTTTGGCAGAGATATCAAAGAAGGGATGCTACATCTTCTTTTGTATCCTATCAGGTGCCATATGATTAAAATGATTTCTTATGATATTGCTTTGATCACTTGATAGAAGTTTACCTTCCAGTTTTCTTCTTACTTTACACGTATTACCTGTGTAACCTTGGCTAACGGGTCAAATCAAGATAACAGTTTAAGATTTCCACTGCAAGATTTAGGAAAGCTCTGTTTAATAGGGGAGTTTTATATTGAGTTCTAAACAAAGATACCATTTTTTAAACTTTTTACTCTGGAAAACATTAGATTTACAATAGAGATACCATATTTTTCATTTCAGTATTTTGTCTCTATATTAATGAGGGATATTTTTTTCTGTAGCTTTCTTTTCTTGTAATACCTTTGTTTCCTTTTCATAGTAGGATAATCCTGGCCTCATAAAATGAGCTGGGTAGTATTTTTTCTGCTTTTATATTGTGGAAGAAGCTGTATAGTATGGGCATTTTTTTCCTTCCTTAAATGTTTGGTAGAGTTTACCAGTGGAACTCTCTGCACCTACCTCTGTGAATGTTCCACCTACTCTAGAAAAGAAAATATATTCTACTGTTTTCAAGTGCTACTATTTTTTATTTAGTTTTTCACTGTGCACCACATTCTTCCCATTCCTCTAGAGACACTTTGTGCTAGAGTAGTGTGTGGCTAATCAGAGGAATATCTGTATGATTCTGAGTTTTAGGTCTTCCATTTGGGCTGTACCTCAGAGCGTGTCTCTTTGGAAGCTCTGTTCCTCTTCTGCCCTTCTCTAGCAGTATTCTTCTTTTACTTGTTATTCCAAGTTTCTTATCTTAGTGGTGGTGAAGTGGGGTCTCTGTTACTCTAATTAAAGCTCAGTCTTAGGTATATACCATGTCCCTGGACCTCATCATGGTGGCCTTCTCTGTTCTCTGTCCCTGCCCTGGCTGCAGTTGTGGGCTCAGCACATAACTATTCTTCTCTCAAGACTAGGATTTTTCTGCCTCCTTGTTTACATATGCAATGTATGTTCACCTGTGCCCTGGGGCCGGCATTGTTCCTCTTCCGCCTCAGATAATGTCTCTGTTCCATGGTGGAAATGTAGGGGAAGGATCCACCAGAGGTTCTTGTCCTTCTTGCATGGCTTCTGTTCCTCTCATTCAGATCTGAACCATGATAGACCCTTCTGATCTTTTATGTGAACACCCAGGGTGTTCACAGGGGTCCATGGAGAACAAACCTGAAAGATACTGTGGACTTACCTAGTTTTTGTGACCTCCCCAGACGTTTCCTCTGTCCTACCACTCCCACTTGGCCTTCACCAATTTGTCAGCTATTCTAGCTGAACTTTTTGTTGACATCTGGTTCTATCTATCCCAGGTGAGTGCATGTTCATGTATTCTCTCTCTCTTCAGTCATCATCTCTACTTAGATTCTGAACCAGTTCCCTGCAACCTCCATTCTCTGATGGGTTTGAAAAATAGTGTGAATTTGAAGTTAGTTTGGATCTTTTTCATTATTAGGGTGAGAATGCTGCTTTTTTCCTATATCTTTATATCCTGGAGCTGAAGTTTTATGCAATTCACTGACCCTATATTTTTATAAAGATTAATTATTACCTGTTGTTTATTTCTTTATTCACCCATTTGTTTATTCAAACACTTACTAAGCAGTTACCATTTGGATTCTGGAGACATAAAGATAAATAGAATAACATTCTTATACTCATGATCCTTACTATCTGGTGGGGAAAAAAAAAAAAACAATCAGACAAAAGAGCAAGCAGTTATCCCTAGAATGAAATCTGAGGGGCATGTGTTCCAGGGACCAAGGGAACAGAGACCAATAATGTTTGACTTCTGTTTTTAAGAATGTGTGAGAATATGCCAGGTAGGCAAAAGTTGGGGAAGTGCATTACAATCCAAGGGAACAGAATATGCAAAATACAAAGCATGAAACCAGCATGAACTTTTGGAACTTTAAATGGAATAGCATTTCCTTTCTTTTTTTACATATTAAGAATTGTGTCTTTATTTACACTAGTATATTTTATCATACCATAAGTTTCTCAGAATACAAATGAAAAGTTAACCAAAGTTACAGAGCTAGCATTAAACCTGATAGGCATAAATACACAATTTACACAGACTTTTCTCCCTCCACATGTATCTTAGGATTAGATTGTCTATATCTATTTAAAAAGCTTGTGGGGTTTTGATAGCAATTGCATTAAACCTGTAAACCAATTTGGGAAGACTTGACATCTTTACTACGTTAAATCTTCCAGTCCATGAACATAGCATGTCTCTACATTTATCTAGGTCTTCTTTGATTTCTTTCCTAGCAGTTAATAATTTTCACTATAGAGATCCTGCACAAGTTTAATAGATAAGTACTTTACTTTCTTGGGAAGAATTGTAAATGATGCTATGTACTTTAGTTTTTGTTTTTTTACCTTTTGACCTCCTTCACCCATTCCCCCCCCCGCTACCCAGAGATAGTGCATGTACATTTCTATAGAGTATAGCTTTGGTTGAAGCAAATTAAATACTGCTGTAACATATCAAACTCTCAAAAACTTTATCCCATCCCCTCCTTTTCCCTTGCACGACTCTCAAAATATTCTAGAACTCTCACCATTATTCCATGTAGTCTCTATCAAATTGACTCTTTATTTAGGTGCATAAAAATAACATAGGTTTGCTAATTCTCTGCCATTAACTAGTTGTGCAACTTTGTCTATTTTTCTTGTGCCCTGGTGTCCTCATCTGTCAGTTGAGGTAATGTTCCTCTCCCTGGCTCCATCACAGGGATGGAGTGGTGATATTGTGAGAGAAAAGACAAGAACATGCTACAAAAAAACAAAAAAGCACACAAAATACAACATGAATAGATTTCATTCCTGCCAAGATGTATTTTCTGAATTCCTAGATTGGCTAAATGTCCCTTCTCTCTGCTCTCACAATACCCTTACTTACATCTGTTTTATCACTTAGAACATTTTACTGAAATTATCTGTTTATGTGCATATTTCCACTAGTAGACAAGGGACTCCTTAAATCCAAGAGGCATGGAGTATTTCCCTTCAGAGCTCCTGCCTTTAGGTTCACAGTAGTCTCTGTTTCATTGCACTTACGTTCATCAATAGAAGAGCTGTGTCTTTCCAGAAGCAGGCTCAGTTTTTTGGGGCCTCCTCTTGGCCTGGACATCCTTCTGTTATATATGAGGAGACCTTGTCAGGCTCCCTGGTCAGGCTCCATGATGCTGCCTGTTTCCATGAAGACATCCACCATAAAAACTGCTTAGGTAGGGAAGCCCCTACCTCCCCTCCCCAATGACCCTAACATTTCTGAAACTCCTTAATACCAGAGCTTCATCTCATGAAAAGAAATTGGATGAAATTCAAATAGAACCATAAAACGTCAGAGTTTTAAGGGCCTTTAGAGACCGCGAATAAATTGTGTTCTGAAAGCAGTTGTTTCCAGTAGGAAGAGGAAGGCTGTGAGAGAAGTAGAAATGATACTTTGAGGAGGGCAGGATATGAAAAGGGAGGATAGTCTCTTCGTCTTTTAGGTGTTTGTTTGTTTGTTTTTTTCCATTTTTGCCTAAAGCCAACCTTTAGCCCTTCTGTCCTCTGAGCTTAAGAATATCCTACCTATCCCAAGGAATGGTATATCTGGGCCCTTCTGGGATAACTAGAGGTCAGTAAATGGGCACTTCCTCAAAAGATGACCTCTAGGATTTCATATGCATGTGCATAAAAATTGAGTCCTTGTTGGGATGCTAATACCCTGGTTTGACTTATATCAGGTCAAGGATATAACTGTATTTTGTAAACCTTTAAGGGCCTTTTCAGTGTGAGAGAAGATTCGTAAAGATGGCTGTGGAAGAGCAGCTGGGTCTCTCTCTCTTCCAAGGGTCACTTTGTGAGGTCCTGGTGCGTCAGGACATAGTTGGCTGAGATTCTTGAGACACAAATCTGGGGAGTCCAGTCTTGAGCCTGGGTAAACCTTCCATGCTTCAGAATTCAATGCCTAGCTCCAGCAAGGCCATGGTAGGCCTCCCCCGACTCCGACAACCAGTGACACAGGAAACGAGGCACACCCCAGGGGTCACGGCAGAATATACTACAAGGCCCCCAAGTGCTTGGCAGGATGCCCAGCATGCATTTCTCTTAACCAGAGAGAGAAGACAGATCTTTGTGGGAACGAGACTCAGCAACTCAGGAATATATTGGAACTGAGCCAGATGTTGAATCCTGAAAGAAAAAGAGAAACTCCAGGCATTGGACCGATGTCCCTGGTTGGAACAATTGAGTTACGTATATACATGCATGTCTATATATACTCACATGTGTTTATGTATATGTGCACGTATTTATTTCGTATTTCATAATTTATAATGTTCAGACATATAACAGTTACACTCCAGGAGGTGGATTTAAACAAGGTCTTCGGGAATCTGAAGATTTTGCCCATTGAGCTTTAAACTCTGTCCTTGGAAATCTAAACCGGAAGAGACCTTGGCCCTTCCACTCCTGTTTTATTGAAGGAAAATAAGGCCTGGAGAAGTGATGTGACTTGCTCAGCATCACATATAAAGAACTATTGGGAATTTTTTTTCCTAAATTCAGGCCAGAAAAAGCCTGATCTCCCCCTTTCATTTCAGTGTGTGGGCCCCTCTGGATCACATGACTGAGTGCCCTGGTAAGCCTAGCTATGTACTTGTGTGTAAGGGCTTTCTCAAAAGTTGTCTCTATTTAAGCCTTACCTTCACTTTTGTGGGGAGGTAACTGTTACTTTCTGCATATTTCACAAGAGGAGCTGGGGTCTGGAGAGGTTAAGTGACTCGTCCAAGGTCATGGCTCTAAGTGACTCAAACCGAAGACCATCTGCCTCTCAGTCCACTACAGCTTCTGAAGGGGAAAGGAATGCAATAAAGAGGTTAGGAAGCCATGAGTGCTCTTGTCAAGGATTCTTGCCTGGCTCTCACCACAGCCCCCAGTGATGCAGCCACACGGGACTAGGCAGCATTGTGCAGACATCACCTGCACCCTCTGTGCTTACAGTGTCCTTACAGTTCTCTCCTCATGGAACCTTTCCCCCCGCCCACCTGTTCCAGCTGGCAGGCTCCTGACTTTCTACTCTCCTTGCCAGGTTCCTTGTCTCAGTCGGTTCAGGCTGCTGTTCTGGAGGCTGGAAATCCAAGATCAGGTCACCAGCCTGGTCAGGTTGTAGTGAAGACCCTCTTCTGGGGTGCAGATGGCCAGTTTCTCACTGTGTCCTCATGTGGTGAAAGGAGTGAGGGATCTCTCTGGAGCCTTTATTGTAAGATTACCAATCCCATTCAAGAGAGCTCTGCCTCCATAACCTAATCACCTTCCAAAGAGCCCTTATCCTAATACTGTATCACCTTAGAGGGGAGGGTTTCACCATGTGAGCTTTGGGGGGACATAAACATTCAGACCATAGCAACCTTATTTCTTGGAAGAGCAATTGCCTCTGTCTTTAGGTTATTCTAGGGGCTTGTTTGTACCTGTGTTCAGCAGATATGAACCAGGCTGTGCTCGGATCACATTCCTCTGGACGAAGGCAGGAATAGTGTACAAGTCTTCACGGATGCTCTGCAGAAGGCCTGGCACATCACAGGTGTTCGAAGTACACTTGATGAGCAAATATAATGTGAATATTAGCCCAGGAATACTAGTTCACTGGAGTCTGCGAGACACTACTGCATAGTACCTTTACAGTGTGAACGTTGCCAGAATGTGCCGTCATCCAAGGCCTTGATTCATGTCCTCTTTCTCACTGCGTTGTCCTCAGCAGGTTACATCTGTCACTCTAGAACACTGCTCTCCGGTCCTCAGTCACTCCGCTCCTCTACTGACTCTGCTGGCTGGGACTATAAGAGGGGAAAAATATTTTGATAGAAAATGTGTCAAATGGATGGAATAGAAAAATGTTTCAACAAGGAGAAATCAAGACAGATAGGATAACTGGTGTCTTGAGAGCTCATATAAAGGTCCCTTCACAGCTAAAACCCTGAGAATAAACCTCACGTGTGTGGCAAAGGGTCTGGATGGAGGGAAAACCACGGCGTGAGGCTGTTTTTGTTGGTTTTTGTTGCCGTGTTCACACGTAAGGCTATAAATCTGACAACGTGCTGCACTCTGGAGCGAGAGTGAAAGCTGAGGGCTGGAGGTGGAGAGATCTTTCTTCCAGCTCCACTTAACTGCCCTTTGATCTGGGAGTGGAGATTCAGCTCTCAGGGAGGGAGTGTGCAGGTGGCAAGATGTAAACAAAACAACATCCTGGAGCCTTTGTCAGGCCTTCTGAAAACAAAGTGGAAACATGGTTGGCTCCTGAGCTGACCAGACCTTAAAGAATGAGTCTGACACATAACGGAGTGGTTTACACCCTCGCCCATTCACGGGGGTCCGTGGCAGCCGACAGTGAGCCCTCTGCAAGCAGACGGGGTGATCGCCAGGCCCGGTGGACTTCTGAAGGCTTCTGCTGGATTTCCCTAGAACAATTCTGTGGGAGAATCACAGTTATTCTCACACACAAGACTTTGGTAACTAAAGAGAAAATGTGCATCTCTGTCCTGGCTTTACCACTGTGCATTTCCTGTATATTCACACACTTTGGAGTGAGTTCCACGGGATGGCTGTAGGTGGGGGATGAAGAAAGAAAAAGTGGTTGACTTGGGATCTCTTTCAGAAGGAAACAAGAGCACAAGGCAGGAAATGGGTTCGGACACTTTCACAGTCTCTCTCCATTCTATCACCACTGAGGGACTGAGGCTGGTACTGTTTATTGAGAACCTGTCCTGCCTGGGCTGTGAGCCTAAGTGTTTTCCTGGAGCCTCTACCTGGGGCTCCTAGGGCCTGGCAGCCGCTGAAAGGAGCAGCTCTGTGCGGAGAACAGGCAGCCTTGTTAGGCATTGGTTCTGATGGGGCCAAGTGGTCAGAGGGGGAGCCGGGGCTCGTTCACTCGGGGACCAGAAGCAGTTCACTTACTTGGGTACCCACTCGGTTCCTCTCTCCTGGCCTCACCCCGTGTTCTCTCATGAATTCCTCTGGAGCAAGAAATGGCATTTGTGTATTTTGAAAAGTCAAAGGCCGGTGTTAAATGTTCCTACCTCTGAGAGAAAGCACATTGCCTTCCCCATTGTCATGCAGGGGAAGAAAGCCCAGCTCCACTGTGTGCTCCTGACTCCAGCCAGGCCGCTTGGGTGCCAGGTTCTGGTCTACGCGAAACCCCTGTGAACGAACAGCGGGGCTTCAGCTGCAGTTAATTTTCATTTGCTGTTTGTATATAAATGCTTTTAGTACTTAAACTAAATTCAGATCAATTAAACTAATGTTGTTTGACATAATATTCCTTGTTCCAAAATCAATATCCCTTCATTTGACAGACTTATTCTTGAATTCAGGATGTTTATTGCTCTTAAAGCTTTACCTATAGACCTGGTTTTTGTCTTTAATGATATAAAACAGCTCTTCCTCGCATACTGTACGCCCGCGTGTAATGGGGTTCAAATTTCGCTGGTGAATATCTTTAATTGTACCATCATGCGTTTTAATCTAGCAGCACAGGACCACTTTCTCTGTCTCCATTTGTCTCCTTAGTTTTAAAGACATTCCTTTAACGGTGTCCGTTTAGAAGGATTTGGGGCCAATGAAGGAGCCAGATCAGGATTTCAGGGCCAGTGCTCCCTGCTTTCCCAAGGGCTGGGCCAACTGCGAAGGCCCCAGCCGCCCAGACGCTGTTTGACTGTGGCCACTTACCCTCCACCAGCAGCCCAGCGCCCCTTCTGCTCCCACCCCGTCATCATAAAGTAACATGCAGCTACTAAAACGCACCACATTTTCTCACGTGGGCTTTTCCCGCATGCCCTCCAGCTCGTCTTCACTCTGCCTTTGGCTCTTATAAATCTTGTTCTGTTTTCCCTGGCCTTTGTCCAGAGACAGGCCTCTCTCGGCTCTGGGGAGAGCAGGCTGGGGGTCATTTATCACTTGAACAGTGGGAATGGGGGACTGAACAGTAGTTTTTTTGCCATCACCATGGCAAAGGTCTGTGCACCCTCACCTAATTGGAAGAATCTGGCCCGTGTTCCTCTAATTGCTGCACCTGGATAACTTTGCCCAGGTCAGACTTGCTCACTTCAAGACGAAGGAAAGAATTGTCTGAGAAGAAGGACCCCTTGGTGATAAAACAGGAATGGTTTGCCATGTTTTTCTTTTTTTCCAGGCAAATATTTTCTTTAAATTAATAGTCATCGAAGTGATGTAAGCTGGCATTTGTGAGAGCTTTAATCAGCCTCTGAAATGAAACCTGAGCTGGGCTTGCCGTCTCAGCCATCCTACTGGAAAGACTCTGCAGCAAAATGTGCCCAAACTCTGGGAAGGGAGCAGCTCTGCCCCAGTTCCAGCACACACGCGTGTGCACGCGTGCGCACACACACACACACATACACACACACACACGCTTATGTTTTTCTATGTTATTTTTCAAAGGAGCATAGACTGAGATCATAGAGACTTGGTTGAAATCAAGAGTCCTTAACTTCAAATATTGCTGAGGTTGGGGGAAAGGGAACTTGGGGGAATAAATGGTTTGTGCTACCACATTTCATTTTCTATGAATGATGGACAGAGCTTAAGGTTTGTTCCGGACAAAAAGTGTGACTTCCTCCTTCTAGGGATCAGTTGCCCTCTCCGTTCCGTTTTGTCTTGTTTCCCTATGCTCTCAAGTTTTCTCTTTCTCCTCTCTTCCTTCTCTTCTCACCTTGCCCCTCTCCTCTGCTGCTCCACAGTATCCCATCTGGAATCATATCCTGGATGGTCTAAACATGGTTATAGTAAATCTTCCAAACTTGTAAGTTGCATAAAACAGCGTTGGTTAATACACCTTGAAGGGAAAAGCTTTCCCACTGTCCCTCTCTTCAGTGAGCCATGTTTCTTCTCGTGGCACACCTTTGATCATTGCCTTGGCCACACCTGGCTGCATTTAATTTCCATTCCTCCAGATTCCTCCTCCGGCTAATTGCTCTGTCCATTTGCTGGGTCCTGTTCTCATGAGGATCTAGCCAGGCCGGGAGAGGAGACAATGCCCTGTTGCTCCTTGGAGAGAGTTTTCTAAAGGACCATCAGCCTCTTTCTCAGCAACATCCTCAGCAGAGGCCAGAGATAGAGGCCTGAGCAGAGTCGAGAAAGGTCGCCAGGGCCCAGGTCTGTCCCGGTAAAGTCCTAGAAAATATCAGGAAGAGGAAAGCCTGTGCAGAGTTTTCTCTAGAGATGCCTCACCTCCACCACCCTTGGAGGGAGCACATATCACAGAAGGTTGGTGATAACATCTACCTGATTCTTGGCACTGCACATAAGCAATTTTTCAGGTAGTTTTTTTTAATGTTATTTCACTTCCACCATTTCTATGTGAGGTGGGAAGGGCTGGAATGATCATCCCTATTTCACAGATGAGGAAAATGAGGACCAGAATAGTGACTTGGGCAAGGTCACTTAGCTTAGTACATGGGAGGAGTGGGGGGCTAAGATTTGTATCTAGGCCAGTGCCTGATCCACAGCTCACTGCACTGGGCTATGCTGTACCTCTTCTCAGAGGAGCACCCCACTTCCTGGTCGCTGCCATCCTGTTTGCTTCTCTTGGCCTGAAATCATGAAATGGACTTATATCTCAGAAGGCTTAACCTTATCCAAAGCCAGACCTTCCCAGAGTACTGACCAGAGTTATCCACATGGCCATGCAAGGAGGAACATTGCTTTGATGGGCAGCTTCAGCAGCTGTGCCAATGCACAGCCTTCAGGCCCCCCGGCAGCAGATAGGGGCCTACCAGGTGGCCCTTGCTTCCTACTCAATGTGGTACTTGATATATTTCTGGTTTTAAAATTAAGCAGGTCTCCATGGCCCCTCAAAACTCCTGGTTTAACATGTGTCCGGTGGAGATAAAATGAAACGAGATGGCCCATACAAGGTGGCCTAGTTCAGTGCAGGATACACGAAGACTCTTGGTAAATGAAAGATTGAGTCCTTTCTAGGAGGAGCTTTGAGTCTGATTCCAAAACACAAGGTGACAGACTAGAAAATTGAGGGTGGTGATGTCCAATTCTGGTTTAGATAATTTTAGAGAAGGGTCACTTTATTTGCCTATCTCTAAGAACTGGCTAGACAGTTTACAGACTCTCAGAAGGTCCAACATTTGAAAAAGATGGAATTCTTAAAGGAATTCTTCTTGGGCATTTGGGCTATAAGTACACCGAGCGGACATTTGGTTTATCCAGTTTTTCTCTCTTTGAGGAAAAATAATGTTCCAAAATGGTATAGAGAATCTACAGGAAATCATAAGGAAATTAAAATATGGAGCACGTCTAAGACAGCCTTTTAAATATTTAAAGGCCAGAGGTGGTAAAAGTAGTGTTTTCAAAATTAATTTGACTGTAACTTACAAAACAATTTTTAATCTATTATCTTATTTCATTCTTACCACAGACCCCTGATATCGCCTTAATGTCAGTCCCACTTTGTGAATGTAAAAACCTGAGATTGGAGAAAATGAAGTGTCTTCTCCAAGGCAGATTGTAACTGAGAGGTTGTAACTCAGCTGTGTGGGATCCCCTTCTGTTTCTCTCACATAAACACACGCTGAACACACAGACCCGATAAAGGTGGCAGAGATGATGATAACCTGTATAAGCCAACATCAAGCCCCCATGGATTTTCAATGAGATCGACATTAAGATTGCTTAATTATGAGGTTAATGAAAATACAATCCCAGGACTAGGCTTTGGTCACACACGCTATAATTGAGCATCTACCTTCAATTCATGTAGGTCTTAGCATATAGAGGCTTCTAAGCAAATGTAGAATGAACTTTAATAAGAAGGAAGATCTTAGTAAAGGAACCAGAAGTGGTAGGTGCGGGGTAGGGGGTAGGAGGAAGTAGGCAACGAAACAGATAAATAAAATAAATATGGAGAAAGGGTGAAAATGGAATGCTCTCTTAGCAATTTCCCTGAAGGGCTCGGTGTCTTCCCTGGTAGCTCAGGATTGAGAAATTCAAGGCCAAGTGGGCCTTTCTTTTGCATTCATGGATCATCCTCCATCCCACTCAACCTTTGCCTTTCAATAGCTTCTCAAAGCATACTTTGCCTGTAGCACTGTTCTCATTTAATTATATATATATATGTATATATAAAACCCGAAGCATTATTAAGAGAAATGCATGCCATATGTTTCTGATTCATTTGGACTTAAATACTCTGCCTGCTGTTAGCTAAGAGAAAGGCAATATACAAGAACTCATCTTAGTAAGCAATGTTAGCCAGGACCTTCGTAAGAAACAAGTTTTGATTTTGCTGGGAAAACTGGGAGTCAAGATCTTGAGTGGTTTGGGTAGGATTTGGAACTCAACCACTGAGAACTGCAAAGTGAGGCGTGCATAGTGAGAAGCATGCCTTCCTCAGTCTCAACTGAGGATCAATCTTTGTCAAGCTGGAGTTAGTTAGGTCTCCAGGGAGCAAGGGGAAGTAGTAATTTAGGAGAAAAAGAGCTGTTACCTAGGGCTGCTGTTTACCTTACCGTAAATATGAGGGAATAGTTGTTAATAAAATAGTTTTATATTTTTCCTTTAAGAAAATAGTCATAATGTATGAAATATATCAGTATTCAGCCTTTAAAACAAAACAATAGATCTTGTGATTTAATTTTTTAAAAAAAGAAAGAAAGAAAGAAAAAACCCTATTTCCCCTTTCAGTGTTTGCAAGCTTATACCATCTAGCTATTAATTGGGTCTAATTTTTTTTTTTAAAGAGGAATATTTATCTTTACTGTGAACTTTTCCCCCCTTGGGCTCATTATGTTAAACGTTGCATTTAACCCACACTTTAGGGGAAAAAAAGTAATATTTCTGTTGGTTTAAACTGTCAGATTGACTCACATAATGGAAAATGGGCTAACTGGAAGTGGGAGAAAATATTTCACTAAAAGCAAACATGCCAGGGAAAGGGTTAGCTCCACCTTATTCATAGCAGCAAAGTTGGGTTGCATTGGTGGCTCCTGTCCTGTCCCAGGGGAAGAGCCTGGGGGGGAGACACAAGGAAAAGAAGAGGTTGGCTTGCTGCAAGTTATTGCCAGGAAGCTGCCCTTTCTGTTTTCTAACCTAACACCAGTTCTTATCGGAGAAGCCATGGGCAAAATGGCAAGGAACAGAGCAGTTGGTTCCACGTGCCAGCTTTCTTCTTGCTTTATTATGCTGCAAATCCACTGTTTTCTGTAACTTACTAAAAGTGTGCTGTGTTACCGTGTATTCTTTCTCCGGAGTGACCGTGCAAATCTAATTCTCCATGTGGAATAAGCCTTCATGCCTTTTTTTGGAAATGTTCGACTTTAAACCTTATCAGTACCTGGCATACGGTCAGAGCTCAGTAATAGCCACTGAATATTGTTGAAAGAATCTTTAGAGGGTGGAAAAAATGGTTAGAGGCAGGATCACATGGTAGATAGTAATATTTATTTAAGAATCAGATAGTTGGGTTCAAATCCTGGCTTTGCCACTAAGAAATTAGGTTAGGCCCCAGCGCATTTGTATGGTAGGCATAAGAATGACTACTTCAATTTTTTGTGTAAGAATTAATGACTTCTTGTATATGTCATTCCAGGCACATGGCAGGATTCAATGGAGAGCTGCTGTTTGCTCTTTTAGGGTGTCATGGAACACTGTACATAGCCCTGAGACTGCTTGGGTCAAAATCCTATCTAACTACTAACTTAGATAAGTCATTTAACTTTTCTAAACCTTAATTTCTTCATGGTAAAATAGAGCTATGGTACCTACCTGCACAAAGGATTGTTGGAAGGATTAAGATTTTTTTAAGTGTATATGGTGATGGGTAAGGCCATCAACCTCAGCCTTATTTCTGAAAATATTCTTCAAACATTCTTCATCTTGAAAGCATCTTCTTCAAGCAAGTCCAAAGGTTTTGGCTTATGCGATGCCTTCAGTGACTGTATCTTCAGGGAAGACGAAGAGAAGATCAATATTTACTTGAATCAGTTACAATTTAAGGGAAAGGAAAACTCAATAACATGGGAGCAACATTCAGCAGTGCCTCATGTTGGCAAAGCAGACCTCAAACTACCTTGCTCCTCCAATGACCTTGGCTGAAAACGAGCATCTCTTTATTGCTGCCATTATACAATATGGTCAACCGCCAGAGTAACTGGCGACTGATTTTTCCTACACTATATATTTTTTTTCCTATACTGTATCAATCTTTTAAAATTTGAGTATAAAATGTTGAATATAAAGTTGCAATAATATTTATTTTGTGATAAAACTTCAGATTTATCCTTGTATCTCAAAAGAGGAGTCTGTGATAGTGATACTCAGTCTCTGCCTCGGCTTCCAGCCAAATATTGACTTTAATAATCAGCCATTCAGCTCTCTGCCAAAATGTGTGCACCTTGATGAATGTGTAGTACCTAGCCAATTGCCTGAAAATAGCAAGCACTCCGTGGATGAATATTTTCCTATTTTTGGTTATGAGGATGAAGGGAGGTTTCCCTGGCATCCGAGCATCACAGCATATAGGACCACTGACATATTGTGGTTCTTGAGCAGGTTTATTCCTCCTCTGTCATGATTTGCCCAAATGTAAGACAAGGGGAAGGTTTAGACTCCACATCCCCTAACGCTGAACTCTCTTCATTCTCACTGAGCACTCTCAGTGTTTTCTCCACTAATCACTGTGGATTCAGTACAGATCCAGGAAGCAGGCATCCCAGGTACCCTTCTGGACTACTAGCTCTTGATTATTCACCAAAACTCTAAGAGCTAGATTCTCAGCTGAGTTAAAAAAGCTGAAGCCATTAGAGAGAGGAAAGATGAGCCCCTTCCTGATGTTGAAGCATTGGCATTGATATTTGTTTCCAAAGGCCAGCCCAAATCTAAGGTAATAGCATGCCAGCAAAATATAACTTTAGAATAAAACTCATTTTGAAGAGAACCTAGATGGAAAAATATGTGAGGCAATGAGCAGTGCCAAGAAGTGGCCCAGATAATCAGTGCTGCGTATATTTCTATTATCAAAGAAAAGGATAGAGAAGAATTAGCCGTTTATTGATCTCTGTGTTCCAAGGCATTACTAAGTATCTGACATGAACTTTCTATTGACTGCTCATCACAGCGTTGTCAGATGTGTATTAAAATATGCCTTTCACTGATGAGAAAGCCAAGGTTCAGAGAGATTCAGATGCATGCTAAGGTCACATAGCAGCAGGGCCAGGTGGCTGAGCTCACCCACCCTGGAGTCAGACTCCCTGGATGTGTGTTCCGGATTCACCATTTATTCATCCTGTGTCTCAGGCAGCTTTCTCATCTGCAAAATGTAGAGAGTGATAGTGCGTATACCTGGGAGTTCAACTTAATTTTACCTTGGGTTGATTTTGGAAAAATCTCTGTGCACAAGTTGGCTGGTAAACCAAAATATTCTGAATAGATGTATATTGGAGAGGTTG